>NC_141667.1:183527931-184170431 GCF_028749965.1 Puma concolor
ACCATCAGTTTGGATAAATAGTCTTCTGAGAAACCAACTGTCTCATCTGATCATCTAAGAAAATTGCATATGATTGGGATGTTAAAACCCACTGGGTATTTTTATCATTTTATACTCAAATACAACCACAGTGTAGGCTGTACTTGTTGATTTTGGCTTTAAGGTAGCTATTATATCTTTCCCCAAGTACTTCAGCCTGAAACACATAGCTTTTTTGTTTGTAAAACGTAATCATCCAAGTTTAGTGCATACACAAGCTTGCTAATGATAGTAATACAGAAACAGTGAAAATAAACAAGTACATATATGGTGGAAGTTTGGAATCTTCATTCTTTGCATTTATCTCTTTATATAGTAGAAATTAATAAGCTCAAAGCAATTTTAATGATTATCTGAAGACCAGTTTTACATGAGGTTTCAATTATCAGTGAAACTGGAGCAAAATATTCAGGGTTATGTCAGGCACCTGGTTGGCTCAGTCAGTTGAGCCTGTGACTTCAGCTCATGTCGTGATCTTGCAATTCGTGAGTTTGAGTCCCACATCAGGCTAGCTGCTGTCAGCACAGTGCCTGCTGGGATCCTCTGTCCCCCTTTTTCTGTCTTATATTCTGTCATATTCAGGGTTATGTCATCCGAACTACTTTCACACTGTTACAGCTCAAAACAAAAATGTCCAGCTTCCTTCTCCATATCTACACAGTTATCCAGGGAAACGAACTTTATTAGTTGACAGGTCAATTCATCTTCTACAAATGTTACCACTGTGGATATTAGCTAAATATTTAGCAGGTTGTAAAATCATGCTATATGAATTTATTTTTCCCAGGAGATAGTTGAATTCTTTCCCAACCTTACATATTGTCCTGCACAGGATGTTAGCACCTATGGCAAGCCAACACCTATAACAGGAAACATAATATTACATAATGTAGAAGGAACATTGGAGATTATATATATATTCCAATTATATATATTCTAATATTCTTAATGCATAACATATAATATCCTACAAAAAGAGATAGTCTCTTTGTTGGAGTCCAGGAGTCAGGAAGTAGAATATATTTTAAAGGTTTGGCTGCCTGATGGGTTTTCTCAATATATATGCTAAGTCAAGAGATAATTCTTGACTTATTTAACTTATGATATTGTGACAATTATCTAAAAACTATATGACTCACACTGACCAGAAGAGTCACCTAGTTTATTTTACAAAACGTACAGTTAGGATTACTGAAATTAAAATAAAATCTACAGAAAAGTATCCTTCAAAACATTAATTAAATGAGTTATTGTGAAAAGGAATACATATTTGTTGACGGACAGATGGAAAGAAACCTGTATTTGTGGCTTGAACATACCTATTCTTTAGTGTTAAAATAACACTTGTTTCCTTATAGTTTTCATGTACTGAGATGAAGTTTCTGTTTTATACTCCAAATTTCTGTCATCACAATTCCAGGAGTTCAATTTTCCAAGCCTTTTGACATATATGTGTCATATATATATATGTGTGTGTGTATATATATATACATATATATATACATATACATACATATATATACACATATATATTGACATATATATTTACATATATATATACACACATACACATATATGTATATATTTTAGACATATTATCAAAAAAGGAGAACATGAAATATCTTATGTTTGATAATCACTCTGGAATAATGTGATAGTGTCTGAAAGTAACTAGATTCAGTATATTAGTGTAGTTTTTTACTGTTTATTTATTTATTTTAAGGGGTGGGGCAGAGACAGAGGAAGAGAGAGAATCCCAAGCAGGCTCTAGGCTCAGTGCAGAGCCCAACGCAGGGCTTGATCTCACGACTGTGAGATCATGACCTGAGCCGAAATCAAGAGTTGGATGCTCAAGCCAACCAGGTGCCCCTGATTCAGTATATTTTTATTGTTTTTTCATTATCTAAATTTTTATTTAAAAATATAAGAAAATAGACTTATGACTTCTGCTTTCAGTTCCAACATTAAAAGAGCTTGGAAGTCACCATTTCCATCCTTACACCAAGGAAAAGCTGAACTAAAAATGGACAATCTTTCTTGTGCATATCAGAGAACTGAGGTTACAGGTAAATCTCAAATGCTTAACAGACAGAATTCTAATGAGTCAAAGCCAAGATCTGCTTACTTGGAGCAGAAGCAGCTGGAGACATTAATTGGTAATAACACTGATATGATAATATTATTGAAATGGTGCATGCTCATCATGGACTAATCTGAGAGTGAGAAATTATAGGGGACCACAGCATAAGGGAGGCTTCTACACGTTCTAAAATTTTTCTTCCAGAACCCAACCAGGTTCTCAGGGTGGGGATCCAAGGAAGATCCAAATTCAAGTGTAAACAAAGTTTGAAGAGAAAGCAGGTATCAGAACCAGAGTCATATATTAAACAGTTATTGTCTTATTAGGAAAGGAATTTAAAATAATATGTTAAGTGCTTGAATATAAAAAGTAGATGATATACAAGAACTTATGGGTAGTGTAAGCAAAAAGGTAAACCCTAAGAAAGAATCAGTATAAAATGCCAAATATCAAAAGCAATATAAGAGAAATAAAGATGGCTTTTTATTGGCTCATGAGCAGCCTGGACTTAAAACGGAATCATATAAAATGTTGAACTAAAAGAAGATAAGACAGAAATGATGAATAAAAAGAAAGCAAAGAACAAATGCAATAAACATAAAACAGAAACAAACATGGTAGATATTAATTCACAACTATCAATAAACAATTTTCATGTGAATGATCCAAATGTACCAGTTAAAAAACAAAGACTGTCAAGGTGGATAAAACACAAGAATGTAATTCTATATTGTGTATAATGAACATACTTTATATATAAAAACACAGATATGTTAAAATTGAGAGACACAGAAATATGTATCATGTAATGGAAGATTACGTAATGATAAAGGATCCAATTCTCCAAGAAGACCTAACAACAATCCTAAAAGAATAAAATTCATATATAAATGCATGAAGCTATAACTGTTATAACTGCAAAGAGAAATAGACAAATCTACTATTATAGATGGGAGAGTATACTTCTACATGCTACTATCTATAATTATATTACATTACATATTAGTTTTTATTGATATCTCTAGTTCTAATCCATTATCACATGGATCATTGTAGCTTTATCCTCTTACTTGTCTGTAACTTCCCACCTTTTCACTAAGAAACATGCTTTCCACCATTCATTACTTAAGTGTTCAATTCTAATATCTATGTATAGCAGTATCAGAATCGTTAACCCAACACCCTGTGTGGGAAATAACTTTACCAACTACAGTAAAGTGCTTTTCAACAGTTTCTTTCCCATTTAGTGTTTGCTTATTTCAGAAGTCACTTAGATGAGCATATTTTCCCATATCCTTTTCAATGAGTTTCGTTGTTTTGTCATATCCTGCATTCAACCCTGGGATCTTCAATTTTTACTTAGTAAAAACAATGATATTCATAAAACTTAATTTTTTATGCTGTAAAATTCTATGGGTTTTGTCAAATGCATAGTTACGTTTCCACGGTTACAGTATCATACAGAATAGTTTCACTACCTTTAACATAGCCCTATGTGTCACACATTCAACTTTACTTTCTGGCAACCTCTGGTTGTTTTATAGTCTCTTTCCTTTGTATTTTCCCAAAATTATATAATTAGAATGATTTATTATATAGCTTTTCACAATAGATTCTTTTACTTTAGCAATATTTTATTTAACATTTATCCATATGTTTGCATTGTTTGATAGCTCACTTATAATTGCTGAGTAATATTCTCTTTCATATGTATACTTCAGTTAGTTTATCCATTTGTCTCAGTTACTTCCATATTTTGTAATTATGAACATTCATAAATGAATAGCAAAACATAAAACTACTATAAAAGTTCATGTGCAGTTTTAATTGTGTGAGCGTACAAAAGGTTTCAAATCAGTTGAGTTTACTTAGAGAGACAATTGTTGGATCATAAGATATCATAATGATTAATTACATAAAAAATCTATCTAAACTATCTTCTATACTGGCTGTATGTTGTGCTTTCCCTCCAGCAATGAAGGAGAGGTCCTACTGACCTGCATCCTCACCAGCAATTGATATTGTTGGTTTTTTAAGTGAGGAATCTGATTGTACTTGGTTTGGTTGTCTTGCACAGAGTAACTCACAAGGCTGCAATTAAGGTGTCAGCTGGAGAAGTGGGTCACCAGGTCCAGAACACATTCAAGGGGAGGGGATTATCCAACTGCCTGAATACCAGGAGGGGAATCACTGGAGGCCATCCTACAAGCTGTAAAATATTGAGTAATATGGACCATCACAATACCCATATGCAAAATTATGAGCAATGTCTGGTTGGACATTCTACTTCATGACAGAGTGAGAAAGTAAATTAGGAGAATTTTCAGCATACTAATCTGAATACAAATACATGAATCAGTGTTTTATTTCAATGTGACCTAACATTTCTTTAATCTAAAAAAAATGCATTGTGCTAAAATATGTAATTATAATAATGACCATTACCCTGGTGAAATTCACAGCACACTCTACTAGGTGAATTTAGTTTTGTGAATTTGTGCGTATGTGTATGTGCTTCAATAAAAGGCCATGACTTGGATGTGTTTACTATTGTATTCTCATTTTCTATCATGATATAAATACTCAAATATGTTGAATGATAGATTATTTTATTACTCTCCTTTGGTACAAATACTTTTGATTAATTCATAAAACACAAATATATTTTAAATGTAACTAAATACAAATATATTTTTGCAAGTTCATTTTTCCTCTAACAAGAGATGTGTCTTTTCCATGCCACGATGAGGTCCCATATTTGAAAATGTTGAAAACTACTGACTTATTGGACAGTGTAAAAGTTATGGTCATTTGAATTTACACTGTGTTTCTTGTAAAAAATATTTTGTTGTTTAAGTACAAGTTAAGACATGAGGTCATGAAAATGTTGTTCAACAGGTATCACTGTGTATGCAAAGTGAAGGCCAGAAATGTCGATAGAAGATCTCTGTTTCTGATACAAGATAGATTCTGTGACTTAAGACGTGACCTTACTCAAATTCTTTTCCTGAATCTAATATTACATTATATATTAACTAACTGGAATTTAAATAAAAACTTGGAACAACAAAAATAAATGAATAAATAAATAAGGCAAGTTGATAATGTTGTGGAATGAATCTTCAATATCTTCATCATTTTCAAGTTATCAGGGCCGGTTAATAACTCATTCCTATTTTGTTTTGTTAATAATATCCTTAGGTGTGAAAAAAGACTTCATTAAAGATTTTCTGGAGAAAAATTTTTTAAAAAGACCTGATTTTCCTCTTTGAGTTTCAGTTATCACTTGAAAATTGAGTTAATCTTATCTACCTCACAGAGTTATTGCTGTTAGTGTTTAATGAAACACTGTATAGGAACAAAGCTCAACTGAGAACAAATAGGTCTGATTTCTCCCAAATATTCCTTATAGTTTATGTACAATCAGTAGCACTCTCTAAAATTTTTAAAATGCTCTATAACCTTATGTGCAAAGTTGTTTATAAAATACATCAAAGTTAATTAAGACTATTTAATATTTTACAGATGTTCAAAAGCAGTTACCAAACATAAATACAAAAGTAAGAGTACATATTTTAATTAAAAATTGGCTACTAAATGGACAGGAATGTATGAAAACATCTGTGAACAAAAGTTTCTATTCAAAAGAATCCACGGCAATCAGAAAGCCAACAATACTATTATGGGTTTATGGTAGATTATAGGATTATATATAATTATTTTATTTTTTTTTAATTTTTTTTAACATTTATTTACTTTTGAGACAGAGAGAGACAAAGCATGAACGGGGGAGGGGCAGAGAGAGAGGGAGACACAGAATCGGAAGCAGGCTCCAGGCTCTGAGCCATCAGCCCAGAGCCGGATGCAGGGCTTGAACCCACGGACCGCGAGATCATGACCTGAGCCGAAGTCGGACGCTCAACCGACTGAGCCACCCAGGCGCCCCATAATTATTTTAAATTATAGTTAAAAATATTATATAAAATCATGTTGTCACTACATAGTGGATGACTATTTTAAGAAGAAAATCTTTATTTAAGCAAAAAAAATCATTGAAAGCGATATTAAATTAACTTGATTCAACTATTTTCTGAGAAGAAAGAAATCACATAATCTCCATTTGCTCATTTCTTACCCGTAAATGAGAGAACATGGTCATAAAACTGACAAAATTCCATATAATTCTGCATACAGAAAAAATAAATGTTTGGCCTAGAGAAAAACTATATATAATCCCACAGAAATTATATCATCCAAAGGTGATATTTCATAAAAATTTGTTCTCATAATAGAAATTATATAGAGACACTGGACCTACTATCTTCAAATATACTATATTTGCAATATTTAAAAATGTTTTCAAGCCACAAATATATTGAATTAAGCATAATGATTCAGTGCATTTAATTTTTTGTTCCATCAAATTTGATTATTCCATGTGTTAAGAAGTAACATTTTTTTTAAAAAAAAAATTTTAACGTTTATTTATTTTTGAGACAGAGAGAGACAGAGCATGAACGGGGGAGGGTCAGAGAGAGGGAGACACAGAATCGGAAACAGGCTCCAGGCTCCAAGCTGTCAGCATAGAGCCCGACGCGGGGCTCGAACTCACAGACCGCGAGATCGTGACGTGAGCCGAAGTCGGCGGCTCAACCGACTGAGCCACCCAGGGGCCCCGGAAGAAGTAACATTTCTTAAAGAATATAGTAATCATGTTTGGTAATTGAAAAATTTCACCTGATATTAAATTCTGATATCAAGATAGATATACTTCATATTCTAAATCCACAATATAATTGAATCTGAATATGAGAATATGTTATTTATGACTTGTAGAAATCTGAGTAATTGAAAGTATGGACTTGCAGAGTAAGAGTGACTGAATATATTTAATGTTTGTTCTTAAAGCTACAATGGAAATTATACATGAGCGAGTCTGTCACTCTTGCTAATGAAATAATCATTTTTTTCAATCTGTTTTAAAGTAGTTCTAAGGGTTCAATCTTAGCTTGATTATCAGTTACTTACTTTGCATTGGAACAGTAACGTACATCCCATATATGGAAAAAATTAAACCTAGAATACTTGGTTGGTTGAATACATACATAAAAGGTCTATAAATCAATTGTTTGGTAATTCACCATCGTCATTTCACTGTCAGTTTGTGTATAGATGTAAAGTCATTTTTCAACGTTTGTATTTATTTTGGGGACAGAGAGAGACAGAGCATGAACGGGGGAGGGGCAGAGAGAGGGAGGCACAGAATCAGAAGGTCATTTTTCATCATATTCGTGCCCTAGACAGCAAAGACATGATTTAGACAATAGTCATGTCTCTAGTTCTCAAAATTTTTGAATATCTTCCTATAAATCCGTCTTTTTTTTTAAGTTCAGACCTGTCCATATTTACATCTAATTTTTGTTTATATATCAGAAATGTTATAACTTTTGTTTTCTTAAAAGAATATGACAATATTTATCTGAAGGTAATGAAATCACTTATCTTGGAAAGCTATCTGCAACAACATGTTTATTATAGCATTATTTACTATAGCCAAGAAACTATATAGAAACAACCTAAGTGTCCATCCATAGATGAATGGATAAATAAAATGTGATTTATTTATATATACAGGAAATATATTCAGCCATAAAAAAGAAAAAAAAATCCTGACATTTACAACAACATGGATAGACCTTCAGAGCATTGTTGTAGGTGAATGGAATCAGACATAGAAAGACAAATAGTGTATGATCTTGTGGAATCTAAAAAAATACTGAACTCAATGATATAGAAAACAGATTGATGTTTGCTAAGAGTGGCAGATGGGAGGTGGGAAAAATGGGTGAAAGTGGTTAAAAGTATAAAGTTCCAGGTATAAGACAAATGAGTCCTGGTGATGTAAATAAATTACAGCATGATGATTATAGTTACAATATTGTATTGTATGTTTGAAAGTAGCCAAGGGAGTAGATCTTAAAAAATACCATCACACAAAAAAAATTGTAACTATGCATGGTGATGGATGCTAACTAAGCTTATTGTGGTAATTATTTTTCAATATACATATATCACATTATTATTATTTTGTTCACCTAAAACATATAATGTTTACTATCTCAATAACAAAAAGAAATTCATAATTCTATAAACATCAAAACTCTTCTTTGTAAAACACTATCACCACATTATATTCATTGTGAAATTAAAAAGAAATTAAACAACTCATATTTAAAAAATTTTCCTACAATTTTAGAAAAGTTGCACATGCATCATTTTTCATTTACTTATAATAATCACTGTTTTAAAAAATATTTTTATACCTTTTATTTTATTGACATTTCACCCATTTGAACACATAGATCTTCCAAATTTGGCTGTTTAAAAACTTTCAAAAGTTATATCAATTTTTTAATGCTAACAACATAGTCTGGTCCTCAGTAGTTCTCTTTTCAATGAGTTTACTGACACTTGCTCTAAAACAACTGTATATATTCTCAGCATTTTTCTTGTATTAACTTATTTCATAAGTCCCAACTATTCTTTCATTTTTCAGTCTCTTTCAATTTATTTTCTTGTGTTTTTTGTTTTGTTTTGTTTTTCTCCTGGAGGACCAGGACTCATAATTGAATGCTTATTACTCATGACAACAATGATAATAGTTTTGTATTATCTATTGTCCAAAATAGTTGGTGTTAGGATATTTTTGTCTCATTAAAAGATAAAACTTGTACTATGTAGAAACTTTATACCTTAATAGTGAATAAGATACCTTTACTTATATGTTATTAACATCTCAATCCTGAGTTCTTATTTCATGGGAATTCAACACTTTTTTTGTCAATATCATGTTATTTCCCTTGTTCCCATTTGTGACAGCATCACTTTTTAAACTTAGAACTATAATAAAGAAGCTGGATGAAGTCCTTTATTTCTTTTTATCTTAACCTCTAGGATCAAGATTAACTGTAGTAAAAATTAATGTAATCTTTATGAAAAAGTGCCTTATTAGTTGGTTGCAGGAAAGACTGCCAGACTACAAAGGAAGGGGATGTTTTCTAGCTTTAATATGTATTTAAATAAGAGAATTTCCCCAGAGTTAACTCAAAAACAGAAATTACTAAAAGCCCTTCATTCTTGAGATGCAATTATGTTGAAGTACTTAAGGTAGGAAACTATAGGATAATGGTATTCAAAAGAAATTTTGGTCTAGCATGTAGATGAGGAAATCAAGGCCAGCTGCAAATGAAAATGTATAAGAGGATATTTCTTTATCATGTGAAATAAACACCCTGCCAATCATGTGTTATTTTTACAATAAATAAAGACAGTAAGCATTGTGAAAGCACTTTGGCATCTTAAAAACTCTTTTCTTATTAGGTAAAACATTATATGGAAATATTTTGCACAGACTTGGAGCTCCTATTGTCACATAAGTAACAACTACCAAAAAGAACAGTTAAATGACAAGATGGTAATTAACATATTTCTTAAAGAATGTCTCAGAACACATGAGAACTGACATAACTATGCATGTCCTGAAGCAATTCATTATATTTAATATTATTTTAGAAGTCATAGCTACACTCTAGTCTTTTTAGAACTAGAGTATCAAACTGCTTATAAGTATAATTAATTTTTATTCTATTTCCTTGATAAATGTCTTTTTATAGCATAATATGCTTTCTATAGCATAAAGTGGACATAGTCACGGAATAGGAATAAGGCAAGCGAGTGAAAGACACTATGGAATGCATGCCTATCTCAGTATTACCAGATATAATTTTCCAAGAAAAGCCTAATATCTGAAACATTATGTGAAATATTCTGATTTTAAAAAGTGTATGGACCAAGGAAAGCAAATTTGTAGTTCATATGTGATTAATCAGATTTAACTTCATTCAGACAAATGTAAGGTAATCTGTCTGCTACCATTTCATGAAATTTATGTAATGGATAAGTAAAACTATGAGTAAATTAATTTATTATATTTTAATCATTTCATAATAAGAAAATCTTCACATAGACCATCCAAGAATGACACTAGATTCCATATAACTGATTCCTTTCATCTTTTCTATTTTGATATATTTTTTAAGTTTATTTATTTATTTTGAGAGAGAGAGAGAGAACAGAGAAGAGGGGCAGAGAAAGAGAGAGAGAGAGAGAGAGAGAGAGAGAGAGAGAGACAGAATCCCAAGCAGGCTCTGCATTGTCAGTGCAGAGGCCAATGCAGGACTCGAACTCACAAACCGTGAGATCATGACCCGGGCTAAAACCAGGAGTGGGACGTTTAACTGACTGAGCCACCCAGGTGCACGTCTCTTTTGATATCGTTCTTTTTTTTAATGATTATTTATTTGGGGGGGGTGGGGTGGAGAGGCAGAGAGAGAGGGAGATACAGGTTCTGAAGCAGGCTCCAGGCTCTGAGCTATCAGCACAGAGCCTGACGCAGGGCTCAAACTTGTGAACTGTGTGATCATGACCTGAGCTGAAGTCGGATGCTTAACTGACTGAGCCACCCAGGCACCCCTGTTTTGATATTCTTAAGAAATGATTTTCACTTCATGGGCCAGGAAGAGTATTAAAGCTCCAACCATTGCATTCATGTTCCAGATAGAGAACCTGGGGAAGATAAGATTTCAATAATTCTCCCTAAAGAAATTTGTGAAGTACCACATGACACATTTGCTTTTGTCTAACTGGGCAGAACTAGTCACACTGACGTAGAATGTGAGAGGTGGTAGCAGGAATGTTTTCTTATTTCAGATTATCATTAGCCCAAATTTTTTTTAAAAATCAGTTTTAATTATTGAAGAAGGGAAATGTGTACTGAGGTTAACAACCAAAGGACTCTGCCACAGGATCTTCCTAGCATAGATGTGAAGACACTAGGTTGTGAAGCCTGATTGGTTTGTATAAATTTTGTTACTTTCATTTCACAGCTTTATGACTTCAAGCAAGTTGCATATTGGTATCCAATTGTTTATCGTATAACAGGGATAAAATGACATATATCTCATATGGTTATTATGAGATTCAAGTAAATTCTTAGAATAGTGCTTACCACATAATAAGTGTCAGAAAATATCTGATATTATCTCAACTATATGGTAAAGAAGGAGAGATATCATCACTACAAGAAAAAGCATCTGATAGGACTCTAATTACAAATGGCCAAAGCCACAAATTGTACAGAGCTAACTTTAAATAGGCCATTTATTCCACTGGACCTACCAAATGATTTAAGGTTTACCAACTTTCCTAGGAATTTAGGATTGCTTAAAAGAGCACACATATCTCATATCCTAATGGCACTTAAAATGGAACAATGTCAAGGCAGGAACATAATCCTCAGAAAAAATCTATGTAGATAATGTTTTTAAGTTTCCCCATTTTATAGATGATAACATTGAGGCAGAAGGTGTTTAAATAATCTTCCCAAGGCCACATGGCTAAAAGATTTTGAAGCAAGCCTACTAAGTCAGAAAGTGTAAATTACCTGACGCATAATTTTAGCTATAAAATGTCATTCAAAGGGAAAAAAACACTATTCCGTAGACCTGGGAGGTGAACTGGACATGAATCTTCATTGACTTTTAAAGGGATAAGTAGAGGAAAGGTCATACATGTTGAGCATCAGAACTGTCTGTGGGCCTGGTGGTAAAAGAAATAAGGGGGTTTTCTTCAGTCATATGACCCCAACTTTGGAGGTTATCTAAGTTTTCTGATTTCTTTATTTGACAGAAAAAAATACCATTAGTAAATCTTAGTAGCAATGCTTAAATATTCCAGAAATGCCCATCAATTATTTTTGCAAGAAGGATTTAATGATAATCCAATCCTTATGAGGCAAATGAAAAGACAACTCGAAGTAATTTAGATGAACATAATCTGGGAATGATTGTTACTTGGTTGTGAATATTATTCAAACATGGCTACTTCAAAGACATAATGTTCAAGCATTAATAGCTTATTTATTTGTCTCACAAATAAACAATTTCATTCATAACATTTAGAAAGTTGTCTCTTCTTTTGTTTTTGATTGAAAGCAATGTGCATGCATAGCTAAAGATGCAGACACGATTGAAACTAATTTAGCTTTTTTCTCTCCAAATGCATTTTAAAAAGAGACTCCATTAGTCAAAACATTGCATTCTTTCCTCCACTTTGTTCGAGTCACGACGCTTTATAATAAACCTATCCTCCAGCTATTTTCCATGCTTTTACTGTACCCACTGTTACTGATTATATATAATGGCATGCTGATGCCTATATTTAACCCTCCTACTGTTCATTGTTAAAATTAGTCACTATGGTACCTGATCACATCTCATATCTTTGCATGTTTGAAGCTTGTTGAACAAAGACAGCAGGCAAGTCCTGAATGTTATAAGACAAGAAAAGCATGTTTTAAAGCAACAAAATCCCAATTATGTTTAATCTAAGGAGAGAAAAATAAAGTTGCAAGAACAAGGTATAATACCCTGCTTTGAAAATTGTCAAATCCTTGTCATTTGTTTCCATAGAATTACGAAGGTATTACTGCCGCTTAGTTCTTTTAACAGCATCAAGCATGCTTTGATTTGCAAGACATTGCTCTTAAAAGAGGGAAGAGAAGAAATAACATTAAAAAGTTAGAAAAGTATAGCATGAAATACAGAAGGAAGACTGATACTAACTGATACAAATATTACACCATTTTCTTTCAGCGTGTAGGAAAAGTGTGATGGGAGATACCATGCTAGAAGAAAGCACATAATTTTGAATTTTTAGTGACTAAATTTATTTCCTACATATAAAGAGAAAAGGAGGTGGTGGTTACTTGTATGTGTCAACTTGGTGAGGATATATTTATTCAATCAAACACTAACCTAGGTGTTGCTGTGAGGTATTTTTAGGTGCAGTTAACATCTGTAATCAGTTGACTTCAAGTATATAGAAGATTGCTTAGATAATGTGCGCTTATGTATCCAATCAGTTAGATGGCCTTAAGAACAAAATTAAGCTTTTCTTGAAGAAGAAGAAATTGTGCAACATCAGCTCCTGACCTAAAGTGCCCAGCCTGCCAGAGTGTGCCACATATTCTGGATCTGCCAGCTGTCACAAGATTCCCTGTTTCTCTTTCTCTCTCTTTGTCTCTCTTTTCCCTCTCCTTCCTTCCCTGCTTCTCTCCACACACACACACACACACACACACACACACACACATGTATGCATATATACATATAAATACACATATACTTACATATTTATTCTACTGATTCTCTTCTGTTTCTCCAGAGAACCCTGGCTAATGCAATTGCAAAGCTTGCTGTATAAATCATACAAATACCATTTCTTAGATAAGGCTCATTTAAATCTTCTCTGAATTAATTTAAATTTAAGTACATGGAACTTAAGCAGCTATTAAATATAAATTCCAGGGAAACAAAAAAGAAACATCTAGTAGAAAACAGAATTTAAGAAAAAGAATTTCTACCAATATAGGACTTACAATCCTAAGGGTGGTTCGTATTCATGGACTTAATTAAAAGAGATTTTTATTACATACTGAAGTTTAAATGAAAGCCCAACTAGATCATTTATTAGTTTTACTATTTATATGCAGGTAACTTACGTAAATCACTTAATTGCTATTTACTCTCATTCTGAAAATGTGTGTGTATATGTCTACTATATATAAGTTAATTAATCCATTTTATTGTATCTTAAACACATCTTATCAATCGCTGTAACTTTTAATTATATGAAAATATATAATATTAAAAAAATAATTTCCTTCTTTTCCTCTGCAACTTGGGTGAGTGCTGTAGTGAAGATCAAAGAGATAAATAATAAAGTGTGAAGTGCCTGGCATATAATGGAAGCCCAAAAAAGATTAATTTTCTTCCCTTCCTCAAAGAATTACCAACATCACATGATTCTTTCACAATCACAAATTTGCATGTGAATACATGTTGTAAATTACAAAAATATTAACGTTCTGCAATATTAAAACTCAAATCAGAATGTGAGACAGGAAACCATCAAAACCTTAGAGGAGAAAGCAGGAAAAGACCTCTCTGACCTCAGCCGTAGCAATCTCTTACTCGACACATCCCCAAAGGCAAGGGAATTAAAAGCAAAAGTGAATTACTGGGACCTTATGAAGATCAAAAGCTTCTGCACAGCAAAGGAAACAACCAACAAAACTAAAAGGCAACCAACGGAATGGGAAAAGATATTTGCAAATGACATATCGGACAAAGGGCTAGTATCCAAAATCTATAAAGAGCTCACCAAACTCCACACCCAAAAAGCAAATAACCCAGTGAAGAAATGGGCAGAAAACATGAATAGACACTTCTCTAAAGAAGACATCCGGATGGCCAACAGGCACATGAAAAGATGTTCAGCGTCGCTCCTTATCAGGGAAATACAAATCAAAACCACACTCAGGTATCACCTCACGCCAGTCAGAGTGGCCAAAATGAACAAATCAGGAGACTATAGATGCTGGAGAGGATGTGGAGAAACGGGAACCCTCTTGCACTGTTGGTGGGAATGCAAATTGGTGCAGCCGCTCTGGAAAGCAGTGTGGAGGTTCCTCAGAAAATTAAAAATAGACCTACCCTATGACCCAGCAGTAGCACTGCTAGGAATTTATCCAAGGGACACAGGAGTACTGATGCATAGGGGCACTTGTACCCCAATGTTCATAGCAGCACTCTCAACAATAGCCAAATTATGGAAAGAGCCTAAATGTCCATCAACTGATGAATGGATAAAGAAATTGTGGTTTATATACACAATGGAATACTACGTGGCAATGAGAAAAAATGAAATATGGCCTTTTGTAGCAACGTGGATGGAACTGGAGAGTGTGATGCTAAGTGAAATAAGCCATACAGAGAAAGACAGATACCATATGGTTTCACTCTTATGTGGATCCTGAGAAACTTAACAGGAACCCATGGGGGAGGGGAAGGAAAAAAAAAAAAAAAAAAAGAGGTTAGAGTGGGAGAGAGCCAAAGCATAAGAGACTGTTGAGAACTGAGAACAGACTAAGGGTTGATGGGGGGTGGGAGGGAGGAGAGGGTGGGTGATGGGTATTGAGGAGGGCACCTTTTGGGATGAGCACTGGGTGTTGTATGGAAACTAATTTGACAATAAATTTCATATATAAAAAAAAAAATTGTAAGGAACAACAAAGGACCCCAAAGAACCAAAGTAATCTTGAAAAAGAAGAAAACAAACTAGAGGTACCACCCCCCAGATATCAAGATATACTACAAAGCTATACTAACCAAAACAGTATGGTACTGTCAGAGAAATAAACACATAGATTAATGGAAATAAACAGGAGAGAACCCATAAATAAATCCACACACACATGGGCAATTAATCTTCAACAAAGGAGAAAAGAATATGTAATTGGAGAAAGACAGTCTCTTCAAAAAACTGTGCTGGGAAAACTGGACAGCTACCTGCAAAAAAATGAAACCAGACCACTTTCTCACACCATACACAAAAACAAACTTAAAATATACTAAAGATCTAAATGTGAGACCCAAAACCATAAAAATCCTAGAAAAGAGCATAGGCAATAATTTTTCTGACATTAGCCATAGCAACATATTGTAGATATGCCTCCAGAGGCAAGAGAAACCAAAGCAAAATTAAACTATTGAGACTATTTCAAATTAAAAGCTTCTGCAGAGCAAATGAAAAAAATCAACAACACTAAAAGACAACCTACTAAATGGAAGAAGATATTTGCAAATGACATACCAACAAAGGGTTAGTCTCCAAAATATATAAAGAACTTAAAAAACTCAACACAAAAAACCCCCAAATAATCCAATCAAAAATGAACTGAAGACATGAACAGATATTTCTCCAAAGAAAACACATACGGCCAAAAGATACATGAAAAGATGCTCAAAATCACTCATGCAAATCAAAATGCATATCAAAACCACAATAAGATATCACCTCACACTTGTCAGAAAGGTTAAAATCCAAAACACAAGAAACAACACAAGTATTGAAGATGTGAAAAAAAAAAAGGAGACTTCTTGATCTATTGGTGAGAATACAAACTCTTGCAGCCATTGTAGAAAACAGTATGGAAGGTTTTCAGAAATTTTAAAATGGAATTACCACATAATCCAGTAATTCCACTGCTAGGTATTTATGAAATAAGAAAAAAAATAATTTGGAAAGGCATATGCAACCCTATATTTATTGCAGCATTATTTTCAATAGCCAAATTATAAAAGCTGCTCAAGTGTCTATTGACAGATGAATGAATAAAGAAGATGTGGTATATATATACATATATATATATATATATATATATATATGGATATTACTCAGCAATAAAAAGGAATGAAATCTTGCCATTTGCAACAATATGGATGGATCTAGAGAATATAAAATGCTGAGCTAAATAAGTCCAAAGGACAAATACCATATGATTTCACTCATATGTGAAATTTAAGAAAAAAACAAGTGAGCAAAAGGGGAAAAGAAAAGAGAGAGAGAGAGAGAGAGAGAGAGAGACAGAGAGAGAGAGAGAGACAGAGAGAGAGAGAGAGAGAGAGAAGCAAGCCAAGAAAAGAGTTTTAACTATAGAGAACAAACTAATGGTTACCAGAGGGGAGGTTGGTGGGGGTGGGTGGTGAAATAGTTAAAGAGGATTAAGAGTACACTTAAACATGATGAGCACTGAGTAATGTACAGAATTGTTGAATCTTATATTGTATGCCAAAAATTAATAAAATGCTGTATGTTCACTATATTGGAATTAAAGTAAAAAAATAATATAGAAAAAAACTGGATTGTTTCATTAGATTCAGTGAAGTGGTATGTGAACTAAAACCACATATTGGACAGAATTACATATTGAAAACAGAGACATTCTTTTCATTCCTTGATTATATGTTGTTTTTACCACAATTTTATTTGCAGGTTAATGATGGACTAAACAACCCTCATGCAATTGCCAAAATAATGACAGAATGATGCAAAGTAAATACAAATAAATATTCAAAATGTCTTTCTCAAGATATACCATCTGGAAAAAAATCAGAAAATGATTAGTAATTCATGAATAAATGAATGGGTTAAAAAAAAAGAATTGGTTATTTATACTATCTTAATGGATCATGGTCTGAAATACAGACACACACACATAGATGTTGTCTTAAATTAACACTTAAATTAAGTGTTGTCTTAATTTATTATTCTTGTGTTAGGTAGACAAATAGTTCCTTAAAGATATCCATGTCAAATTCCCAGAACCTGTGAATGTTATCTTATGTGCTAAAGGGTGTGATTAGGTTAAGGATCTTAAGAGAAAGAGCTTATCCTGGATTACACAGGTGAGCCCCTAAATGCCATGACAAATGTGTTTATTAAGAGAGGGGCAAAGGGAGATTTCACAGAGACGCACACAGAGGAGAAGACAGTGTGACAATGGAGGCAGAGATTGGTTGATGAGGCCAGAGACCCGAGAATGCCCCGGCAGCCAGCAGAAGTTAGAAGAGGCAAGAAACTAATTCTTCCCTAGAGCTCCCCGCCCCCCCGCCCCCAGGAAAGCATGGTCATGCTGGCTTTCAGACATGTGGCCTTCAGATCTGTGAAAAAATGAATTTCTCTTATTTAAACAGCAACCTTCATGGTAACTCGTTATAGCACCCCTAGGAAACTAACACAATTCTTCATGACTTTGGAGGCTAAGAATGTTTTCCAAGAAACAAAATGAGCCATAGTCAGCTGGGTTCTATAATACAGAAAAATGACTAGGTCAAGTCTAGTTTATCAAGATTATAGTTTAGTGAAGGTATTCCTTCTACCCCCAAACATCATGGTAGATAAGGAAACATATTCTGGACACTATATCAGTGGCTCACATGACTCAGCAGTGCTAGGCACTTTTCACTTCTTTCATAGAAAGAATAAGTAGATGTCAGGTGAGGGTGCAACCTTTACTTTCGGTATAACATTGCTTCAATAGAATTCTTCCAATTGCCTAATAGTGGCCAAAATAGAGCACACATACTTAGTTTAAGGTCATTTTTTCCCAAAATGGAGACAAAAATGAGTCTAAACATTATTCTGAGTCTGAAACACCCCAGCTCTACATCTTCAGCAATAACAGGGCTGGGAGAGGCTTATGCACTGAGATGAAGACTTCATAGATCTTCTGCCTCCATCACCAAATGAGAAGAGAGAGTCCCAGAAAATAACCCCTTCTTCTCAACACACAAATCCTTGCCACTATTATCAGAGTGGAAGTCACTGGGACTAATTTATTTTTATTCCTAGGTTATATAAGGTGCTATAAAACCCCCAAAACCTACATTTTCTGTACTGCTATCTCCATAATGCTCTCTGTACCCCTCATTCTCTTTCCTTTTTCCACCCCTCATCCAGTCTTGAAATTCTACTTCACTAAAGATTCACTTATGTATTATGTTCATTATTTGTTGTAGGTCTCTCATTTTAAAATATAAACTACAAGGCAGCAATCTTCAATCATTTTGTTTACTAATATATTCCCCAAGTGACTAGTTACTAATATATTCCCCATGTGTCTAGCTTATACTAGGGGCTCAGTAAATATTTGTCACTTGAATAAATGAGTGAATGAATGATTAAACTGGCAACTTTTTCCTTTTCAAGGGGAAATAAACTAATCCTCAAATATCCTGACTTCGATTCAAAGTTAGGTTCCATTAACTAGAACGAGTAATAGATTCAGTTTTTTTCATTTTTAAAACACAAATAATAATGATTATCCTTTGTGGATTTTAATGGGATTTAAAACTGTTTTGGGATATGATGAAGAATATATACATATATACATATATATACAATAAAACAAAATATATATATAATATTTTGTTTCTTAAGTTATGGAAGGAAAAGAAAAGAACAGAGAGAAAGGAAAACTATTCAATAATCAGTAGTCATGCCAATTACCAGTTAAGAAAACGCAACTCCCAAGTTCTACTGCTTTGTGTTCTAATAGTTTATTATCCTCTCATCTCCAACATAGCAATTTTATTTTTCTCTCTTAAGCAACCAAACACTTTGAAAACTTTGGTCTATTTGAATTTATCCATACTTTGCTATATAGCAACTGTTTCCTGTATGTGTAAAACAAATTATAGTAGAAGAAATTCTGGGGAAGCAAGGCATTATTGTGTTTCGAAAAAGCCAACTGTTTAATTTCTTTTATAAACAAACACCCTAGTAGCCCTCATTGACAGTTCCATCAAAATATTATTGTCAGGGTCTTTATGGCAAGAAGCCAAGTGTCCTCCAACAACAGCAAATAAAATTCGAGATGAAGGTTTCCATTTGAAAACCCTAGTCTGCATTTTGTCTTGTCTTTCTCTTTCCAAGTTTGATGATTTATCTCAACATCTGTGTAGCCCCTCTCAGATCCGTAATGTTATGATGAACTGTGATAAAATCTGGGACTAGATTAATCTGGCCTGTTGAGTCTAGGACACACTTTCGAGGCAAGTCACAGTGGCCACTACTCCCACTGCTTTCAGTACAGGTAGTAAAGCCTAACTGGGTTCCACTGGAGTCCCTCCACCCCTTTAGTAATGCAACTATTTCAGTTAATTTTCCTGTGCCATTCGCTAATAATTTCACTAGAATTCATTATAGACATCATCACTATTTTTTCTAGTGGGACGACAGAATCTTTTCTCAGGGAATTTCTTTAAGTACAATAAGAAAGAAACAAATTTCATCAAGTGAAAAGCCAAAGTAAAAAAGACAAACCCTTGGATCTTGGAATCTGCATCTATATTTTTATTTTTTGATGATCAAAGAGAAAGAAAATATCTTATTATTAGACATCAGTCTTTTTTCAAAAAACATTAAATAGGTTTTAGACTTCTTTCACACAGGGTTAAATGGAGGGTGACACTAGAAAGAATTAGCAATGCGCATGATTTCTCTGATTCAACAGCCTACTTGGGGACTTCCAGTTGACCCAAAGTAGGCTTAAGACAACTAACTCCAGGTAACTATTGCACATACTAAAGACCCTTAAATAGAATTTCTAATTCCTTAAACAAAGGACAATCTATTTTTATAGTTAGACTTTGCCTATGGCCTAAGGGATGTCAAGAGTTCTATAGGAAAAGAAGTGGTGATGTTCTCATGCCTCACTCATGACTTTTTTTCTTTCTTTCGTTCTTTATGACATCAGATTTTTTTGAATCAAATACATTTTAAATCTCCTTCCCTGCCTTAAATATGCTTGATTGTTTTTCACTGATATGATATCCTCAACTGTCTGTGAAATATCCTTTCCTAACCATTATAAAAATTCAGAGGCTTAGTGTTAAAATGATGGAGATTTGTTCTTATGTACATCCACTACTGAAACTAGCAACAGTTCTGGCAGCAGTTTTGATGCCATAGTATTGAACATTTCTTGACTCAATTCTGTCATTCAAGTGTACACAGTCACTGTGTCAAAGATTAAGAGTCAATAATTTTTTCCACAAGAAAGGTAATAACAGAAGAGTAATTCTTGTCTTGGATATACAGTGTGTACCCAAACAAGAAATCTAGAAAAATATATAAAGAGAATTTCATTTTAAGCTTCAGTGATACATTCAAATCTATTGTTACCAAGGGGTATTCTAGAAATTAGAGTTTTAGTTTTATTGTTGACAACATTCCCTTGCATCTCCTGCCATGTTATCAGACCTTTGCATCTTGATTCTTGAACTGTTCCACAGAAGTTTTTCTCTTCATTCAGTAAGAAAACACTCTGTAGATGTGCTACCATTTCCTATGGTTCTTTTGTCTTCTTCCGTCAGGCCTTCCTTCAATTCAGGGTCATACCTCAGATTCTGACATATAATTTTGCTATGTTTTGCTGCTAGGTATTCTCTACCATAAGGTAAAATTGTGAAGATAGGGAAAAAAATAATCATCATCACCAGGATTTGGTGAACCATTTAATATACAAGCAAGTCTTTCCTATTGTCAAGGATAGACTCTGCTGACAAGGCTAATATACATAGTTGTACTATTGTATATGGGATTTCTCAACATTTCATCACCCAGTGGGAAATTATGAAAAACTGTTTTACTAATCCATAAAATAAAATACCTAAGATTACAAAGGAATTCATTATGTTACAATGCAGTTATCAAATATGAAACAAATTTATGATAAAACAGTGTATGTCCTTCTTCATTACACACAATAAAATAAGACCTAGGCACATTTAATGAATACCGTAATTCCAAAGTTGTAGTCTATTAGAAGACTTTAAAAATATTAAGTAAAGCTGTAACAACTTCAGCGTAATATAAAAATATATGTAATTTATACTGCTGATAAATTCAAATAAAAAAACTAATGCATTAGTTTCCTACATACACAATGAATGAAATGCTGAATTTCAGGTATAAGTCAGTGAAAATAAAGATTTTTGCTTTACTTAGTACCCAAAATCCATGGATCCCACGAGATGTCATGGACTTTAGTTTATAAATCTATGTATTTAGTTATTTGTATCTCCCACATTCGATTGCACATTCTATCAAATCCCCTGGTCTATATCCAAGATTTGGTCTATGTCAGAATCCCATGACAAATGGAGAGAAAAAGCACCTGCATTGCCTCAAAAATGGCCTCAAATAAGTTTATTTTCTCCATTCTTAGTGTCGTTTCTCTTTTTTTGTTGTTAACTACTACATAAGCATTTTAACCCTCCATTACTTTAATTTGTAACCTCTTGCAATTTTATGTTCTAAAACCAGAATGATCTTTAAATATACAAATCTGATGATGTAAATTAGTGTCCTTTACTTCCATTCCTCATCAGCTGCATTGGGCTTACTTTTATTATCAATAGTGTTGGAGTACACAAGTGTGGAACAGTATGGGTTTATTTATTTCTCATTAAATATATATTTATGACCTTACTATCAGTAAGAATCAGTGCTAAGTGGGAATATGTGTGAGTGTGTGTATGTATGTGTATCTGTGTTTGGTTATGTTTATGTGTGTATGAGAAGGGACACAATGAATAACAAAATTTCTATTCATGTACTGTTTTCTGCTTCTCTTCAGATGGTTTCTTTAAGCTTTGGTGTGTGGAAATCTGTTAATTTGTGTGCTTCTCAACATTTTCAGGTCATAATAGTAAGCATTTTATATATTACTGCTGGAAGGCATGAAAGTGTGTTCTTGCAATGACAAAGTACATTGGAAAGCAATTAACATGCTAAGTAATTGTAGCTGAATGAAAATGGAGATTTAAAAAAAAAAGTATTTCAGGTTCTTTGGCTTTTTTTATTTTGTTTGTTTTTGTTTAATTGGAGGAAATTCCCAGTGATTTATGTAGTGCTTTTTAAAAAAATAGATATTTTCCATGCCAAGCAAATTTGGCAGGGTGAAAATCCAATCTGTTGAAAGATGAATTTGTGTAATAGCAATACAGAGAGTGAGGTTCTCTCTTCATTTTAGCACTTATTGTGACCAGTGCTCCCTTGGGCCCAGCTCATTCCTTATCCTCACATATACAATTTGCACACTTGGTACTGGAATGCATGTAAATGGTCTACATTAAAGCTGATGATTAACAAAAGTGCATATACATAAAATATGTGTACTATCATTAAGCTGCCTCAAAATGTTTGTAATTTAACTAAATAATGAAAAAATTAATTATACCACAGAAGCAGCTACCTTTTTGTCTTAGTCCCCTTGGGTTGCTATAACAAAATACTACACACATGGGTAGCTTATAAACAACAGAAATATACATCTCACAGTTCTGGAAGCTGGAAGTTGAAGATCAGGTGCCAGGATGGTTAGGTTCTGGTTAAGACCCTCTTCTAGGCTGCAGACTGCTTAATTTTGCTGCGTCCCCATATGGTAGAAAGGGCTAAGGAGCTCTATGGGGCTTCTTT
Source organism: Puma concolor (assembly GCF_028749965.1). Taxonomy (NCBI): domain Eukaryota; kingdom Metazoa; phylum Chordata; class Mammalia; order Carnivora; family Felidae; genus Puma; species Puma concolor. The sequence continues at coordinate 183,550,997 of NC_141667.1, forward strand.
TACAAGGGCATTAATTCCAGTCATGGGGGCCCTGTCTTCATAACCTTCTCTCTTTCAAAAGGGCCTATCTCTTGATTCCATTACTTCAGAAATTAGGATTTCAACATGAATTTGGGGGACACACAAACATTAGGACATTTACATAGTATGTAAAGGTGTGTGCTTATTTTATTTGAAAGAGAATAAGGAATTGCTAACACTAATGTGGTATTTTTTACTTTACTATCTAGGGTAAGTAATCATCTATTTTAAACAATGATTACAAAAGTTATCAGCATTTCAGGTTTTCATTAAAATATCTTTCATTAGATTTGTTTAAAGAGCCACTTCTAAATATTGTTGAAGGTAAATAATATCACACTGGGATTATATTAAACTTATTATGACATAGCTTTTCAGAATATCAGGTTTACTTAAAGATTTTGAGAAGGGACGTTAAATACTAAAGAAAGATATGGCATGGAGTGTACAATTTGCATAAATTTAAAGAATAAATTATGGAGATTTAGATACATTTTGATTTTGTGCTGCAGAAAGATGAGGTAGACCATATGGAATTGTTCTGAATTCTTCCTCCTCCCCTTACTGTTTAGGATTCATCCATGGAAAATGTTTGGGAAACTCCTGAGAGGAATGTTAAACTTAAGAAAGCATCTTGTAAACAATGTAGTAAGCAAAATTGGCTATTTTGTAGATACTAGTCTATCTCGAGTGCTTGGTTTATATATAAGATTTGAGTTTAAATATTTCAGACTATTGCCCCAGGGAATTGTGGCTTGTCAGTTGATTGTTTGCAGTATGAATGTAACCACAGTATTTTTCTACGCACAAAGACTAGAAATGGAAGTAGATCACACACACACACACACACACACACACACACACACACACACACCTATTGCATGTATGTAGAATTTACCTTGATTTAATAATTTTATTTAGGGATTCAATGCGACAAGTACCATAAATAAAATTTAAAAGTAGCTCCCTTCTTAATAAAGAAGTAAAAATTTGGGGGGAAGCCTGGGTAGCTCAGTTTTTAAGCACCCAACTCTTGATTTCTGCTCAGGTCATGATCTCATGGGTTAGTGGGAATAAGCTCTGCACTGGATTCCTCACTGTCAGTGCGGAACCTGCTTGGGTTTCTCCCTCTGATGCTCTCTCTGCCGGGAGCCTTGCACTTTTTCTCTTTCTTTCTCAAAATAAATAAATAAACGTTTTTTAAAAAATAAGTAAAACTATTTTTAAGAAGTAAAACTTTTTTTTTTTTAATTTTTTTTTTTCAACGTTTATTTATTTTTGGGACAGAGAGAGAAAGAGCATGAACGGGGGAGGGGCAGAGAGAGAGGGAGACACAGAATCGGAAACAGGCTCCAGGCTCCAAGCCATCAGCCCAGAGCCCGACGCGGGGCTCGAACTCACGGAGCGCGAGATCGTGACCTGGCTGAAGTCGGACGCTTAACCGACTGCGCCACCCAGGCGCCCCTAAGAAGTAAAACTTTTATTTTTTAAATTTTTTTTTTTTTTTTTTTTTTTTTTTTCCAACGTTTATTTTTTTTGGGACAGAGAGAGACAGAGCATGAACGGGGGAGGGGCAGAGAGAGAGGGAGACACAGAATCGGAAACAGGCTCCAGGCTCTGAGCCATCAGCCCAGAGCCCGACGCGGGGCTCGAACTCACGGACCGCGAGATCGTGACCTGGCTGAAGTCGGACGCTTAACCGACTGCGCCACCCAGGCGCCCCAGAAGTAAAACTTTTAAAAAGACCTTATTTCCGGGGCGCCCCTAAGAAGTAAAACTTTTAAAAAGACCTTATTTCCGGGGCGCCCCTAAGAAGTAAAACTTTTAAAAAGACCTTATTTCCGAGCCCCGCGTCAGGCTCTGGGCTGATGGCTCGGAGCCTGGAGCCTGTTTCCGATTCTGTGTCTCCCTCTCTCTCTGCCCCTCCCCCGTTCATGCTCTTTCTCTCTCTGTCCCAAAAATAAATAAACGTTGAAAAAAAGAAAATTAAAAAAAAAAAAAAAAAAAAAGACCTTATTTCCTAGTTACTTTTTGATATTTATTATGTAACTTTTTCTGAAATAGTATTTTATATAGGAATTCTATACATTTCCATACATCATTCATACAGAAAACATGTACTGTATTTTAAAATGCAGTTTTTTATATGAAGAATCATAACCTTTAAAGATGTAATAGAAAAATACTATTGTGAATGAATGTGAATTTTCATAGAAAAATTCGTGGATAATATATTCCTCCAAAGATAATGCATATTTTGAGGATATCTATGTTATCTGAAATTTCAGGATAAGTATATTATCTATTGGTTCTTAATCATTATTAGTTTATATTCTTATTATTTTATAAATAATTTTTACATACCCTCCAACTTTGTTTCCTTTTAGGTTATTCTATCTTTGGATCATCGTTTTGTCAAAATTTTATGTAGAAATCAAGGTAAGAAAGCATTTGCGTCAGGGCGTCTGGGTGGCTAAGTCAGTTAAGCCTTGGACTCTTGGTTTCACTTGCAACCATGATCTTAAGGTTTGTGAATTTGAGCCCCGTTTTGGGCTCCACACTGCTGGTGCAGAGTTGCTTGAAATTCTCACTCTCTCCCTGTCTCTCTGCCTCTCCATCCCCAGTCTCTCTCTTTCTCAAAATAAATAGAGCCAAAGCATAAGAGACTCTTAAAAACTGAGAACAAATTAAGGGTTGATGAAGGGTGGGAGGGAGGGGAGGGGAGGTGATGGGTATTGAAGAGGGCATCTTTTGGGATGAGCACTGGGTGTTGTATGGAAACCAATTGACAATAAATTTCATATATTAAAAAATAAATAAATAAATAAATAAATAAATAAATAAATAAACTTTAATTTAACAAAAAGAAAGAAAGCATTTGTGTGAAAACACTGGTCTGAAGAAATATATGCAGAAGATGCAATACATATATATACATATATATATATATATATATATATATATATATATATAATACATGAACATTACTCAGCCATAAAAAAAGAATGAAATCTTACCATTTATGAAAACATGAATGGATTTAGAGATACCATGCTAAGTGAAATAAGTCAAAGAAGGAAAAATACCATATGATTTCATTATATGTAGATTCTAAGTGATATCATATGGTATTTGTCTTTTTCTTATTTCATTAAAAAACAAAATAAATGAACAAATAAAATGAAACAGAAACAGACTCATAGATACAGAAAACAAACTGTTGGTTACCAGTGTGAGGAGTGGTTGGAGAGTGGGTGAAATAGGTGACCTGAATTAAAAGGTATAAGTCTTCTAGCTAAAAGTATGCCATAGTAATGTAATGTACAGCATAGGGAAAATAGTCAATAATATTCTAATAACTTTTCATGATGATAAATGGTAACTGGATTTACCGTGGGGATCAGTCATAACATATAAAAATATCAAATCACTCTGATGTACACCTGGAACTAATGAGATATTGTAAGTCAATGATACTTTCAAAAATATTAACAAGAAAGCATTGTGGAGAAAACAGAATTTATAGATCTCTGTAGTACACTGATGATATTGAGATGTCCTTCTCTCTGGAATGCAGAGTAAATAGAAAAAACTCTGTTCTTCATTTCCTTTGATGTAAATATTCCCATTAATTCCATCTGAATGGAAATTTCAGTTAAATCAGAACTTTTTTTCCCCAAATAATACCAGATATAGAGCTATTTTATAATAATACATATCTTCTAAAATTACTTCAATCGAGCATATGTTTATGTGTGTACTTGTACATATATACACATGTACACACACTCTGAAGACTGAAATAGAAGATTGCTATTGTTATCCTGTCATTTGCAACAACATGGATTAACCTGGAAGACATTATGATAAATGAAATAAGCCAGAAAGAAAAAAAAAAAAAACCCTGCATGATTTCACTTACATGTGGCATCTAAAACTGTGGAAACAGGGAGTAGAACAATGGTTACTAGGGGTTGGGGGATGGGGGGAATGGGGAGATGTTGTTTAAAGAGTACAAAGTTGCATTCGTGTAGCATGAAAAATTCTGGAGATCTGATGTAAAGCATTATGACTATAACTAATAATATGGTTTGAATTCTGGGAAATTTGCTGAAAAATATTTCAGGCGCTGTCACTATTAAAAAAATGGTAACTACAAGAGGAAATAGATATCCTAATTAGCATATTATTAGCATACAGTAATCATTTCACTGTATGTATATTTACCATATGTATTATTATATATTAACTACATATAATATGTATTTATATATAATATAACCTAAATATATACACTTCTATTAAATGATTAAAATTCAGAACAAAAATAATATAAAAACAGGGAGGGGGACAAAACATAAGAGACTTAAATATGGAGAACAAACAGGGTTACTGGAGGGGTTGTGGGGGGGGGATGGGCTAAATGGGTAAGGGGCACTAAGGAATCTAATCCTGAAATCATTGTTGCACTATATGCTAACTAATTTGGATGTAAATTAAAAAATAATAAAAAATAAAATAAAAAAAATATATATATAGAACAAAGAAATCAAGTAAAAAATAAAAGAATCACATGCGAAGAAAAAGATAATACACTTCAATTTAGAGAGATATAAAGCCTCAATATGTATTAACATAGTAATATGCCTTGTCAAATATTTCATATGTTTTTATTTTTTAATGTTTATTTTTTAGAGACAGAAAGAGATAGAGTGTGAGCAGGGGAGGGGCAGAAAGAGAGGGACACAGAATCTGAAGTAGGCTCCAGGCTCTGAGCTGTCAGCACAGAGCCCGATGCAAGGCTCAACCCATGAACTGCGAGATCATGACCTGAGCAGAGGTTGGACCCTTAACCAACTGAGCCACCCAGGTGCCCCAAATATTTCATATGTTTCAAAACTGAAAAAATATAAATTAAGGTTCTGATGTGGTCAGCAATTATAAGGACTTGATTCTGAACTAACAAGCAGCGTACTAAGTGTTAATTGCTACCACAGACCTTTCTCTAATGATGCCCAAAACTTTTAAGGTTCTGAGACCCCACGTACCTCTTTGGTCTTGAGGCTTTCCTTTCTTATGTTGGAAAAATATTTTTTCATATGCATTTTATTTTTATCTAGATGAACAGAGTTTTCTGACAATTTTGAATATGTTTACAAAGACCAGGGACAGAAATTAAATCATAGCACTTCAACTACTGATGATTCCACTTACCACAACTTAACACTTACTCTATGGACTGCTGACTAAGATGGCTTATTATCTCAAAGTGATTTCATTTTGATTTGTAATGGCCATGTTTAGAATAGTTTAGACTATGTTTCAATGTAGCTAAAAAACTAGTTATTTTTCTAGTCAACACAAATGAAAATGTTTTCATTGAATTTCCTCTATATATTACAAATGTTTTCTGTATTATAATAATACATCCTGAAATACACTTTGCAGTTTAGGAACGCACATGTTGATTGAACTAAGGCTTTAAGCTATATTTAACCTAAACAAAGCTACTGGTAGAAATGAACACATTGAGTTATTCAATGGTGGGTTTTACTGTCTCAGAGCAAGCCACTGGTTTGACAACATCCCTTCTAGAGGGGATTGGTTGTTATGGTGTTATGGTTGTTATTACCATGTATCAGGCAATGAGGTGTGAATGTGTAAACAACATTTAGACTTTATGGGTGGGATGCTGATTAGTGACCTGAAAGGGTTAATGCATCCTTTCCTCCATTAATTAACAGGAAATAAGGTAGGTCCTTTAGAGAAAGACACTGATATTTTATGTTTATGTAAACAATAATACATTACTTTTGAAATTATAGACACTATTTTATTTTAACCTAAACATCAGTAAATAAGCATTATATACTCACAGCTATTTTTCTGGAATTCACTTCCTTTTCATTCCTTCTCTTTCTTTGGTGTATTTCCTAAATTTAAATATCATAAAGACTTCTTCTATATATGTTTAAATAACAAAGAATGTTAGTTTTCCTTAGTGAAGCAGGCTCATTGGAGCTTTAATTCTTCCCAGGTTCCTCTTTGTGTGCATTAAGTTGGCTCTTCAAGTAAAATATACCACATGTATGAAAGCTCTGACGCTCACTGCTGCATGTGGTTCTTCAAAGACAGCATCTCACATGTTGATCCCCTTGCCACTCTGAGGCTGTCCCTGGATTCTCTCTATTGGTCCCTTTGAACAGTCTTTGAAGTGCCACATGTAACTGCAGACAGTCCTGGGATACATCACCACATTACGAATTCCAGCTGCAAGCCAGCTTCCTGCTGAAGTTGAGGGATTGGAAAGAGATCACAATATGACATCCATCTAGTTAAAATAAGCTCAAGAAAGTTGTGAAAGGGAAAAAAAATATAAGAGAACTGAGTCTCTAAATAGCCGTTAGGCGACTAATACAAGAGATCTCCAACAATCGGTTGAATTTAGTATTAGCCCAGATATTTTTGTGGCAAATCCCTAACAAATTGAAAATAATGACTCTAAATTAAATTCCTGCCTTTAGTGGTCTTCAGGATTCCCTCTCTCTCCTCATCCCCCTCAATCTTTTCTCTTACACAATTCTCAACTTGTCATCACTTTGCTCTACTTTTGGATATAGGCCTAAATATATTTATTTTTAAAAGCACTACTGACAATAACAACCACAGCAAAAATCTGTAGATTGAATATTTAAAAAAGAAATACACAAACATTACTAATCTTAATATCTGTTGATGTTTGTGGAGTTAGCATATGGGCTGGTCTTAATGTGATAAAATGAAAAAAAAAAAAAACAAAAAAAACAAAAAAAAACCACACTTTAAGCATTGAGCTCATAAGAAGATAGACATTCCGTGTTCTGGTCTTATTTGGCCAAGGCCCAGAAAATTGTGGTGCATTATATATTGGTTCCTCAGGGTGTCGACTTAGGTTCTTATTTTTTTGTATTCTATTTATATAAAAGAAAACATACTTACATATTCTTTTAATGAAGTATGTATTTTGATCACATGAATTTGTGTTCAAGTTCCTCTTCTCTTAATAGCATTTAATTAGGGGGAAGTGGACACATACTCACTATCTTTTCTATGAATTCAGTGTTTTGTCAATATCCATAATGACTTTAATCTATTCAACTCCCCTGTTTGTTCAGCATGTATTCTTTCAAAATAAATTTGCTCACATTTTATTACTATTTATTTGTTGTTCCAAATGTTCACGCAAATCTGTATTTCCATAAATCTCCATCCTAAATACAGTCAGTGTAGCTCATTGTTGGAGGAACCAGAAACAGCAGCATCTAAGCCATGCATTGATTTTGATGACAAAATTTGGGGCCTCTTTAATTTTGGTATATAGCTTTCATAATGACACAGTCCTTCCCTATCATCTGGAGAATTTCTTTTTTTTAATGTTTATTTATTTATTTTTGAGGAGAGAGAGAAAGAGAGAGAGAGAGAGAGAGAGAGAAATGTGAATGGGGAAGGACAAAGAGAGAAAGAGAGACAGAAAATCCTAAGCAGGCCCTGTGCTGTTACCACAGAACCAGACGTGGGGCTCTAGCTCACAAACTGTGAGATCAAGACCTGAGCTGAAATCAAAAGTTGGACATTTAACCAATTGAGCCACTCAGGCACCCCATCATCTGGAGAATTTCTAACTTCTGACTCTTGTACTGGAGGTCCCATGCTCTGGATCTAGCATATTCTGCATTCATAGCATACATCCTCCCCCAAACCCTGTTTTGGAAAGTAAGTCTTCCAGGAGCGTGCTCTAAAAGGATCTATGTGAACTATTTTATTGTGCCAAAACATGTCTGAAAATGAGTTTATTCTATACTCCTACCTGATTCCTGATATATAAGGTAGATGGGTTTAGAAATTTAAATTATGAAAATGTTTCTTGAAGATTTTTTTTTGTGATGCAAAAATAAATAATATAAAATTTACCACCCTAACCATTTTAACTGTACAGGTCAGTAGTGTTAGGTAAATTCACATTGTTATGAAATAGACCTCCCAAACTTTTTCATCTTGCACATTGAAAACTCTATGGAAGAACAACTCCAGTTTCCTCTTTCCCCTAGTTGTTGACAACCACATTCTACTTTCTGTTTCTATGAATGTGACAACTTTAGATACCTCATATAAGTGGAATTATATAGTATTTGTCTTTTTGTGACTGGTTTATTTTACTTAGCATAATGTCCACAAGGTTCATGTATGCTGTAGCATGTGACATAATTTCCTTTCTTTTTATGGCTGAATAATATTCCACTTTACATTTATAAATACCACTTTTTCTTTTTCCATTAATGTATCAGTGGACATTTGGATTGCTTCTACCTCTTGGATACTGTGAATAATGCTGCTATGAAAAGGAGTGTGTAGATATCCCTGCCAAACTCTGCTTTCAATTATTTTGGATAAAACTCAGAAGTGGCATTATTGTATCATATTGCAGTTCTATTTTTACTTTAGGGATAAAATTCCACACTGTTTTCCAGTGTTTGCACCATTTTATAATCCCATCAATAGTGAACAAAAGATCCATTTTTTCCACAGCTGTAGCAACATCTGTTATAATGTTTTTTTTATTATTGTTTTTTTTTTCATTTTACCCATCCTAATGGGTATAAAGTACTACCCTACTGTGTATTTTGTTTTAAGTGTATTTATTTTGAGAGAGAGAGAGAGAGAACATGGAAGAGAGGCAGAGAGAGGGAGAGAGATAATTTCTAGCAGGCTCCGTGCTGTCAGTGCAGAGCCCAACTTGGGGTTAAAACTCATCAGCCATGAGCTCCTGACCTGAGCCAAAACCAAGAGTCTGACACTTAACTGAGTCATCCAGCTACCCCACTAACTGTAGTTTTGATTTGCATTTCTCTGATTATTAGTGATGTTAAGCATCTTTTCATATACTTGCTATTTATACATTATTTTTGGAGAAATATCTATTCAAGTCCTCTGCTCATTTTTTAATTGGGTTATATGATATTTTGTTGTTAAGATTTAGGAGATTTTTAAAAAATATATGTTCTAGATATAAACTTCCTATTAGATGTTTGGTAAATATCTTCTCCAATTCTGTAGATCACAGTTTCACTCTGCTGATTGTGTCTTTTGATGTACATAAGTTTTCAATTTGATGTAGTTTCATTTGTTTATTTTTGCCTTTGTTAACTGTGCTTTTGTGTTGTCATATACAAAACTGTTTCAAAGTCCAACCTCATGAAGCTTTTTCCCTATGTTTTCTTCTAGTTTTGTAATTTTAGGTCTTATATTTTAGGTCCTAAATCAATCTTGGGTTACTTTTATGCATGGGATAAGATACAGATCTATTTTCAGTCTTTTTAATGTGTATATTCAGTTTTCCCACCACCATTTGTTAACAAGACTATCCTTTCCCTGTTGAGTGATTGTGGCACCACTGACAAAGATCATTTGACCATATACACAAAGGTATATTTCTGGAATATCCATTCTTTTTCATTGGCCTATTTGTCTGTCTTTAGGCCATTACCATACCGTTTGGGTGATTATAACTTTGTAATATATTTTGAAACTAAAAAGTGTTAGTTCCCCAACTTTTTTTCTTTTTATAAATTTTTCTGGCTATTCAGGGTCCCTTGAGATGATATATGAATTTTAAGATAAGTTTTATATTTTTGCAAAAATGCTTGCGGTGTTATGGACATTTTAACAATAAGTCTTTCAATCCCTGAATTTATGTTCCTTTTCCATTTATTTGTGTCTTCTTTTATTTTTCTTCAGCAAATTTTGTGGATTTTAGTGTACAAGTCTTTCACCTTCTTGGTTAGGTTTATTTCTCAGTAGTTCATTATTTTTGATGTTATTATACATAGAATTATCTTAATTTTATTTTCAAATTGTTCATTTTTTAAATTAATTGTTTATTTAATTGTTCATTCTTAATGTATAAAAATGAAATTGAGTTTCAGGTGTTGATTTTGCATCTGGCTACTTTGTGGAATTTACTAGTTCTAACAGGATTTTTTGTGGAATCTTCAGCGGTTTCTACAGATAAGATCATAGAATCTATGAACAGAGACAATTTTACTCATTTCTTTCCAATTTGGATGTCTACTACTTCTTTTATGCGTAATCACTCTGACTAGGGCTTCCAATAGTATGTTGAATAAAAGTGGAGAAAGCAGACACCATTGTTTTGTTCCTAATCTTAGAGAAAAACTTCCAGGTTTTCACCGCTGAGTGTGATGTTAGCTATGGGTTTTTCATAAATGGCCTTATTATGTTGATGTAATTTAAATCTATTATTAGTTTTTTGAGTGTTTTTATGATGAAAAGGTGTTGAATAGTATCAAATGAGTTTTCTGCATCAAGTGAGATGATTATGTGCTTTTATCATTCTATTTATGGCATATTACATTGGTTGATTCCCATATGTTGAACTATCTTTATATTCCAGGATAAATCTTACTTGAACATAGTGTATAGTACCTTGGTGGTGCTATTAAATTCAATTTATTATTATTTTTATTTTTTTGAGGATTTTTTAATCAATAGTCATCAGGGATTTTTTTTTTTTTCATTTTGCAGTGTCTTTGTTTGACTTTGATATCAGACTAATGCTGACCTCAAAGAATGAGTTTGACAGTGTACACTCTTCAAATTTTGGAAGAGTTTTGGGAAGATTGGTGTTAATTGTTAAGTTGTAGAATTCTCCAGTAAAGCCATTAAGTCCTGTGCTTCTTTTTGTTAGGACATTTTTGATTACTGATTCACTCTCTATAGTCATTATTGATCTTTTCAGACTTTTTTTTTTTTGGAGGGGGGGAGTGCAAGCCAGGGGGAAGGGCAGAGAGAAAGGGCCAGAGGACCCAAAGTGGGGTCTCTGCTGATAGGCTTAAACTCATGAACTGTGAGGTCCTGACCTGAGCCAAAGTCGGATATTCAACCGACTGAGCCACTCAGGTCCCCCAATCTTTTCAGATTTTCTAACCTTTCCAGATTCAGTATTGGTAGGTTGTGTGTTTCTATGAATTTATCCATTTATTCCAGATTACCCAACTTATTGGCATACAGTTGTTCATAATATTCTTTTATAATTCTTTTCATTTTTGTGACATTGGTTATAATTTCTATTTTGTTTCTTATTTTTGTTATTTGAATATTCTCTCCTTTTCTTTTGTTAATCTAGAAAAGGGCTTGTCAACTTTTCTGAGCTTTTCAAAATCTCTTCATTTTATTGATTCTGTTAGATTGTTTTTCTATTCTCAATTTTATTTAACTCTGCATTTATCTTTATTATTTCTTTCCTTCTGCTAAATTTGGGTTTAGTTTATTCTTTTTTTCCTAGTTTTTGAAGATATGAATTAGGGCTGTTGATTTCAGATTGTTTTTAATTGTATTTATTTGCAACTATAAACTTTAATTTTTGCCCTATTTCACTTAATTTAATAAATTTTGGTATGTTGTTTTCATTTTCATTTGTCTCAGAGTTTTTTCTAATTGCGCTTGTGACTTCTTTTTGACCCTGTAGTTGTTTAAAAGGATGTGGTTTAATTTCTACACAGATTTTTCAATTTTTCTCATGATTGGTTTCTGTTTTAATTCCATTGTGATCACAAAAGGTACATTGTATAATGTTAATCATCTGGAATTTTTTAAGTTTTCATTTCAGATCTAACATGATCTATCATGAAGAATGGTCCATGTGCATTTGAGAAGACTGTATTCTGCTGTTTTATGGCTTAGTGTTCTGTAGGTCTGTCAGGTACAATTGGTCTATAATTTTATTGTCTATAATGTTGTTCAAGTCCGCTATTTTCTTCTTAATCTTCTGTTTGTTTTTTCTATCCATTATTTAAAGTATTACCACTGGGTGGCTCAATTGGTTAAGTGTCTGACTCTTGATTTTGGCTCGGGTCATGATGTCATAGTTTGTGAGTTTGGGCCCCAGGTCAGGCCCTGCACTGACAGTGAGGAGACTGCTTGGGATTCTCTCTCACTCTCTCTCTCTCTCTGCCCCTTCCCTGCTTGCATGCTCTCTTGAAATAAATAAATAAAATAAAAAAAAGTATTACAGTCTCCTCCTCTTACGGTGTTGTTATTTCCCTTTTTAATTCTGGAAATAGTTGCTTTATATATGTAGGAACTCTGAAGCTTGGTGCTTGAATATTTATAATTGTTCATTCTTCTTGCTTAATTGACATTTTAAATTTTTTTTTTCAACGTTTATTTATTTTTGGGACAGAGAGAGACAGAGCATGAACGGGGGAGGGGCAGAGAGAGAGGGAGACACAGAATCGGAAACAGGCTCCAGGCTCTGAGCCATCAGCCCAGAACCCGACGCGGGGCTCCAACTCACGGACCGCGAGATCGTGACCTGGCTGAAGTCGGACGCTTAACCGACTGCGCCACCCAGGCGCCCCTTAATTGACATTTTAATCATTATATAATGTTCTTCTTTGTCTCTTGACTAATTTTGGACTTAAAGTCCACTACACCTAGTATTAGTATAACCACCACTATTCTGTTTTTGTTACCAGTTGAATGGAATATGTTTTTGCATCTTATCCCTCTCAGCCTATGTGAGCACATAAATCTAAAGTCTCAAAAATTGTCATAAAAGTGTCTTTCTGAAATAAATAAATGAATAAATAAATAAGTCCCTGTAGACAGGACTTAATTGGATCCCAGTTGTTGTTTTGTTTTGTTTTTACACATCCAGCTAATCCAGGCCTTTTGATTTGAAAGTCTATTCTAGTTATATTAAAAATAATTAATGGTTTAGAAGGACTTATTGTTGCTTTGTGAGCTGTTTTCTGTATGCCTTATAGCTTTTTGCCTCCCTCTTACTACCTTTCTGTTTCTTGTTTTTTTTTTTTTTTTTTTTTTTTTTAATATTGATATGCTTTAATTCCCATTCTCATTTCTTTTAAGTATATCCAATAGATATTTTCTCTATGGTTACCATTGCAATTACATAAAACATCTTGAAATTATAACACTTTATTTTAAACTAATAACATCTTCAATTGCATATGTGTGTCATTTTATGTAGCTTTATTTTGTCCCTTTGATTGAGCTATGTTTCTTATTTCTTTTTATGCCTTGCACATTTCTTTTTTTTGGCTGGGATTTGGGCATTGAAAAACAAGACAAAACAAAACAAAACAAAACCAAAAAAAAAAAAAAAAACCTTTCCCAATCTTTGACTACTTGGCTTCATGCAAGGGGAGGCCTTCACTTAGCTGGACTGGAGGTTCTAGGACCTTATAGACCTTTTCTGATCTCTTCTTCCCCTTGGTGTCTGCCTGCAGAACTGCTGCTTCTTACTTCCGTGTGTAGCCAATTCCATACTCAGACTGATCCCATTAATGACCAGAATCATGTGAGACAGAAACCAATCCCTTGGGCAGTCCCCGACTAGCCAGAATATTGGATGTGTGGTGCACTCTTTTGTTCCCAAGGGAGGAACCCTGGTATGGGGAAAGGGATGTCTCCCAGTTGCTTTGCCTTATTCAACAAAGAGTTGTGCCAAATGCCATAATTTTCCTATCTTTTTTGCTGGAATTCCTTCTGGTTTCACAATAGCCTTGGTGCTGTAGGTTTTCATTTGTTCTCTAGAATTCTCACAGAGGATTCTGGTCCATATATTGTTGTTAACTCCTTATTTCTGTATGGAAAAGAGGGCTTATAGTTTCCTAGGCCTCTATTTTGCTGATGTCACTCTTCCCTCAGATTTTGAAGGCATTACTTCACTGTTTTCTTGCTTTCAGTACCATTATGGAAAGTTTTGAAACCATTCTCTTTCAGGGTATTCTTATATTACTTATTTTTTTCTTTGGGGATGCTTCTGGATCTTTTCTTTGTTTCAAGTATACTGTTCTAAAGTAATATGCTTTGTTCTGGGTTACTTTTCATGCCTTGTGCTTTAAAATTTGGGGCCTTTTCAAACTGAAACTTTTTTATTATTATTCTTAAAGGGCATTTCTTAAATTATTCAAATATCCACTCTCCTATTTTATTTTCTTCATCTCTTTTTTTCTCTATTCTCTTAATCAATAGTTATTATATTACTCTGAAATTGAGTCTTTTAGATTGATCTTCTAATTTTCTTATATTTTCTCTCCCATTTTCCTTTTACTTTCTCTTGCCCTATTTCCTGGAATGTATTTTATACATTTATGCTCCATCATATCTAATTGTTGCTGCTACTTCTTCTGTCTATTAAGGTATGTAGGGCCACTTTGCTTCTCATAATTAAGTGTTGCCATTTGGTTTCTGTCACAATGTGATTCCATTACTTTTTCTGGAATTTAACTATGACAGTAGAGATGGAGCTAAGGTGAAGGATCTAAAATTCATCTTACAAGGTATTTCTCCTGGATGAAGATATCATTAGGGGTTTCAAATCAGACAAGAACAGGAGCATCAGGAAAAAGAAACAAATCTGCTTCCACTGACAAAAAAAAACTCAGAGGGATTTTTTTGGGTTTGCATCATTCTGAGTCTTCCTAATTTACTCTGACAACCCCATTCTAATCCACAACGTATCATGATTTTCCAACTAATACTTTAATATCCAAGTTATAGTCAAGCTGCCAAATTAATCTACGTATTTAATTTAGCAATCTGAAGGCATAGCTCTGTACCTGATTTTTTTTTTTTTTGTCAAGTAAGCTTTATGGATAAATGATCAAAAGAGATCACAGATACTTTCTTTTTTTTTAATTTTTTTTAATTTATTTTTTAAATTTTCTCCAAGTTAGTTAGCATATAGTGCAACAATGATTTCGGGAGTAGATTCCTTAATGCTCCCTACCCATTTAGCCCACCCACAATTCCTCCAGTAGCCCTCTGCTCTCCATATTTAAGAGTCTCTTATGTTTTTGTCCCCCTCCCTGATTTTTATTATTTTTGCTTCCCTTCCCTTATGTTCACACAGATACTTTCTGAGTTAAAGGTCCATTCTTGAGCTGAAAATTTGAAATCATGAGTTTCTAGTTTTCTTTCTTTAAGCTCCTGTGCATGATTTAAATCACTAGTTCACTCCACAGACCTCATGTCCCTTCCTTTTTTGAAGAAATGGTTTATTGCAGAAGCCACACAATTTACCAAAGTGTTGGTTTATTATACCCTTTATTTCAGGTGACCACAGGTGATGATAATGTAAGTATCTAACTACCTAACACATCAACACACAATTATGACTAGCAGTAGCTATCTACCAATGTTAACAAAATTCTTGCTGTTTTCAAAATCACCCAGCTCTGAAAAAAAATTACAGATTTTTATTTTCTTGAACATCTGTTAATTTTAACAGCTCTACACTATTACTAAGTCAAGTCTGGTTCAGTACCCATTAGAGTTCCCACTCTAGCTAATTGTAAAGAGCAAATAATTTTTATTATGTTTTAAATAGTTAATCTAATATTGGGAGATCTAGATGAGGGGACAGATCCTAAATGGAATATGCAGAAACTTCTTTCCTTGTCACACTAAAGAATGGGTCTGTCTAAGGGTCAGGGGAACCTACTTTGAATAAGAGACTGCAGAATATAAAAGCCATCTGCTAAGATGGGAAGATGTCATTATAGTTGTTTGACCCAGAATCATGTTCTCTGTGACCTGATTCACATTATCTAAACTACTCACTTTTGCCTTCCCTCATTCCCTGTATGACTCAGCTATAAACTCACATCACACACTAGTGAAACTCCTTTGTGGAATACAAGTCATAGCCAGAATCCTAGCATGTTGGATGGCAGTCTGAAGGAATTTTGAGGAAACCAATCTAAATGATCAGCTTCCTCTAGTTAATAAAGGAAAAAAAAAAAACAAATAAAAACAAAACAAAACAGGGGCGCCTGGGTGGCGCAGTCGGTTAAGCGTCCGACTTCAGCCAGGTCACGATCTCGCGGTCCGGGAGTTCGAGCCCCGCGTCGGGCTCTGGGCTGATGGCTCAGAGCCTGGAGCCTGTTTCCGATTCTGTGTCTCCCTCTCTCTCTGCCCCTCCCCTGTTCATGCTCTGTCTCTCTCTGTCCCAAAAATAAATAAAAAAAAAAAAGTTGAAAAAAAAAAAAAAAAAAACAAAGAAAAAAAACAAAAGAAGAAAAGGAACAAAAAGAAAACAGAAAACTGAGTCTAATTTCCAAACCATTCAGTCTGATTTGTCAGCACCAATGTCACAGTGAGTGTCTGCTTATAACAGTCCTGCTTAAGACTAGCACTAAAGAATGTGGGAGAAGGGAAATTCTCACCGTAAGTAGAAGTAGGAGTAATATATTTTAGTTTCTTAATTCTAAACAGAAAATTGCCCTGTTCCTGGAATATATTGATGATCAGGCCTGGTGTGGCAAATTTGGAAAACTGAAAGCAAGAGGTGTGATTTTTCAGAATGAGGCACAAGTCTACATATACACATGATCCATGCTTTTTAAAATTTTTAATTAATTTAATGTTTATTTATTTATTTTGAAGGACAGAGAGGCAGAGAGAGAGGGAGAGAGAGAATCCCAAGCAGGCTCTGCACTGTGATGGCAGAAATCTATGTGAGGCTTCATGCCAGGAACCGCGAGATCATGACCTGAGCGGAAACCAAGAGTCAGTTGCTTAACTGACTGAGCCACCCAGGTGCCCCTATGTATGACTTTGTTAATGCTTTTCAAATGGGCGTTAGGACACTATGTGAAAGATAACATTTTACTGTGGCTATTGCAGTCACCACCATATATATATATATATATATATATATATATTTTTTTTTTTTTTTTTTTTTTTTGAGAGAGAGAGAGAGCACGTGAGCAGGGGTGGCTGAGAGAGAGACAGGGACAGGGGATCCAAAGCAGGCTCCACTCTTACAGCAATGAACCCAATGCAAGGCTTGAACTCAAGAAAAATGAGATCGTGACTTGAGCCGAAGTCAGATGTTCAACTGGCTGAGCCACCCAGAAGCCCTATTACCATATACCTTGATATTGTCTCAGGAATTATTTGCTGCCTCTAAATTCAAGAAATAATTTTTACAATATTTATACCTCTGGATGATAACCATGTGTATGTTAACATAATATTTCAGATGTCAACACTGGGAGAAGTGATACATGACATTTACTAAAAGCTAATGTAGTGAATATTTACTATGGGTCAGGAACTGTCCTAAGTGCTTCACATATTTTAACTCATCTACTATGCACTTCATTCTGTTATTATACTGATATGAGCACCCTGGCCCTTAGGATGGACCTCCTATACACCCAGAATATGGTTCACATATTGGGACTGTTGACATTACATACACATGAAGAGGGTGTGGAATACTTTATTATATATGTAACTGAAGTCTCTGAGGAGAGCAAGGCAGTTCTCTCGAGCAGACCCAAAATGTCCTGAGAGAGCACATGGAGGAGATGGCCTCAAGGTTTTTATTATGCTGAGGTGGCAAGGCTGAAGGTGAGAGTTCCTGACAAGAACAGGGGCTTTGGGTCTGAAACTTCCAGCAATGCCAAAGGATGCAGGACATGGCTAGGCTTTCTTAGCTTGTGTACCTGTGGGCCTCAAGGCAGGGAGCAGTTGTAGGAGGCCATCAGATATATTTCTTTTAAACTTAAGAGAGAGAGAGAACATCAACAAATAACTAAATGGAGTTGGTACTCCCTGTAATTCCATTATATAAAATCATTCAAGAAGAATATACAAATCAAAGAGTTAAAGAAAGGGTTACAGGGAGGGATGAAAAGGATGTTAAAGGGAGAAAGCTGGGAGACACTAAAAGGGAAGCAAAGACAGGGAAAATGATTCATCATAAACAAAACTGGGAAGAAAGGAAAGGCAGGATAATAAAAATTGAACGTTGTAAAAACATAGTTTATGAAATACCATTTAGTGCAGACAGGCCTAGGAAGATAATGTTCAACATTAGTAATTTTACTGGAATGATAGATATAGAAATAAATTTTAATTTTAGGAGTCAATGATTAACAAGCAGTTTGAAAAGGAAAAGACAAATCAAATTATATTTAAGGAGGACATAAGTTTGAGTGAGAGATTTCCTGTTTCTACCTCCCCCTTTGGTATATCTTTGTACTTTGAATAAGTAATTCATGGTTGCTTCAAATATTTAGAACATACAAATTAGCAATCATTCTAAATTCTATACTCAAACCTAAGCACTAGTAATAATTTGTCTTTCCTCCCATCCAAGTACTAACCAGGCCCGACCCTGCTTAGCTTCCGAGATCAGACGAGATCGGGTGCGTTCAGGGTGGTATGTCGTAGACTAATTTGTCTTTCCTGATACACATTCTCATTCATGGAATCCTATTCCACATAACTGCTCTGAAATTAGACACTTGTGTCAATGTTTCAAGGTCAATAGGTATTGATACATTATTATTTTAATAGGAGTCATATCATTACATTGTATTATGGATACATTAACATTTATTCTGAATTATGTCTATGTATTATTCTCCTGAAATGTACCAGTTCTACATATACACTGGTACAGAATGTGTTATTTTAAAAATAATTTTTCTATTATATATATTATGATTATATTAACAATAATTATTAGTTTATTTCCCAAGAAGGCTGCCAAATAATATTAGCTGAGATTTCCAAAGTGTTATGTATTAAGGTAGGTTTTAAAAATATATCATTCTGGGGCCCCTAGGTAGCTCAGTCAGTTAAATGTCTGACTTCGGCTCAGCTCATGATCTCCTGGTTCGTGAGTTCAAGCCCCACGTCAGGCTCTGTGCTGACAGCTCAGAGCCTAGAGCCTGCTTCGGATTCTGTGTCTCTCTCACCCTCTGCCCCTCCCCTGCTAACACTCTCTCTCTCTCTGTCTCTCAATAATAAATAAACTTTAAAAAGTTAAAAGAATACATAATTCTGTAAGATATTATTTCCTTTGCCAAAGGTTATTCCAAATTCTCTTTTTACATTTTCAAATTGTCTTTTTGCTCACTTTTGTGTATCAAAAATGTGCTGAATTTTCCAGATACTATTTATTTGGGCAGAAGCTGGAAAATCTAAGCAACTTCACTCTTGACACAGAGATGTTGATCAGCCACAGGAAGTACAAAGAGAGCCAGTCACAAGTAGACCAGTGAGGATCATTTGAGAAGTAAAGGAGAAATGACCATCTGTGCTCAGAAGGCACCACAAGAAGAATGCTGGGTTTGGGACTGGAAAAATATGACCCTGCTATCTTAGAAAAATTGGTATCAACCTACTTTTGATTTATCAATGTAACAGTTTTTCCTGAAATAATTACTTTCTTAATTTTAGTCAAATAGAATTTATTTTGAGATTTCTTTAATTCATGCATTTTTTTAAAGATTTTTTTAAATTTATTTACTTTTTGAGAGAAAGAGAGTGAGTGAGAGTGAGAGAAGAGAGAGAGAGAATCCAGTGCAGACTCTGCACTGTCAGTGTGGAGCCCAATGTAGGGCTCAAACTCATGAATGTTGAGATCATGACTTGAACCAAAATCAAGTCAGCCACCTAACCAAATGAGCCTCCAAGGTGCCCCTGAATATTTTTTAATGTTTATTTCTTTATTTTGATTTTGGGAGGGGGAAAGAGAGAGAAAATACCAAGCAGGCTCTGCATTGTCAGCACAGAGCCCAATGTGGGGCTCAACCCAAGACCATGAGATGGCGACCTGAGCCTAAATCAAGAGTGGAACACTCAACCAACTGAGACACCCAGGCATCCCTCATTCTGAATATTTTTACCATAGAGATGATTGTGGCCAAATGTGACAACTTTAAGTTTTAGATGTTGCTAATCCTCATTAATTAACCAGATACAAAGCTTAAATATTATATTTGTTAAACAAAATGTTTCAATGAACCTAGTTCTAAAGTCTTTTTCCCCCTATTTTCTCAGGAGAAAAAAAATCAACTTATTCTCAAAATGGAAACAGTCTTTTATATTACAAGTAAAAACAAAACAAAACAAAAAATGATTTGCAAATACTCTCAAGTAAACTCAGCATTTCCAAGTAAAAATCATCAGACAAGATTTCAAAAGACCAAGTATATACTCAATAGTTTGTTATCTAATATATGCAATGAATCTTATATCAACTAGAATTGAGTTGATATAATTTCTTTTGTTCTCATGGCACAGACATTTTGAAAAATTAAGTAGAGGGCAAACTGCTGGCTAATTTGCATTGAAAACCAAAATAAAACTATTGTTTTAGTGTCTTTTTGTGTGAAGTAAAAAGTAACCTGATAATTTCATGGATAAACACAGGTATGAATAAAATATGTATTTCTATAAAAGCGAACATAGTTTTGTTTTAAATGTTACTATAATTATCGAATTTATATTTTTTCTTAAAGAAGGTAACAGTTTCTCATGGTTTTAAACTACCTTGAATATTATAAATCTCTATATTAAACAAATTAACAATGTATGAACACAAAGCAGTCATGACAGTTTTGGAGAGGATCTAAAAGATTTGACTTTTATCATCGTAGGGCATCTGGGACTTGGAAGGACACCAAGACATGCTAGCTACATCTTGACTTCAAAGTAATTATTCATTTTTAACAACCCAGTGCCAATCAGGCATCAATGAAGAAAATAAAATCCTACTGTTTTACCAATTTATAATCTACTTATTTCAATTTTATAAGAAATTGATGTTAAATGTGAGAAAAGAAGTGTCTTCTTCATAATGAAGTCTCTTTGAAATACTGTTTGAAAATTCTTTGTGTCTTTTTTTATGTATTTACTTCAAGAAGATGCAATGGCTTTCAAGTCTTGATAAACTGTCCATTTCCCTATGGTTGTTTAAGAAATCAAAAATCAAATTTGTGAAAGGTACAAGATATCTCATGATAATGGATATAACAAACAAATGAAAAAGCCACACTTCTACTTTCTTGATAGCAACTTAGAAGCTTTTTTTTAAGAATAAGTTTCAAAAATTCCAATACAAGTTATGCTGCCATGATCAATGTCTGAATAGGTAGTTGTGTTTCTTTAAACTGAAAATGCTCCCTGCACAACATGAAAATCAAGTGTGTAAGAACATTAAAATGCATCAGCTTGGGGCGCCTGGGTGGCGCAGTCGGTTAAGCATCCGACTTCAGCCAGGTCACGATCTCGCGGTCCGTGAGTTCGAGCCCCGCGTCAGGCTCTGGGCTGATGGCTCGGAGCCTGGAGCCTGTTTCCGATTCTGTGTCTCCCTCTCTCTCTGCCCCTCCCCCGTTCATGCTCTGTCTCTCTCTGTCCCAAAAATAAATAAAAAACGTTGAAAAAAAATTAAAAAAAATGCATCAGCTTAATCAACTTTGGATAATTTTCCCTGAAAAGATAGCATAAAAATATATTTAAGTTGACTGAATCTTTAATCTTCTGTGCTGTCCTGATCTTTAAAAAGCATCAAAAATAGACTCCATATGACTTCCTCTGACCTTTAAGTAGCATGAGTTGGTGAAAAACATACTATTTTATCTGTACTTTACATATATAAGAAAACATAAATTGACTTCTGGCTAGCAAAATTGAGAAAAAGAGAGTGTAAAAATAGAACACATTTTAACAAAGAAAATTAAACATCTTCTGAGTACCTTAGCATTTTGGATCATATGCAGGATTTTATTACCTGTCCAGAAAAATATCATCATATAATTTTTTAACAACCACATCGTTATTATTTAAAAGTAACTGTCACAATATTACTACCCAATTAAATATTATACTTCTGCATACAACCACGAAAATCTGTGAACTGGGTAATATTTTATTCTTATTTTACTAAAAAGGAAAAATGTATCACAAGGAAGTTATGAAGGTCACATGAAGTAACAGAGCTAGGATTCTAGAATCCATGGTTTTATGTGTTACCTTTCAGATTAAATCATGCTTTTTCTTAAAATGAAAACAAAACATACAAACATGACTTCGGAGCCTAGAGTGATCTTGTTTCTATCCCCCAACCTCCTTATCTTCATCTCACATGGCACCCTCTTAGTAATCGAACTTGGTTGGTCATTTAGTTTCTCCAATCTCTCGTATTCCCTCCCACCTTGAGGAGGTGAACACGCTCTTCCTTCTTTCCATTGCATTCTTCTCAAAGCCTCTTTAAATTAATTATTTCTACTGCCCTGTCTTTCCAATCCAGGATTAAAAATCACTTCCAAACAATAGCCTTTCAAGAAATGCTCTGTTCCTCATTCTAATTAGGGTTTATTTCTATGAATTTACATGAATAGTTTCCTTATCTTAATAGTGCAAATTTAAATTGCAGTTATGCATTGATTAACATGATTAATGTATAATTACATTGAAGAACCGCTCAACAGAATCAGACCTTTATGAAGGTAATAATTTTTGCCTATTCATATATATCAATAGTTGGCATATTGTAGGCACTCAATTGGTATATAATGGTGAAAAAACATTGAATATTTTGATGCTATATACAATTTATTAATAGAAAATATGAGTATAAATATGCATTTAATGATTTATTCAATAAAAATCAAATAATACACTAATTTCATTTTTTAGATTTCTTATGTGATGTTGCAAGTCCTAACTCTGTATCTAAATTTTTTTCTCAAGGCTTTATGATCATTTATATAATCCTTTGATATCAATACAGAAATTCTCTTAAAATGCTCTTGTTATTTCTCTTCTGGCATACACTAGAGGCCTTACATTGTTAATTAGAATTTTACTTATAAAGAGAACGAAACAATACCCACAAGGGTTTTTTCAATAATTTTAAAACATCCTTGCTTCTGAATATTTGGAATATATGTTCAGAAAACTTTATTAAAGGGCACTGATCCTTTACACACACAAAAGTACATAAATAAACATATCAGGTACTTAAAAATATTTAACACACAATTAATTTTTCTGATTTGGTATGTTTGTCAACTTGCTTTAATATCAAACACTCCAAATAGTAGAATCTGCTTGTACCTAAAAATCTGTTTTCCCCCTTTTCCATAGTGCTGAATTTATTATGGGCACATAACCTATCCAGAATACAGATCATATGCCTCAGGTCTTTCTGTTTGTATTGCGGCAAGGTGTGACTATATTCTGGCAAGGGATATAAATGGGATTAATGTGTGTAATTTCCTGGTTGTTTCCTTACTAGGTAGAATTCTGCCTTTTATTTCCTCTTTTGCCTCCACTGGCTGCTGTAAGCACCAGGTGGTCAGCTATCTTATACTGTGGGAATGAGAGACATTCCATCAAGATTGTGAGGTTACAATAAAAAGGGAGCTGGGCTCCAGATGACTTCATGAAGCTGACTGCCTTACTAGTTCAAAATTTCACATGGCAGATGAATCATTTCTGATTTTTTAAACCACTCTTATTTGGGTCTTTATCACACTCAGCTGATATCATATCTTAACCCATTCCCCATTAATAATTTTGCAAGTTAGCAATAAAAATGCACAAAATCATTTTATTAAATATTTCTCTTGAAGAAATTAAGATCATTCCTAGCTTGGCTTTACTGAAATCTTTATTTTCTTAGTTATTGGTAAACCTATAACTGATTGCTAGAGTACTACATTTGTTCTTTTGCTTATATAAACTTCTCTCAGAATTTTTTTTTCTTTATGTGTTCTATTAAATATTTTGTGTTTTAATAGTGTTGGGATTTTTCTAATCCCTCAATTCAATTCAGTAGGTCATAAAATTTCAGTTCTGGCTAATAAATCCCATCCATCCTCCAATGGCATTAATTAACTTAAGAAGATGTACTATGAAAATTCCTCTTTTATTATATAATGAAAGACTTGGATGTGCTGTACTAGGTGGAGAAGGAGTCTGATATATGTGGATTTAGTTTCACCTTTACTCAAAATACGATCCAATATCTCACTTAGCATCTTGTATCTCAATCTTTTTTCTTTTGTAAAATAATGTAAAGCAAACATTTCTTGGTATAACTTCCTGAGAGAGGGGCTGTTCTTCTAGCCCTTTGGAAAGTGTAAAATGGAATGTAAAAAAAATTTTTAATAGAAAAAAGAATATATGTAACTCTTCAAACTTTAAAACTATTGAATATTTATCCTGGATATTGAATTATAAAATAATGTATGACCAGTAAGATAAGAGATATTTAAAGATAATTTTAAAATTTTTTTTTTTTTTTTTTCAAGGTTTATTTATTTTTTGGGACAGAGAGAGACAGAGCATGAATGGGGGAGGGGCAGAGAGAGAGGGAGACACAGAATCAGAAACAGGCTCCAGGCTCTGAGCCATCAGCCCAGAGCCCGACGCGGGGCTCGAACTCACGGACCGCGAGATCGTGACCTGGCTGAAGTCGGATGCTTAACCGACTGCGCCACCCAGGCGCCCCTAAAGATAATTTTAAAAGCTAATAGTTCCTATACAAAAAAATATTCCATTGAACTTATTGTTATATTTTTAAAATATGTAACAAAAATAAGTTAACATGAAATTTATATAGAAAAGAGTCACCAGTGGTGATAGAGGTTTCAGGATAGTAGAGGCTCAAAAATAATCATTGTTGATGGATCCACATATCTATTAACAAAGGAATGTAGTAGGAATGCTGTGATCTTAAGGCCTAGATATCAAGATAAATCCAAGATTTTTAAGGCAATAGGTTAGCAGAGATAATTTCAAGTGAATCAATTTCCAGAATCCCAACACTCTTTCCTAAAAGGGATCTGCCTGCAGTGTTGCCTTTATCAATTCTGCTTTCCTAAGTCTTCATTCACAATGACACTTCTCTTTCTACAAAAAACAATATGAAAGAAAAATAAATAGGAAATACCACATACCCATTCTCAAACTTAACATGATGCATTTCTGGACCCTTCTAGGACACAAAGAAGCAATGTGCTTCCAAATAATTTTCCAATTAGAACAAAGGGAGAAATATTGAGAGGGATAGTAATTGATTTCATAAAAAATGGCAACATCATGGCAAGACTCCATGCTTTAGATAATAGATAGCTATATTATAATCAGAATTCAGAAGTTAACATGCTTATCACTCAAGCATGTATTAACATTTCTATTTGAACTGAAAAATTAAGTAAGATGTTTTCTGACAGAAAGGAAGTCTGATTTAGCTAATTTGTTTGATTATGGAAGCTGGCCTTGCCAATTAGTTCTTATGTTAGACATTTTCTGAACATTGAACACAATAAATCAGCAACACTAAAGTATTAATAAAATTTTATTTAATACATCATTTACTATACAAAATGTCAGATATTACATCTTCATAATTTATAAATGTAGGAAAAATGTTAGTCATTCGCTTAAAGATGTGTGAGGGTTTTTATGCTTATTCATGATTCTATTGTGGAGCATGAAAGTAAAAATTCATGAAAGCCATTAGTATAGATTTCCCTTTTATCATTTTGTTGTTAGTGATGGTGTTGGTAATAGTAGTGCCTGTTTGTCAAACATCATGATTTAGTCCAACAAAATTCAGCTATTAAGTTGCAAGCAGGGAAAAAGAGAAGAGTGTGCTTACCCATGTTTGAATTTTTACCATACAGGGCAATGAAAAGAGGAGCAAGTAAGGTCAGGATACTGAGAATGACTAAAATGACTAACAGTTGTACATAAATAACAGTTGTACAGAATGGATACGGTGAAATCTGGGATCAAGTGGATATTTATTTTTTTAAATACTTTTTCAATACTTATTTATTTTTGAGAGAGAGAGACAGAGCATGAGTGGGGGAAGGGCAGAGAGAGAGAAGACACAGAATCTGAAACCAGGCTCCGGGCTATCAGCACAGAACCCGACTCGGAGCTTGAACTCAAGAATGGCAAGATCATGACCTAGGCCGAAATCGAACGCTTAATCAACTGAGCCACCAAGGTGCCCCAAGGTGAATAGATTCCTGATGCTATTACATAATGTTCATGATGAGGAAAGGGGAAAGTGAACAGAAAGCTGCTTTTAACACTTAAAGGGCTATTTCTGTCAGTGTTCTCTCAAGGTGCAGTTGCTGGGAACATGGTTTATTCATACATCAGGGTGCGGTAATTTAAGATCATTTGGGATTCATTGTCAGCAACAGTCATTAAGATACATGAATTCTTTTAATTATCTCATATTACAGGCTAAGAAAGGTTCAAACAGCTTATTGCCTTTTAGAAGGAGGGTTTAACTTCCTAGGATAAATCTCATCCTAGGTAACCACTTTACTTTGACAAAATTACAGTTTTCTTTTGAAAACAATATGCCCAATAGAGATAAAACAATAAGTAAATAGATCTCATCATTAGACCTCACCTCATCATTAGAATATAAGGAAGATTACTGTTCTTCTGGATAAGAGGAGAGTCATGGAAATTTAAGGTCCTTGAAGCTACAGTTGAAAACTTGTGAAAATAAGTAGGAAACTCAAAAGACTACCTGTGCCATAAAAGCCTATATAAATTGAAGATTTCTCCAGGAAAGAGCAAGTGAATATGGCTATTTTGATCCAAAGGGACACTACAGAGAGCAGATCTGCAACTGAAATATATGTAGTCATAGGTTTGAGTATATAAAACTATAATGAAGAAATGCAGATTCTAAAATTACTTTCTATGTGTTGCCTGGCTGCCTCAGTCAGTAGGGCATGTGACTCTTGGTCTTGGGGCCCTGAGTTCCAGCCCCACGTTGCAGGTAGAGTTTATTTAAAAAAAATAAATAAACTGGCTTTACTAAGGGGTCACAAATAAAGAACTCTTCATATTCAGTAACACAATACCTATAACCTCATTAGAAAAATGGGCAAATAACTTGAATAGATATTTTTCCTGAAAAGATGTACAAAGGGCAAAGACATCAAATGCTCATCATCATTAATCATTAAGGGAATGCAAATTGTACCACAATGAAATAAAATTTTACACAGATTTGAATGGATATAATCAAAAAGGCAGACCACAACAAATCTTATTGAGGGTGTAGAGAAATTGGAATGCTCATGCACTACTTCGGGAATGTAAAAGGCTTTAAACACTTTGGGAAATAGGTTTTTATTTCTAAAGATGGTAGAGTTACCATAAGACCCACAAAATCCACACCTAAGTATAAGCCCAAGAAATCAAAACATATGTAACATATATCTGTACAATTATACACAAATATTCATAGCAAAATTTTACTAATAACCCAAAAGTGGAAACAACACAAATGTCCATGAGCTGATGAATGGTTACCCATACTCTGAAATATTATTCAGTGAAAAGAAATGAAGTACATGTTACAACACAGGTAAATCTAGAACACATGCTACACAAAAAGCAAATAGTAACAAGATACTGCACACTATATGATTTCATTTTTATTAAAAATCCAAAATAGGCAACTCTATTGAGATAGAAGTAGATTAGTATTTGCCTAAGGTCTAGGGGAGTCTGTTTTTTTGTGGGGGAACAGGGTCAGCTACTATATGTGGGGTTTTGGGGGGTTATAAAAATATTCTAGACTTATTTTGTGATGACCATTTTATAACTCTCTGAATCTAAAAAAAATATTATATTTTACAGTTTTACTTCAAATAATGCAAACCATATTAAATGGTCATATGAAATAAACTAAACATTTGCATTTAATATTTGAAAATTTTGCTCCCTAAGTTCTAAATTACCTGTTAAGAAATAGTTTGTATCCATCAAATTTCCCAAATTGGCCACTATAATTTTATTTTATTTTTTTAAATATTTATTTTTGAGAGAGAGAGAAAAAGAGAGAGAGAGAATGCAAGCAGGGACAGACAGAGAGAGAGGGAGAGAGAATCTCAAGCACAGAGCCTGATGTGGGGCTTGAACTCATAAACTGTGAGATCATGACCTAAGTCAAAATCAAGAGCTGACATTTGACTGAGTCACCTTGGCGCCCCTGGCCTCTGTAATTTTAAATTATCACTGGTGAAATTAAAACATTTAAAAAGTAAGTATAGAAATACGGGTTATAGTATATTAGTAGTTGGTTCTGAAAGGAGCATAGACTAAAACCTGGACTGAAACAGACACATTTAAATTTTTTTTTTTTCAACGTTTATTTATTTTTGGGACAGAGAGAGACAGAGCATGAACGGGGGAGGGGCAGAGAGAGAGGGAGACACAGAATCAGAAACAGGCTCCAGGCTCTGAGCCATCAGCCCAGAGCCCGACGCGGGGCTCGAACTCACAGACCGCGAGATCGTGACCTGGCTGAAGTCGGACGCTTAACCGACTGCGCCACCCAGGCGCCCCTGAAACAGACACATTTAAACAGTCACTAAACAAGTTGCTTATGACTTTGTGTCTTGAGTCTCTTGACCTAATGGCTGGGCCATTTTCACTTTTATTTCATTTTCATTAATTGGCCTTTTCACCCAATTAATATTCATTTTCTTTCAGAAAGAAAGTATTGTTAAAGAGATCTCTCTCAGATTAATACGTTCACAGACAAAACAAAACGAGTTTACAGGAAGTCTTTATAAATTTTGCTAAGTGACCTTAGGTAAATTCTGACTGAGGAATGCTGGTATAAAAAAAAACAACAACAAAACTTTGACTTTTTCAGTCACCAGGTTTGAAGAGTGGGCTTGTTGGAGTCTATTTCTGTCTTCTCCCCAATGTGCTTTATTCTTATAGACTTTAATAAAAAAAGACAACGACAGAGAAAAACAAACAATAGCGTCCTTGACAAAAAAGTAGTTTTCATATCTGATTTGATGATTAAAGAATCTTTCTTTGTAAACGGTGTTTTTTTTTTTTTTACTCAACCTTTTTTTTAATAGAGGATTTTTTTCTTTTTGAATTCAAAAACACAAAATTAACTTAGTATTTAAGGAGACTTGATACATACATACATACATACATGCATACATACATATATAAAAACTTGGACACAACAAAATTAATTAGACTTATAATATTCTGAAAGATACTCAAGCCAGATGCCCATGGGCTTACAAAGGAAAGTGCTGTTTTTGTATTAAAGATTTTGGGCCATAGTGATAAAGAGAGCTTGACTGATTCTCTATGGGCTTACAAGATGTTAAAAACTGGCTTTCCAAAAATAATACTTAAGCAACTTGATAATATTTGAACAATCTTACACTTAATCATGTTATGTTATATATGGAAAAGTTGAACATTTTGATGTTTATTAAAATAGAGTTTGGGGAAGTTCCTGAGATGAGCAATAAAATGAGCAACACTTATGTACCTGGGCAAGAGTTTCCTGGAATAGAACAGTCATAAATCACATTGATGAAGAAAGTAGAATGGTATTTGTAAAGCCTGCTAGAGTAAACCATGTTAATGTAGATATAGGCTGAGTGGAGTACACAGTTTCAGTTCACATGATAAAAGAGAGAAAATAGTCTGGAAAGGTAAAGGTTACAATACAGAAACACAGACTATAGTAAATAGATGGGTATTTTTGAGAAACACTATAGAAAAATGTAGAACAAAATACATTGAGTAAAATCTATGAAAACGTCCCACTACATCCTAGGCTCCGTGAGGTCCAGATATTCTTTTTTGTTAACCTTTATGACACTGCATTTAGCACATACACACACAACACACATTAAAAATACATTTGAATAAATGAAGATTAGTTTACCTCATGGGGATGTGAGATGCACCCAGTGCCAGATAAACCACAGCAGCAGAGATTAACTGTGGGCTGTCCATTTAATTTATCATTATGGAAGCTCCATAAAAAATTACTGATTGACTAGATAACATTAAAACTGCAAGACAAAACTTTAAATGCACATTTCAGGGGCGCCTGGGTGGCGCAGTCGGTTAAGCGTCCGACTTCAGCCAGGTCACGATCTCGCGGTCCGTGAGTTTGAGCCCCGCGTCAGGCTCTGGGCTGATGGCTCGGAGCCTGGAGCCTGTTTCCGATTCTGTGTCTCCCTCTCTCTCTGCCCCTCGCCCGTTCATGCTCTGTCTCTCTCTGTCCCAAAAATAAATAAACGTTGAAAAAAAAAAAAAATTTAAATGCACATTTCAGAAAATGTCTTAAAATACATTTTGGACTCTTCTCAGGTTTCTTGTATATAAAATAAAAACAAATCTTTATGGGATTATGTTCTTATTATTGTTTATAAATTCTTCAAAAGCAGATGTACACTTTTGTACTATGCTTGCGATTGGATACATGGCAAAGCTAAATAAAGCTACAATTAGTATACAAAATTCCCATCAACTCAGCACTGAGAAAATGCCTAATTTTTACCTTGAAAATCTACAAGCAATAATCTCCAAACTTCTCTCATGGTTCGGTTATCTTGCCTTTTTCTTTCACTTCTCCTTTTCACATATGTGTAGGAGAGCTAATTTAATTCACATGACCAATACATTAAGCTGATATAGTGGCATCAAATATGTGGAAAATGGTGAAGTAAAAATAAAGATATTGTACATTAAGGAGGGCACTCATTTGGATGAGCACTGGGTGTGATGAGTCACGAAATTCTACTCCTGAAACCAATACTGCACTCTATGTTAACTAACTTGAATTCAAATAAAAAAAAAAAAAAAAAAAGAAAAGAAAAGCAGAAAAAAAAGATACTGTACAAACAAAGCATTCAAAAGAGAGCTGTGAATATGTGACAGCTGTCGCAGCAAAGCACTGACAGATCAGTGAGAGGTCAAGAACTGTCTTCCAGGCAGAAGTCAGAAAAACAACAACAAAAAAGAAATGCAGTTCCACAGAAACAGTGGTTGGGGAATGGGGACCGTGTAACAATAAATCTGGGGAATAGGCATTTGAAACTAATAAAATGTCATAGTCATATTAAAACTTCAGAGATAAGCATTACATAATACAAGTCACTTTAAAACATATAATGAGATTGAATATGAAACAAAAATTATATTTAAATTATCTCTTTATTCTTGAGCAAAATAGTTCCATTATCTTTAATTCAGCAAACTCTAAAATGCATTTTCTGCTTCATTGCAATTCACTGCAAATGGCCCAGATCAACATTCTGAAATTTTAAGTAGATTCTTTAGCCTTCTAATAGGATTTAGCTGCATGACTTCAATATCCAAATTTCTGCCTCAGTGAACAATAGCTCAGAGTTAAAATATTAAATAGACCAAATATTAAACACATAGTTTCCTGAAGGACAAATATTACAAGACAAAATGCTTTCGAAAAGAAAAAAGAAAAAGAAAGATAGCCTGCTGGGTAATCAGTTTCAGTATTTTGACCTCTCCAGAGCAAAGTGTTTATTCAAATAATTTAGCTCATTGTTTATCTTTAGAAGCAATATCCTAGCAGAATTATCTTCTGATGTTCATAGAGTGATAGGTAAAAATAGATTCACTCCTTACTCTACTTATCCAATTTATACTGTAAGTACCTTCAGCTTTAAAATGCTGTCAAACAGACGTACTTTGAAAAGGCCAGGAAATAAAGCCATAGTCTCTGCAGTTTTTCTGAATCTACTGGAGGCATGCATGGGCTTTGGCATTAGGGACACCTGTTTGGCTCAAACATTTAGGAAAATACTTAAACTTTTTGAAGCTTACTGATCTCATCTTTTGAATGATGTTAAAAATTCATACCTGTCTTCCCTTTTTGCGGAATTTAATTATAGGTATCGTGAAAATCTAATAAAGTGTTTGGGATAGGCTGGGGGGGGGTGGTCAAGAATGTTACTTTTCATTATTGGATTTTACTCCATAGGTCAGATAATGAGAATTAAATTAAAGTAAATCTCAAATAAAGAAAATTCTATTCATAATTTTTGGAAAAAAATATCCAAAAGAGTAATTCAAGTAATATAAAAAATTTCAAAGAAAAACATTTATGACATGGTTCTAAAAGCAGATATTAGAAGGAAATAAAATTTTATATACAATAAAAGATTTCACAGGAAAATAGTTATAGGGAAGGAGAAGAATCCTAACAGATTTAAACGGATGTTCAAAAAGATATTGGTAATCAGATCTTATTAGATCTAGAAATATTCTTTTATCCTCACAACTTGCTTTCAGTCATAAACCCGAGTATTAAGTCTTATACAGCATCTGTACAAGTTTAAAGCTTACTCATCTTTTAGTGCTGCCTCATCCATGACAGTCTACCGCCTAGAATACCTCATTCTACCTGGTCTAGGAATAATATCCACACTTTACTCCTATATGGATTTATGGATCTAAACTCCTAGAGAGAGGGATCCAGGCAGGCCAGGTTGATCTCAATTCTTCCACGTTGCCTAAAATGAAGACTGGTATGCAGCTTCACAGGTGGCAGAGAGTGATACCTGTTGGTCTTTTTCTATAGCTCATGCCGCTACCTCAGACTCACTCCTTTGCTATTTTTATTATTTTCTCCTGCTTTTGGATTTTGGTCACGGCCACGCTGAAATGTTACAAGTACCCTCACTCCAAAAGGTTCCCCGGCTCCTTATCTAAATTGACCCATCCTTCTGTAGTTCTTTGACTTGTCTTTACTTCATATGACTCTGTTCTAGCTGTAATACTTTATGTATGTACACAATAAGATCTATTTAATAAAATTTAGTGGCCTGAAGTAGTTAATAAGCATATTTGGGGAATAATAACTGACTGTTCCTGAATCATATACTCTACATCACATTGGCTTATGACTTTATATATTCTACTGTCCAAATAATCTATGCAAGACCCACAATCACATCATTTCAAATACAATCCAGTGGCATCCTGAAGTCCTACACTATTTCGTAAAGTCAACACCCAGTTCATGATCAAATGTCTTAAGAACAGAAACATTCAAAATAAATAATTGGTTTTAAGGTTATGTAAAATAACTATAGTGCATAATAAACTATTCTAATTTTGCAATTTTAATTTATATTATAATTGCTTTGAAATTCAATATATTAATTTTTAATACTTAGTTATTGGAATTTCAGTGTACATCACTTCTCATATGATATGTCATGGTGTTTAAATTATTTAAGTGATGGAGTATCAAGTTTAGTAAAATAAATGTCTTTTCTTATCATTGTTTCATTTTAGATACAAGTTTAACCATTCAAACCAAAACTATCTACTTCTTCAAAATGAAACATTTAATACTATTCTCTCTCTCTTTTACCAGAAATAATAGAATTATTATTAAATTAAAGATCCTTAAGTATGATAATATTGTATTAGGTTTTCCATCATTTGTTTTTCAGCTACATGTTTTTGGTATTGAATAGCTTTTAACCATTGAATTCTGGAAAATTGCATAATCATCTCTAATAATGTGCTCCTATTAAGATAATTTAATTTCCATTACATAAACCAATCACAATTAGCACAAAAAGCAAAATTAAGAACTTTAAAATATTTTGTTCCATGAAAAGAGTTATGTTGATAAACAATACAGTTAAGAACAATCAGAGGGGGCAAAGCATCACATAATCCACTAAATGAGACACTGGAAATATAGCATCCATGGACATAAAGTTAGTTATCTAATGTAATCTTCATAAGAACAACAGGTTTGAACTTAAATTTAATTGTGCCTTATAGAACTCAGAGTATTAAACTAAATTGAGGGAATTGTTGATTTTTACCTCAATTAACTATACAAATTAATTTTAAGGGATTTAGATATTCAAAAACACTTTCCTTTTGTGTTGTTTTTATGAATTTATAAAAATATTGTGTGTCTTGAATTGAACGAAAGCTATAAGGGAGAAAAGTAGTGTAGAACTATAGTAATTTAAAAGTAAGATGGGACACACGGATTTTGCTTTAGAGCATATAACCTAAATCTGTAATTATTCATAATAAATTTAGTGAACAACTTAATTTCTTGTATGTGACAATAACTGAAGCTACAAGTAAACTGAACTGAAATCTTCCAAGTGCAGAATGATGTAAATAAACACCCATTTGGTTATTTTACTACGCAATTTCTCTGGTCAGTGCCATGGACATATCTATTGAAAGACCAAATTTTGCATATCATGTGATTATTTTTTATTTTTTGTCATTTTTACTTTATACAGTAGCTCTGTTCCTTTCTTTTAAAAATATATATTCTTCTCATTCCTTCTTTATCTCTGTCTCTCTCAGTATCATTGAGGTAACTATTGAAGAATGTGTGTATGGAACAGCTACAAAAGAGCTTGGTTTGGCCACTCAAGCATGCCATTAAATAGAGGAAAGAAGACCACAGTCTAGAAAAACTTGCAACTTCACAATGAGTCCATACTTATCTGAAAAATATAATGAGCTCACACAAGTGGGCCATAAGTGTATTGCAAAATAACTTGTAAAAGTTAATACTTTTTTTTCGCAAATAAATAGAATGACCTTATCAAATATTAATTCCCATCATCACGACAGATTGAAGTATATGTGAAAGGTATTTTTCTGAATGATAATCAAATTATAGATATAGAAATATATATATATTATCAATATTATATTATTTATTTATAAATTCAAAAATTTATTTTTTTCTCTTTTGTTAGAGTACAATATTTATAAATGAATTATCACAGGCCATAACATCATAATCATAGTGATCATGGAAATGACTAGTGGTTTTAAAATCCATGAGCTGATAATTCCATAAATTTGTGTTAGCTGTTGTATTTTGAATTTTTTTTTAATGTTTATATTTGAAGGAGAGAGAGAAAGACAGTGTGTGAGTGGGGGAAGGGCAGAGAGAGACAGAGACAGAGACAGAATCTGAAGCAGGTCCCAGGCTCTGAGCTGTCAGCACAGAGCCCAACACTGGGCCCGAACCCACGAGCCCTGAGATTATGACCTGAGTTGAAGTCAGGACATTTAATCGACTGAGCCACCCAAGTGCCCAAGTTTTTGTATTTTGACTAAATGAAACTGAAAGTTAAGATTCACAAGCATCATTCATTTTGACTCTTGAATACACAGGGCTTTCTTCTTTGCCTTATCCATCTATATTTATTTGAAGAAGAATTTATTTAGCAAAAATTTAGTTTTTATATATATCAATTGATCATTTCTACCACTATTCCATGAGCTACAATCTTCCTTGGAAAATCTCAACCTCAATATCCAACCAAAGAATGTCATTACTTGGATGCTTATTGTAAAAAACAAACAATTCCAAAGTTAGCTTTTGTATCCCTGCCCAAAACATTTCCTTCATCTTGATTTTCTATAATAAACTAAATCTATCTTTGTCTTTCCTATAGGAAATTATTAGTCGTAAAAGGAATGAGAAAATTACAACTATGTGTTAGCTGACTGGTGACAATATCTGGAATGGTGAATATGAGAAAAGTGAATGTTATTGCTGAGTGGCCAAGGATTTTCCAAAAATCACATATTTTGCTGTAGTTGGGAAAAGTAACTCCAACAATAGGATATTCTCAAAGGATTCTCATAGGCCTTTCTGCATGGGGTGTGTGTGTGTGTGTGTGTGTGTGTGTGTGTGTGTGTGTGTATGCGCGCATATGCATTCCTATAAAATAAGTTAATGTACCTTTATTTTATGGCATTTTAAACTTGTATGTGTTTTCTCAATTCCATTTTCAGTTGGCCTGAATTAAATGCTTAAAAGACAGGACTAATTTTGTGAACTGTCTGGAAAAGGGCTGAACAATTTCCTATTTCTATCCATAAAGATGACATTCATTTAATTACTATTATCATTGTTTGAAATTCAGACCAACAAAGCAAGTCAATGAATATAAACATATTAGCTAAAATTTTTGTTATTAAAATAGGCAAAACAGAAAAGAACAAATGAGTTTAAAAAATATGAATTTCTTTTTAAAGCTATTAAAATATTAACTAGCTGTAATTTAAAACATCAGGGAAAAAATTAAAAATAAAAATAAAAAGAAACAAAATATCAGGGAGTAACACACATCTATATTTTTGAGAAATTTATACCAATTAAACTTTGATAAATAACAGAATCAAAGAGTCCAAGATAAAAGCAAATTCCATTTAAGGTTGGACTGGGAATAGACATTTTCTCAGTCTAGTACATGGCTTTTTAAAAAAGAATTGGAGGCAATTAATTTAGAACACAGAGGTTTACACACTTTTTCAGTCAAGGGCCAGAAAGGAAATATCTTAAGTTTTGAAGGCTTATGTGGTCTTTTTTGGCCACTATTCACCATTGCTATTGAAGCAGGAAAGCAGACATAAACAATAGTAAATTGTGTGATTCCCCTCCCTGAGTGTTTTGTTTTGTTTTTTTAACAAAAATCAATTGCAAGCAAGATTTGTTCAACAGACCCATAGTTTGTCAACCCTTGTAAATTATTGAGTTTTATAAAGTTGCATACAACAGTGTTAACATTTATATCTCTTTAATTCCATTACATTTATAATTTTTTTATAAAAAATTATTCATTCATTCATTCATTCATTCATTTAATTCATTCAGTGTATTCATTTTTGAGAGACAGAGACAGAGTGTGAGCAGGGGAGGGGCAGAGAGAGAGGGAGACACAGATCTGAAGCAGGCTCCAGGTTCTGAGCTGTCAGCACAGAGCCCAACACAGGGTTGGAACTCACGAATCCTGAGATCATGACCTGAGCCAAGTCGGCCGCTTAACTGACTGAGCCACCCAGGCACCCCTAATTCCATTACATTTAAAACAACTTACTGAATGGAGACAATTCACTCTAACTTCCTCTCTCTTGTCAGACAGGACTATACACATAAACAGAGGCAATATACAGTGCACATTTGTTATGGCCACATACTGTAGAACCAGTTTGCTCAGGTTTGTAATCCTATGTCCCAGACATTACCTATGTATGACTTTGGTAAAGCACTGCAACCAAGTTTGCTTTTTATACCCTATAACTTCATGCTAGTGATGTAAAATGAAAAACAAAAGTATTTTGAAGGGGATTCAAAATAAACAATAATTTTTGCAAATTAAAATATCAGTATTGTTGATTATCCTAAATGCCAAAACAATATAAGAAACCCAAAGTAGTATTTTCAAAGATATATTTTTCTGTTATAGTATCCATGAACATAAATCTGTTTGAAATATAATAAATTCTGGTGACAGTTTAATATTGGCAAGGTAATAAATTAACAATTATTTCTTTCTTAATATATTTACTAGGAAGAAGACACATGTCTTATGAATTAGCTACATGGAATTTACTAGTGGAATTAATTAGAGATGGCATTCAGTTAAAGTCAAAAAAGCTTTTAAGAAAAATCTAATATTTCATTAAAGTATTATAAAACAAAGGCAAAGTGATCCAGAAAACAGTTTCTAAATATTCTAAACACAGGAGAGATTTTAGCTAATAAAACATATGCATATATATATATATATATATATATATATATATATATAATGAAAATAACACCAAATGATATGAATGGGAATGCACAAATCTTTAATATAACTGTATAAGCATATCAATTATGTAGCTGTTAACTATGTTAGATATAACTAAATTTGTGGATAGTTTTAGAAATAACACCAGCAAAAATATCATAAAAGTACAAAGCAGATATAGATACAGAAAAGAAAATTTTGTGAAATCTATCTTCTGTGAGATATCAGGTTCTGACCATGTGACCGAAAATGGAACACTGTAGGACTTCCTTTGTCTATGTTTGCCAAATCTTTTTGACAAAATTTTATGTGACAAACATTACTTCTATGGGTAGTATCAGAAGAAAAATCCATTCTGAGGAAACACACACACACTCACAAACACTGCTTTCCATCAAAAATAGTTGAGACTGATTCATGTATTTTTAAATTCTTCCATTTCTGTTAATCATTAATGATATTGTTGCTTAAAGACATACTGTGTCCTCACTTTGCAATTTCCTTTTCAGTTGAGTGCACAATCTATATTTTCTTTTTTTTCTTTTTAATTTTTGAAGTTTATTTATTTACCAGAGATAGAGACGGTACGAGTGGGGGAAGGGCAGAGAGAGGGGGACACGCAGTCTGAAGCAGGCTTCAGGCTCTGAGCTGTCAGCACAGTACCTGACACAGGACTCAAACCCAGAAACCATGAGATCATGACCTGAGCCAAAATTGGACATTTAATGACTGAGCCACCCAGGTGCCCCCGTATATTTTCAAAACATGAGAATAGGCAAACATTGGTTTAATATCAATGCAAAAAATCCAAATGGTAATAGCAAATTAATATATCATAATTGGAAGTTACAAAATGTATTGTTACAATTTTGTTTTACCTAGTGATGCATTTTTAAAATTGTTTTACCCCTTTTAACCTAAGTTATCTCACTGTTTTGGATGGTTCAGAACAATGAGATTGACCTAAAAGGAGTGTGTGTGTGTGTGTGTGTGTGTGTGTGTGTGTGTGTGTGTGTGTGTATCTTTTAGTAAAGGCATTCCCTAAAAACACAACTTAAGAGGAGCTTGAGTGGTTCAGTCAGTTAAGGGTCCGACTATCCGACTGAGCTTGACAGCTCAGAGACCGGAGCGTGCTTCAGATTCTGTCTCCCTCGCTGTCTGCCCACACTGCTCCCAGTCTGCCTCTCAAAAATGAACAAATGTTAAAAAAAATAAAAAAAAAAAAACACAACTTAAGCCATTTTTACATAAG
Source organism: Puma concolor (assembly GCF_028749965.1). Taxonomy (NCBI): domain Eukaryota; kingdom Metazoa; phylum Chordata; class Mammalia; order Carnivora; family Felidae; genus Puma; species Puma concolor. The sequence goes on from NC_141667.1 coordinate 183,589,541, forward strand.
ACTGAGGTCTAAAAAATTAAAGATTATTATTTCAAAAGGGTAAGAATCCAAATTCTTACCCTTAAAATTTCAAAGAAACATTAAGAAATTTGTAGTTAGATCTAACATAAAGCTAACAGAAATCTTTAACTTCTATAAAAATTATTATAAATAGGATAAGAATTTTTCTATTCTTAGAAAAATTGATGTAGAATAGAGTTTGAATTGAAATGAGGAAAATGTAGACAAATACAGTTCTAACAGAGTTCTAAGATGTGTATGATAAAATATTCTGAGTCTAACAGATTGTGTATCATGAAAATTGAGGAATTTTTATACCCAGAGCATTTGAAACAAAAATCTAGAGGAATGGTTTTGAAATTTTAGGAATTTACCTGCCAGGATTCAACATGATGGCAAAAATAAAAATAAATATAGGATAGGTCCTGCACAATGCAATATAATGTATTATAGAGCATATGTATGATGCAGATTCATTTCCTATTTGTAAGGAACAAAACTTTTATTCAATGAAATAATTTTTAACGTCATTTTCCCCCCTGTGGTTGAAGATTGAAAATTCTTTGTGTTTTTTCAAATAAAAGAAACATGAAAATTTTCACTGTGGTAAATACATATATTTAAATATAAGCTAATAATTCATACAGCCTTCTGTTTTTAAACATTAATAATTTTTGTTATGTCACCTATGTTTATAAACTGTAATCTATTTTATTTGAATCACCTTTAAAATGTTTCTCAGACTCTTCTCATTTATTTATTTATTTATTTATTTATTTATTTACTTACTTACTTACTTACTTATTTATTTATTTATGTTTTAAGGTTTATTTATTTTTGAAAGAGACAAAGTGCGAGTTGGGGAGGGCAGAGAGAGAGAGAGGGAGACACAGAATTCTAAGTAGCCTCTAAGCTCCAAGCTATCACCACAGATCCTGTCGTGGGGCTCAAGCTCAATGAACCATGAGATCATGACCTGAGCTGAAGTTGAACGCTCAACTGACTGAGTCACCCAGGTGCCCCAGACTCTTCTCTTTTAAAAATGAATTTATAGATACAGTTTCCTCCCTTTATCATGGAAAAATCTTAGTAAGTACAAATAATTTGGTGTTCTTTTCTTTCTTAGTGATTGTATTGGGGATCTAAAATATATTCAAAATAAACAGTTTGAGAATTGGAAAGGCAACAATACATATATCATTGTATATAAAATAGACAAATGCAATATTGACAAATATGTGGTAATGCAGCAAACACACACACACACACACACACACACACACACGAGTTGAATAATATTTTACCAAGCTAAAAGTGTATTGAAATATAAAAAAGTGTTCATTCTAGGAACTTGAGGATGTTATAGGTTTTTAAAGGTTCAAACACATAAATGGAAAGAATAAAAGCAATTAAACAGCAGGAAATTCAAAAGACTATAATATTGGTATTATTTAGATATTTGATTAATCGGTAATCATAGGATATTGTCTTTTCACCACTCACCTGTCCATCTAATTGAATCTGTTTCCACACAATATTTTTTCATTAGTGGAATGTCCCATTTTAAGCCAAATTATATGACCCTTCTGGATCCTGTAATTAGTCTACATTTTTGGACAATCTTCACCTTCTAAGTTATGAGAGTTCTAGATATCCAAATTTATTCTTGTATTGGTATTTTTCAGTTTCACTTCAAATCAATTTATGTGTTTGTGCTTAATACATTATTGTTTCCTCTACATGTGCCAACTTCATGTCTTTCCTGTCTTTGATATCTTCCTTAAACTAGCTGTAAAACAGACTTGGAAAAAAGCTTAAAGGTTAAATAATATCTTCATATAAATTTACAAGAAAATGGTGTTTATTTTATAAATTGGTTGCAAAGATTTTTTATAAGATCTCTTCCTTTAGAGACTCTTAGTAGCAAACTCTTCCAAAATATAAGTTCATGTTAACTGAAAAAATAATTGTAAGTAAATTACACCTAAGCATTGCACATGTTATATTTGTAATTCCTTCTCTTTATTATTATTAAAGAAACTAGTAATTTTTTATCCCTCCAGTCACTATGTAAAATCTTTAGAGGATTTTGTCTTAATTTTCCCTTGGAGATAATACAGACACTGTGTCATAATAAATTGATCATATAAAGCTGGATTTTAAAATATATATATTTTGGGGGCACCTTGGTGACTCAGTCAGTTAAGCAGCTGACTTTGGCTCAGGTCATGATCTTACAGTGTGTGAGTTTGAGCCCTGTGTTGGGCTCTGTACTGTCAGGTCAGAGCCTGGAACCTGCTTCACATTCTGTGTCTCCCTCTCTCTCTGTCCCTCCCCTGTTCGCTCTCTGTCTCTCTCTCTCTCAAAAATAAATAATTATTAAAAAATTGTTTAAACACATATATTTTTTATTTTGTTTTGTTTTGTTTTGTTTTGTTTTAATTATGCCCTGGAGTTCGACCATACTCATCTTCATCTGTGGCTTCTAATACTTGGGATGCTAATGTGAGCAACTCCCATAGACGATGGAAATTCCTGGAATAAGACTTTTAACACTCTCTTCACACACACACACACACACCCCCCTAAGATAAAGATTGTTGTTTTTAAAATTTCTTTTTTTCAACGTTTATTTATTTTTTGGGACAGAGAGAGACAGAGCATGAATGGGGGAGGGGCAGAGAGAGAGGGAGACACAGAATCGGAAACAGGCTCCAGGCTCTGAGCCATCAGGCCAGAGCCTGACGCGGGGCTCGAACTCACGGACCGTGAGATCGTGACCTGGCTGAAGTCGGACGCTTAACCGACTGCGCCACCCAGGCGCCCCAGGATTGTTGTTTTTAGCAGGAAACAAGATTGTTTAGAATTCTTTTCTTTGCTTTTCATTGGGTTTAGCTCTATTAACACATTAATTTCATGTTTATGAGTCAATGTTTATAATAGTTGTTAAGGCATGAACTTCATTGTTCAACCCTGGAGATTATTGGATCTATGTTTTTCATATTTTTCCCTTGAGACTGCGGGAAATCATTCTCAGAAACTAAGAACAAACAACTCTCAAATTTCATTGGCTAAAATGGGGTGTATAAGCTTCACTGAACCTAGATACACAAAATGATGATTTACTTATTACTCAATGTATTTTGTAAAATATTTAATTGCAATATAGATTTTATTTTATTTTTTAGCTACACTTGGTATAAATGAAATACAAAAAACTGCATTCATTTAATGTATACATATTGATGAGTTACTACTCAGTGTGTTTAGTATATGCTGGCTGACGCAATTTGCTAGAACTTTATTCTGTTTTTTTTTTTTTTTTTTTTTTTTTTTTGTTATAATTCAATTATTTCCCTTAGCTTCACTGGTAGCTTCTAATAGTTAAGGTCCTATTGTGAGCAGCTCCCACAGACAATGGAAGCTCCTAGACCATGACTTTTAACACTTCCTCTCCATTAAAAAATGTAGATTGTAATAATTACGTGATGAAATCATAGAAATATTTTTTCATTGCATAAGTACTAGCTGACAATTCTTATAGGAAAAGTTTTGTGTTTATGTAATTTTCAAATATGATTTACTCTTTCCATGCCCAGGATATTAGGATATATAGAATATTTAAAATATGACATATTTATTCAAAAGAAAGTAATTATAATTCATCCTAACCATATAGAACACAGACCTCTTTGACTTTGTCTAAATTGATAGCACATTTTGTAATAGGCCAATGAAGTCTGTGACCCAGACATCAATCCTTCTGTGGAATCTTTTGAGGAAATAGCATAAAAGCATTGATCATAAAGTAGTATTATTGGTTTCATGATGTCAACAAAAACCTTATTGTATCCATCAAGTGTAGAGTCCATAATTGTATAAAATGATGGATTTACCACATCTTATAATGTATATACCAGTGTTTATTTTCAGAAAATAGGCAAATATAAACATTTTAATCAATAAAACAGTATTGAAAGAAAAATATTAACATGCCAATATCACATTTGAACAATTATATAACATTACTTCAATCATATGCTTAAATGCATACCTGATACACATTTTTGAAATGTTATAAATTTGTTGTGTTCTATACAAGAGTTTATAGAAAGGTGAGAAAGAGGACTGAATTAGAATTAAAAGCTGATAAATTTTCAAATGTCAAAAATTTGATGAAGGAATTGCATACTATTTATGAGAAGGTAGAAAGTACATTCTTCCCTGGCATTAAACGAGGACCTGAAAATATAGGAAAGTTTAACAAGAAACAGTCTTAAAATATCATAGTGTGATGTCTCTTTATGGTTCTATTCAGTTTAAACCAAATTAAGAATGATGATAACAAATTCCCAAAAGTCCATAACCCCCATGCCTGGCTAAATGGCTAAACCCTGTGAAAACGCGTAACTCAGAATTTGTGCAAAATAGTGACTAAATAACATGAATAATAATATAATTCAAGATACTTACGTGTTTTTAAATTTGTATATGTCACGCTTAAAAGAATAAATTATTGACTGCATTATGCTTCAGAATTCTATTAAGTAAAATTCAGAAATGAGTCCCTAAAAATTCAATACAGGGCCTTTCTGGTAATGTTCAGTGATGAAACCACCATGATTTCATTTGTTGTGAGTTAATTATTTAACTGCTTTTCCTGATTTTCTGGTTGTTTAGTTGCAGTGAATGAATTTATGGAAAGGCAACAGAAGACAGCTGGGAGCAAAGGGGAAAAGAAATAGAGATTTCAAGTAGAAGAAATGAGAGATTACATCATGTTTGGATACAGGACATTATTCAGATGACATAAATCCAGATTAGTTTTCCTTGCTTAAAGTATTAGGCAAGGATAAGGATTAACACTTATGACATCTGAATAAAGTTGGTTTCTTTAGAACACTGTTTTGGTAGTTTGAAAATGACATATTAAAGCTGCCTATAGTAAAGTATATTCTACAGTTATTGTAAATACATTAAATAAGATTTCTTTACAAATATTTTTCTTTTCTTAATAAATCCTTATTACTATCTTGATCCAATGAGTTCCTTTCTTTGTTGCCAACTCGTATGTAAGAAAGGAATTTACTGTGTCTTCTTTAATCTCATCCAGCACATAAAGCTAAAGATCTGAGACTTCCTCAATTAATAATAGTCAAAGAAAGATGTTGCCAAACTGATTTATGATGTGAAAATTATGTTTAACAATACAGAGAAATTATAGCTGCAATATATGCTTCCGTTTCCATAGAAAAGCTAAAGTCTAAATCTGTAATCTCTTGATCTTTACAACTATTTTAGCTTCTGTCAATCTTGCTTAGGAATGCACACTGACCTGATTTTAGTAGTTGATTATCTTTATTTCTAATGCTAAGGTGGATCACATATCCAAACTTGACCTAGTTACATTTGGCATAGAAGGAACTTACTATATATTGGTGTAAAATAGTTAATAAAGCCATTATGACTTTTCTTCCTGGATGTTCTGTATTTTATTATCATGTGCATTTTAAAATGAGAGAATGGAGAACTTAGAAGGAGAGGGTGATGGAATTCTAGTAATGTGGATATGATTTGAATTAGCATTACAGCATGTTTGTGTTCAATTTGTAGTTGAAGAATAGAGAGAATTCTATCTTATTACTCCATAAAAGAGAAAAAATATTCAATATTTATTCCCCACCTAATCTCTGAAGTCAGTGCATCAATTCTGTGGTGCTGAAAATTATATTTTTTTCACAGTCATTTTCTGAAGTGCAGCAGCAATAATAATGGGCCTAATTACTGAAGCAATACAAAATTATTAAGAGCTTGAACTGTGAACATGAATTACAAGGGTTCAAATCCTGCTTGGCAATCTCTTCTTTGTATAATGTCGTGCAATGTACTTAGCCCCTCTATATAATAATTTTATTATCTAAATCATATATTAAGAGGTTCTTCTGCTTGTAGAATCTGAATATTTTCAATATGCAAAACAAATTCACCACATTTGGAATCACTGATATTTCATTCTCCTTGTTCCTCAATGATATTTTACTATATAACTTTTTTTTTTTTTACTTCATTGTCTTCACTAGAATCTTTATAAATATTTAAGAAAACATTCTGTTGCATGGCTAGGCTGGTAAATACCATTTAGGCTTTCTACCACCAGTAAATGGAACACTGTTGGAGCAGTATGGGCTATTTTCAGCTCCTCCTTTCTGGGAAACCATCCAAGGAACACAGGCAGAAAGAGTCATTTTGAGAAGACTAAAAATTTTTTTCCCATAGAATCTGCTTCCACCTATTGTTCACACAGAGTCTTTCAAGACCACTTGTTCCATGAAGTCCTGCAATACCTTTTTCTTTCTCTATCTTTGTATTGCTTTTTAAAATATTCTGACCCATTAAAATAAAACATTGAAGACTGAGAAGAAGGTCTGTGGTAGTAGGAAATTATAAATAAATGCAGATACAAATAAGGCAATAAAAATTCATGTTTAAATAATTTCAATAATATTCTGTGGCAAATATAATTTTTAAAATATTTGGAGCATCAGTATATATAATATTTCATGATTAACTAGATTAACTTCATTATAACTTTGGTAAAAGATAAAACCAATAGGAGATAAATAGGACAAAAATAACAGTCTCATTCTTTGGGTTATGCATTGGTGCAAAACAAACCATTACACAACTTAGTGACTTCAAATAACCATTGCAAGAATTTATTTTTCTCACACTTCTGATTACACAGCAAACTACTAAAATAATCTCTTCATTAAGAAATTAAACAGCAAGTCATTTCAAGTGTTAAATTATGTTTGTGGAATTCTTTAAATAGTTTAGTCTGGAGTTCTTCAGATAGTTTAATAGGAAATATCTCTAACACCACAGAGCTAGTTTTTCTGATAATAAGACCTCATTTTTCCTTCTTGAAGAACTCCAATGTTTAGTGTGTAAGAAAGTATATGTTCATTCCAAATAGTAATTTATTTCTTATGACATTACTTGGATTATTTTGACATTTTCCATAATATTTTCTTCACTTCCATTTTGTAAAATATCATTTGTTCTGTTAACATGATCTAATCCTATGACCTAAATCAGTTGGCTGGTAGCAAGGTATATAATAATAAAATATTTCTATGTTATTAAGGCATTTTTTCATCTCCATATTTTATTTTAGAATATTTGAAAAATGCAATTAACTACCACACCCTTGTTAACTTTTTAGAGAAGACACCCCTTTCATAGGTTTCGTGTATTTAATATTTGAAAGGATGCATGGTTATAAGATTTGGCTCTAGACTTTAGCAAAGTTGTGATTTTGGTTTGTTTTTTCCTCATTCCTGCTTCCTTTTCAGTAGTTTTGTCAATATTTGACCCTTTCTTCATCTGAGGTATTAATGACCTTAATGCATATCCATTTCTTTTTTAGTCACAAACTTATTTAGCATTAATAAATATTGATAGACTAATTCACACTGATTATCAGTAAGTATCAGTAATATCTGGTAAGTGTATAAATAAATGAATAGTTGATAATGTTTAATATTTTTCCTATCAGCTATCTGTGGGGCCTGCTCCATATTACATCATCCATATAAAATTTTACTGATATTATATCTACATCTAGTGTTAAAATGTTGAAGGCATGCCATTTATTTTTCAGTTGCAATCATTTCCACTTTTGCAGTTTTCTTTTAATTATGGACTAAGTGATTTTTTTAAATGTCTCATAGTTTTATAAGTCATTTGATATTTCTGTGGAACTCTTAAAAATATGTCTAACATTAAATGATGAGCTTTTGTTTTTGTTTTTGTTTTCATCAGGTGATGTTTTAAGTAAAAGGTAGGAATATATTTTGGGGTGGACAAGTAATTATTCTGAGAGCTCATAAATTATCACATATTTTGGCTTAACAAATGAGCCTTCAGCCAAAGATTAAGTCACTTACTCTAAATAGGCTAGATTTTTAGCAGAATCTGACATAAATTCTGAGAACAAACTGATGGTTGCCAGAGGAGACTGGGTGAGGGGATGGGCATAATGGGTGAAAGGGAGTGGGAGGTACAGTTATAGAATGAATAAGTCATGGTAATTAAAGTCACAGCATAGTGGTTACAGCCAATGTTATTGTAATAGAGTTGTATAATATCTGATGATAGCTAAAGTTGTGATGAGCACAGAATAACATATAAACTTGTTGAGTCATTTTGTTTTATGCATGAAACTAACATAACATTGTGTGTCAACTATAATCAAATAAAAAACAAAACAAAATAAAGTAAATAAATATAGGTCAAATTATCTTCTATAAATAGGTGATTTTACCTATTTTTCACATACAGTGCAAATTAACCAATGTAAACATGGGATTTCTTAGTATTAAAAATGGTATTTGTTTTTAGAAGTATTGGTGATGGGGCACCTGGTGGCTCAGTCAGTTGAGCCTCCATCTTCGGCTCAGGTCATGATCTCACACTCTGTGGGTTTGAGCCTAGCATCAGGCTCTGTGCTGACTGCTTGCTCAGAGCCTGGAGCCTATTTCAGATTCTGTGTCTCTGTCTCTCTCTGCCCCTCCCCTGCTCACGCCTTGTCTCACTCTGTTTCTCAAAAATAAATAAATGCAAAAAAAAATTTAAAAAAAAGAACTATTGGTGGTAATTTTGATTAAAAAATGTTGTGTTATTATTGCATTGATTCTGATAATTAAAAGTTTAGAGAGAAGAAATATCTTGTGAAAAAATTTCCAATAAAAAGTAAGTTATTTAAAAGATGGGTATATCAATTCTCTTCTAAATGTAGGGATTGGATAAGTTTATTTTTTAAAGCCTCTTCTCATATTCTAAAATTATGTCATAATAGTTAATCTTTCAAGAACATCTACTAAAGGTTTTTTTTTTTAATCTATTTGTATAAATTCCCCCCCCCCCCCAAATGAGATGTTAAACTAGATAAAATTGGGGCAATTGCAACTTTAGAAATTCACCTGTTAAATTTAAGCCTAGGAAATATATATTTCTATTTAAGATATTGCAATAAAAACAATAATTTAATACAATAAAAAATTCTTCTCCTTTGAGCACCATGCATAGAATGTGCATGGATCTTTATTTCCTTTCACTTCATCTAGCCTTCTGTGGAATTCTATTTAAAGCCAGTGTGATCTTTATGTTCAAATCAGCCCTGCAGGGCTGCTGAACAAAATGAATAATGAGCCCAGTGGGATCTGACTAGCTATGTCTCAGTTTGTCATGCTGAAAATTAATTGAGAATAAAGAATTTGCAATAAAACTACAACTTCAGAGTGTTGGTCTCTACTGGTAGGAACTGACAAATGTAAAATAATGTGCTACGCAGGATATAAACTTAAGTTTATCTTGTATATAGCTTTTCAAAAATGATATTTATATAATTTTATAAACCCTGAAATACTAGGTAAGTGAACAAAAGGTGAGTCAATTTGTTCAGCAAAGTAAAACAAGGGTAACACTATTTTTAAAAACTATAATCTGCTAAGTACCCAAAGGCTATGCATTTACTATTGCCAAAATCTGAATGGAAACTGAAAACGTAAACCATTAACTATACTCTGCCAATAGCCCAGATGGTTTCTGTCATATAAAGACAGGAAAAAAATGTGCATATTTGACTAAAATTTTGTTTTCAATTAACTGATTTATGGTGGTTGAAACAGTAAGTATATGCTTGAATTTATGCAAATTTAATTTTACCCTGATTTATTCAATACTCAGTTTTGTGTATCACAGAATTTGAAATTTTGTTTTCAATAACAATGTAATCAATTCATGGAATACAAATTATATATGCAGACCTATATACCCATAAGAAGAAAGAAAAAATAAATCTAAGATCAATCAAAAAACATTTTCATGTGGACAAGAGAAGGGGGTAGCTACTCATAAGTATTACTTTTAACTCATTTTCAAAAATTCATATATATTTGCTTTTTATTAGCACGTTTCTATTTTTGAAATGCAATATATGAATTATTATTTTAAAACATCAATAAAGTAACACACTATTAATGAAATAACAAACTGCTAATTCTTCTTTGCTATTAAAATAAGACCCACTGGGGTAATTTTCAAAATGTTTAAAATGTTTCATGAGTATTCATTGTTTTAAAGGAAGCCTATGTTTGTAAACACATTTTGTATATATTCATGCTTTAGGTAATCTCATAGAGCCATAAAATAAAATAGCATTTTTTTAGAAAATTTAATATTGCTTCTAAACCTTTATTCATGTAACAGAAACATTTGCTTTGAACTATAGTTTCAGAGCACCTACTAATGTAGTCATTTTCTACCATAAATGCAACTTTCTTTCAAAGATAGAATTATATTATGGGTTATTTTCTGAAATACATTGTTCCTTTTTCCTTTCCTTTTGGTTTTAACTTTATTTACATATATATTTATCAACAATAGCTCTACTTTTAGGTGAGCAAAGATGCACAATGTTATTTTTTATATGTACATTTTACATATTTTTATTTTTAGAATTGAAAAATCCACTGATAAAAATTAGTTCTATATGTATCTGAAAGCAGAATATTTCTGGTTATGTTGATAGTATAGAAAACTGCTCATGAATTCAGGATCAAATCTTTCTCATTATTTTAGGAATAAGTTGTAAATTCTAAACAAATGCCAAGATATGCTCAATATCTGAGCAGGCCTAGAAAATAGTTAAAGTCCTACAAAATAAAAAAAAATGTTGTATTACTCTACCAACTTCCTATCTGTAGTAGAAAATAATAAAAAATAATAAAATAGGTATATGAAATAGCAAAAAAAAAAAAAACCCTATCAGTTCTCATCATGATTAATAATCTATTGTTTTATATTTCATTATGATGACCTAAGCATGAGTTTAATTAGATTATTGATCATTCAAGCTCTGTCTGAATGTCACTGGGGGAAAATATGGACCAAATGCAATATATAAGAATAGTTTTCAAGTTTAATATGTTTCCTTCACTTCCATTTAAATCTTCTTTCTTGGTCAATCCTGGAAATTGATATATTCCAATGACAAGTAGACAATAACAAGTTTGCTAGAGCTTCCTGTTCCTTTATAGCATGTAGTTGCAATATATATTAATTTGGATAATCTTCATTGTAGTAATATAATATGAGTGTTTAGGCTAATAGCATCTATAAAATGCCTAAATGGTCATTGTGAAACGTTTTTTCTAAATCAGCACATTTATAATTTATTTATTGATAACTACTAAGTAATAGATAACATATTTGTTATAAATATAGAAGATTCAAGAAAGGGGTATATTTCTGGATTGTCAGAGGAAGGACCTACAAAAATGGTATCCTTCACGAAAGCATTAAGAACCAATAACGTCAAAACCAATTCTTCCAGAATACTATTAATCAAATGCTTACAACAATCTGAGTAACATTCATTCAAGAAAATGCTTGAACCTGAATAATAACGGCAATCTCAGTAATCTTCAATAATTACAACAAGACTTGTGATATTTTAACTTGCTCTCTCTCCATCCTACTTTCACCAGGAGCTCCATGGTATCCTTAAAAATCAGCAAGCTAGGTCTCTGGAGAAGCCAAAAGGGGTTTGGAACTTTCCCCTAATGATCCACATAATATTTTCTCTATTTCCTTAAAAATTCCCTGGAATAACCCAATTAACAGAACTTGTTCTTTACTAAACCTGACTTAAAATCTATTTAGTGGGAAAAAAAAACCTATATGAGAGAATTTTTATGAAACAATCGGCAGCTATCAATAAACACTGCAGCTGTCTGAAGCAGTATTACCAGTTGTAGTGCTCAAGAGACTAGTCAAAATCAAATAAACAGAGAGGTAAAAAAGAAAAGAAAATCTGGAGAATGATATGCCCACATGGAGCTTTGAAAGCTCTGACAGATTTCTGGGAATACAGAAAGCCATGTGCATGTGCTTGGTTGTGTGCATATCTGGAAAAACCTGAGAAGGTACTACTCTCTCATTTCTGACAGACTTGGAGGTGTTGTACAAGCAGAAGGAAAAGGGGTAAGGCAGACATGGAAAATTCCAGAGCACTAAAGTGTGCCTCAATACCCAGAGCCTCTTGGCAAAGGTGGGAGACTTATTAATTGAAAGCATTCAAGGGAATCTCAGACTAACCAACTTCAGAGAGACTGTACTAACTACACATAAAAAAGAATATGAACCTTACTGAATTAATCTTGCAAAGTCAGTAAACAAGCAAAGAGCAGTAGCAGCAGTAACAACCATAACAACAGAAACAATAACAAACCACAAGACTTGAAGGAAATCTGATTTCCAGAGTGGTCTAATTCAATTTTAAAATGGAAAAGAATAATTTTATGACACCAAATGAGATAATTTAGATTTAATAAACACATTCTGAGAAAGACAAACACTTCTGAATTGGTCTCAAAAAGAAAAAAATTGGATAGACATAACTGGTAGAGATTAAATTCATAATTTTTAAACTTCTCAAAAGACAATCCCAGGGTTATATTGATTCTTTGGTAAATTCTACAGGATGTTTTAAAATAAAATACTGTCAGTCTTTCACAAAATTTTCCAAAAAAAATGGAACAAAAGAGAATATTTCCTTATGCAGCCTATGAGGCCAACATTACCCCAATACCAAAGCCAAATACATTACAAGAAAGCTGAAAAAAATACCACTTAAAAGTAGATTGTTTATATATACCATGGCCAAATTTTATCTATATCAAGATTGCAAGATTAATTTAACACATGAAAATCAATGTAATATGTCTTATAAATATATTAAAGGTAACTATAAGATCATCTCAATGCATACAGGAAAAAAAACGTTTGACAACATCAAAAAAATTTAATGAAAAATAAATTCAAGAAACTTGAAATGTAAGGGGCTTCCATCAACCTGATAAAGGATATCTACTCAAGATTAACAGTTCGTGTCATACTTAATGGTGACATACTAAAGGCTCTCCCACTAACACCAGGAATAAGCCAAAGATGTCTACTCTTTCCTTTCAACATTGTACTGAAGGTACTAGTCAGAGCAATTAGGCAAAATAAAGGAAAGGAAAATTTATTTCCATCTAAAACAGAAAGGAAGAAGTACATCTGTCTCTATTCACTTTCTTTTTTTTTTTTTTTAATGTTTATTTACTTTTGAGAGAGAGAGAGAGAGAAAGAGAGAGAGCTGGCACATGCACAAGTGGGGGAGGGGCAAATAAGGAGGGAGACAGATTCTGAAGCAGGCTCCAGGCTTTGAGCTGTCAGCACAGAGCCCGATGGGGGGCTTGAACTACAAACCACGAGACCATGACGTAAGCTGATGTCGGACACTTAACTGACTGAACCATCCAGGCACCCCATCTATCTCTATTTTCAGGTGATATAATCATGTATATAGAAAATTCTAAGGAATCCACAGGAAAACTTTTATAATTAGGAAACAAGTTTGCCAAGGTTAGTCACAATATCAAAATATAAATATCAATTCTTTTTCTATATATTGGCAGTGAACATTTTGAAAATAAAATTAATAAAACATTTCCATTTGTAATAGCAGTAAACATATTAAAATACTAAGAATAAATTTAACAAAAGAATAAATTTGACAAAAGGTGTATTTAATTTCTGCACTGAAAACTCCAAATCATTGCTGTAAGAAATTACAGACCTAAATAAATGAAGAAAGAGCCATGTTCACAGATTTAAAGACTTAATATTGCTAAGACTGTAATGTCTTAAATGAATTTATAGAACCAATATAACTATCAAAAACTCAGCAGTGTATTTTGCAGAAATTGTCAAGCTGATTCTAAAATCTGTATGTAAATATAGGGGACCTAAAATAGACAATCTTAATAAAAAGAATCTTAATGAAAAAAAACAAAGATGGAGGTCCTGTACTTCGTGACTTTAAAATATTTTACAAAGCTACAGAAATTAGGAAGTGTGTAGTGCTGGCATACAAATTGACATATAAATCAATGGAATAGAATGGATAATCCAAAAACCATCACATTTATAGTAAATTGATTTCATCAAGGATGGCACCATAACTCGTTGGGAAAAGTGCAGTTGACATGTGAAAAACCCAGTTTGAACTGCGTGGGTCCACCCACATGCAAAAATAGCTCAATAACTAAATTTTGGGAAAGTTAAAAGTTATAGGCAGGTTTTTGCACAGGGGGTAGGGATCAATGTCCCTAACTCCTGCATTGTTCAAGGGTCACTGTATAGTCCTTTTAACAAATATCTTTGACCAATTTGATATCTACATGCAAAAGAATGAAATTTAGTTCTTGCCTTATGACATATACTAAAATTATTGTAAAATGGAACATAGGCCTTAATGTAAGAGCTAAATTTTAAAACTCCTAGAAGAAAATATGGAAATGAATCTTTGTGATCTTATGCTATATGATTTTTTAAAAATACAACACCAAAAGCACAAGTGAGAATGTATATAAAATAGATCAATTAAAGTCCTCAAACTTAAAATATTTTGTGTTTTAAAGATCACATCAAGAAAAAATGAAAGGACAAACTACAGAATGGGAGAAAATATTTTAAGACCTATCTCTGATAGGGTACTTATATTCAGAATATATAAAGAACTCCTACATCTCAACAATAAAAAGAAAAAGAATTAAATGCTCAAGGGATTTGAATACTTGTATGCTACTGGTGGAAATGTAAAATAATGCAGTCCTTTAGAAAACAGTTCAGTGATTCACTAAAAGGTTAAATATGCTACCATATGACCCAACAATTCTACTAAAAAGGATATACCTGAGATACCTGAAAATATATATTAACACAAAAGCTTGTACATAAATATTTACAGTGGCATTATTTATAATATTCCCAAAGTGGCAAAAACCAAATGTCCATCAACTGGTAAATGGATAAATAAAATGTGGTATGTCCATACAAATGGGATAATATCCATCAATTAAAAGAGAAATGAGGTGCTAATGAACTTCAAGAATTCGTAGGATTCTTGAAAATGTTATGGTAAGTGAAAGAATCCAGTCATCAAAATACATATCATATGATCCTATTTATATTAAATTTCCAGATTAAGCAAATCCATAAAGATAGAGAGTACACTAATGATTGCCAAAGTTTTCATATAGAGAGGAATTGAGAGTTGCTACTAATGGGTACAGGCTTCTTTTTGGAATGATGAAAGTGTTCTAAAATTCAATATTGGTGATGGATATCCAACTATGCTAATATAATAGAAACCACTGAACTATATACACCATCTAATTTTGTAGATATAAATCAAGGTGCAAGTAAATACAAATAAGTAACATTTCAGACAGGTAAATATTACCCAACTGTAAAGTTTTAGCAACTTTGTACTTTTAGTGCCAGATAGTGATTCATTTTTTAGTTTTTCAGTTATCAATATTAAAAATTAAATGTTAAACACCAAAAACATAAAAAGTATATACAACTCAGAAGTCAGATGGAGGAAGATTAAAAGTATAGGGGCACTTGGGTGAATCAGTTGGTTAAGTGTCCAACGGTTGACTTCAGCTCAGGTCATGATCAAGGTTCATGGGATTGAACCCCATGTCAGAATCTGTGCTGACAGTGTGGAGCCTGCTTCTCTCCCTCTCCTGCTCCCTGCTCATACTCTCCTTCTCTCTCTCTTAAAATAAATAAATATTTTTTAAAAGTATAAAATATTACTGCAGAAGTAAATGCAACCACATTAGTGGTCTCAGTATATATAAATACATTAAAATTGCCAGTTATATTATAAAGACTGCAAAATAGACCAAACAACAACAAAACTATCTGTAAACTATTCCCAGTGGCATACCGAAAAATAAAGAATAGAAATGATAAAAGTTTAAAAGATGGAAAAACTGGTATTAAGTAGAATTTTATTAAAAAAACAGATGTAGTTGAATTAATATTAAACCAATAGATCCTTTTAAAAAGGAGTACTAGGGGAAATGTTAGTTACCACACGAAGACAAAATGAGTTACTCATTAGTAGGCTAGAACTATTACAAACTTGTATCACATAACTACATAGTCCTAGAAATTAAAGGAAAAAACATAACATAACTAAAGATAGATGTTGACAAATTCATATTAGAACTATACCATTCTCAGTAATGAATAAATTATCAAAAATTAATTAATATATTGTCCTATATTTATTTAATGAATATGTGTAATACATTTTGGTCAAAGTTAGCAAACATTCTTTTCAAAAACCAATGTAACAGTTATGAAAAGATACCTTTTACCCAGCCACAGAGCAATTCTCAAATTTCCAACAGCAAAAATAATTGTATTACTAAAGATGGTTTTCCTAATTATAAATAAATAAATTAAAAATCAAAACCATGAAAATGCCCATCAAAATAGTAGCTTTAAAATAAAAAATAAAGTTATAAATAAGTTTTGTAAAAAGAGGAAATCAATTGATTTATATAATGTTCAAAATCTTGTAGGCTTATTTTGTTTCTAACTTTTTTTATTAGTTTTCTTTATTTTTGAGAGGCAGAGAAAGACAGAGTGTGTGGGGGGGAGGGGCAGAGGGAGAGGGAGATACAGAATCCTAAGCAGGCTCCAGGCTCTGAGCTGTCAGCACAGAGCCCAATGTGGGGCCCAAACTCACGAACTGTGAGATCATGACCTGAGCCAAAGTCGGAGGCTCAACCGACTGAGCCACCCAGGCGCCTCATGTGGGCTTATTATTAAAAGTACGAATTACTGTTAAAGTCTTTCAAATTCACTACCATACTTGATCTCCATTTGATCTTCATAACCTTGTGAACTACATTAGAATTACATTGATCTACACACAATACAAAGTAACAAGAAAAATTTAAAAACATGTAGACAACATGAATTTAAATAATCCTGAATGTTTAATAAAAATATTTAATTAGAGCTGAGGAAAAAGCAAGTACTATGTTTAGTGACTGGACAGATATGGACACACAGAAACATTTTCTCCATTCCTGAGTGCTAATTGTGTGTCTGGCACTATTATAACTGTTTTACCTTCATTATCACATTTGGTATTCATAAGCTACATCATGATATTTTTGGCTGTTGGCAATAGCAAAAATGAAAAACAAAACAAAACAAACCTCACATTGGCTTAAACAAGAAAAATGATTTCCTCACAAGCATGAAAACCCTGAGATTGCAGAATTGGCTTAATCCAGTCTCTCAGCTCTGTTTACAGATAAATGTATTTTGTCCTTTTTTTTTAATATATATGTTATATATGTCATATATTATATATGTGTGTGTTATATGTTATATATGTTATATATATAACATATATGTTATATATATATATACACACACACACACACACACACACACACACGTTTATATATATGTTAGCTTGAGATGAAACTATGTGCAGCTTGACCCCAGCATCAATCTCCTGACAAAATGAAAAGGAGGAAAGAGAAATTTCCTTGTAGACCTCTACAAGTGGTAGAAGGGAGTTTCTATCTTTTTTTCTTTTCCTTCTCCCCTTCCTTCCTTCCCCCTTCCTTCTTTCCTTCCTTCCTTCCTTCCTTCCTTCCTTCCTTCCTTCCTTCCTTCCTTCCTTCCTTCCTTCCTTCCTTCCTTCCTTCCTTCCTTCCTTCCTTCCTTCCTTCCTTCCTTCCTTCCTTCCTTCCTTCCTTTCTAGAGAAAGAGAGAAAGCAAGGGAGGGGCAGAGAGAGAGGGAGACAGGATCTGAAGTGGACTCTGCCCTGACTGCAGGGAGCCCAATGTGGGGCTCAAACTCATCAACCATGAGATCATGGCCTGAGCTCAAGTCAGACTCTTAACTAGTTGAGCCACCCAGGCACCCCTAGGAGGCACTTTCTTACTCTGGAACATCCAGCAGTCTCATCAGGACAACTTGGTCCAAACTTTCAGCAAGGGAAATGAGAGTATCTCCTAAAACCAAATCAATTATCTATCCCCTCCAGGTGGGAATGAGCAAATTCCCCTGATTGGGATACTGTATAATCATTTAAAACTACCCTCTACGGGGATTTTTTGTTATTATATTTATATTATGATATTATATTATTAGTCTTACTATCTCATTTTCCTTTATTGCTGAGACTCAGTTTTCAAACCCAGACTGTTCACACTAAAACTTTTTCTTCACCATATAAATGCGTAATACTTTCTAATTACCAGTCTTTCCTTATAGGAGGATTGATGAATTCTCATAGATAAGTAAAGGCTAATGTTGATGTTTTATTCTTCATAATTTCTTTTGTCTCTGGTTTATCCCTAGGATTCAGACTGTCTCTGAATATCCGTAGTTATCAGAAAACACTGTATCTCAAACAGAAACTTAGAATTTTTACTATGAAAAGGTTTGTGCCACAGCTGCTCTTCTGAGACCATGACAGAGCTTCAGCTTTTTGCTTAGTTTGCTTGTTCCCATTATAATAATATGCCATGTTCAGTTTCCCTTGGGATTTCTTTTTTACCATCTCTTTGGCAACTTCTAACAAGTTTCTCTGTGATATTTTATTACTTTCATCAGTAAAGCAACATGGCTTTCTTGCTCATATACAGCCGACCTACAGTCATATTGCTATTGACTGAATGTTTTTGTCCCTCCAAAATTATGTTGAAATCCTAATGTCCAACGTGATGGTATTAGGAAGTGGGGCTTTGTGGGAGTGATTTAGTCACAGGGAGGAACCTTCAAGAATGGATCAATGCCCTTAAAGAGAGCTCCCTTGCCCCTCCTGCTATACTACAGGAAGTATGACACCCTGCAGATGGTCCTCATCTAAGCATGTGGCAACAACTTCAGCCTCTACAACTGTGAGAAATAAATTTCTGTTGTGAATAAGATATTCAGTCCATGGAATTTTTTTTATAGCCACCTAGATGAACTAAGATACAGTTGGTAATACAGTCAGAGATCTCATGAGTGATTCTATTGCTTCTCAAATGACCCCTGTTGCTCCCCTAAGCACAGAGTAATAGGTCTGGAGGACAATTCATTTTATGTATCTATTCAGTCTTTTTAATACCTTTTAATATTAACTATTTTTATTATTAATACCTTCTTGAAAAACCAGGATCTCCCTCAGTATATGGAATCCAGGTCTGAGAACTGGGCCTCATCTAGAAATTGGACAATAAAGCCACTTTTTCTTGGAGTAGCTTCTTTCAGCCTCCTCCTCATCTAGTGTTGATTTTGTTTTGATTGTGTAAATTAAGTAATTTTCATGTTTTGGTAGTTCAGACTCTTCTTAGATGCTAGGGTAAACTTGCTGCTCATTACAATAACTGCAGACATCTTAATTTTGATTTTAAAATACTACCTGTCTTCTGTGTTTTATAATTCTATTACTGTGTTATATAACTCTAATACAAAAAGGGTACTCGGTACCACAGCACCTGTTGCCATCAGTCCTTACCTATAAAAGACAGCTATTACTTAACTTCTCAGAGATGATGGTGACCCTCCTACTGGTACATCCCATGATGTTTTGGTAAATGTATCTTTCCACAGAATACAGTCAGCATATGGGTTTTCTGAATATAGTATATCACTCTAGTATGTCCATTTCTCCAAGCCTTATGATCACTTCCTTCAATCTTTTCCAAGGAAATTGTTATATTTATACTTCAGTTTGTGTATACCTAAGTTTGTGGGCTTTTCCAATCTTCCAAAAGCCACTTGGTAGTTTAGCACTTCTCTCAGGATCTTGCCAGCTTTTATAATGATTCAAAGGAGAATACTCCCATATAGATAGACTCTCTTGGTCAAATTTATCGTCTGTTCTCCTTGAGTGTGAGTCCTTAATATCCAGCCCCATCATATATCCTCTTGACTCTTTGCAAGTTTGTATGTTTCCTCAGTCATGCAGGACAGGACCTTTGGAATATACTTACTTCCTCTTTTAGTAGGCCAAATACTTCCCAAACAGTATTATGTTGTGATATAATTTATTGTCCAGCAGAAACGATAAAGGAGTTCTGAAGGAGGTTGAGTGCTGCCTTGAACGTAAAGACCTCTACATTACTTTTAAACATAAAGGGACAGGATGTTTCTAAATTCTGATAGGAAGGAATAGACACTGGTGCAAATCCAGAGAGGGCACCAGGAGTTACCAAATACCCCATCCCAAATCTCAGGGTTCCACTCTTTCTCAATCATGTCACTGATGTTTGTGTTTCAGACTTGCTGGAGTTAAAAAAGCAATCTTTGGGGGCTCCTGGGTGGCTCAATTGGTTAAGCATCTGACTTCGGCTCAGGTCATGATTTTATGGTTTGTGGGTTCAAGCTCTGCCTCTGGCTGTGTGCTGACAGCTCAGAGCCTAGAGCCTGCTTCAGATTCTGTGTCTCCCTCTCTCTCTCTGCCCCTCCCTTGCTTGTGTTCTGTTTCTGTCTCTCTCTGTCCTTCTCTCTGTCTCTCTCTCAAAAATAGATTAAAAAAATTTAAAAAGCAACTTTTTTAAAGTTTGGCCAACCTTATAATTAAATCATGGGAGTCATTCTCAATGCTTTTGCCCTTCAGAAAATTGCTATATTGTCATGGAGGCTCAATGGCTTTCCCTATCACTTTCAGTTTGTGACCAGTTTGTGAGTAGTCATCCTTAGACTTTATTTTTCTTGTAAAAGTTTTAACAATTGAACCAGGACAGCATTCCAGATGCAGTAAGTACACCAATGGCCATCATAGGACCAACAGTGCCATGTAACCAATTATGCAGCTGTAAGATTATGTTTAAAATTTTTTTAACGTTTATTCATTTTTAAGAGACAGAGAGAACACAGCGTGAGCAGGGGAGGGGCAGAGAGAGAGGGAGACAGAATCCAAAGCAGGCTCAGGGCTCTGAGCTGTCAGAACAGAGCCTGACATGGGGTTTGAACTCACTGGCCGTGAAATCATGACCTGAGCCGAAGTCAGACACTCAACCTACTGAGCCACCCAGGTGCCCCTGTAAGATTACATTTTAGGGGTGACATCTAGGATGACTCATGGTATCTACTGTCATAAGTTAGGGTCTCAGAAAACACACTATAAGGAAGATGTTTGCAGGCACGGGGTTATTAGGGGAATATTTCAAGAAACTACATGTGTGAAGGTTATTGTGATTGAAGCAAGAGGGCTCAGCTTTTATCACTGGATATAGGCTGCCTGTAAGAGCAATTCACTTGCAAGCTGTCAGTAGTTAACACTCCAAACAGCTGAGAAAATAAGAAGGCATCTGGGCAGCCCACCACTATACTTCCTTTTACACATAAAGGTACTTTTAAAAAAAAAAAAAAAAAAGAATATCAGTAAGTTCTCTTAGTCTTCTTATCTCTAGGCCAAATACTGAAGTCTTTTAAAGTATATTATAAGTTGTTTCAGGACAGAAAGCATTTATATTTGTTTGCTCATCACAGTTTTGAACATGGTATGTGTCCAAAACCTATTTTTATTTTGTTAAAGAATTCACAAATATTGTGACTCTTTTCACTCAAGTGTTCTCTCTGACATTCCTATATGTAAAATACTTGACCATCTTTCACATTCTTATAAATAACACTCACTGGTCATTCTTTCCTAATTGACATCTATTTTTTGTTTGATACAGCATAACATGCTTCTTGTGTGACTGTTAATGTACTGTCTTATTATCAGTTAAAGTTGTCATTATTTGTACATATACTTGAGATATAAAATACTGTATAGTTTGTGTAAAAAACACGTGTTTACTGTAAGTAATTTAAGCAATGCATAAAACCACAAAGAATGAAAGAAAAAATAAATCTTACTACTCAGAATTAACAATCTTAAACATTAAATGAACATACAATTAGAATATGTATGTTTAAAATATTGAATGCATTGGGGCACCTGGGTGACTCAGTAGGTTAAGTGTCCAACTTCACCTCAGGTCATAATCTCACAGTTCATGAGTTCAAGCCCCGCATAGGGCTCTGTGCTGATAGCTCAGAGCCTGAAGCCTGCTTTGGATTCTGTGCCTCCCTCTTTCTCTGGCCCTCCCCCGCTGGCGCTCTGTCTCTCTCTCTCAAACCAAAAAAAAAAAAAAAAAAAAAAAAAAAGTTAAAAATTTTAAAAAAGAATACATTTTTAAAACTTTTACATTAAGGAAAAAATACATAAAATGAAGTACAAAATCTTAACCATACAGAAAAGTGAACTTCTTTGTCAGTATACTCCCATGTAACCATGCCCTAGATCAAGAGATAAAGCAAGAAATACTTTGTATAATGTGATTTAGGACAAATATTACTTAAATTCAGTGAAAAGAAATTGATGGAATAACATTGAAAAATATAGTAAATTTTTTAAAAATCTATTTTAAACACTAAAAAATCTTTAAAAATTCATTCTAGTATTAAGAATAGAGATAACAAAACAATCAGGATTAGAGTAATTATATTTCATAAATTATGTTCCAGCATTAGATGAATTCAAATACAAACATTATATAAAAGATGCAGACATTAAAACTTTCACCTGTCTCCCTAATTCTCCTGATTATCCTCTTCAATGTTGTTAGTTATATAGTAAATATTATACCATAAAATTTATAACATTTACATCTTGTATTATCATCATAAACCCAGAATTGTTCAAAAATACTTCTCTACATTAATGACATTGTTTTATAACATATAATTTTTTCCAAGAGGTGCTATGAGCGATGTTCTCCTAAATTTAATCAAGGTTCTATTATGCGATGTTCTCCTAAATTTAATCAAGGTTCTATTATGTTTGTCTCTTTACATTGCTTGATATTCTGGAGGGTTTATATTATACTTTCATATCACACATTCTTTACCTTAGGATTTTGCAAGCATTGTCCAATGCTTTTTAGCACTGAAGTGACTTACAAGAAATTTCAAGACATTTTCCTGAAAATGAAACTTTTCAAGAATGCAATGAAATATAATGACTTTCCTTCTTATACTACGTGTAAAATTTTTCCTGGATGACTAAATAATATTTTCTTCATTCTTCAGTTCTAATAATTTATGTAGGTATGCCATGTGGTAGAACATTCTATGTCTAATATGTATTTTTATGATACTTATGATCAATAGGACATTCATACTTCTTCCTGAATACCTTAATCTCACTACTTTATTTATTATTATTATCTTATGTATATTCATGCACACAATTTATAGATTTATTACAAACTTTATTTCTGGATCGTGTTCCTACATCGTAACTTTGGAAATGATTTCTGTTCTATTTATCAAGTTGTCTAATTTGGTTATACCAATTATTCTTACCATTGATTATATTTTCCCTTCACATGTATTATCTTCTTCCGGATATTATTTAGCATTTTATGTCTATTTATTATCATGCTTACATTAAAAGGGTCCATAAAAACTCAACTGAATACAATAGTACATGTTTATTTTAGCTCATACTTCTGTGAGTTGGCTAGTGATTGGTGATCTGAGTTCAGTGATCTTATCTTCCTCCTGAGATTACTGGAGAATGAGACATGTTCTTCTCATGGTGAGAGAAGAAGCCCAAGGAGGTAAGTGGAAACATGGAAATCACCTTAAAATCTAGGTTTAAATCTGCCTAGGAGTCAAGGAGTAGGAAAACAATCTTGGCATCTTTAGTGGGAGAAATTGCAAATTAAAGAGTAAATACAGGACAAAGAGATCTGACCAATGTTGCAATCTGTCATGGAATATTTTCACCTACATTTCCTGTGATTTCCTTATATTCCTTTTCTGTTAGTAATTCCACTTCTATTCCTTTCTGATTTCTACTAATTGATTCATCCTTAGTAATATTATTTTCCTCTGCTTTAGGTCTTTTCATTTAATTTTATTTTCATCTTTTCTGAATTCTTATATTGATAAATCCATGTCCTTAAATTGTTTTCCATCTTGAAAGTCATGTGGATAGTTTCTTCCTATTACTTTAATTTTTCTGTGTGTGGGATAGGTGGAAAAAGGCTTCATCTAACGCTTTGTGTAAGACGATAATGTCTAGTAATGTCCATATTTGTCTTAAATGATCTCTACCAGTATTCCTTCTGCCTTCTTAGAGTCTGTATGTCAGTCTCTCAGCCTTTTAACCACACACTCAACTTATAACATGAAATAGGTGTGTATTGATAGAAGTACAGACAAAATATTCATAGATTTTCCCAAGAATAGCAGTACTTTTATGATGTCTAATTAAAACTCAAAGTAGTCTTTCCTATTTTCCATGCATTTAAATCTTTATTTACACACTAGAAAAATGATATTGACTAGAATCTTATGAATTATATATAGAAGATATTTTTATATGTGTGTGTGTATTGTGTATTTATATGTGTGTGTGTGTCTCAGGCATAAGTAATATATTTGATAATAATTTTCTGGTTTATAACAGCAATGCCATAAAGTTCCTAAACCCTTAACAGAAATCAGCAGTAGCCTAAGCCTAATTTACATTTATTTTCCATTTACTTATTGCATTACTTTGCAGTTAAGCATTATTATCATTTTTGTGCATCTACTTTTTTAAATTCAATTTAGTTAACATGTAGTATAATAATGGTTTCAGGAGCAGAATTTAGTGATTCATCACTTACATATAATACCTAGTGTTCATCTTAGCAAGTGATCATTCTTGCATTATTATAGATTTCTTTAAGCTTTCCAACAGTTTGTCTAATTTGAATAGAACTTAATATCAATGTCATATTCAATTACTGAATCAGACAAGTATTAGAATAATTTTATTCTTTCTAAATTATGTATTAACATTTTATTCATTTACTTGAAATCATGCCGTCATTGAAAAATCCTAAAATTTATGATCATGTCTAACATCCTAAACAATTGGGTCAGAAAATAAAGAGACTGGGATTATCTTGTGGGTAGACATGGGAAAATCTGCCATACAACAAATATTCTTACCTATAGCCTAAAAGAAATAAGACAGTGTTTGAAGCTCCCAGTGTAAGCTTTCAGCATCAAAGACTGTCATATTAATCCATTTTTTTTACTTTTATAGCATTTCAAAGAAGAAAAAAATATTTTCAAATCATTCAAACTTTATTCTGTTTTAATCATAATTAATACAACACATTTAATGTAATGATCATTACATATGTATGTATAAATCTATCATCTATCTATCTATCTGTGTACCTACCTACCTACCTACCTATATACCTATCTGAATTTGACATAATTAGAAGCAACTATCAGATACTGTAAATAGATTTAGGGATAAAAGGAATAGCCTTCAAATACGGGGTTCCTATCAGTAACATAAAATAGGTGTTTCAACAAAATTAAAATCAGTATTATTGACTTATTCTTACTTGTGTTTATTGGGTTTTTTGGATACATGAATTCATTCATTTTTATTTTTAAAAAGAGATTATTTTAATGGTTAAAAAAACAGAAAAATGTACCAACTTGTATTCTTTTTTAAGGTTATGCTTTCTGGTGCTATATTAATGTTAGAATGCATGGTAATAAGGTATAGTATAAACCATAATAGGGACAACATTAAAGAGAAAATGAACAATATATAATTCTTAAAATGATCAAGTCCACAGTACACATACAATATTTCAAAACTAGCCAGCAGGGGCGCCTGGGTGGCGCAGTCGGTTAAGTGTCCGACTTCAGCCAGGTCACGATCTCGCGGTCCATGAGTTCGAGCCCCGCGTCGGGCTCTGGGCTGATGGCTCAGAGCCTGGAGCCTGTTTCTGATTCTGTGTCTCCCTCTCTCTCTGCCCCTCCCCCGTTCATGCTCTGTCTCTCTCTGTCCCAAAAAAATAAATAAACGTTAAAAAATAAAAAAAATAAAAAAAAAAAAAAAACTAGCCAGCAAACTTATAAATCAAACTATATAACAAAACCAACAAACTATATAAATCAAATATACAGGAAGACATTCCTATTATAAAGCTTTCCTAATAGAATCCATATATTTCAAGATCTCACAGGGAAGAATATAGTAGTGGGTGTGTTCTGGATGTTAAGTACTATGGAGGAGATTCCAGAACTTCAAATCCAGGCCTCACCAATCATCTAATTATGCATGTGAACTTGAGTAATTTTCTAATACTCTCTACTCCCCAGTTTCTATATCTGTTAAAAGGGTTAAGGGCACATGGGTGGCTCAGCTAGTTAAGCATCTGACTCTAGATTTCAGCTCAGGTGATGATCTCTTTGTTCATGGGTTCAAGCCCTGCATCAGGCTCCATGTTGGCAGTGTGGAGCTTGCTTGGGATTCTCTCTCTCTCTCTCTCTCTCTGTCTCTCTCTCCCTCTCTCTCAAAGCAAATAAATAAAACTTGAAACGTTTACGGGCACCTGGGTGGCTCAGTCAGTTAGGTGTCTGGCTTTGGCTCAGGTCATGATCTCACATTTTGTGGGTTTGAGTCCCACGTCGGGCTCTGTGCTGACCCCTCAAACCCTGGAGCCTGCTTTGGATTCTGTGTCTCCCTCTCTCTCTGCACCTGCCCTGATCTCTCTCTCTCTCCTCTCTCTCTCTCTCATTAAAAAAACAAACAAGGGGCGCCTGGGTGGCGCAGTCGGTTAAGCGTCCGACTTCAGCCAGGTCACGATCTCGCAGTCAGTGAGTTCGAGCCCCGCGTCAGGCTCTGGGCTGATGGCTCAGAGCCTGGAGCCTGTTTCCGATTCTGTGTCTCGCTCTCTCTCTGCCCCTCCCCCGTTCATGCTCTGTCTCTCTCTGTCCCAAAAATAGATAAACGTTGAAAAAAAAAATTTAAAAAAAAACAAACAAAAAACAACTTGAAACACTTTTTAAAAAAGGTTAATACTGGTATCCACCTCTTAATTTATGAGTGTTTATCAGGATTTGAATAGTTTTGTAGAACATTCTTAGAAAATGATCTAAGGTAGGGCTCAATAAAAATACACAAATAATAAATAGTTTATCTAGAGAACACCAGGTGGGTGGTAGAGATTACAAGGGAAATATTTTGTAAGATGATACATGTTTTTTACTTGAACTTTCATGGTTTTCGCTGGCATTTAGCAGGTCATAGTAATACTACGTGTCATAATGAATATATGCTTAGAAGCCATGGAGAACTTTGATACAATTCAACTTTTCTCTACTTTAGACTAAACAGCATGTGATAAGGATGAGTAGTTCCTGAATTAACTTCTGGATACTGTGAAAATAATACAATATGGGGAGGATAGGAAAATGTT
Source organism: Puma concolor (assembly GCF_028749965.1). NCBI lineage: Eukaryota > Metazoa > Chordata > Mammalia > Carnivora > Felidae > Puma > Puma concolor. Next base: position 183,616,745 of record NC_141667.1, read on the forward strand.
GAAACTGTAATTTATAAAAAATTTTCAAGTAGACAGTTTTGAATTTAAAATAAGAGGAAGAAAATTTGTATCCTTGTTATAAAAGAGAAATGTGACATTAGTGAGAGTAAGGAAACTATATACAAATATTATGTTCTAATTTTTGAATCTAAAAAGGACCATGAAACATAAACAATTAAGAACAGCAGCTGAATCTCAAATTATTTGGTTTATTCTCCTCCGAATTTCCATAAAGAACCAGTGGGATGCAGACTAGGACAAGTCTATCCATAATGATATCAGTGCTCAGACATATTTATAGACCAGTGGGATGAGGCATATAAAATCAAATCCTTTATTTTGTACACATTTAATTCCTATGGGCAAAGCAAATAAATAATTTATTACTTACTAATTTACTCTTTGTGCATACACAATAATAATAAATGTCATGCTACTCGCTAAATATCCCCCCTCTCCTTGCTTTTACATCTCATTCCCTCACATCTACCTAAGGAAATTGTTGCATTGATTCTCTCTCTTTCCATCACTACCAATTCTCTCTTTTGTGTTATTCAAATCAGTGTATAAATAAATTATTTCTTTTATATTAAAAATTCCCCTTTGATCCCATTTCCCCCCTAACTTCTGCTCCATTTATTTACTCTTTACAGGAAAGGTTCTTGAAAGTGTAGATAATTGTTAGCTTCATAATGACCCCTTGCACTAGTTTTAGTCCACAAACTCCACTAAAACTCCTCTTTTCAAAGTCACCAATGACCTTCATGTTGTCAATTCCAACAATCAAATTGTAGTAATATCACTTTGGCTATTTTGGAGCATTTCATAGAGCATATTACTCTATTTTTTTTCTTGAGATCCTTTCTTCACCTATACTGTTGAACACAACTCTCATCACTGAACTTGGGAGTGTCAATCTTTTCACATGATTATTTTGTATTATCTATTGTCACTCTCTAAGGCATCTCACATAGTCTGACAATTTACTCACCTTCTAAATGCTAATTCCTGGATTTATATTTTATGTAGTTCTCTCCTGACCTTGAGTTCCAAATATCTTATACAAATTTGACTTTTCTACTTGTGTATCTGATAGTAATTGCAAACTTTGCACATGAAAAATGAAGTTCTTAACTCCATATCTATTTGTCCTGAAGTCTCTCTCATTTCAGTAAACGCCAATTTTATTTTTTCATTTACTCAGCAATAAATCCTTATAGATTCCAGTGCTCCTTTTTCTTTCTTTTTTTCCCCTCCTTTCTCAACTCCATGTATGGTCTTTCAGCAAATGATATTAGCTTTGCCATGATAGCACATATCACCACTCCCAGTCACCACCCTTGTCTCAGACCCAACCATCTCTCCCCGTAGAATATGATCACATCCTCCTTTACATTTTAATAGCCTCTCTATGGGTACTGTCTTAAGAGACTAAACAAATGTCCTTGTGTCCTTCTGACCAAGTGATTCTGGTAAAAAAATTTTAGTCACATCATGTCTCTGTTGAACACCTGCTTGCAATAGTTTCACTTCTTGCTCAGAATGAATCTCAAAGCCTTTAGTGAATGAGTTACATGGCCCTGCCAAAACAGATTCTCCATCAATTGTTTCAGGACATTTCCTACTTGGCCTCACATTTTCTTTTCCACACTCCACTCCAGTCATATTGAACTCACTGCTGTCCCTTACATATGCCAAACAAAGTCCCATATGCAGACATTTGAACAGGTGTTTCTACTGAATGCTTTCCCCTTGACACCTCCATAATCGTTTAGTTCATTTACCTTCCCCCTCCCTCCATAAATGTCTTTTTAATGAGGTAAGATCAATGCATCCACTAGCCCAATAGGTACAGTACTTGGAGCACACAATACATTTAAGTTCTGAAAAATATATTTTTTATTATTTGTTTATTTATTTATTTATTTAGAGAGACAGAAAGAGAGTGCATGCTTGAGAGCAGAAGGGAAGGGAGAGAGAATCCTAAGCAGCCCGCTGGGTGGTGGGGGGGAGGGAAGAGGTTAGATCTCACAACCATGAGATCATGACCTGAGCCAAAATCAAAAGTTGGATATTCAACTGACTGAGCCACCTAGGCACCCTGAGAATAATCTACTTCTTAAATGCTTTCCAATATATATTATCTTCTTCCCACTAGACAGAAATGTGCAATCTTCCTGACACTATTTCTTTAACAGCATGATCACTGTTTGCAAGTATTTTTATTTCTATAAAAAGGAATGGGTATTTCAGAAATATACATCTTGATGAGAATTTAATTAGAAACTAAAGGTTTTACCACTAAATTTAATTGTTGTATTGTGTCAGCAGCAATGTTTCTGTAAAGCACTAACTATAAAGCCAATGTTATTGATGTTGCATAAACAAAAATTTTCTGCACTGAATTTTGGTTGTTTATTATTGGTTTGGTTTCTTGCTACATGAAAAATATATTCCAACTAAGTTTCAAATATCTGCTGAGTAGAATGTGAACCACAGAACCACAGAATGTGTTTTTTATAATTAAAAAAAATGTGCCCCAATTCCAATTGAAAGAATGAGTTTTGATGAGTTGGCTAGTACTGTTTTTACATTTGGTATTTGCTTCTGTGGCAGAGGTAATTGGAATGGCATTCTTGAATAAGAATTAAATTTTCTAACCTCTAAGATGCTATTCATGAATGTCTGCTGAATTACCAGAATCAAAGGTATGTGGTACTTTCATGCTACATATAGTCACCAGTTTCCCACTTGTATCGTGGCCAGTGGTGCCCTCCCAGGCTGTGGTCTTGATCTTCCTGCCCTCATAACCACTCCCTTTTGTCCACATTGGAATCTTCTATATTCTTGTGCTGTCGGGTATTCCTAGGTTGATATTCTAGTTCTAGTTCATTACACAAAATCTAACGTATGATAAGGTTTAAGAGTTTAATTATGCCTCTCTATGTCAATATTTAAGAATTTCTTTGATTCAAAATCCTAAAGTTTGATTAATAGCTTCTAGAGGCTAAGAAGAAAGAAAAAAAGTAACTTCAGTGAGGAGGTAATTCACTATTCAAATCATATAATTTAATCTAAAACACATGAAATCTTTCTTTATATATACACACAAGTACCATATAAAGATATTTTGGTAAAACTTGTAATGCTCTATACCTGTAATATGATTTAACTTTAGGGATGTATACATGCATATATTTTCTATGTTAAACATATGTTCTGTACATGACTTTAAACAGCATGAATCATAATCTTTCACTGAACTGATCAGAGTTATTAATTTAGGGATATTACTTTCAATGTAATATTTCACCTTCATTGGTGAGGTAGTCTGAGGAATATTCATTACATAAAATAGATAAGATTTATCATCTGATTCTCCCTTGCAAATACAATATTTTCTGAGAAATTTAATAAATGGGGATAACATGACTATGCTTCATAAATATTAAATTTAAGTATTATATTTACATGTTATATTCCAAGGCTAAAATTCTCGTAAGATTCCTCTTCTCGGGTTAAAATCTCTTGGTAGAATTCTAGGCATTAAGTTAAGATGCAAAAGGAAGTTCTACAGTATTGAGATCTAGGACCTCAAAGTTGTTTGTGTTTAGGCACTTGGATCATTTCTAGTGGACACTTTATAATTACTGTATCACTAATTATCAATTTACTATTTTCCTATATATGTTCATATATATGTATATAAATATATACTTATATTCACATACTGATATTTGTATATATAATGTATGTGTGTAAACGTATATATATGTGTATGCATATATATATGTGTGTACATATATACATATGAGAGAGAGAATTTTTATACTGACTCGTTCAAGAAACTATTATAAATGTAAACTTCTTGGACTAGAAGAGTCAGCGATAGTGGATAAAATGTATCAGTTCCTCAGAATTAGAAGTCTGAATCTGGAAGTAATCAAAGGCTTTCATCAGGAATGGCTAACCTGTGTGCTATTTATCAACTACCTCGATATTCCATTATCTGGAATAACAGGATTCTTTTTTTTTTAATTTTTTAATGTTAATGTTATTTTTGACAGAGAGACAGAGCATGAGCAGGGGAGGGGCAGAGAGAGAGAGGGAAACACAGAATCTGAAGCAAGCTCCAGGCTCTTGAGCTGTCAGCACAGAGCCCAACGCGGGCTCTAACTCACAGACCGCGAGATCATGACCTGAGCCAAAGTCGGACGCTCAACTGACTGAGCCACCCAGACGCTCCCGGATGAACAGGATTCTTAAAAGTATAGGTGATATATTTACCAGGCATCCTTACTCTCAGTCAAATTATAATAATCATGGTCACCATTTAAATCTGCTTAATAACTTTTAAAAAGAATTTGAGAATAATGCATTATGATAATGCTTAATAACATCTTGGGACTCCAGGGTGGCTAAGTTGGTTGAGCATCTGACTCCTAATTTCCACTCAGGTCATGATTCCAGTTCAACCCCGCTTTGGGCTCCCCTCTGAGCATTAAATCTGCCTAGGATTCTTTCTCTCCCTCCTTCTGCCCCTCTCCACCACTTGCACATGCTCACTCTCTCTCAAAATAGACTTAAAAACTCCAAAGGGATTTGACACTTTAACCAAGAAAATGCCTCATGCATTTGGGAGCATCAACTACTGTGAGTTACCAAGCAAAATTAACCAAAACTTAGTCACAATTCAGGAGAAAAAAAAATCTGTGTGTAACTGATATAACATGAAAGTGTAGAAGACTCAAAACAACAGACTTTAGTATGCATAATTGCATACTGTAATGCAATTATCCAACTGCCATATATTTCCAGATTCTGCACAAATGTAAAATAAAATAGTGTCATTTTAACAAATAACTAAAGGTGGAGTATAGCCTGGGAACAGTTGTCTGATTCTTTTCTTCACTTTAAAACATTAAGGAGGTTACCAAGCTAAAGGGGTGAATGTGCCCCCCAGGGAATAGACAAAATGTCTGAAAACATTTCTGATTATCATGACTGGGGGTTTGACTTTATCTAGTGGATAGAGGCCAGGGATACTGCCAGTCCATCAATGAACAGAACAACCCTCACAACAAATGTCAATAATGCTGAAGTTGATAAACCATGGTAAAGACAATAGTTAAGCAGAAAAGCACTACTTCATAGGTCTTTTTTTTTTCCTGAAAGAAAGAGGGTTATGTTTTTTTCCTTGAATCAAATATGGTGGTTACAAGAAGAGTGATTGCAACAATACATTTCCCCATCCCATTTATAGATAAAATTGAGTTAACCTAAAAAGTGTAGGTAGATGGTATTTATAACATATACTGATACTTTATAATATTAATAACTAAATTTAGATAAATAAAATAATATAAAAATTAGTATTGTCATACTATTTAAGAGAGAAATCTGTTTCTTATGGTTCTTAGATAAAGAGTCATTTATTCTAAGCAAATGATGAAATTGAAAGGATATGAAATTGACAATATAGTGATAACTGATTTACTAAATGCATTTCAACTTAATATTGCAGACAATTCTAAAATTAACAGAAAACTAAAAGTGCTTGAAGCTGGCATTTTGTATACAAATCTGTATACTTATTAGTGGTGCACACACATGTTCTATTAACATTCCTGTAATAGCTGACAAAGGAAAAAATATCACACTAACAAACATGCGTATGTATTGACATAAATATGTTCATAATAATAAACTTACCCTTTGTTAGACACAGTTATGATGTCATCTGAACAGTGCTTTAGGCTGTAAGGAAAAGAAAAGGTTTGTCAAATACTGCACCTAAATAATAATTATGGCAATATTTAGATTTTTCATAATTTGAGTCATATTTGATTAATTATAATTAAAAGCCGGCATGATGTTCCCTCAAAAAAATGTAACATAGTATTTTCTATGTAATACAAACTTCTGATGAGCAAACTTAAGATTAAAGTCACCAAACAAATTTATGCAGATAGGTGTAATATTAATTTATTACTTTCTAAAGTTGTGCTTTACATGCATAAGTACGTTTTTTGAAAAAAGAATTAACTCTATACTTTTTTTTAAGTCAATGATTATAAGGTATATTTTACTAAATTAGATCATTATTTAACCTTTTATCAATTTTTAGGACCTTAAACTTAGAATATGATGGCATACTTCCAAATATTTTTAGTATATGTGCTGCCAAGGCGGGCTCAAATAATATTTTTAAACACTTTAGAAACTAGTATTCACACATTATTTGCTAATAAATAAATTATTGTTTGTACTCCCAAATATGAGATTTTTCCATCTCCCAATAATATTCCATATTCCTTAGAATTTTGTTTCTATTTGTGCTTATGTGTATGTTCCTATGTAGATATGAATAGTCACCTGATGGATTGGATTTTAGCAGAGATGTGTGTTTGTGTATATGTACCTTTATGTGTTTGTGTGTGGATATGAAAAGAGTTTTGTGATGGATTAAATTCACTTGAGATTATGGGTTATATTAGAATATCATTTTTAATTAATGCAGTTCATAGTTGCTTAAATGTATACCTAGAACTAGTTTGATGATCTATCTTCATAATTTAAAATAGAAAATAAAATTATTCCTCTTAGAAGTTTCATTTTCTAGCATACCTTTTTCCTTTGTGGAAACATACATTCTGCTATAACTACCATTATGTTGGCTGGATTATTATGAAGTTAATGCATAGAGACATTATGTCACCCAAATTTCTCAACTTTAGAGATCCCTGTCTCTCAGTTTCAGTGTCAAGCTTCCTATTCTATTAACTTTATTTTTTCCTCCTTGAAGTAAAAGAAGGTATTTGAATCTTCTACCGAGTGAGAACAGCTCACCAATCACTGCCCGCATTCCAGAGAAGCATATTTTATATGAAGTTGGAAGATGTAGGAAAAAAATTAGTATTTTCTTATTATGTTTTGGGGTGGTAGAGATAATTATCCTCCTTTGATATATTTCAAATTAATTTAAAAGTCTTTTGTATATGTTTAAACCAACTGTTACTAAATATATGGGGTGGTGCATGTTAATTCCATTTAAAGTCATGCCCAATGGCAAAAAATAAATAAATAAATAAAAGTGTGCTACTATGAAATCCTTATATTTGGCAGCATTTTGTAGCTTAGACTGTAAGTCTTATGTTAGGCTTAATGGTTATTTTTTTGAGTTGCATGTTTTGAGAACATTTTTTCTATATAATATTCTACATATACATTTTTAATGCCAAAGATTGTTAAGGGAAATTATTTCTTACCCGGGAGTTGTAACAGTGGAATATTTCCCTTACACATGCAAAAAAGCTAGGTTTTAAAGAATGAAGAAACTAAGAAACAAAAATATTTATAGAATAAAATCACCTAGAGGCTTTTCCTCTTTTTTGGTGCCTCCCACTTTAAATACCTATACAGACATCTATGGCTACATCTACATCTACATGTACAGCTCTATCGATCTCTACTATCTATCATAGTCCATGAGTTTCTTCTCTAAATGGTTATATTTATGCTCCAAAAAACAAATCTTTAGAATGTCCTAACACACACGCAAACACACACACACACACGCACACACACACACACCCCTATACAATGAATACAAGCTATTAACAGGTTAGTAAAATTTGCTCGTGGGGGGGAAAAAGGTTTTTTTTCTCAATTTTTAACGAAACCTCCTATCTTCAAGGAAAAAAAATAACATACATATAGCTGGAGAGAAAATATTTGGACAGAAAAACCATTTAAATCCCTGAATAAATATATGTTAAATAAATCTAATAGAAATTTTAAGAGTACTCTGCAAGTGAAAAAAACTTTATTAAAGTTATTCAAATTATCTAGAGTTATTTGAGTCTACATGAAGAGTTTCATTTAAAACAAATACACAGTCAAAGAGCTGTCTGCTGTCCTTATTTTAATAATTTTCAAAGGAAATATCTCCATTTTTTCCCATTGAATAATAATATATATTGATTTTAACAATACATAAGAACAATACAGTAAGGTTAATCTGAGGCTACATACTAAGATCATTTGTTTATACTAGTGGACATTGGCATAGATAATAGATAATTTTAAAAGAATTGCTAAACTATTTCTCTGTTATGATTATATCAAAGGTAGAAGATATGAAATATAAAACGAGATTGGATCAGTGATAGTTTCATCCGGATGATGAAGGCTTATGCCTTTTTCTAAGGTAGAGGGAGAATGCCTCTTGAATAGAGAAAAAGTATGCTAGGTTTTTTTTCAATAAGGGTATTTTGCTCAGAATAATAGCATTATGAATACCTGAATGTTCCCAATGTTTCACAGCGTTGGGGACACTATTTTGCAATCTTGATTGCACATCAGATTCAATAGAGGACTTTAAAAATCACTAATGCTTTCATAATTTTTAAAGCATCCCTCATCATTTCCTGTCAATTATGAAGAGTGCCAGATTATAGAGCTATGGGTAAAAGTATTACATGGCAAAAAATTATTGCATGGAAAATAATTTTCTTTGAAATTTAGTTTTAAAAATTAAACATCATTTTCTGTAGTGTCTACACATACCAAATATTTACTTAATGATTCATAATTTTAAAAACTCACTTATAAAAACTTAATCAACTCAGAAAATGATACCAGTGATAACCACTTAATGGATGTCTATATGAAAATGTGTTCTCATTTTATCCCATAATATACTATACCTCTTTAATCTTTGAAATATCTCTATTTCTTAATTCAATTAGAAGTTAGCATTTCAAGTATAATTTTTAACATATTTTATCATTGTTTACAACTATTTAGTACTGAAGACATCAGAAAAAATAGTTCTTCTAAAATTTCGCTTCTCAGTGATTTCTTATATCTATGAAACGGTCTGAGGGTTGTTTTGGTCTCAGGTAATTTAGTGTGTGTGTGTGTGTGTGTGTGTGTGTGTGTGTGTGTGTGTGTGTGTGAATTTATTTCATTTTCTTAATCTTTAATCCCTAAACATTATTGATACAGAATTTGTATATCCACTTTTTAAATTTTGGATTGACTACTATTGTTCATCCTAGAAGACACTGTCATGTAACCTTCCTAAACTTAAAATGAGCCCATTGACCCTAAATACCAAACAAAAAACAAAAAACAAAAAACAAATTGATTCACAGAGTATCTTAATGAGTGACCTATCTTGACTTATGATACATAACAGCTTACAGATATGAAAAGCATAATTTACCATGAAGATACATCATTATATATAAGTGTTACATAGTTTCATGGGTACAAAAATCAGCTAGCCCATTACATTTTTATGAACATTTATTAAGATTACTATACAATATATGCAAAAGTGAAATCAGAAGTAAATGGATTATTTGCTATTTACTATTGTTCCTCAAAGATGTCTGTTCTTTCTCTGCATCTTTCTCTGCTACATTTTAATGTCTAGACTAGTGAATTACACACTGAAGCACAACATATATATGTGTTCTTCTTGCGGCCGAAGACCTGCACAGACTGCAAAGGACCCTTGGATGGCATGTGTATATATATACACACAACTTTAGAAAAAAAACCATATATATATATGGGTTTTTTTCTAAAGTTGTGTGTATATAGTATTTATCTACATTTAAGGAAATATTTTGAACAGATCTAACTTATAATAATTGAATGTAGTCTTATCTTTATGAAATTTATTCTTAAATTAACTTCCCTAATTTTCACACTATTATGAATCTTTGCTTTTTTTCTAGTAAGAATTGATATTTAACATACAGCTTTCCTGGAAATATATATGAATACCTAATTACCCCAGGTAATAATGAACAACAACTTCATGCTCTTTATAATGAAATGGTTTTCTATTGTCTTAATATTTGAAATATATGCTAGATTATATTTTTAATTTCTTCATAATTAAGAAATTTCATATAATATTTTAAGGTAACACAAAATCAACATAAATGGAAAATAATAATAAGTATTAAACTTTATTTTGCATGCTCTTATTCATGTGCTTCCTGCTAAACGATGTTTTAATGAGTTTAGAAATTTTATAAACAGTAGCTGAAAGAATACAGGGAATGAAACATCCTTAACGATGAAAGATTGGACTTCATGCCTCAAAATATAAATGCATTTACTTTGATTCAAATTAGATCACAGTAAAAAATAAACTTTATTCTATGAAATACTTTTTGAAATGTGCTAAGCATATCCACTTGACTTCTTTAAGTAGCCTTGGCATAAAGACATCTCTTTTTGTATCAAATTAAAGTACTCATACTTTTCCCAGAAAAGTGTGGATTTTGAACTGTTCCCCTGTAAGTCACTGTCTATATATTTTCTTCATAACATAAAAATCATTTCAACAAGACATATTTAGACAACCAGAAAATGTCTTGGACTTTCAAAACAATAGGACATTTTTTTCTGAAGATGTTATTTTTTAATTTTAGTTTACTTTCAAATGCATAGCGAAGCAACCCATAAATTCTTATTGTTGCTTTAAATAGGAACTTTACCATGGTTTCCATTAAGTAATTTAGTTTCTAATACTGTTATGTCACAGATCTGGAAAATGAGGACCTCAGTTGTTCTCTATACATTTTAGGATTGTTCAAATATTTATTTTTTATTTATTTATTTATTTATTTAATTTTTTTTTCAACGTTTTTATTTATTTTTGGGACAGAGAGAGAGCATGAACGGGGGAGGGGCAGAGAGAGAGGGAGACAAAGAATCAGAAACAGGCTCCAGGCTCTGAGCCATCAGCCCAGAGCCTGACGCGGGGCTCGAACTCACGGACCGCAAGATCGTGACCTGGCTGAAGTCGGACACTTAACCGACTGCGCCACCCAGGCGCCCCTGGATTGTTCAAGTATTTAAAACAACCCAGAAATTTGAGGTTGAGCACATCAAGGTGATGCCTGGGTTTTTGTTTTGTTTTTGCTACATCTTCTCCCATGTGTACCTTTTAGGGTCTCGTACCTACTAGTTAATGTATATATTATAAAAGTTCTATCCAAAAAAGTAGCACTCTTTTACCTCCAGTGGGATTAAGATAAGTATGCATGTATCCACTTCACAGAATATGTCAGCCAAAAATGTGTTTCCATAAGTTCTATACTATTGAACAGTGTATTGGTCCTACTGTTCTCAATTACAATACACACATTTAAAGTTATACATGAGGATGTAACTCAATTTACACTAAACAAAAACATTGTCTTCTAAATGCTATTTATAAAAATGCATTGTGATATTCAGAAATCATCTATATTAAGTTTTTAAAAGTACTCTTAGGGGAATTTTTCATAGAATATCATTAGTAAAAGCAACCGTTAAGTATCTGTCTTTCTTATAAAATTTTGTTTCATTGTCTGTCGAGTGGCAGAGAGAAAGAGAAAGAGATGAGGAATATCACTAAACATTTTGAGTCAGATGTTTGTTTAATGTTCTAGTCCCATTTTGTCATTAAAGAGAAGGAAGGATGAAGAATAATGTTTCAATAGTTTCTTAATTTTAATTAATATAGTTGGTAACACAAATGTATTTTCTTCATAACATAAAAGTCATTTCAACAAGACATAAAAAGACAACCAGAAGATGTCTTGGACTTTCAAAACAATAGGACATTTTTTTCTGAAAATACTATTTTTTAACTTTAGTTTACTTTCAAATGCATACCAAAGCAACCCATAATTCTTATTGTTGGTATTAAATAGGAACTTTACTATGATTTCCATTAAGTAATTTAGTTTCTAATACTGTTGATGTATTAGTATGGTCATGCAAAAGATATGTGAAGTGCCTTCAAATTTAGATAGAGATGCCATAAATAATTTTTGAAAAGTATTTATTTCACAACATTTTGTATAATTGATATTAAATTGTTCATTTATAGAAACTGTATGGCCATGTTGTCTTTGATAAAAATAAGTTGAAACACATATTCAGGAGCATACAAAGATAGGATGCTCTCAGTTTTATAAATGTGCCTTTTAAAAGAAAATGCTTGGGGCGCCTGGGTGGCGCAGTCGGTTAAGCGTCCGACTTCAGCCAGGTCACGATCTCGCGGTCCGTGAGTTCGAGCCCCGCATCAGGCTCTGGGCTGATGGCTCGGAGCCTGGAGCCTGTTTCCGATTCTGTGTCTCCCTCTCTCTCTGCCCCTCCCCCATTCATGCTCTGTCTCTCTCTGTCCCAAAAATAAATAAAAAACGTTGAAAAAAAAAAATTAAAAAATTAAAAGAAAATGCTTGAAGAGCTTAGAAAACTTTAGTTTCAATGTACCAAATTGATTGGTAATGTTTATATTTGCCTTAAACTTCACCAACCTCAATATATTTAAACCTTAAACTCCTCACTACATTGCCTTATGAAGACAAAGTCCATCACTGTAATTCCCCTGCAATGAGACTTTCACATTGGAATTTCAAGTTTACCCATTTTATTAAATATTGTTAAATTTGTATATATATATATATATATATATATATATATATATACTGTTATATGTCATCAGAGAACCACTGAAGCAACCTGAATTTAATGGGATAAAATTCTGGAGAAACTAGCACTACAGAGGATGAGTTGACATTCTGCAGTGGCTTTTTTCCTCAAGGGATTACCTGACTCTAGGAAAAAACTACCAGGCTGAAGATCCAGGCAAAGATCTGGACAGAACATGACTAAAAAGAATAAGAGAAACTAACAATGTATGTGCCTGCATGTGTGTGTTTACTCTCTCAAGGACTCAAATCTTTTCAATTACTCATAGGCTGTGCTTAATTTGTATTCACTTAATTGGACATAAGTAATAAAAGAGCATGTTTCCAAATGTGGTGATGACTGTGTGGGATGATGTAATATCCGTTAATAGTACATATGATAAATGTTCTAGTTCTTCAAAAGATTACTTCTTCATTGTGACCAGTGGATTACCAGTCCGTATTTGCTTCCAAGTAACCATGGAGTCCTAAGTTACCAAGTAACTTTTTTGATTATCAGTTTCTTGACAGCAAAACGAAAATCCCAGTGTTGTTAAATACTTTATAAATAACCGTATTTAAAAAAAACTATTATCATTACTATTGGTGTTATTATTATCATTTGATTATTACTAAAAGAAGACTATATTTGGCAGGTATAATTCTAGATAGATAAACACATATTATTCAGATATCCAATATTCAGCATCTATTAGGATGGGAACGTAATCCAAATAAATTTATCCTTTAGATTAAAGAATTATAAATGACAATGAATTGTATTTTATGGGTTTTTCATTAATAATTTATTTCATTTTATTTATTTTAGGTTTTGAAATTTCTCCAATTTGCATAGGTAAACTATGAAACAATTTGATTGCTTTCTTGTCATTTTCATTGTATCACATACTTAAATTGGACTTTATTTTCCAAAACCGTTTTGCAAGAATTTATTCATACCTTTGAAAAAGCATATCATTACTACTGTGTAAATAATCTCTGCTTCCCTATTATTCCAGGATTCCTTTATTTATTTATTTATTTATTTATTTATTTATTTATTTACCATATGTATAAGACATTCCACCATCACATATTTATCAGGCCAGGTGTTCTTGCAGACCCATATGATGGAAGAGTGAAAAAAAAATTCTGTTATCATAAAGTGTATATTCTCTTCAAAAGATACTGAGAATAAAACACCTACACAAGATATGTAACAACAATCAGTAATTAAAATTGTGAGGTAAAATAAAACAAAGTAAGGTAGAGAGTAGGAGGGAGTTCCCTTTTATACAAGATCATCAATGTAATACTCCTAGATACAATAGCATTTAAACAGAAGACCACGTCAAGTATGAGTACAAAGTGTTATAACTACTATAGTTTTGTAACCTGAAATAACCTTTAGTAATGTTAATTCTTTCTTACTTTTATTTAAAAATATTTCCCCTTGGTTTTTTTTTTTTTTTTTTTTTTTGCTATACTGTAATTTTATTGAGTTCTCCACAACACAGAACACACACGCATACACACACAAAATGAAATTTACATTCGAATTATAACAATTTAGAATTTAGGGGCCAAGATGGCAAGGAGCATGGAAGTTTTTTTGTTTGTTTTTTTTTTTTTTTTTGCATCTCTAGTCCCTGAAATACAGCTAGATCAACGCTAAATCATCCTGCACACCTAGAAAACTGATTTGAGGATTAACACAACAATCTGTATAACCTGAACCAGAGAACTCAGCAGTTATGTGGCTGAGAGGTGAACTGGGGGAGAAAGCCACGGAGGGCAGGGAGCTGTTTTTGCTTGCAGAGAGAGGACGGAGATTGGATGGAGATTCTATATTTTTTACTTTTTTGTAAATTTTTCAAATTCTATTTTTTACTCCCATAATTTCATTATATTCTATTTCATTATATTCATTTTTTCAAATTTTCAAACATTTTCTTTCTTTTTTTCTTTTCTTATTTTTCCTTTTTTTCTCTACTCTATCAAGCTCCTTTCAACAACCAGACCAGAAAACCCCTAGGATCTAGCATCCTTTATTTGATTTTTTGTGTTGTTTTTAATTTTTTAATTTTAAATTTTTTACCTTATTAATTCCTTTTCTTTCTTCAAAATGAAAAAAATGAAGGAATTCACCCCAAAAGAAAGAACAGGAAGAAAGGACAGCCAGGGACTTAACCAACACAGATATAAGCAAGATGTTTGAACCAGAATTTAGAATCACAATAATAAGAATATTAGTTGGTTTACTCTGGGGTTAAGAGTATAATTTAGGAAGAATAAACATTTAGATACTAAATATGGCCAACTGGGAAACCTATCAATGTATTTTGTGAACATTCACTAAAAAGGGGAAGCCCAAGAAATGGCTAAATGAAGTTACTACTGGGAAAGTAATTAATAACTAATCCTTCATAGATAACCATATTCTTAAAAAAAAAAAGAAGTTATTTATTGATGGACAGGCATCTTCAGTAGCATGCATAAAAGGTTAAATGAAGATTTTGCCCCATTCAATTAGGTTTGGTAGATTTGGTAGCTGTTGTTGTGGAATTTACAATCCTGATGATTTTGGAACAACTGTTGATGTCAATTTTTTACCAAAAACATGTGACACTTGCTAGTAGGACTTAAGGAGTGTTATTCATCTTTTTTTTATTTTTTTTTTAATTTTTTTAACGTTTATTTATTTTTGGGACAGAAAGAGACAGAGCATGAACGGGGAGGGGCAGAGAGAGAGGGAGACACAGAATCGTAAGCAGGCTCCAGGCTCTGAGCCATCAGCCCAGAGCCCGATGCGGGGCTCAAACTCACGGACCGCGAGATCATGACCTGAGCTCAAGTCGGACGCTTAACCGACTGAGCCACCCAGGCGCCCCTTAATTTATTTTTTAATTTGAGTATAGGTGACACATAATTTTACATTAGTATCAGGTATATGATATAGTGATCCAATGTCTCTATATATTATGCTATTCTCACCACAAGTATAGATATAATCAATCACCATACAACATAATTACAAAATCATTGACTGTATTTCCTATGCTGTGCCTTTTATTCCCATGATTTATTCACACCATAACTGTAAGCCTACATCTCCCACTCCCCTCCACCTATTTTGTGCCTCTCCCCACATAAATAATACCTTCTAGGACCATCCATGTTGTTGCAAATGGCAAGATCTCATCCTTTGTATGGCTGTATAATATTCCTGTGTGTGTGTGTGTGTGTGTGTGTGTGTGTATACACTTTCCTTATCCATTCATCTCTTGATGGACTCTTAGGTTGCTTTCATATCTTGGCTACTGTAAATAATGCTGCAATAAACAAACATAGGGATACATATATTTTTCAAGTTAGCGTTTTCATTTTATTTGTGTAAATACTCAGTTGTGAAATTATTGGATCATATGGTATTTGTCTTTAATGTTTTGAGGAACCGCTATGCTGTTTTCTGCAATGTTGTTATAGCAGCGGAATGAACGAAGGCAGTTTTTTTTTTTAATCTTACATTCTTATTATTGTTGGTTGAAGATGTTTATATGTCTTTAAATTTTCAGTGGAGTGGCTACACAAATTTGAAAACTAGGGAAGGAACAGATTTTTTTTTTTAATTTTTTTTTTCAACGTTTATTTATTTTTGGGACAGAGAGAGACAGAGCATAAACGGCGGAGGGGCAGAGAGAGAGGGAGACACAGAATCGGAAACAGGCTCCAGGCTCTGAGCCATCAGCGCAGAGCCTGATGCAGGGCTCGAACTCCCGGACCGCGAGATCGTGACCTGGCTGAAGTCGGACGCTTAACCGACTGCGCCACCCAGGCGCCCCGAGGAACAGATTTTAATAATACGTCTCTTCACATAGAATGAATTCAGTAAGAATGAGGTGCATAATAGAATAGATTCTGGTTTGTACACTTGTGAAGATTGTCAAATAAGTTTTACTGTTATTTTCAGTGTCCCTCTGATTATGGTGACACCCAATATACAATCAAAAGTTTTATGTCATTCTGATGTATTCTAATCCAGGATTTCTCAAGTAGGCTATAACAGATTTTTAGAGGCACCTACAATACTGATGTTCATACAAAGAGGCTGTGCCCCTTTATATGAATGTTTAAGAATACATTCAAGACCCGAAGGAAGGTCAAAAGTAAAGAACTAACTTTCCCAGCTTAACAATTTCAGAAATCCATCATCTGACTACTGCAAAGTAACCTTATACAAGAAAGTGGACCAATTAGCCCTGTCACTCACAGACAGCTAAGTACAAAATGGATTTAAGGTTAGAGCTCTGAGATAGATTTAATGCATGACTTAAACAGTATGTATTATGGTTCAGTGCTACATGAATGACTGGAATCTTTGGCACATTTCTGACAAAGTGACTGATGATTGGCAATGAGCTGTAAGGGGAATTTTGGCTTGATAGAAATGGGTCAATGTTCAGTGTTGTTCCTCTACTCAAATAGAAACAAACTCTAGAAAACTGTCAGAGCTTTATTTTATTTTATTTCTTTTTTAAAACTTAGTCTTAGTTCAGCCACATAGCAGCAGTTCGATACTGACAAACATGGAAGAATGTGGTCTTCCTGGTAAACAATGAAGAAACAATTTTTCTCAACAACTATAATGAAACAAAGCATTGAATAAGACCAGAAGACCTGGATCCTAACCATAGTTGTGACACAAACTGCCTGTGAGATAGGAAGTGAGTAACAGAGTCATTCATTTCCCACTACAGAAATAGAAAAAGAGAAAATGACTAAATAACCATGAAGTTTCTTCAACTTAAAAAACAAAAATAAAAAAAATAACCATTATTCTATGTCTTAATTGCTTGCTTTTGTAACTCCAGTTGCTACATTACAGGATGAACTTTCAACAAAATGGTTCTTTCAGTTCAGTTTTGACTTTAAGCCCATGAGAGGGAATTATATGAACAATGAAACTATGGCAAACTAAAGTGTTTGCTTTTTTTTTTTTTTCAACGTTTTTATTTATTTTTGGGACAGAGAGAGACAGAGCATGAACGGGGGAGGGGCAAAGAGAGAGGGAGACACAGAATCGGAAACAGGCTCCAGGCTCCGAGCCATCAGCCCAGAGCCTGACGCGGGGCTCGAACTCACAGACCGCGAGATCGTGACCTGGCTGAAGTCGGACGCTTAACCGACTGCGCCACCCAGGCGCCCCATTTGCTTTTTTTTTTAAAGAATGTAGTAACAAAGATATTTTTTGGAATAGGAAGATTATTCATTATAAGTTTACATGAGCTATTGAATCTATAATAATGTTTCACTTCTCAGAAATATTTTAAATAAGACAATATTCTTAAAGTAAAAAAAAAAACATAAAGGCTAAAATATATGAGCAGGATATATTTGCTTTTGTTTTTCATTCACATAGCATTTTATATCATTAATTAAATCTTCAAAACAACACTAAGAATATATCAAAATGCTAGTTCACTTTGAGTTACAGTTTAATGGCTCTCTTTAATCACAAGGGATCTGAATAGTTATTTCTGCAACCTAATGGCTTAGAAATCTGTTTTAGATGAGGTTTGGCTATCTGTTTTCCCATAAAAGTGAAAATAATTATTTTTGAAACTTAAATGTTCAGATTTAATCAAGTTTTTAAATGAAGTGTGGCAAAGTAACAGTATTGTAAAATTTTAAATAGAATGGTATCATCTAAATATGCTGCATGATTAAGCAAAAAATATTATGATGATAATATACAAAATCTATGTCATCAGCCAACAAGAGACAGCTTCTTGAAATAAGAAATAAAATTTTTATAGAGAAGAGTAATAGTCATATATACATATATAGAATGGAATTTATATGTGTGTAACTGAAAGGAATGCCCATATGTCCAAACTAGGTTAAAAATTAGAAGAGATATTTAAAGGTAGAACAGAGAAAGATTATTATTATATAATGGAATATTTTCACTTCATTATTTTATTGAAAATCACTGATTAGATCTAAAATATTATCATTTAATTTTCTTTCTTTCTTAGATTATAAACCTTATAACCATCTATATCAAATCATTTTGTTACATTGAATGGGAATTGAGTATTTTTTAGATAGTTAATAATTTGGGAGCATGTTTGCCTCTCCTATCCCCATTATTTAGTCTACTACTGGTTAAGTCATAATAGGTGCTAAATACAATTAGTTATAGATTAATGCTAGCCATTTACTACCTTCTGATATCAGTGTACTTTAGTATCATCATGCATAAAGTAAGGGGAGCTTAATGAACAAGTAGTGATGGTAATGCAATACATAACATATAAGAAAATATTTTCTATTATAGATCAATGTATATTTTATTCAGATATACATGTATATGTATTAATTACATTATATTCCTTATGGTCAAACATTTTTGAAACATATGTATCATACTCTAATATGAGACAAGGTAGATCCACTGATTATCTTTATTATTTTGCTAAAACAAAATTTAGCTAAACTGTATGACAGATATGCTATTTTGAGCTGATTAAAATAGTCTGAATATATAATGAAATTGTAAATTATATCAGCAAATTTGGCCTAAAACTCAGATTCAGTTATGTAATTATTAGCATGTAAGCATGACTCTACTTTAATATATAAATGAGCTAGAGAGGAAGTAGGGATTTGATAACAAAAAAAATATCATATATATATAAATACGATGTTTTTAGATTTTGACCTTTAAAGTTACAACATTGTTTGCTCTATTTAATATATCTTTACTGCATTCAGAAAGGCCTACCTGATATGATCTGCTACATGTGTGTCTCCAATATGATTAAGACTATAAAAATGAACATTGCAGGATGTACAAATAACTATAAAATGAGCACTGTTAACAATTACTTTATTCCCATTATATTCACATTACTGATTGGTATGAGCATTTTCCTGAAATTCAGGCCATTTGTCTCCTAAATATACAAGTAAACTTTTTCTATTTCTATTTCTTTTTTTTTTTTAAATTTTTTTTTAACGTTTATTTATTTTTGAGACAGAGAGAGACAGAGCATGAACGGGGGAGGGTCAGAGAGAGAGGGAGACACAGAATCCGAAACAGGCTCCAGGCTCTGAGCCATCAGCACAGAGCCCGACACGGGGCTTGAACTCACGAACCGCGAGATCGTGACCTGAGCCGAAGTCGGACGCTTAACCGACTGAGCCACCCAGGCGCCCCTCTATTTCTATTTCTAATCTTAGAAAGTGTTAATTACAGAAAATGTTAATTAAATAGCTTTTATAATTTACATCTTATCCATTAAATGCTTGGTACATTATCTGCTTCTCATAATTTAAATTTTAAAAAAATCCTAAGTGTTTTTTTCTTGCTGTATTTATTTTTTAATGCATTAATCAAATTTTACTTGGCCTTTAGATATGTCAACTAAATAATTGTATGCCAAAATTTCAGGTAGATGTTTTGACATATTTTCTGAAGTCTAGCTTGGCTGTGTTTATTCATGCTAGCTTTTTTAGTCAACATGCCTCTAAATGAGCATTCCCACGATGTCAGGGAACAGGGCATAGATATCATAAAGGTACGTTATGACTGTAGAAAGTGAAATATTGTTCTCATGCTGCTATGAAGTGACATTCAAAATATATATTATTCATCCCTCACAATGAGCAAATTTAATTATATATTTTGATTCAACATTTCAAATGGATTAAAGTGGAACAGTCTTCCTTAAGTATGGGATTTAGCCTTGAAAATCCTGATGTGATGAACTCACTTCATTATATGTGAACACATGCTTATTGCATAATCTCTAATTCTCCTGTTTAAAAACATAAATGAAAAAAGTCTAAAATAGCCCTTTGAAAATCCGCAGCAATACATAAAAGTATATTTGTTAATGTGTAGTGTATAGGTTCATTCTTTTTATATCACCTTCTATCTTTAGCTAAAAGGTGAAGAGCTGTATCTCCATTACCACTGTTTTTTCGAATTTGACTTTATAACCTTGATACTTTAGGTATACCAGTATATCTAAAAATAGATAAGAATTTTTTTCTTCTCTCTGAATGTTAGGAAAAGTTATTGGGAAGATTTTGTCTTTCTGATGAAGCACAGCATTATAAAAAGAAAGGTTTTTGGGGACTGTCACAATTGATGTCTCCTTCTTTCTCTTCTTGAAAATCGTGATTTGAAATTAAAAATGCTAGTATGTATGCACACAGTTTAACCAGAATTTTATTAAAAATATCAGAAAATCTACTGGTAAATTTTAAATTACTCAATTGACACATTTTAATATTAAACAAACTTTGAAGATGCGTGGAGACACAAAGAACTTTGAAGATGTATGGAGACACACATAAAGCAGGAGAAAAGCACTAAAATATTTTTGTTTAATAGATTAACATAGAATTAATTAATTTGCCCACCTGAATAAAATCTACATGGAAATTTCCCTGAAGTAAGACAGATATATCACATCTTTCATTATGGGAACTGTGTTTAAAAGTATTTTATCAAGGGGAACCTGGGTGACTCAATCAATTAAGCATCCGAATCTTGATTTCATGAGTTCAAGCCCCATAGTTGGGCTTTATACTGGCAGCACGGAGACTGCTTGGAATTCTCTCTCTCCCTCTCTCTCTTCCCCTCCCCCACCTGTGCTGTCTCTGTCTTTCTCAAAATAAATAAATAAACTTAAAAAATGTTTTATTAATAGCTTAAGACTGTTGACTTTTTCTGCATCATTATTTTAATTATTTTCTTTAATGTTTAATATATATTATTTTTGTTATTGTTATTATAATTGAATGCATACTATTTACTAGACATTATATTTTTTAAATCTTTCTAACAACTCTTTCAGACATTACCATAAGTATTCTAATATTTTTTAATGTGTGTTTGTTTGTTTGTTGAGAGAGAGAGAGAGAGAGAGAGAGAGAGAGAGAGAGAGAAAGAGACAGTGGGGAAGGAGCAGAGAGAGGAAGAGAGAGAATCCTAAGCAGGCTTTGCACTGTCAGGTACTGTGAAAGCAAGAGTTTGATGCTTAACTGACTGAGCCACCCAGGTGCCCTTACCCATCACTATTTTATACATAAGTCTGAATGTTTAATGCCAATTATGTTGTTATAATTACAAATATATAAGTTAATGGAGAAATAAATGAACATATATACATTTTTTGTATCGTGTATCATGAATTACTGTAAGATTTTTCAAAAATGTATAAATATGCTTAATTAAAATTTCAGAATTTTTCATTGCAATTTTAAAATATTTTATATATTTGCACATTCACTTAAAATGTTTTATCCAGAGAAAGCATGCAAATAATTTGTTTAATAACTTAATTTTTAAAATTATATTGCTTTTCTACTCATCATCTCTTTGGTTTGACAAGTTATTGAATTAATAGTAATATCTTGTGTCATCATAAACTTTCATTTGTATATACAGCACATTGGGGAAGTTATTTCTGGCTAAAATCTTGATCAGTATAATCCATCAGAATTATAAATAAACCAAATATACAATCAAATTTGTAACAATATTAAAAATATTAAAAAGCTAAAAAGAAATGTGAAATTGATTTTAGAAATATATTTAATTTAACCTTATTACTCAAAATGTTATAATTTATCATGTAAGTTTATAACATTATTGAGAGTTTTTATTCTTTTTTGTTTTTGTACTGTCTTTAAAATCATTTATGTACTGGACAGGTGAATACATTTCAATTCAGACTAGTTACATTTCAAATGTCTGATAACCAGGTGACTAGTGCTTGACATATTGGACACTACCAGTCCTGATTAATGATAAAGTTCTATTTAATTGCAACGTGTTAATCCTAATATTCAAGATAATGTGACCCTAAATGTTATACCTTTGAGGTGGACTTTCTTCAACCTAGACAGCTATTGGAGCTCATTAGTATGGTTGAAAGGACAGTGAAAATAGGTCATCATCTAGTTTCCTTACATAAAATATCTCTCTAGCCTCCTCTTCTTAAGAGTGTTAGAGCCACTGACAACTGATGCAATGAGAATTGTCAATGAGAATTGATACAAACATGTTTCCCTCTTTCATTCCACAGAGCACTTTATACATCACTCTTCTCTTATTTTCTTTCTCCTGTTCTGGTTACAAGCTGCCTTCTCAGAAAATCCATACTTTCAATGTTCTGCAGTTTTCCACGAACATGCCCATGGGAATTAATTCATTTCTTTTTCTACTTTTGTCCTACAGATTTCTGATAAATAAAAACCTCTGTTAATATGGTTTTTAAAAAAAATTCTGTCAAATAACTAATTGTTTATTTTTATGAGTATATATTTCCCAGACAAATTTAAGAAAATATAATAACATTAACCATTTCAAATAACATAATTTTATTAACAAATAATCTATCCCGTGTGTGTGTGTGTGTGTGTGTGTGTGTGTGTGTGTGTGTGAAGGATATTAATTTTAAAAAGTACACTCAGGTCCAGATATGCTTCACAGTGAATTAAAATTGTAGCCTGAATTGCTACAAACTTTAAAGTATAAAAAAGATTTTTACATGCAAATTGACATTTTAATTGTAGTACAGAATTCCTTTCCAAATTAAATAAAAATAGAATAATATTCCGTGATGCTCTGTAACCAGATCTTTACAATACCTAACTGGCATAGCCATAGGCATCTGTTAACTTCTTACTCCAAAAAAGTGCAATTTTTTCCATATCGTAAGTTTTGCTTGATAAGCTAAATCTTACTTTCAATTTAAGGGTAATATCAAGTAAGTTTTTTTTTTTAACCCTTAATCTGAAAAATTAGGAATTCTGACTAAAACAAATAATACTAAATAGAATTGGAATCAGTATTCTCCATAAAATAGCATTTCTTTTTATCTTAGATGATTAACGTTAATTAGGTGATCCGATTATTCAAATCTGTTCAAAATTTAATTGGGTGATCCAATTATTCAGATCCATTCAAATCACAATGAACCAACATCCATCTTCAGACAAGGTAACGAAAATATAAAAATGATGCACTTCTAAACTCGTATACTTCACATACCTCCATGTTTTGTACTTCTCAAAATATTTTAATATTTTTTACATGTGGTTATTCAATAGCTAGAAAATGAATAAATCTCCCGAAACACACACATATATACATAAAACATAGAGAAATAAATATTCACTGTAGCTCACTTAAACACTTGTATTTCTCTACCCTGCTCACCTCTAGAAAACAAGATAAATTAGTCTATGATCTAGCAATCGCACTTCTGGGTATATCCAAAGGACTTGATATCAGTATATCAAAAGATATCTGCACTCTCACGTCTATTACAGCACTATTTACAGTAGCCAAGATATGGAAGCAATCTAAGTGTCTGTCAACTGATATATGCTTTTTTTTTGTTGTTTAAAGGCAACACACACACACACACACACACACACACACTCACTCACACACAAAGGAATATTACTCAACCTTTAAAAAGAAGAAATTCTGCATTTGTGACCACATGAATAAACCTGAAGGATCTTATACTGAATAAATTAGGCCAGATACATAAAGACAAATACTGCACAATCTCACTTATATGAGGAATCTAAAGTAGTCACACTCACAGTCTTAATAACTTGAAATTACTAAATATGTAGAAGTTGATTTACTTTATTTTAGGAGTGTTATTATTGCCGTGCTGCCAACTGTTACAGAGAGAAGGAAACTGAAGATCAAAATTGTTAGTTTTCCTTCCACATTGCTAGTAGCCCTGTAAGTTTGACAACTTATTATGTTTGCAGTATTTTTACTAATATTTTATATTGGAGTAAGCTTCTCATTTGGATTCTGTAGTGTATTATCTATGAATCTTTGTAAAAATAATTTTACATATAGAAGCTACATGTGCAATAATTTAATGAAAGCTAAGGATGTAAATTCTAAGGATCTAGAGATGAGTAAGACCATGCTCACAGTCCACTTCTGGAGGCCTGCAAAGTAAGCAGAAGACTATAATGCACTGTGAGTAGTTCTAAGCTGAAATCAATAGAAGGAACTAAAGATGTTCAACCTCTAAAAGGATAGGGAGTGGTTGGAGTCTAGAAAAAATTTTCCTGAAGTTAAGATTTCTCAGCTGAAGTGGGCAAAATATTCCAAGATCCTATAGCCAGAGAGTATGAAAGTTTAAAGTTTAAGGAGTTCAGAACAGTCATGGAAAGTCACTGGCAACATAATAAGATAAGTGATAAGTAAGAAATAACACAATAATGAAAATATGATGATAAAATGTCAAAAGAGATGCAATTTTGTTTCAAGGGAGAAATAATTACAGTGTAATAAATGGACTATTTCTTTAAATCTTTTCTACAAAGAATGCTAATATGTCCTTTCCTTTATCACTTACTCTAGAGAAATATGAACTATATTATTCTTTTTAGAGTTTCAATTATCCATGTTAAAGATATTTCACCTCCTTTCTGACTACATAAATGTTCCCCAGATGCTATCCATTTTTATTCCAGAAAAAGGAAGTTTCAATAATTCTCATGTAAAAATAAGTCCTGAGTAGCTTATCTAACTTCTTAGAATAATGAAATATAGGAAGAAGTTTCTGCATGGATATACTTTTTTTTTCTTTACATATTTTTGAATAGGCAAATCTATTTTATATAGCGATGTCATTTTATTCAATTTTAATTTTTAAACAATTAACATATGAATACTGAATATACTCATAAGGCAAAACAGAGAGGGGGCATAATAAAGATTTTCTTCTGTATTCTTTATACTAGGAATACAGAAATAGAAAAGCATGGCTTCAAAAACTCAGAGGAACTTCATAAAAACAGCTTACTGTGTTTAGCTTTTTACATTTCATAATCTGCATTAAATGAAACAATTTATTTATGCATTTGATCACATTGACATTCATCCATAGTGGAATTCAAAAACAAAATCAGGCTTGGATTTTTTTTTTTTTTTTTTTTTTTTAGTTTTCTACTGCATGTATCAAACTAGCCAAGGATAACAAATTTAGAATGTTTACAGAAGTCATCATAAATGTATCTATTATTGAAGTTGATAAATGAACTTCTCAGCCCATTAAAGAAACAAGGAAGGGATATCAGAGTATTATATTTGTTGCTTTTCATGGAATGTATTTAAAATGTTGAAAAAAATCAAAGAATATCTCAATCAATGGCAAGACATACAAACTGATTTGGTGTTTTTTTTTTTTTATAAGAAAATTTTATCAAAACATATTATTATAGGGGCGCCTGGGTGGCGCAGTCGGTTAAGCGTCCGACTTCAGCCAGGTCACGATCTCACGGTCTGTGAGTTCGAGCCCCGCATCAGGCTCTGGGCTGATGGCTCGGAGCCTGGAGCCTGTTTCCGATTCTGTGTCTCCCTCTCTCTCTGCCCCTCCCCCGTTCATGCTCTGTCTCTGTCTGTCCCATAAATAAATAAAAAAAAACGTTGAAAAAAAAAAAGTTTATAAAAAAAAAACATATTATTATAAAAGTAGTATTTATTGGCTTTTTTCTAGTATATAAATTTAACACCAGAAACTCAAATCTATTTAAAGATATCTTCACTTATTGAAACAATGTTCTTGCAGAGTAGACTGTACTTATTGTTTTCCTAAAAATATAAGGACAAACTGCTCCCCATTCAGTTTATGAAATAAAATTAATTGTGTAGGCTTTCTCTTATCTGTGTGTATGTGTGTACATGTGTGAGTATACACATATAACTGGAAAGAGTTATTTCAGTCATTTTAAAAGATAAAAAATTAACTATGCATGTTTAAAGATACTATATTTTGTGGTAAAAGTGTAGAAAACAAAACAAAAAACTTAAGTACAGTGATCATGTTACTGGAAATAGTATCAATGTTTAAATGATTTGATAAAATTAAAAAAGAAAAAATATTTGCTTTATTGGTTACTACTGTGACATCTAGATTATGGTACAATATACCTAAAAGTCATTTGTTTAAAAATAAATTTTGGTAAAATGCTGACATCCAATCCTGTTAGATTGATTTGTTTTGTATTCTGAGGCAATATGAACTGGACTGGTTTGAAGAGAGCCAAGGAACAATACAAACAGGATGGTGGTTTGAATATGAAGCCAGTTATATAGTTAGCTTTATGGCCTGGTATATTTTGAATTTAAGATATAATTTTAAATGGACAGAAATAGCTCCTATGCATTTACTTTCATGGAAATCCTTAATTTCATGGGTGTGCCTTAACAATGTACTATGTTCTAACTAGAGCTTGAAGCTTATTTTGGATATTGGATTGAAGATTTATTAAAGATAGATAGATTTATCCTTAAAC
Organism: Puma concolor; assembly: GCF_028749965.1. Lineage (NCBI taxonomy): Eukaryota > Metazoa > Chordata > Mammalia > Carnivora > Felidae > Puma > Puma concolor. The sequence goes on from NC_141667.1 coordinate 183,643,585, forward strand.
ATTACATTTTGATCCACCTGTATGTTTATGTGTATTAGAATATCATTCACTAAAGGTTTTGAGCTTATTTGCTATTACATGGCCAAAACATTTATTGGAACTATTATGATTTATTCATGTAAATGGCATGGGTCATGGAAAATTATTTTTCTGCTTAAGTGTCTGCTTAATTAAATTACTGTTTTCCAGCACTTATTTTTTGCTTCCATTTCTGTATAACAAAAATAATTTCTGTATTCATGTGGCATTTACTTGATTTTATTGCTCTAAATTGGTTAAATATAAAATAAAGAAAATGAATTGAAAAAAATTTTATGTATATCAATTTTGAGACTAGATTTTTGTTTTGTTTTTGGAACTTTGGAGGAATCCTCAAGTTGACTCCTATTCTTCTAACAAGATTCAAAAAATCATTGATCTCATTCTTGCTTTCTGCTATTAAGATACTACAGAATAATAATCATTTATATTTCCTCCTCCATGTCTGGAAATGTACATTTGCTCAAGATTTCTTTTAATAAAAAATCACATATAGAGTCTATAATCTTGTCCCCAAGCTGGCTTGTTATTGTATTCTGGGCTTTTTAGTTAACATGGCTATTTTTTTTAAGATAAAATATATTATGACTTTATATTTATCAATCACATTCAATAATACATCTTATTTTTAAAATACATAATTTTCATTTGTATTGACCTTTTAACTGCACATCTTTAAACCAAGTCAAAAATCGAGTTCTCAAAAACCACCAACAAAATTACTTATTTGCTTTATCCTGCAACCTGCACAATAGTATAGTATGCTTTATTGTAGCAATAGTTAGAAGTCAAGAGTATTAGGTTATGTAGTAGAAATAAAAAAACTCTTCATGATGATATCATAGTGTGCATCACTCTTTCAGATCACTCTAGATCTGAAAGATCTAGAATGTACAATAGTCCAAGTTTCCTAAATAATTTGCCACTCTCTTGAAAACTGGAGTAAAGCAAAACTCTCAGATCATCATATCAGAGGAAAAAGAATACATTTATATTATATATAGTGTTTATATATATAAACAATGTTTATATGTATATATATGTATATATATGTATATATATACAATGTTTATATGTATATATATAAACAATATAAACAATATATATATAAATAGTTTATATTATATATAGTGTTAATATATTGTTTATATTTATTGTCACCAATGAGCATATATTGAATTTTTAGTGTATTATGTAGACTATGTGCACTTAATGAACTTAATATATTTTAATTAATACGATTAAGGTTTTTAATATGTTAAAATTTCAATTCATAAGTTCATAGGAATATTTGTGGAAGTAAAACTGTTAGTTACTGTAAGAAATATATGGAAACAATTCATTATTATAAAAAGAGGTAATTAGAAAAAATTCAAGTGATTATCCTGTCCCTGCTTTATAGATTGTACCTCAGTGTAAACCCATGTGATTAGGACACAATCTCTTTATAAAAGTATTAAAGTATTACAGAAAATAAGAATGCTAACATTTTGCAAGCCCTCATGAATTAATGGAATAAAGAAATAATTGTCAGTGGTTTTGAATATCACTAAAAGAGAGACAACCAGACATTATGATCACTTTAATGGTCAAAATAATTTTTGAACAAAATTATTGCCAAAATATTAAGCCTGAATTTATCTAGACACTGGATTAAACTATTAATTTACATGCAATTCAGGAAAAGAATATGCAAAATGACCACTGGTATGTAAATATCAAAAGCTAGACTGCTTATGTTATTAAAAGAAAATTATTTCTTCCATAAACATACATTTAGAAAAATATGTGGGTGAGGAAAATTATACAAAATAAAGGATACGTGAGAAGCCATAATAACCAATTAAAATTTATAACCTTTGTCTGTTTGCCAATGACTATATATGGAGTGATAAGAAAGTCTCTATGTTAAAATTTTTAGGTTTGTTAATGTTATTGTGGCAATAGCTGAAAAAAACCTTCATTAAAAATGCCTTCTGGGGGCGCCTGGGTGGCAGAGTTGGTTAAGCGTCCGACTTGGACTCAGGTCATGATCTCGCGGTTCGTGAGTTTGAGCCCCACACTGGGCTCTGTGCTGACAGCTCAGAGCCTGGAGCCTGCTGAGGATTCTGTGTCTCCCCCTCTCTCTGCCCTGCTCATGCCCTGATGTTCTGTGTCTCTCTGTCTCTCAGTAATAAATAAATGTTAATTTTTTTTTTTTAAATGCCTTCTGAAGTACAATTACATAGTGTTAAAATTTGTTTGAAAATTATCTGGGATGGGGAGTGAATAGGCAGAGACATAGATGAAACAAAATTGTATCTTGATAATTACTGAGGCTGAAAGATTGACATATGAAGATTCATCATGCCATTCTATTTCATATATATTTGAGATATGCCATAATATATATAAAAAATCTAGAAACATAAATATTTCTTTTTTTTTTTTTAATTTTTTTTTCAACTTTTTTATTTATTTTTGGGACAGAGAGAGACAGAGCATGAACGGGGGAGGGGCAGAGAGAGAGGGAGACACAGAATCGGAAACAGGCTCCAGGCTCTGAGCCATCAGCCCAGAGCCCGACGCGGGGCTCGAACTCACAGACCGCGAGATCGTGACCTGGCTGAAGTCGGACGCTTAACCGACTGCGCCACCCAGGCGCCCCGAAACATAAATATTTCTATACCACTAATAAGAACCCAATCAATGATAAATGCATTTTGCATTGCCTCTCTTTTCCCAGAAGTTATAAATGCATTTATTTGTATTTTAAAGTTAAAGAATATGTTAATTAAATCAAAAGTAAAAGTTCACAATTTAGAGAATCTATTAAGTTGTGGATTTAGCTGACATAAAAGCAATCGAAAATGTCAATTGAACTTGGTTCCACTACCAGCTGCACTGTCTTTGGGGAAGAGAAGAAGGTGGCTGTTTGGAAGGGTATTGTATCAAATTTCAGGATGCTCAGTCAGATATAACTCTTTGGCTTAGGACAATCATCATTCACATCTCTCTTTTTAATTTCTATTTTTGTGTCTGTTTTCATTTTAATCCATTGTAAGTCCAACATTTTTGTTTATTAAGATACTTCTCTCTTTATTTTGTTTCACTCAAATAGCAATTGCTTTGACTTATTCTAATTCATAAATAGAAAAATCACACTGTCTGTAATCATTTTTAAAAATGTTCCATTGCATTGCTTATTACTGAACATTATTTTCTTCAATTTATCTGGAAATATATAGAGTAAATGTTAAGCAAATTATTAAGAAAATTATCATAATTTACATACATAATCTAAAATATAGGTGATGGAGTGCTGGGGCTCATTTGTACTTTTTAGACTATTAGAATTGTATCATTTTTTCTTTTATAGTTAAAACCCATTTCCAGATCTTCATGGAAAAAGAGAAGCCAAGTATTAAATATTCTGCCTCATAATTCTAGTGAGCAATGACTACAATCTAGTTAAGAATATTAAATTTAACTGTCTTTGAGACTACTGAAGTAATATATATGATATATTATTTGGTCACCTTAATGAACTTCTTATAATGAAATAAAAGTCACTTTAATTTATTTGCAAGACAATATTAAAGCAAGATCCACATGCAATTAGGTGTACATTGGAAGTCTAAATTTTGACCCTGTCAAACAAACAAAATGGAAAAGTTTCTCTGTGAAACACTATTCAAGAGCAATAAAAACAAAATTCACAAAACCCAAATTAACCAAATAAATGGGAGTACTGTGTTAGATAAACATGGGAAAAGTTATTATTGCATGATAATGACTGATTGATTCCCTATCTCCTAATATGCATAGACATGTGTATGTCTTAACCTATTTGATAGTTAAAATACTGGAAGCTTTTTGACTTTCAAATATTTGCTAAAATTAAATACATAAAAGAGTTCCAATGAGTGCATTAGCATTTATGAGCTTTGCAGAGGGTAAAACTATTTAAATCCCTTCCCAGAATTATGATCAGAATGAGAAATTTAAATTCTCTGCTATTATATGTTTAATGATATTTGAGTGTATAGGAAATAAGTTTACAGAAAAATTTAACAGATATATGGAAGACCAAGGAATGGTTACATTTTATAAACAAAATGGCTGTGAAGATCTTTTGACAACCCTTTCAAATTTACGTAGTCCTTTTTTTCAAAGCCTACTCTAAATACTGAAATTAGCACATAATGTGGAATCTTAGAGATTAAAAAAACATCAGAACATGAGAAACATCTCATATTTAATAGAATGTGTGGTATAGTATTCCAAAATGAATGTATGTTTTAGAATATTAACGAAAAATTTTGTTTGGAACAATGCCAATAATGGAACTAAGTACACAAAAAGAATTCTATATTCCTATTTTAGAATAATAAATGACATGATACCTGTTCTGAAGTTGCCACCATGAACTATTTAATTTTGTTATGTTTATGATATAATCAAATGTGGCCATGTTAAGAATTTCAAGAAATTGTGGCATAGAATAAAAACAGTTATTAGGTATATTCCTTTCCAAGAGTAGATAGATCATTATAATAGTAATTAACATACAATAAACACAATAAAAAAGAGAAAATATTTATTATGATAATAATAGGTAGCAGCAGTGGTAGTAGTAATATATCTCAGCTGCAACTATTCTGTGAAGTGTAAATTCATCATCCTACCTTAAACTTTAACATTTAATATTCAGAGGGGAAAATTAACAAGATTCTGGGAATCAACAAATAGATGCTCTACTACAGTAAATGAAATTGAAGGTGGGCCCTTGTGATACCAGCATTTTGTTGTTCATGCTTTGGGCTTTTTTGTGTAATTCCTTTCCTTTCCAATGAGAAAGATTCAAGACTTGCTTCTAAATGATAGACTATGGCAAAGGTATGCCACTCCTGTGACTACATTAAATAAGATTCAATTTTGCTAGCAGAATCACCCTAGTTTTTATCTGTGTGTGTTTGGCTTAAGAAGCAAATTGCCAGGATTCTTACTACTGTAAGGAAATGAATTCTACCAACGACCTAACATCTCTGGGAAGTAGATCTTTCCCAGTTTGAGCCTCTGGATTGTAAACCAGCCTTGAAGACCTTTGATTTCAGCCTTGTGAGACTTTTAGAAATAATCCATCTAATTCAGGCTTGGATTTCTGACTTATAATAACTGTGAGATAACAAATATGATTTATTTTAAGCTACTAAGATTTTCATAATGTGTTATGCAATGTATAAAACTAATAGAGATGATTGAAAATAAAACCAGTAAATAGGTTTCAGAGAAAACAATATCATCATTGCTAGCCTGGCAAGGAATAGGTGTATCACTCAGTTATATGATCAGCAGGTTTCCCTGGGGAGATACTGTAAGCCCTCTGTGAGGGCTTTTTGAACATGAATGCTCATTTAAAGATTAGTCACTTTTGGGGCTCCTGGGTGGCTCAGTCGGTTGAGTGGCCGACTTCGGCTCAGGTCACGATCTCACGGTCTGTGGGTTCGAGCCCCGCGTCGGGCTCTGTGCTGACCGTTCGGAGCCTAGAGCCTGTTTCAGATTCTGTGTCTCCCTCTCTCTCTGACCCTCCCCCATTCATGCTCTGTCTCTCTCTGTCTCAAAAATAAATAAACGTTAAAAAAAAATTAAAAAAATAAAAAAAATAAAGATTAGTCACTTTTTATAACTGATAGTTTTATTTTAAATGAATTATTCAAAATTAAAGAGAGTACACAGGTAAAGATATTAAATAAAGAATACATTTTTACTTTCAGAAAAATTCTACCTGTGTAAATTGGGCAGTTAAGCCAGAGCAAAATAATTGGAACTTATAACTAAACAATAACAGTTTTATAGAAGTTGCAGATTCTGAAAAGACCAGAAACAGGACAAAACCCTAAGAGAAGGGCATGGTAAGAAGGTCAACAGGAAAAATATGGCATTTTATGAATATGAAGTAGTGTTGTTCTGGCACCATTTTTATATAGTTTGGATCTATTAAATCAATAGAAAAAGAGTAAAATAAAGATTACAAAAGCTGTATTAACTTTAGGAGTATAGAACATCCGCACAAAAGAACACTCTTGATAAAAGAGACAAACAAAAACAGACCCTTGAATCAGAGAACAAACCGCTGATTGCCAGAGAGTGGTGGGGAGTGGGTGAAATATGAAAAGGGCATAAAAGTACACTTACTGTGATGAGCACTGAATAATGTACAGAATTGTAGGATCATTATATATCACACCTGACACTAATATCACACTGTATGCTAACTATACTTGAAAAAAAGACTTTTCGAGAGTTATCATTTCTAAGATATGACAAAATTCATATATCGAGACTCAAAAAGGGAGGCTATCCCAAACCTAAACCTAAGTCAGCCTGTACTTATGGGAAGCCTAACAAACACCACTGTTAGCTAGCTTATCCTTCCCTAGAAAATAAGACCTGCTAACCTTTTAAGGAAATCCCTGCCCTCCTAGCCATTCATGCCCTGTTTCTGCATTCACTCTTGTAACACTCTATAATCCCCACATCCCTCATGAAGAGTGCTCCACTGCTCACGAGGCACTATAGTTCCATGCGTTGTTTCCCCGTGAATGAAGCACATTACAATTGTTGTTACCTTGTCTATTTTGTCATTTGACAGACATAATATGTGTCTCATCGTTAAAACTGAAGAAATATCATGCATCTATTGAGTTTTCATCTAACCAGTAGGAATTGAACACTAAACCTGGGCAGCAGGGCCATTAGAGAAGAGTGGGTAAGAGCTCTAGAGTTAGAAGATCATGATCTGAAATTCTCTCAAAATCCCTGATTACATCAGAATGACTGAGGAACTGAAACGCAGGTAATGATACGGACTCCTAACGTCTTCATGGCTTTTAAATGGCAAATGGATAATAAATTCAAATACAAATCTTCAAGTATTTAAGAACAATATAATAGAGTTACAGATAAATGGAATTCACCTCTTCTCTATATTTACAAATTGAAGAATTGGCAAATACATAGTACTTTTTGCCCCAAAACTGACCATTGCAGAAAAGCGTCAAAGACCAAAGAGAATCTAAAATACTAGGCCCAGTTAAAATTCTGACTTTTTTCTTATCTAAAAGGAAAAAGCATCACTGTGACTACACTGTCCCTTTTCACCTGAAAGAATATTTTCTTATGTCTAAAAAGAGAAAAAAAGTAAAAGGAGGAAATCCAAATGCAAATCGCGTGTTCATTTTAATTTCCCAATTTTTTACTATTACAGTTACTGACATAAAATTAAAGAGATACATGAGAAAGCCAAATTGATCACTTTCATTATTGTTAGGTCTATTAAGTCTTGACATTCTGAAGAATAATATCCACTGTGGCTATCACTGGTTGCCAGTATGATTAACTGGCATTTGCTGAGATCATTAGAAACATGATATTTTATTGACTTAGAGGTGGAAATCCTTTTGGATTTGAATTATTTAGTTCTGAGCATTTCAATACTTATCTTGTTCATGTCCATAACAATATGACATTAACACAGAAGTGAGGTCAGAAGTGAGGTTACTTCTCAGTCTCTTAGCCTGTGCATGTCTCAGATTCACCTCATTCAAATATCTCTGTCTCACAAGTAATTTCTAGTGTCATCTCATTCCAGGTACCAAATTGCCTCGTAGTGAATGAATAATCATCAGTCTGCAGCTATAAATGAAATTAACACATGTACATTGTATTAATGCTTTTTGCAAATCAAATTAGTGTTAGAATAACTTATGTATAGACCTCCATTTAATGTATATACATTTGTTCTGTCTGGCCTTTTACACCAATATACAATTTTTAGCAGTATACTTGGAAATCAATTTCTATCTGAGGTAACTAAATTTCTTTAAAGATGAAATGGAAAAAATAGAACATAAAATGACAAAATATATTTTTTAAATTGTAAATTATCTTTTGAATCTTTTTTTTAAATTTTTTAAAGTTTACTTTTTATTGAGAGACAGAGAGACACAGAGCATGAGCAGGCGAGGGGCTGAGAGATGGAGAGACACAGAATCTGAAGCAGCCTCAGGCTGCGAGCTGTCAGCACAGAGCCTGATGCGGGGCTTGAACTCACAAACCGCGAGATCATGACCTGAGCCGAAGTCAGACGCTTAACCAACTGAGCCACCCAAGTGCCCCATCTTTTGAATCTTTTGATCCCTGAGCATTTACATGATATGTTATACTCCTAATTAATGTAAGAGATATTTATGGTTTCACACTGCCAGAGTTTGCTACATCCTACTAATTAGCACCATATTTTGGAAAAGAAAACTAATTTACAATCAGGTATATTAAAATAAAATGGAAAAACATGAGGTAGGACACTGCACATATCTGATATTCAAAACTACTTTAACATTGTCAAAAAGCAGTTATTTAGTTTATTTTATGTTTCTGAAAATTCAAATAAATAAAAAGGTGAAATATTAAGAATATAAAACATTTCCAAGTGAGTGAGTGTGTGTGTGTCTGTTTATCTGTGTGTAATAGTTTTCTGAATAACTTGGGAGTAAATTTTGTGCACTGAGTCCTTTTCTCTAAATATTTCTATGTATATTTTTCCCCACACAAGAAATTTTCTTATATAACAACAGTACAATTTTGAAATCAGTAAACTCAATACTGATATCAGAGCTGTTCTTAAGTTGTGTAGGACTCAAGGAAAATAGTTTTATTTTTCCCTTTCCTATATACATAATTTACTTTAAAATGTATTAGAAAATTTATGGGTGCATATAGTAATATTATGATGATTTAGAATAATGGAAAAAGAGTATTTGGGTTTTTTTGCTCAAACTGCATATGAAAATTCTTCATAGTATATGAGCATCATCTCCGCTTGGTCAGGTCTAAGAACTATCTCTTAAACTTTTGATTTGTCAAAAGTTGCATTGCTGGCTGATTTAATATCTCCCAACATGAAAAACACAATAGTAACACTGTTATTACTCACATGCATGGTCCTTGAGGATCAATATACATGAACCAATAGAGATCATCTTCCTTTGCTGCTTCGTAACACCACTTATTCATTGCCAGCGACATTGTTGCTCATGATGCTGCATCATACAACACACCCTCATACATACTTGTTCTCAGTGACATGCCAACTGTTGTTATCATGTTCCATAGATGATGGCCACAAAGGCAAGTCTCACTCAGAATATGTAGGCAAGTGGCTACAACCTTTAATTTCATGGTTGTAGTAAATTTGCGTTCAGAATTTTATTGTGTAATCATAGAACATGTTTCCAGCCATGGATTCTCTTGAATTCTTTAGACTATAATCATTACACTTCTGGCTTATGATTTCTTCCAATATTAATCATACCCATTCTTTCTACATCACACCAGTAGCATGGAGGGTGGAAAAGGGGAAGAATGGTCCCTTTTATGCCTTTCCCTCATAAAGTGTGTATTAAGTCTGACCTGGAAGGAAAGAATAATACTACATAAATCAGTAGCAAGAGAGGACATTCACTGAGAGGGAACAAGGTCACAAAGATCTTTATTATGTTCACTTAGAGATATTTTATAATTTAAAATAACTATACATTTAAATCAGTGACCATTTTGAGTTAACTTTTGTATGTGGTACAGAATATCTGTTGAAGTTCATTTTTTATGTATCCAATTTATCAAGATCACTTTTTGTAAAGATTATCCTTTATTAAATTACCTTAGCACTTTTGTAAAAATATCACTTGACCATGAATACATGGGTCTATTTCTCAAATTTATTATTTTGCATTGATCTATTTGTCTACCTCAACATATTATGCTACTCCCTTGAATATTGCAGCTTTATAATAAGATTGACAACAGACAGTGTAAGTCTTATAAATCTTTTTTTGTTTTAGTGTGTTTTAGCCATACTGTCTTTTGCATTTCAATATTACATTTCAAATATGTTTTCTGCTTCTATAAAAGAGCCTGATAAGATTTTAACATGATTTCATTAAGCCTATAGATCAATTTGGGAAACATATACATCTTAATGTACTGAATCTTCAAACCCATATACACAGTGTATCTCTTATACACATCTTATTTAAATTCCTTCAGCGATGTTTAGTAGTTTATGGTCTTGCACTAAACATGAATTCAGGGTTTGATTGCCAAAAGAGAAACACGACAGCCATAATGATGTTTACAAATCTATAGCTTTTTTTCTTTTAAATATTTCTTTATTTTTTAGAAAGAGAGTGTGTGAGCAGGGGAGAGGGAGACAGAGGATCTGAAAGCAAGCTCCACGTTGTCAGAGCAGAGCTCAATGCTGGGCTCAAACTCATGAACCGTGAGATCATAACCTGAGCCGAAGTTGGAAACTTAACTACGCAGGTGCCCCTACAGTTTTTTTTTTTTTTTTTTTTTTTAAGAAAAAGAATAATATGCTAGTAAAAGACTGAAATAAACATAAGCATTAAGGGCAAAGACTCCCTCAGAGCATAAGACCCAGTAAGGTGAATCTTAAGCTCCCATTATCTTCCTTTTACAAATGCCATATCAAGATATACTTATCTCTTGGGTCAGAAAACTACTGATATGTGTACAGAATACATGAGAATCAGAGAACCCAAAGTGTAATTTCAGTTGAGGATTCTCATACCCTGTTGCACATATACAGATATTTTTCCTATATAAGCAGGCCACCTGGAAGTGTCACCAGGACAGAATACAGATTTTAAATTTCCCTGTTATCAATAAGTAATGTGACAACTTTGTGTAAACCGTTCCATATAACCCAAACCCATGGTTACAAAGCAACACTATTTTTCATATTATTTCATGACTCAATGTAGTTCAATGTGTTGCAGGTTATTTAGCAAAATATTCCAGACCAATTCCATGCTTGCTGAATTAACCCTCCATAGCACATATCTGTAGACCTTGAATATCTTTGGTCACATTTATCCTAATTATTTCATGTCTTTCAATATCCAAATGTTCATCATCAGTATGTAAAAGTAGAATAGATTATATTAATTTTTTACCTTCATCCATGTTAAACCTGCTTATCAGTTTAAATAATTTTTGTTGTTTGTTGTTGTTATTAAATCCCTTAGGGATTTCCTGCCAATAATCACATCATCCAAATGTAAAGGCATTTATCTTTTTTCTTGTCTGGATGGCTTCCCCACCCCCTGCTCCCACACTGCTGTCTAAAAGTAGAGCTATAATACAGACCAAAATGAAGACAGACCAACTAGTTAAGACACTCTTATAGTAGTCTGAGCAAATAGTTAAGACTAAGGTAGTAAGAAATATGGACTTAGACAAACTATTATAGTTATAAGTAAACAATTTGCTGCTGATTGGTTGTGGGAACATGGAAGGTAATGAGAAGAATCAAGAAAACTCCTCTATCTCTGTGTGAGAACTGCTGATGTGATGCACAGAGGGAAATAACTTGATGGTAGGGCATGGGTTTAGTGGGATATATATATTCACATCAGCAGTTCTCACACAGATATATATATATATATATATATATATATATATATATATATATCCCACCCCATTATATATATAATGACCTGATACACACACACACACACACACACACACACACACACACACACACATATATGTGCTTCAATTTTGATAGTTTATTTTTATTTTTTTATTTTTATTTTTTTTTCAACGTTTATTTATTTTTGGGACAGAGAGAGACAGAGCATGAACGGGGGAGGGGCAGAGAGAGAGGGAGACACAGAAGCGGAAACAGGCTCCAGGCTCCGAGCCATCAGCCCAGAGCCTGACGCGGGGCTCGAACTCACGCACCGCGAGATCGTGACCTGGCTGAAGTCGGACGCTTAACCGACTGCGCCACCCAGGGGCCCCAGATAGTTTATTGTTAAACATGAGATCCACATTATATATATAGATAGATACACAGATATAGATAGATATCTATATAGATAGATATAGATAGATATCTATATAGATAGATATAGATATAGATATAGATATATAGATATAGATATCTATATAGATAGATATAGATATAGATATAGATATAGATAGATATAGATATAGATATAGATATAGATATAGATATCTCAGGTTATTGTGATGGGAGGAAGAGCTAAAAATGCAAGTCACCAGCATAGATAAGGCTTTCAAAGACATTGAGACAGATGAAATAATGCAATAAATTGTATTTATAGAATTTGGGGCATGTTCAAATAATAAGACAAAGAAGACTCAGTGCTTTCAACTGTTTTATAGAACCAGGAGTAAAATATGCATAAAACTGAAAATTTTAAAAACCAAAGCTCAAAATATTGATTAATTATGGTCATTAATATTCCTTTATTGTAAGCCATACTTGACAGTTGAATGGATGTTCAAGTTAGATCAAAAGTAATAGCCTGATAATGAGAACTACAGTTTCTAAGGTAGAGATATTTTCACAAAGGATGAAATAATATCAATATTCAATATGAGAAGTCCAATTATACAGACTTACAGCTTAGTCTTTATTAAGCCAATTCTCAAAATCTCAATAATAATAAACATAAATTTAGCAAGTATACCATAGGTAAGATAGAAATTGAGATTAATAGTTCAAATTATTAAAAGACTCTGACAGTGGTGTTAGAATAGATAAATTCATGGGCTGAAAAGAGAGGACAGAAGCACTTCCAATAATGTAATAATATTCATTACATTATATTGCAATTAAACTGTGTAATTTTAAGATAGAGATGTACTTATGTATGGCAGTTCTACATCAAAAGAAATATATACACAAAAAGTTATAAAAAGTTATATTAAACTATAAATAAACAGAAATTTTCCATATGCAATAAAAACTGAAGAGGTTTGCATGGATACAAGTTGCTGAAAAGGTTTCATAAGCTTGTCAGTCTTGCCCACTGGAAAAATGACTCACAATGATGCCCTTGTTAGGTCTGTGTATTGTAATTGGCCTAAGAAAATATTCTTTATTTCTTTAATGCTGATGTTGTTTTCACATAAGATCCATGTAAAATTACCTGTATTTGAAATGCTTTTTTTCTACTTTCAAATGTCAGGTTATTAAATTTCTTTTTTATTTCTCAATGGAACAGGCTGGTTTTCCATTGTGTAAAAATGTCACAGAACAGCTGTGACCTTATGTTTGGAGATGACTGCCACAATGAAGTGTCAAGGCAAGTGAAAATGCCATTCTGTGATGAAATGAGCTACTTCTATCACATTAATCATGTTTATAATGACTGGCACAGGTGTAGATTGCTGAATATAAGATAACTAATAAAATGACTATTTACTATAATATTCTTCATTAGCAGTAAATTAGAAAAAAAAATTAAAGAGAGAGTTAGGTCACCATATGTCACATAAATAAGACCTAGGCTATTCATAGGCAGCACTATGGGCATATACATGGGCAGCACTATGGGCATATTCTAAGGCAGAATCTATTTTTATCATGCTATGGAACATTGGGACATTTTTATTTCTTAATATTTTATATTTGTTGTCATGTTAGAAACAGAAGTAAAATTTTTAACATCCAAATATTATCGCCCTTACAGACAAAAGCACTGAGACTTTCCTTTCAATTTAACAGAAAATAGAACACTTTTAACTTTTTAATAGCATAGGTATTTAGGAAGGCACATTGGAACATACTACCACAAGAATATTTGTTTTTCCTTTTATCTCACATTCTATTGAATAATGAACCTACTTTAAAAAATTTATGTATTCAAGCTTGCCAATTTTTCTCTTACTTCTAAGAGCATGTATCCACAACTTCTCATAGTTTTATATTACTTACAATTCTCATTTTTAATGAACCTATGAAGAAAATGTAGGCAGTAAATAAATAGACGATCACTAGAATTCTACTTTGGATTCACTCTACACCTGCTTTATAAATGGATTCCTATTATGACTGTTTTTCAACAAAATTAAAGTGAACTGTATCAATAATGTACTATATCCATAATTCTTATTACTTCTAAAGAATGACAAATAATACTTGTCAAGTGGCGCCTGCGTGGCTTAGTTAATTCAGCCTCTAACTCTTGATTTCTGCTCGGTTGTGATCTCACAGTTAGAGGGTTCAAGCTCCACATCAGGTTCTGCGCTGATGGGGCAGAGCCTGTTTGGAATTTTTTCTCTCTCCTTCTTTCTCTGCACCTCCCCATTCACATGCTCTTTTCTTCTCTCAAAATAGATAAACTGTAATATATAGATATATTTGTCAAAAATAATGACATTAGAAAAAAGTATAGATGAGAGCATACATAAAGAGTATGAAGTCATACTTAAGGATTCGGAAATATGTTTAGTCAACATATTAAATGTGATTACATAATTTCTATAGTGTACATGTTATACTTTCCATTCTTTTCTCATTGGAAAGAGCAAATCTAAAAACATTTAAAAATATAGTTGTAAGTAAATGTTTCACCTAAAAGAAAAATTCACCAAAATTCAAATATTTTCAAGAAAGTTTAATTAGAGTGAGCTCAATATGTGTTTATTAATCATTGACATCACCTTCAACACACACACACACACACACACACACACACACACACACACACAACACACGGACACAAAGACACATCCTATACGCTCATGAGCACAAACTCTGCCAATTTTATATATATATATATATATATACATATATATATATACATATATATATGTATATATATATATGTATATATATATATATACACACATATATATGTATATATATATATATATATATACACACACACACACATACATATATAAAGTATCTCTCTGATATTAAGTTATTAGTTGTGTAAAAATCTGGTGTTCAGATCTCTGATTTGAGACTTTTATCCCTTCTGAGATAGCATGGGCTGGAACAACCGAACATTCATGTGGTGGAAAAAAGCTAGAGCTCAATATGATTGTTCTACCATAAAAACAAACAAGTATATGTGACTATTTACCTATAATTTTTACAAAAATATTTTTTTAAATAGGAAAATTATTTCTTCAGGATATGCAAAATTTTCCAAAAACACAATTTACAACAGATAAATATGATAAATTGGACCTTATCAAATTGAAAACTTCTGCTTGCCAAATGACACTGTAAGAAGAATAAAACAGTAAACAAAAGGCAATTATAACATATTTTCAAAATAGATAACTAATAAAAGACTTACATCCAGAATGTATGAAGAACTCTCAAAACTCACTAAATATACAAGCAACTCAAAAAATCAGCAGATTTTAAGAAGATTTTATTTATTTATTTATTTATTTATTTATTTATTTATTTATTTATTTTTTAACGTTTCTTTATTTTTGAGACAGAGAGAGACAGAGCATGAACAGGGGAGGGGCAGAGAGAGAGGGAGACACAGAATCTGAAACAGGCTCCAGGCTCTGAGCTGTCAGCACAGAGCCCTACGCGGGGCTCGAACTCACGGACCGTGAGATCATGACCTGAGCCGAAGTCGGACGCTTAACCGACGGAGCCACCCAGGCGCCCCACGATTTTAAACTTCATTATGAAAACAAAGGCAAATTAGACCATGGAAAGATGCTTAATATCATTAGTCCCTAGTGAAACAAATTTAAAACCACAGTGAAATACCTCTAAACACTTCCTAGAATGGCTAAGATCCCACTCTTGCCATTATTAGGTGTTGATCAGGGAGTACAGAAAGCAGAACTCTCATATATTTCTCATATATTTCTGTTGCAGAGGCAACGGCTAGTATGGAACACAATTCCACTGTTTCTAATAAAGCTAATGTGCACTTACCATAAGACACAGCAATTGCCAGAAAACACTTTTGGTATTTACCCAAAGATGTGAATATTGTATTCAATCAAATATACCGTGTGAATATTTATAACAACTTTATTCAGACCTGCCAGAAACTGAAACCCACCCAAACTTTCCTTCGTGAACTGGTAAACAATGAAGGGCAGATCCATACAAGGAAATACTACTCCACATTTAAAAGTCAGCAAACTACCTACACAGCATCAGCATAGATTAATTTCACATTCATAATACTAAGGGAATGAAGACAGACCCAAAAGTCTACATACTGTCTGACCTATTTTAATGACCATCGTGGATTAGGTGAAAGTTGTACTGACAGGTCAGACCATGTGTTTCCAGGAGATCTAGTGAGGACAATGCTTGTTTACAAGTGGGTATGAGGGAATTTGGGATAGTGATGGTATATCTTGACTGTGGTTGTAGTTACACAACTCTGTGTTGTTCGAATCTCACATAATTGCACATTAAAAAGGGTGACTTTTACTGTAGGCAATTTAGACCTAATCAAATTATAACAAAAATACAGGAGGAAATGTTACTGTTTGATGAGAGAGGTTATGTATCTCTTTGAAAATAAAACAGGACGGCAGCAGAATAAAGTTAACCTTGCTTGAAAATTATAACCTGGAAAATTCTATCTCAGAATAAGAAGTCTTTTTTCTATAATTGTTTTCTACCAATGTTTTCTTTCTTTTCATTTCTACCTTAGATGAAAACAGGATTTTAATAAATAGTGAAAATAAAATCTAAAATCTTATAGGAAGTTTGCTACTATTTGTTTTACCAAAACAATACATAATCTTGCCTGGTATGTGTAAAACTGATCAATGCAAATCATTATCCTTTCTAAGAAGGTATTTGACCCTTAAGAAGTAATAGATACAGAAGTAATCTACCGAAGTCACATACTTTCTCTATACTGGTGCAATCTACCATCCCCTTTGTCTTTATAATTAATTTATTTAAAATTAAAGCATTTCTCATGATTGATTTTAGAACACTGGGTTCTTTTTTTTTAAGGTTTATTTATTTAATTTGAGGGAGGGGGAGAGAGAGAGAGTACAAGAGCAGGGGAGGGGCAGAGAAAAGGAGAAAGAGAGAATCTCAAGCAGGCTCTGCACTGTCACAAGAGAGCCCAACATGGGGCTCAAACTCACGATCGACGAGATCATGAC
Organism: Puma concolor; assembly: GCF_028749965.1. Lineage (NCBI taxonomy): Eukaryota > Metazoa > Chordata > Mammalia > Carnivora > Felidae > Puma > Puma concolor. The sequence continues at coordinate 183,660,619 of NC_141667.1, forward strand.
CAAAGCTGATATCAAGAGTCAGACGCTTAACCACCTGAGCCACCCTCGTGCCCCAGAACACAGGGTTCTGAAAATGTTCTTACCCAAGCAACAGATTCAAACAATAGATGGAGAGAACAACTCAACATAATAGAAGACATATAGTATCCAACATATATAAAGAAAACACAACCTGTAAGTTTTAGAACAAAGTCCACGAACAGAAATTAGGCAGTCACAGAACCCAAAATATTTATAGCAATTAAAGATACTGAAAAGGAGCTCAATCTTACAAGCTACCAGATAACTATAAACTAAAGCAATTAAAGCCATTATTTCAAACCACAATGTTGGGAAAAATAAAGTAGAATGATAGATTCAAATGTTGGCAAGAATAAGGATAAATTTATTTCCCTTAACTGATTCTGAGAGGGTAAATTGATATTATGATCTTCAGAGCAATTTGTCACTAGCTAATAGGTATCTATTCACAGATTTGAGTACTTTAGAGTTAAAACTTATATTAAAGTTAAATTAGACCATAAAATGTATTTATAAGCGAAATAAAATAAAATGAATAAGCAGATAATATATATATTTTTTCATAATTCACATGATGTGTCATATATGCAATGTTCTATATGGTAGGTAGATGTTTGTCCTGTATGTAAGTAAAAATATAAGAAATTAGATTAAAGGAATAAGCTCAGGCACAAGACACTGAATGCCTTTTGATCTTGAATAAAGTTTAGTCATACTTACAATATTTTGTTTCTAAAAGTAACAAAAATAAAATATATTGTCTTTTTTTTTAGAAATCTGTTTCTTTTAATAATTTATGACACCTTAACATTTACATTTCTGAAAACAGAGAAAAGTAGATTGTAATGACAGTTTATTTTTTTAGCTAAATTTCCATACTGGGTCTCTGTGTAAAATGAGGCAAGCCAAGATATTACTTTCACGCTATTTCAAGTAGAAATAATAACTTATATAACTAATTGTTCAGTATGTTTATTTGACAAAGTGTGGCTTGGAAGTAGATTTTTTACTTGTGCAATATTGGCCTTTTTTTTAATATTTTCCCTGTAAAACAGAATTTCACCAACCGCAGAGACTGGAAAAAGTATTCATCATTAGGTCTTTATGTTAAAGGCTTTAAAAATCTTAGTTTCTAACAAAGAGCATACATTCTATTATCCTGCTGAGATCTACCAAGCAGCAAATATGCACAGAGACCCCATGATAGCCACAGTAGTTACAACAGTTAAAAGCTAAGCAGCACTCTGCATTTTGGATAGACTAAATGAAGAACACAGTCTTCCAGTCATTAATTCTGCTTATATGTGTAGCTTTTGAGACTTTAGTACTTTAGGTTGAACAGTATTTTTAGTAATATAAAAGTAAAAGTAACTTAACCTTGTAAAAGGCAGTGAAGACAGAGTATCAAATCATTAAAAATAAATAGGCTACTTTGAAACATCCAACTGAGAAAAAGTCCTAGGGAAGTAAAAATTGTTATGATGTCCTACTTCCAAAGAAAGTAAGACTTACAGCCAAGGATAAGATCAGCTGAATGTCTTTTTGTGACCTAAATGAATATATGTGTTTAAGAGCTAATATATTATATTACCATATTAAATAAGTTTATGAATGATATATCTGAATTTATGATTGCTTTAATTTGTGCTGTGATTATGATTCTTTCAAATATCTATACACATGTGTAAGCACACACCCCTTTATTTTATTGTGTAGTATTTTGGTTCACTTCATAATAAGTCTCAGCTTCCTTTGGTGTTCCAGCAATGAGAGTCACATAAAGAATTAAAACAAGTCAGGAGGACCTGCACAATTTCACTTAAATACAGACAGAACTGTAAAAATACATTCAAGTATTTTAAAGTCTGACAAGTAACCTTTGACTTGTAGCAATTGAAAACATTAAATATGATGCAGACATAGCACTAAATCAACAAAAACTACAGACTTGGATTGGAAACCTTTCCCCTCAGAACTCTTTGTCAGATCACTCTGTAAGATGACTCAACTAGGAGAAAGATGCAACAGAGACCTTAAATTTGGACAGAGCTTATTTATCATAATTGGTAAGAAATTGGGGTGCCTGGGTGGCTCAGTCGGTTAGGCGTCCGACTTCGGCTCAGGTCATGATCTCGCGGTCCGTGAGTTCAAGCCCTGCGTCGGGCTCTGTGCTGACAGCTCAGAGACTGGAGCCTGTTTCAGATTCTGTGTCTCCCTCTCTCTCTCTGCCCCTCCCCTGTTCATGCTCTGTCTCTCTCTGTCTCAAAAATAAATAAACGTTAAAAAAAATTAAAAAAAAAAAGAAATACATTCCCTTAAGTACCTAAGTTAGTATTTTCTTTGATATACAAAAGAGATTTCGTGTCTCTAAGCAAGAACATGAAAATACTTAGATATAGTCATCAAGTTAGCCCACCTAACAAACATTTATTCTCATTTTAGTAGTCTGCTTTGAATTTATTCCACTCTTTTGCTCCTTGTCTAATTGCTCTGTAATATATAACAGGCAGATGACAATATAGTTGCATGAATGACAGAAAAATTATGTATTTTTAGAATGCCTCGCCTCACCTCCATCAGGTCATAAAATATTATGACAATTAGGAAAATTTTGAATATGCACTGACAGGTCTTACAATAAGCCTGAATACAGGATATGAGCAAAACAAACTAATAAAAGAAGTCTCCTAGGTTTTTGGTTTAGGTAACCAAATAAAAGACTGTTTCGCTTAAAAGTTAGAGAAGTGGTCAATCATGAGTCTAGAAGTGTGTATGAGGAGAAACAAACCTTTATTTTAAAATTGGTTTAGTTAGATGGCTCCTGGATACTAAAGCAAAGATACAAAGTAGGCAGTTTGATATTGGGGCAAACACTGTTGGTGCACCTCCCAAATGTCTTAGGTTCCCATTGACTGCTTTAGTGCTATCACTCACCCAACTGCCGCATACACTGCCTGTGCTTCTGCCTATACCTGCGCATACATTGCATTTGGGCCATTGTCAACACCTCACATTAAACAGTTTCTTCCAGGGCAATAGCAAGTAAAGAACAAAAGGCAATACTCTTGTCCTCATGGTTCAATGTACATCATCACCATGGGGCTAGACTTATATCTGAAAGCAAGTCTTCATTGGGCTTCTTCTGTTTCCTATTCTGTTTCCTTAGGCTCTTTTACATTACCCATGACAATACAGTAAAATCTTGGATTGTGAGTAACTTGTTCTGCAATTGTTCTGCAATACGAGAAAACATTTTTAATAAATTTTCACTTGATAAATGAGTAATGTCTTGCAATACAAGTAGTATGTAATGCCGAATGTCACATGATCACAAATGAGCCAATGATTCTTCTCCCCTCTCTCTCTCTCTCTCTGTCTGTCTGTCTCTTTGCAGGATTATGAGTGATTGTCTCCCATGCTCGGATGCTCAGTCTCAGACCACAGTGTTTGGCAGAAATCAGTGATTTTTCAGAAGGTTGGAAGGTGCCCACAACAGCCATTAGTGTATTTTTGTCACTTCAAAGCACCTATGGACAGTCCTTTGCTTTTCCATACAAGAGTAAGCTTAGGAATGCTTTGCTTCATTCTAGGTCAGGCTGCCTGCAGATATAGACCCTTTCCTCTGCTCCTTATTTCCAGTTACATTCAATACAGTATATGACAAGAGTTTATCAACACTGTACTGTAGTCAATATCTGTGCAAGTGTACACAATGGCCCCCATGCAGAAAAAGATTCCATTGAGCCAACAGATAGCAATCATTCCATTAGTAATAGTGAAAGTCATCCTACATCCTCCTCTCTCTTGTCTCCCTCACACTAGCCATGAAAGTTTTGAAAGGTAAGTGCAGGTTGATTTATTTTTCTTTATATTTTTATATTTTCTTTATTATTTTGTATTATATTACAGCATTGTAATCATTTTATTTGAATATTCTGGTTTGTGTAATGACTCATCTGAGTGCACTATTTCTCATGAGGAAATTCTCTTTGATATGCAAGTGCTTTGGTTTACAGGCATGTTTCCAGAATGAATTATGTTCACAAACTAATGTTTTACTTACTTTCTTGCATGTAAATTCTATTCTCAAACTCTTTTTAGGGAATCCTAATAGACCTAATATACAAGTCAAATAGAAAAATTTGGTTTAGAAATACAAATGTAGAAAATATCAGTATAAATGACATTTAACACAGAGCCTTGCATATAATTATGAAGCTAATTAATGTAGATATAGGTAAACAGTGGGTGTAAAGCCTCGGTCCTGGGAAGCTTCAGTATTCAGAGGTGCATATGGGAAGAACAGTCAACAAAAGTAACTTAGAATGTCTTATGAGAAAAAAAAGAATAATAAAGTGATGATAATGCACCAAGATGCTCATATGATCAAATATGCCAAAGTGCTATAGAATCGATAAGCTGAAGAAACTGAATTGATCACAAAAAAAAAATCTTTACAAAAAAGCAAATGTAGAAATATATTGAATAATTACAGCAAAAGCTTCACTCTCAATATTTCATTTTATAAATGACATGAAATGATTTGGCATCTTCAGCAGGACACAAAGGCCAGTGCCTCCTGAGAAATTGGGACAGAGAACATTAAGGAAAGAGGCTGACAAGAAGCAGCAGAGGGATGAAATTTTGAAGAACTGCTGTGAAGCCCTAGACATAATACCAAAATTAAAATTTATACTGGAAGAGCAGCAGAACATAATTTTATTCATATAATATAGAAAACAAAATCTGTGATTGTAGGTTTGAGAAACTCTAGTAGAATGTAGAATAGAGAGATTTAGTACAACATGCAACGAGAAGAAAAGCTGGATCACAGAAGAAACACTAATAGTCAATACATTAAAAAATAAAATATCCAGGGGCGCCTGGGTGGCGCAGTCGGTTAAGCGTCCGACTTCAGCCAGGTCACGATCTCGCGGTCTGTGAGTTCGAGCCCCGCATCAGGCTCTGGGCTGATGGCTCAGAGCCTGGAGCCTGTTTCCGATTCTGTGTCTCCCTCTCTCTCTGCCCCTCCCCTGTTCATGCTCTGTCTCTCTCTGTCCCAAAAATAAATAAACGTTGAAAAAAAAATTAAAAAAAAAATAAAATATCCATATGTAAACGGTAACCATAAAATGATATAATAATATCACATATGATTTTCACTCATCAAATGTTAGCAAGAATGTGATGAGGGATTTCTGGAAGTACACCATTATTTAAAACTTTCTGACAATCTATTTGTCCCTCATACATTGGGACCCAATAATTTCACTAATAGAAATCAATCCTAGGTACATTTATGTTCTAATTTTTTTATACAAGAATAACTTATTATTTCCTTTAGCAATATTCAAGGCAATGAAAATTTCAAAAGGTTAGTTATTAAATAAATACTGGTATATTCTCAGAGTAAATATAGATGAACATTAAGGTTAATGATTTTTTCCTTTTTAATATCTTCTGATTAGTTTTTTTTATAAATTATTTAATGTTTACTTATTTTTGAGAGAGACAGTGAGAACGGGGGAGAGGTAGAGAGGGAGGCAAGTATTGGAAGCAGGCTCCAGGCTCCGAGCTATCAGCACAGAGCCCATGGTGGGGCTCAAACTCCCTAGCTATGAGATCATGACCTGAGCCGAAGTCAGACGCTTAACTGACTGAGCCACCCAGGAGCCCTCTTCTGATTAGTCACAATATGATTAAAAACACAATTTAATATAGTCAAATTGAGATATTTGTATGCCAGCCAGACCTACAGCTACCATGCACATACGCCTATTATATGGAATTAGCAACTTCCATCTCTCCTTTATCCAGATAGCCATAGTATCAACTATGGCCTAAGAAGAATGTTTATAACATCACAATTGTTCTGAAGTATTAACATGCCTTGTATACTTTTGGGTAACATATGGACCAGAATTTATATGTAGAATGAAAAATATGCCTCTGATAGTAAATCCGTAATTCGTTAGGAGCCAACAATTATGAAGAGTTAAACTCTGGAGGGAACCCTGGTTCCAAATGGAAAGTATGGTACTTAGAATGAGTCCAGGAACAACTACCAAGAAAGTTGGAGACCACTTGATGTGGAAAGAATTGTGAATGCCTATAATAGCTATATCATAAGGGATCACATAGACAGTGGTTTTTAAACAAACGGGGAAAACAAACAAACAAGACCAGATCTTGTCAGCAAGTTAAAATGAACAAAATAATTTTAGAGCAATGGTGAGAGCAAGAATTTAAGGAACTGTGAGCAGTCTGGGTTGAACAAACAACATTATTCCTAAGGAAGTTTTGAATACATTCAAAGTATGCCCCTGATGATTCTAAATGATACTAAAGAAGCAAGGAAACCTCAACATGAGGCAGAGAGTATATAGGTTTAAATCAGTGTACATGATATTTATTGTAATACTCCTATGATCTCACTCATATTCTTGAACTTCTAATGAAGTATCTGTGGAGTTAGAATGAATACTTTGTATTTTTCCAAAGATCTTGCATTGAGAACATGTCTCACTTATAATAAATACATTACAGAATTGTATCAATTGCTCTTCATTTCAACCAAGAACAAAATGTATAATCTATAGTACGAAGACAGATTGTAAAAGTAGTTAAATGTAAATGGATTCTAAAATATATTTTTACCAGGGGCGCCTGGGTAGCTCAGTCAGTTAAGCATCTGACTTCGGCTCAGGTCATGATCTCGCAGTTTGTGAGTTCGAGCCCCACGTCGGGCTCTGTGCTAACCGCTCAGAGCCTGGAGCCTGCTTCAGATTCTGTGTCTCCCCTCTCTGTGTCCCTCCCATGCTCATGCTCTGTCTCCCTCTGTCTCTCAATAATAAATAGACATCTAAAAAGTAAAATAAAATATATTTTCACCAAATGAAATAAATAACAACAGATGTTAATGATAAAAATTTTCCTGTAATAAATGATTCTGTTTTCATTGGATATCAGCTACTAAATAAAAGAATATATGTGTAAAGGTTTGGAAGTAAATATTTGTTTAATCTTTGTTGAGTTATCTATTTATGCAAATTTTTTACCTTCGTAAATTTTGTGAACTCATAACTTTGTGTACTCATATAAGTTTTAATACTTTCAGTTTTTTTCTTAAAATATAAATGTTATGAAAATGTAGAGCTGTACTCTACCTTTCCAGTATCTTTCTAGATAATTAAAATTGATTTACAAAACAATCAATGGGATTAGTGGCAAACATTGCCATTCACTATTAATAATAGCATACAAATTTTATTACATTTTGAGTGTTCTGTTCACAGAAATAACTAGTTTAAACATAATATATACTTCTAATCTCCTCAAGTAATGTGTAGACAAGTAAAATTAATAAAGTATATGCGTGCAAATCATTTGCCCAACAATCTATTTTTTGATAAAGGTAAATAGTTACAACACTTGATTCTGAAATTGCATATTATTTTGGCTAATCATTGGTCACTTAAGATGAAGGAAATACTCTGCAATTAGAAAGAAAACAAGAATTCCCCTATCATCATTTTTATGTAACATTACACTAGAGGTTGTATCTGGGGTCAATTTGAGAATAAATATATATAAACATAAAGCACACAGACTGGAAAGGTAAAAGTAAAACTAGCTCTATTCAAAGATGATGTTATCTTGTATACAGAAAATCTTAGGAATCCACTAAAACTATAAGAACTAACAAACTTGTTCAGCAAGTTACAGGAGAAAAAATCAATATAAAAATAAATTTTATTTCTATATACTAAGCAAAGAAATTAGGTAATAATTCAATTTACAGTAACTAAAAATAATAAACTTGTTAAAAAAATTAACAATAGTGCAAGACTTTTACACAGAAAGCTGTAAAACACTGCTGGAAAAAAAATTTAAAAATAAATACAAAGACTACCTGTATTCATGGAACAGAAGACTAACATTGTTAAGATGGCAACGTTACACAAATTGATCTACAGATTCAATATGATCTTTATGAAAAACTTAGCTGTACAATTTTCTTTTGTAGAAGTTGAAAATCACATTCCTAAAACTAAATGGAAATGCAAGGGATCCAGATTAGCCCACCCCCAAAAAAAATCTTGAAAAAAAAATCACATTGCCCTATTTCAAAGCTTACTACATAGCTGTAACTACTTTGGAATAGTGTTAGGTAGTTCTTCAAAATGCTAAACAGAATTATCATATGATCCAGTAATCCTATTCCTTGTTATATAACCAAGAGTAATAAGAATATGTATCTCCAGGGGTGCCTTGGTGGCTCAGTCAATTGAGCGTCTGACTCTTGGTTTCAGCTCAGGTCATGTTCTCAAACATTGGGCTCTGCACTGCCAGTGTGGAGCCTGCTTGGGATTCTCTCTCTCCCTCTCTTTGCCTCTCCCTTGCTCTTGTTCTCTCTCTCTCTCTAAATAGCTAAATAAACTTTTTTAAAAGTTTAAAAAAAGAACATATATATCCAGGAGAAAATGTATATAAATGATCATGGCAGCTTTATTCCTAATAGCCAAAAGGTGGAAATAATTCAAATATCTTTCATTAAATGAATGGGTAAATGAAATGTTGTTCATTCGTACAATGAGATATGGTTTGGTAATAAAAATAACAAAGTACTGATACATACCACAACATGTATGAAAATTGAAAACTTTATGCTCAGTGGCAGAAGCCAGATACAAGACCACATATTTTATGATCCCATTTATATGATATGCACCGGTTGTCAAATTCATAAAGAGAGAAAGTAGATTGGTGGTTGCCAGTGCTGGGAAGGAAGGGTTGTGACTGCTAATGTGTATAGAGTTTCATTTAGGTGTGATGAAATTTTCTACAACTAAGTAGTGGTGATACCTACTCTACGAATATACTAAGAAACATGTAATTGTTCACTTTTAAAGGGTGAATTTTATGATATGTGAATAATCTTAATGAAGCTATTTTTTAAAGAGATGGTTTTAATAAAGACCAAGAAAACAAATAAAAACATACATATATTTAGTACTTCTATCATTCTAAAGACCTTAAGAGATTGTCTTTATTTTTCATTAAATTGGTAACGATTATATAGATTTTCATCAAGAACTTATTTTTTAATTTTTAAAAATTTTATTTATAATAAATATTTTCAGTTACATTGCTCAGTTAAACATGACTTTAATAATATTAATTATAAAATATCTTGACATAAGTCTTTCAACCACAATTTACTTATTTATTTTCAATATAATTTCCCAGGGATCTCTTTCATTCCAGGCTGTGGAGATCTTAAAATAGTGTCTTAACAAACTGGAATCACTTTTGGAGGATGAGCAAGGACTCTGCTCCTTTTCCTTTACTATCTATATCAAAAAGACATAAACTTGTAATTCCTTTCAGGTTAGATTACTTTAATTACTGGATACATGGGTGACACTTTGAATTTCAGTTGGGCAATTATGCAATATACACAGATGAAATAAAGGCATGAATATATTCGGATAAAGGGACCTCATGGCTTTCTTTGCTTCTTTCTGTTTTTTTTTTTTTTTTTTTTTTTTTTTGATAAACAAACCTAAGCAAGCATTAAGAAGAGAAATTTTTAATTTCTTAACATTTTCTAAAATCCTAGAAAATTCTATAAACATAATGTCAGTAACTTTCAATTTCTTTAAACTTAATTCCACACAAATTACAGTCATCTACATAATAAGTACTTAAGAATACAATATCTTTGAAGTCTGTCAGGGTGATCTCTAAAAAGCTTTGTTACTCATTTTAGACCCTGGCATTACTGCCCATCAACTAACCTTTTTGTCTTTCTTTTATTTACCTTGTATTACAAAACTAACCCAAATTTAGGTGAAAGTTGTAGTTTAAATGGTAAATAATTAAAAAGCAACCTGCCAGCTCATCAGCAGCAGTATATTATTTTGTCAAGATTTTAAGAACAAATCAATTGTTTCTTTAACCAAAAAAAATAATAACTGTTATTGCAATCAGAGGTAAGGTATTCTATTAAAAGTAAATTCCACAGAAAAGCAATGGTGCTCACTCCACCTGATAAAAGAGAATAGCTGGCATGGCATATTTTGTAGGAGTGATGTCAACAAAAAGCTTTTAGAATAAGAAGTATGTGATACAATAGTTTATAAGCCTATAAACTTCAGTGTGATTTATCTTTCTGTAATGTGAATGGATAGATTTATAAGCCATCCCTACCATCCACTGATGATTCATTGAGTAAGTATGTTTTCAGGCTGCTGCATACAGAACCTTCAACCATAAAGTCATGCAAGTGGTGACTCACATACCATATATTCAAGAAGCTTTTAAAATCAAACTTTTTAAAATTGTAATTCACCAATTACAAGTGGGTCTTATGTTTGCTTTGTAACCGACACTGACAAGGGAAAGCACTTTTCTGAGTGTCTCTTCAGCTGTTTATCAGACATTTGTGTGCCCTCACTTCTAAATGGGTGGGATCAAGTAGTTGATTAATACTATTATTCAACTTCTCAGTTTGTTCTTCTTAGAATTTATTTCTATACTTTTGTTACCACAATAAAGGTTATCAGAGACCACTGTAATTCCAATTTTCTGTGGTAGTGAACAATAAATCTCAGTGTAACTCCATTGATTGAAAAATAATAATAATCGATGAATCTCAACCATTTTTAGAGTTGAGAAGATTTGAAGAATAAAATTTTAGTCCTATGGGTCAAGTCTCTCAACACTTGCTCAGACCCAAATTAACAAAATCTAAAGAGGAATAAGCAATTCACGCAGAAAACTCTAGTTTTTACAATCCATTTGAAATTAGAAACAATTCTTTCATGTAGATGTACCTTAACAACATGCCATTAAATCCATTAAATAACTCAGATGCAGCATCAATGATTTTTGCTTACATATGTACAAAGTTTTAATTTTGTTAGAAATGTCACTTCCTAATAAAGATGGCTACCATAGAATAAAACTCTGTGTGTGCGTGTGCGTGTGTGTGTGTGTGTGTGTGTGTGTGTGTGTGTGTTAATTTCTCTAATGACAAATGGCTTTTTTTAATGATCTTCCTAACTGGTAATAGTGACTGACTTTTAAAACAGAGAAAAAGACTGCGAAATAACATACAAATCACTAAAACTGTTTCAAACGCATTCATTGTAGATTTTATAAGTTAACATAAACATAGAATTGTTTTACCCATTAAGACAAATTAATGTCAAGAGGGCACAGCAAGTATCAACTGACTAAATTTGATGGTCTTGCCTTCTATAATTTTAAGATTATAATCTAGAATATTAAACTACTTTAAAATATATAATATAAATATATATATATATATTATTTTTTGAAAGAGAGACAGAGTGCAAGTGGGGGAGAGGGAGTAGAGGGAGAAGAGGGATAGAATCTTAAATGTGGAGCTGGCCACAGTGTTTGATCTCATGATCATGGAGATCATGACCTAAGCAGAAATCCAGAGTCGGAACCTCAACCAACTAAGCCACCCAGGGGCCCCTTAAACTATTTTTAAACCTTCATCATATATGCTGAATGGATGTCACTGTGAGTCAGGACACTAGGAGTTAATAAAAGTAATGGAAATTATCTTGCTTTATACCAATGATAGAACTAGAAAGAAAAATATGAGTTCAGCCATTTATAAAAAGTCAGAAATGGCTTTATGCCAATCTTCATAAATTTATAATTTAATCAACACTTCAGGGAAAAAAAAAAGTGAGCCAAGTACATTTTTGTGAGTAATAGACAGCTCTCCTTAACCCTCTTGCATTACCAAGTTCAGTTTTACTTTTTTAAGAGCAGTCATTTCTACTCTGATAATGTAAGTCCAGTATTACATAGTTAACATATTGGTGCTCAGTAATATTTGAATTCAAATGAGGAAATAAGTATCAAAAATATCAGATACTCAGATCAGAGCAACTAGAAGAACTTCAATCCAATAAGTCTAAGTTACTAAACTCAGTTAAATTACGCACATTGTGCCCGTTACGTTTTCTTGAAATTATTCACTTTCCAACGGAAGTTGTGAATGTCTACCTATGATGGCTCTTCTCATATTATTTATTAATTATCCATTTTATGCGAGATATATAATAACATCTAGGCACCAAATATGTAAAGACACAGTCCCTGTTTCAAGAAACTGATAATCAAAAGGGAAACAAAAAAATAAATTGACATTTGTTGTTTTGTGATCAAAAATGATGATAAATCTAGGTATTTATTATGGAACACCACCTGGCATATCATTATACCACAATGTCATTTGAATTTGAGATTGAGAATTTTGCATTAACATCCATATTAACAAATAATGTCATTAATATATTCTCTTCCCAAGCAATTATTATTCATATTTAAATGAAGAAATTTTTATTTTGCACCATATCCCTGGACTTTTATGAAAGTTCTGAAAGCACTTCTGTTATAAATCTATTAATTTTATATCTAGCATTTTAGGAAAATTTCAGTTTTGTCCAGTTTTTCCAAAACAGAACAAGATGTTTTCAGAGATGTTTATAAACAATATATTAGATCAGCAGTGTATGAAAAAAAAAAAAACAGGAAGTACTAAATCCATGGTATTTGCAATATATACATTGACTATTTGCTTGCCCTTTTGAAAGTTGCAATTTAATTCATGGCTTCTGGGTTGGAGACTAAGATATAGCATTAGCCACTGGGGCTCCGTGATATGTAATTTTGTGGTATGTGTTGATGAGCAAAAGTGGGGTTCATGACGGAATGGCTCAGGCTTGACTGCTTTATCTTTGGAATAAATATGCAAGGGTATTGTAAGAAATTATTAAGATCCCTGCAAATTCTTTGTTTCTAGGGATGATTTATAAATCTTTTATAACAACCTGCCATTTTGCATCATATAATCAATAATTATCATCCTTAGCTAAGGTAAATAAATCTGTTGGACAACATTGATAACTAGATCTCTTCTATTCCTGGATTACTTGATCTTCACTGAAATGAGAACTTCAGAATCTTAAAATAGTATATATTTTTTAATCTTCTCATGATTATTTTCCCATGATAGATAAATATATCCATGTGTGCTCTGTTACTTGTTATGTTTTAAGTTCAGACTGATTCTCAAAATAAATCATAACAATAACAAAATATGAAGGCACACTATTTAATCATTTTAAACTATTTTTGTAATTATTTACCAAAGGTCCGGAAAAGCTTTTATTAAGCATGAGCTAACTGGTATCCTCTATTAACTTTTGAGATAAAATGTGTATAAGAAATCAATCATGAGGGTTTTATTCTTTTTAAAATTACTTTCGCTATTCTAGTTCTTTTGCCTTTTCATATAAATTTTAGAATTGTTCATTGCCAGTAATTAGAAATACAATTGATAGCTATATATTGACCTTGTATACAGAAATCTTGCTGAAATCACTTTATGTCTAGAATATTTTGTGTTGCTCTCATTGGAATTTTAACATAAACAAATATTAGAAAAATTTTCACTTTCTAATCTGTGTTTTTTTTTTTTTTTTCTTTACTTACTACAATGACTGTGACTTCCAGTATAATGGTCTATGATGGGTGAGACTAGACATGCTTGCCTTGCTCCTGATTTCTCAGGGAAACTGTTCAGCCTTTCACTATTTATAATGATGTTATCTGTAGGGTTTTTGCAAATTTGCATTACCGGGTTAAAGAATTTACCCTCTATTCTTAATGTGCTAAGAGTTTCTTATGATCAGATGTTGGGCAAAGGCTTTTCTAAATCTGTTAAAGTGATCACATGACTATTCTGTCTTTTGTAAATACAGTGAATCACAATGAATTTTATATATTGAATTGCTCTTTCATAACTTACATATACTCTACCTATCTAAGATGCCTTGCGCGCGCGCGCGTGTGTGTGTGTTATTTTATTGTTACAAAGAACTTGTGCAACTCTACTCATAAAGAACATTGTTTTGTGGTTTACATACAATTTGTTGGGTTTAGGTATCAAGAAATGCTGATTGAATAAAATGAGTTGGAAAATATTTCCTCCTCTCCTCGTTTTTTAAAGATTAATAAATGATATTATTTAATCCTTAAATATTTATAAAATTTAACAGTGAAACTTTCTGGGCATCTTTCTTTATTGGAAGATTTTGGCTGAGAATTCAAGTCGATATTATATTATCATGTTATATATTTCTTCCTGAGTATATTTTGGTAGTATGAGAATTTCAAGGGTTTTCTCTTTTTCATTTAAATTACCAACTTTACAATCATAGAGTTTTTCAGAGCATTTACTTATTATCCTCTAGTTTCTATGTAGTATGCAGGGATATTCTCTCTTTCATTCCTGATATGAGTAATTTGTGTTTGGGGGTTATTCTGTGGTGAATTTTGCTAAAGGTTTAATACTTTTTTCAAAGAACCAAATTTTGTTTCACCACTTTTCTCTTGCTTTCTTTTATTCTGTGAGGTATGAGCTCAACTTATTCTTTTTTATTTTCCTAAGATTTACCTTAGATCGATTTCAGATTTGCCTTACAGTCTAATAAACACATTTAATGTTATAAGTTTCTGTTTAAGCATTGAAGAAATTTTTTATATATTGCATTTTCATTTATCTAAAAATATCTTCTATTTCTCTTGAGACTTTCTCTTTGACCTATGAGTTATTTAGAAATATTTTGTTTAATTTCTAAATATTTGAGAAATATATATATATATATATATATATATATACATATACATAATATACTCACATATACACATATATATGTATACCTACATACAGTGTATATCATTTTGTTACTGATTATCGCATGGTAAAAATGTACTTTCCTACATCCAAAAAAAAAGGTCGGTAAGGAAATATTAGTGGCAAGGAAGAATTTCCTTCCTTCTCTGGGGACCTGATTCTGATAAGTAAGGAGGTTTCAATGATTATTTTGATATCAATGATAGTAGGTGGAGATGTTATAGCTGTTCATGTAGAGATACCTATAGCTGGAGATGTTCATGTAGAGATAGCTATAGCTGGAGATGTATGGGTGGAGATGTTATAGCTGTTCATATAGAGATAGACTATAAAAAAAAAACTGTAATGTCAATACTTTCTCTATGTTAGTAACAGTAATGTCAACAACATTCTCCATACTATCAATAGGGCCAGAATAAATTGTAGCAGTGAAGACTCAAGGCAGAAATTGTAATTACTTAACAATTCCAAAGGGTGATTTCAAAATATGTTATCACTGGTGAACACTGAGAAGAATGAGAACCTTCCCAAGGTCAGAATGTTATTTGGCAAGTTATGTATATATACAACAGGATTATAACTACTCTAATCAGAGGTCAAATTTATCAATGTCATTTGCAAAAGGACATGTAGCAGACACTTCAAGTAGAACTAACTACTGATAAGTGGACTGACAACAGCTCATGCATTAACAATTTCATTTTAGGAAAAAAAAAAGAAGTGCAATCACGTATTATATCCAAAACCTGCTAAGGGTAATGACCTACACATACAGTTGTTTTACACTTCACTTGATTGATTAGCTTCTGAAAGTTTATTCAGCTCTAATCAGGTTAGATGTGAATTAGAGTGCATTTATATTCATGATTATAATCGCACCTAAATCGGTAGACCCAAGAAATGTGGTATTTCCCATTCAGATACTGGCATTCTCATAATCCTTTGTCTATTTATACTTTTAAAAAGACATCTTATGCCCTATCATCAATAGCAGTACTCATACGAAAACAACTTAATCTAAATTAAAAAAAATTATCTGTCTGTAGATACCATAGTTTAAACTAGATGTGCTTAAAAAAAGTTAGTCGTAATAAGAATAAAACATACTCTAAAAAACCCACAGAAGATTGTGAAGTTATATAATTTTTTAAAAATATGAAAATAAAACTTGTAATGTCTCTCACACACATACACACATGCACACACACACACACACACACACACACACATCTCTAAAAAAAGGGTTATTAAAGTAAGGCTTCTATTGACATCCAGATGTGTATGAAAGAGTAATTCAATATCCTGGTTCCAAAGAGAAAAAAATTCTTCTCAAAACCTGCTTGGAAAAACAAAAACAAAAACGACACTCTATATGCAGACACAAATGCACTTTCAACAGTGTTTCTTCATTCGAACTCACTTGCTACAATTAAAATACATATGGACCAACATCCTTTGGTTTCAGCTAATATATTGATTCTTTCAAACACAAATTACTATTCAGTTCTCTGTATATCCTGGGTTCAGGAAACATGTCTTTGGACAAGACACAAAAGGCTCTTCCTCTTCTGAAGCTTAAATTCTAGTAGGATATGACAGATGATAAATAGCAAAGTTATGGAGTTACTTGAAGTAAAAGTTTCCTGGGCAGAAAGAACAACTGGTACAAATGAAGAAAAGCACATATGACACTGATATGATTCTAGAACTCTCCAAAATTGGGCCAGTGTGCAGTGGACTCAGTGTGAACACAGAAAGATGATAGCACATTAGTTCAGGGCGGTTGGCAGGTCCAGGAAGAACACAGCCATCTTAGGAAAGAGGGAAAAGTTTATGGTCAGTGAATCATAAAAAGTGTAAAATAAAGGACAAAGCCACTTTCCTTCATACATTATTTTCAAAATAACTTCTATAGCTAAATCCTAAGGAAAATTAAAACAAAACAAAACAAGAACAACAACAAAAACAAGATCCTCTTTGATCTAAAAGGCCTGATTTTCTTCCATACCAATTATAAACATTTGCCTTTTTTTCTTTTTAGGGGATATTGCATCTCATTTAATAATGGTGTTTAAATACTGAGTACAGTAATTAAATTTTTTGCTATGCAATGTCATATTAGCCAGCATCCTAGAAGTTTTCTAATTTGGATATATCAGAAAAGAATGGTTTACTGACACAGGCTTAAAATGTACTTACTTATTTTTACAAGGTAACTATTATGTTTCTGTCATTTTCAGAGTTCCGTTTGACCTCTTTGACAGAGATCTCAATAAGTTTTGCCTGATAACACCTGTGATATGTAATTTAAAAGGAATTGCCTGCATTTTTTTATGGCTCATCAGATCCACTCTGAATGGTCAATTAGTGTACATCAATAATTACTGCACATTCTAGAAAAGAAGATTTATATGGAATTTATAAATTATAACTCAATTATCCATCAAAAATAGAGATATGAAAACACAGAAGGTGAGTGTGAACCATGACAAATTGGATAAGCTCTCACACACCATTAAACAGCCTCAATAGTCATGTTAGGGGGAAGACTTTTGCACTTTTTCATTTTGCCTTCTCATCACCTGTTCCAATTATGTCTCTCCATAAATGAGGTCCATAAATGCCATTAAAAACAGAGTCATCTAATGCCAGTTTCCTGTTTAATAGTCATAAATACAATAAAATGATAATAAAAGATAGTTCATTAAAATGAACTATCCTTTACTGAACATAAAATTTATTATATTTAATACATAGCACCATCTAGTGAAATTTGAGGGGAATGTGTAATATATTGAATATGATGCAAAACAACTTTGCAAATATTAGAGATTAGTCCTTGTGCACTAGTTATGCATTTAAGTTTCTCCAAGAAATTTCCTAAAGAATAAATAAAATGTTATATCACACACATTTATATATATCACATTTGTAAATGTATGTTTTTTATATTAATGTTTATACAACCAGGAAAATGATCTTCTACTCAAACACACAAGCAATCTTATGCAAGCATTTATTAGTTAAGTGGGTATTCCTTCAAAATTAAGAAAATACAACCTAAAATAAGTCAACTAGAATATATGAAAGTAAAATGATACATGTAGTATGTGTTGTCTCTCAAAACTATTCAAAAGTCTGTAACTTCTCTCTGTAAGAGGAGAGTAATCAGGGTATCCACAAATGTACTTCAATTTTTTAATTTATTTATTTTGAGAGAAAGGGAGAGAGAAAGTCCTCCCACACAGGAGAGGGGCAAAGAGAGAGAGGGAGAGAGAGAACCTCAAGCAGGTCTAGCTGTCAGGCTGTCAGCACAGAGCCTGACACAAGGCTTGACCCCACAATCCTGAGATCATGACCTGAGCTGAGATCAAGAGTTGGATGCTGGGGGCACCTGTATAGCTCAGTCAGTTAAACATCTGACTCTTGATATTGACTCTAGTCATGATCTTACAGTTGGTGCCCCGTGTGGGGGTCCATGCCGGCAGTGCAGAACTTGCTTGATATTCTGTCTCCCTCTCTCTCTGTCTCTCCTCTGCTTGCCTTCTGTCTCTCTCTCTCAAAATAAATAAACAAACATTAAAAACAAAACAGTTGGACAGTCAACCAGCTGAGCCACCCAGGCATCCCAACTTCAATTTTCTTTTCTTCAAAGAATGTCCCTAATAACTTTTCATGATACTATTTGATGGTATTTTTTTTTTTTTTATAAAATGCAGGCTGAAAGTTTATGAAAGTTGTTGTAATAAATTTATTTATTTTTATACTAAATTGTAATTTTTTTACATTGTAATTCATTTTTTATTATTTTTTAAATTAAAAAAATGTGGGGCTTGAACTCATGATCCTAATAACAAGACTGAGCTGCGATCAAGAGTCGGACGCTTAACCAACTAAGATACCCAGGTGCCCTAGTTGTCATAATAAATTTAATGTGCTTGTTCACAAAATAAACTCTGGCTTGTTTTACATATTAAATACTGAAATATCAGTTTATTAAAATAATATGTATAGAATTACATGAACATCATATCTTACTCCTTGTGTTGATTTCTTGCCATTTTAACATAGAGTTCATCTATGCGTAGCATTTATATTTCTATACACATATGTATATTTCTATACACATAGTTTATATGTATATTTCTATACACATAGTTTACACATAAATTTGATCTTCAATGGTAAGAATGTACCATCCTTTGTGAATAAATTATTCTTAAAATTTTAAGTGTTTAATGATTCATTTAAAAATTACAATAACAAACCCATTACATGTTAAGTAACATTTTTTATGTTACTTATGTTATGAAAAACATTTTTCAAAATAAGAGATATTTTATGAAAACAGTAGGACTAATTTACTTTTTTTGCAGGTGAATACATTGTTTTGAAATAACAACAATATTTTAAAAACACTCTGGCAATAAAAGTTGTATCAGGACTTAATAATA
Source organism: Puma concolor (assembly GCF_028749965.1). Taxonomy (NCBI): domain Eukaryota; kingdom Metazoa; phylum Chordata; class Mammalia; order Carnivora; family Felidae; genus Puma; species Puma concolor. The sequence goes on from NC_141667.1 coordinate 183,679,840, forward strand.
CTTTTTAACTAAAAAGGATAAGTTATAATGCAATCAAGTGTAGATTTCTTTTGCATTTCATAACTGGACTTTAAAGGCAATTCTAAAGAGATAAATTCAAATGACCTTTGTAACAATTTTAACTAAATCAATTGTATTATTTAGCTATTAAGTATTGACCAACTATCATGAACTATCAACTTAATGAATAAGAAGTACGTAAGTGATGAGAACATACTGTCTGATTTTCCAACTATGAGAGGATAATTGACCAGAAGCCCTAGGTGCTATGCTCTGAAATGCGTTTCCATGTGTGCTTAAAGGCTATGCTTTCCACAGTCTCCTCCCAACCAGTGACTAAGTAAGATATAGATAAAAAGGCAGACCCGTTCTGGGCGACATGGGACTCTAATGACAGCCATCTTTGAATTAGGAACTCCACAGCCTGGATGAGCTTCCTGTAAATTGTTACTGTCTGTAAAGCTTCCACCAACCTTCTTTCCCCCTCTCTTTTACTGGGATCAGACCTGCACTGCAATTCAATGGTTCTCCTTGATTGTTCCAGCTCCCAGATCTTACCCCATACTTTTCTTATGAGTATTTCCCCTAATAAAATTCTTGCACACTTAATTACATTTAATTTCATTTGCCTTTACTTCTAGAATTCCAAAGTGGGATCCTGGAAGGACCAGATTTTTTTTTTTTTTCCTCAGAGTGATAGATATTTACTCCAGATACTGGTTTGCTTTTGTTACACACACAGCTTTGGCCAGGACAACAACACAGAAACTAACAATACTTAATCCAGAGGCTTGGAATCCCACACAGAGTAGCACTGGGTAGGGGACAGAAGGATAAAATTTAACTATCAGTTATGCCTACCAGCAGGTCACTTCAGAATCCATGTACTTGGGGATTGCAAGTCAAGCACAAAGAACTATAATGTCAGATGTAATTGACCTTGATGAGTAGGAGAAAGAATTCTGTTCTTAGACAATAGGGTAGGGAGGAAGATGTATAGAACCCAGTTGATCTACTTGGATAACCTCTGTTCCATCTGTATTCCCATGCCCCATTTTAACTGTGAATAGACAAATGCAGAAACCTTGAGCTGAGAAGGAAGTTAAGATTATCAAGGGATCAGGCCCATCTGGAATGAAGTTTTGGGTCATACTACTAAGTAAGCCAGCATGACTCTGAAGAGATAACTGAGAGTGGGAGGGATTTAGAATGGATGATGGTGTTTGGGGAGGATATCAGTTGTAATTTCAAGATCAACTGCATCAATGGGTGCTAAAATTCATAGCAGTAACACTTTTCTAAATTTTCCTTTAAAAAAAAAAAACAGGCTACAGAAAACCACCAAAGAGCTACCCTGATCCTATGTGGAGAAGCTTATCTGTTTAGCACAAGAGGTATACTCTGGTGGGCATGAGAATGGGAGCACAGCTGACCAAGAGCCCTAGCTTCTGTGCACTGAAATTCATCAACTGTGTTTGCATCGAAGCCAAGGTTTTCAATATCTGCTCCCAACTAATGACTGACAATGGCAAGGATCCTAAAGCTGGCCTATTCCTGGAAGATAGGACTCATTGGATTGCCCAATTTGGATCCAGAACTCTCCAGTCACTATGCCCAACATTTCTAAGACTGAAAAACATTCTAGGAGTCTTTCACACACATTCCTAGTCTCTCTCCATCAGCTGGAATCAAATTTGCATGGCAGCATAGTGGATCTTCCAGCTATACCAGCCTCCTGACCATTTTCTCTCATGGGACATTTCAGGATTTTTCTCTAATAAAATTCATGAATGTTTAATTCTGACAGTGCAAAGTCAAGCAGCTCAACACTAAGTTATGCTCCAGGTTAGGAATTACTAAATATACTAAATTGACGCTTTTGCTGATCCACAGCCAGTAACTTAGTAGGAAAAAAAAATTCTTCCCATCTTTGAATTAAAATTCTCCCTGCATTTAGAAAGGCTAAAATAAAAATAGAAGGTAAAAATGAGGTAAAAAGAAAAAAGAAAACAAACAATTCTGTTATAGGACATAGGACAGGCAAAATAGAATAGAAAGTCTGTTTCCCAAATCACAGCTCAAAGAAACATGGAAAGAAGCTAAAAGAAGTTCATATTAGTTGATTCTGCTCAGAAAGGGCCAGTGACCACATAAATAAATTGCATTATTTATGTTTAAATCCTTGTGAATAAGAGAAAATTATATACTGGCCACCATTTAAAATATCATCCGGACAGGGGCGCCTGGGTGGCGCAGTCGGTTAAGCGCCCGACTTCAGCCAGGTCACGATCTCGCGGTCCGTGAGTTCGAGCCGCGCTTCGGGCTCTGGGCTGATGGCTCGGAGCCTGGAGCCTGTTTCCGATTCTGTGTCTCCCTCTCCCTCTGCCCCTCCCCCGTTCATGCTCTGTCTCTCTCTGTCCCAAAAATAAAATAAACTTTGAAAAAAAAAATTTAAAATATCATCCGGACAGAGTTTTGTAACACAGCCTGTCCTCATTTCTTTGCAAAATATTTGTGAGTAAGTGTATTCCTATAAAAGCTCTGGATACTAAATTTTGAAGCAATCAAACTGTTATTTTAAGGTAGAAATCACAATTTCTGCTTAGGGCATTCTCTTTGGTATGGTACATTTTTGTGCATAGTTTAAACATAGATAAATAGGGGAAGTTTCTAATTATTGTTCTTGGCAAAATCTAAAACAGTAAGTTAAAATACATTCAGTTTATACTGCACAGGGGTGCTGCATAGGAGGATCTCCTTAGGTGTGATGGAAGCTGGACTGCACAAGGGGTATGTGGTTTTAAGTACATGCACAATAGAAGTTAGGCTAGTTGCTTTCTGCAATGTGGTGATTGACCCTCGAAGAGAGGAAAGAGCAGAATGAGTGTCCTTGCGCTGATCTGTGGAACACTAATAGTTGTAATGTTTCAGGAACTTGAGAGGATCATGTGCCTCTATTTGTCATGGTTAGAAACATGAAGTCAGGTACAAGACCTCAGGAAGTAATAAAGAAGGGTAGCAATGATGCAGAACAAGGAATGATTTACATGACAAACAGATCTTGGGAGATATTTATGCAATATAGAGAAATGTACTGGTACTGCCAGAATATGTCCCCTCTGGTGATGTCAGGGATTTTATTTTGGGGATAATGAAGTAGAAATAAACAACCTCCTTGTACTAAAAATTGATGTGAATAAAACCATATATCTAGACAGTCTCCATTCACAAGCTGAGATATTCAATCTTTTTATTTGGCTTATAACTACATATCTGATTCTAATTTTTACTAACCTTTGGCAGACAAACATAAGCTTTAAAATTGGGCACTAAAGAAGTCTTGTCACAGTCAAGAGAAATCATGACTTTGGTATCTATTGTCTGCCACTTTCATCATGAGAGAGGGTGCCAAAAACCAGCCACTAAAATCCTTTTATCTGTATGGTAATTTAGACAGTTGGGGATTATGAATGTATATTTTGTTCTGTTTTTATAGGTGACCTAAAGAAGGAGAAAGTTGTGTTTCTCATATTAAAATAGCCTTTCCATTAGCTTATCACCACACCTAGGAATGTAGATCCAGATATACTTTCCTAGAAATTTCATTTGTGTGATCTCTTATTGCAACACAAAAGAAGGAACCTGGGATATCCATACCACTAGTGTTTTGAATTATGAGTCTATTTCTAGGAAAGGCATGCAGAAAAATATCTTCAATACATATTTGGAGACATAGCCTTTCTATATTAACATACCCTTGAGCTTTATTTTTTTACTTTTGACTCTAGTAAATTCATGCAGTCTGCGATATAAAACAAGACATATTATTCATTACTGACAAGTTTTGCATTTTATTTAAAGTTCTCCCTTACACAATTCTAAGACCATTGAAAGTAGGCTGAGATTATTTTACTAACTTTTTAAAATTTCAATGCCTCCCTAAAGGGCACCCAGGGGTACAGTGCCTGATACAATTTTTATCTTGAGGGAAAATACGTAAGAAAAATGTAAAAAAAAAAATTAAAAATAAAAATAAACATGTATATATTTTTATGTATTACGGACAATAATTTAGTAAAAGTTGCTTTTTTTCTCCATTATAATAGTACATTTTTATTGACATAAACAAAATATAAGACAAAAGAAAATACAGAAAATAATAGTGTTGTCACTATTAAAATTCTTAAGGATATCATGCCTAATATCATTATATTCATTATCCCTGTTTATGTAAATCACCGCTACAGGTCCCAGAATTCCAGGTCTCAACACATCTCCCATTTGCAATTATTCCTCATCATTATCTCCACTTTTACTACTCTGCATAGATTTTATTTCCTCATGTATTATGCTCCCTAACTTTGAAAATTCTTCCAATATACAATCTAGAATTCAACATTCATTATCAAAAAAATTCCTAAATCATTAACCTCATTTCTGAACATTCCCAAGTCTCCCCCAAAGACAGTGAATGATACCTCTAAATTTTTATTATGTGGCAGAGTTTCCTTCTTTTTTTTTCTCCCAGCCCTTATACAAATAGGCCCAGAATTATTCTGCACACACTTTTTGGCCCCTCATTCTATATTTTAATTTTTTTTTTTTTCAACGTTTTTATTTATTTTTGGGACAGAGAGAGACAGAGCATGAACGGGGGAGGGGCAGAGAGAGAGGGAGACACAGAATCGGAAACAGGCTCCAGGCTCTGAGCCATCAGCCCAGAGCCCGATGCGGGGCTCGAACTCACGGACCGCGAGATCGTGACCTGGCTGAAGTCGGACCTTAACCGACTGCGCCACCCAGGCGCCCCCCTCATTCTATATTTTAAAATAAATTCCATTATTTCTCCATAATTATCCCAATTTTTAATTTCATGTAATCAGATTTTATACTATACAATTTCTCTCTTGATTGTGGTCATTCACTAATGTGGATTTTATTTCCCTGTAGTTTTCAGACTGAGGGCCAGACACAATGAATAAAGCATACTCTCATCAAGAAACATTGATACAAAATTTATTAGGTATTAAGAGACATTTCTAAAACATTTAAAAGGAAAAAAACTCGGGAAAAGTTCAATAAATGATCAAATATCAGAATGGTAAAGAAATTTTCAACAGCAGAACTGGAAGCTATATTGAAAACATTAAAATTCTATAGGGGATGTGTGTGTGTGTGTGTGTGTGGTGTGTGTGTGTGTGTGTGTGTGTGTGTGTGTGTGTGAACATATACAGTTAGAACTTTGTATATGGCCAAACTATTAATCAAATACAGATTAAATATGCACTCTCAGAAATGACTCCCATTTGCCATGCCATGGAACTACCAGAGGATGTTTTCAATGAAATCATGAAAAATGAAAATATTGAATGCAGAAGTTAGAGAGTTCATGACAAAAGACACATAAAGATAATCATCAAGAAGACAGCAAAACAAAATTGAAAGATACCACTTAAGTGAGCAGTACCAGTAACAAAAAGTTCATATCAAAGCAGGTAAACAAAAACACCCAGGGGGTACAGTTGATAAATAACAGAGGATTCCAGTGAGATTTCAATTTCAGATAAACTACTTTTTTAGTATAAAATGTCCCAAATAATTCATTGGACATATTTATACTAAAAAATAGCTACTCATTTGACATACAAGTTCAACTGAGTATCTTTTATTTTTATTTGCTAAATCTAAGTTACCTTATCTATGAAAGATAACTCCAAGAAATAAAACATCTAGATGATTTTATATTTAAACATATTTATATGTATTGACATTATTTTAGAAATTTTAGAAGAAAACAATCTGTTACCTAATAAATTAAGCAAGTGGAGAAATACATAAGTAAGTTTGGAAATTAAAATTAACTTAAAAAAAAGAAAAAAGGAGATGTAACTATAAAGAATTAATTCTGCCAACTATTATGTATTTGTAAATGTGAAAATAAATAACAATTTCATGAAATGATTGGGAAAGAGCATTGTGTATATCTGTGCAGGTGCACATATGTGTCTATTTGTTTGAAATGCTAAAAAGTGTTAAAAAGATAAACCATTATTTTCTATGATATAAAAATAAGTAGTGCTTACTTTTTAAATTAAAAAAAAAAATAGCAAGATTGCGGTGCCCGGGTGGCTCAGTCAGTTAAGCATCTGACTTTGGTTGAGGTCATGATCTCGCAGTTAGTGAGTTTGAGCCCCGTGTTGGGCTCTGTGCTGACAGCTCAGAGCCTGGAGCCTGCTTCAGACTCACTCTCTCTCTCTCTCTCTCTCTCTCTCTCTCTCTCTTTCTCTCTCTCTTTCTCTGTCCCTCCCTCCCTCACACTCTGTCTCTCTCTCTCTCAAAAATAAATAAACATTATTTTTTTTAAATAGCAAAATAAAATTGTATTTACAATTATACAGTTAAATACTAAGTGACTGGAGAGTTGCTGTTTCTGGTGTATTAATCTCAGGAACAACTAGATGTGGGACAGACAAATGCTTTTTTCCCCTCCTAATACCTGTTAGTGCCTTTTGAGGTCTTAAAATATGTTTAAGTACTAATTTGATAAAATTTCACACTAACTTAAATATTTAATTAAACCTTGCCTTTTAGCTTTATGCAGAGATTAGAGACAGCCAGAAACTGACACTGCATCCAGCCTACAATTTCAATTATATGTATTTGGTACTATATTCAACAGAGTACTATATTATGTTGTTTTTTTACTTCACAGAGGTTATGTTTTAGGTCACTTACAAATTTACAGAAAAAAATCAATGAGGAGTGCCACGAGTTCCCATATACATGCTCCTCCCCATTCAGAATTTCCCCTGTTATCATAACTTTCCTTCATGTAGTACATTTGGTTTGATTAATAGAACAATTTTGATACATTATTTTTTTAAATTTTAGCATTTTTAAAAAATTCAAGTATAATTGACATACAATACTATATTAGGTCCAGGTGTACAGCATAATGATTTGATATCTGTACACACTGCAAAATAATCACCACAATAAGTATGGTTAACATCCATCACCTTAAATAGTAACAAAACAAATTATTGTGATTAAAAACTTTTAAAATCAACTCTCTTAGCATCATTAACTATAGTTACCATGCTGTACATTCCATCCCCATGAATTATTTATTTTATAATTGGAAATTTGAACCTTTTGCTCCCCTTCATCCATTTTTCCTACCCTGCCATCCAGTCCCCACTGCTGGCAACTAGCAACTCTGTTCTCTGCATCCATGAACTTCTATTTTTGTTTGCTGTTTGTTTTGTTTACAGATTCCACGTATAAGTGAGATCATATAGTATTTACCTTTCCCTGACTCACTTCACTTTAGCATTATGCCCTCAAAGTCCATCCTTGTCACAAATAACAAGATTTCATTTTTTTTAATGACTGACTTGATTATCATTAAATAAAATCCATAGGTTACCTTTGGTTTACTCTTTGTTTTGTACATTCTATGTGTTTTGGCAAATGACTAATGACATATATTCACCATTACAGTATTATACGAAAAAGTTTCATTGTCCTAAAATCCCCCTTTGCCCCATCTATTCATCATATCTTCCTCACAGAACCTCCCAACCACCGATGTTTTTACTGTCTCCAAAGTGTTGCCTATTCCAGAATGCCATATAGATAGAATTATACAACATACAGCATTTTCATACTGGCTTTTTATACTAAGAGATATGCATTTAAGGTTCCTACAGGTGTTTCTGTGCTTTTGGAGCTCATTTCTTTTTATCACTGAAGAACATTCCTTTGTATAGGTGTGCTGTAGTTTGTTTATTCACTCACTTCCTGAAAGACATCTTGATTGGTTACAAATTTTGGTAATTATGAATAAAATTGACATAAATATTTGTGTGCACATTTTAGCATACACATGTTTTCAACTCATTTTAGTAATTGCCATGGAGCACAACTGCTGGATTGAACGTGAAGAATATATTTAGCTTTGTAAGAAACTGCCACTGTCTTGCAAAGTGTCTATGCCATTTTACATTCCACCAGCAATGAACGAGAGTTCCCGCAGCTCCACATCCTCACCAGCATTTGGTGTGAGTACATATTAGTAACCAAAATATTAGGAGCCTTTAATTATACAGCAGCATCCATAAAAGGTGGCAAATCCTTTGGTTAGGAGGCAGCAAGAGTACTTTGTTTCGTGTCACTTTTTGCCTACCAGATTTAAAACACAGAATGCTATAAATGATTTCAGAAGCTAATGGTTATAAAATACATATCCACGAGTGAAATACAAATAACTGTTTTCTACTGACTTTTAATCCAATGATTGGCTATTTGTTGATTAATTAAGTATATCTGTGGCAATTTTTCCCTAAGTAAGAATTTTTCTTTCCTTTTTCTTACCTTTTCTCTATTTTTTCTTCTCTGGTTTTGAGATTTACCACTGTATTATTTTTAATTTTGTTTGGAATTTTACTTAGAAATGAATCATATGTGTATATACATGTACATAACCCCAATAGTTTTTATTATTTAGAGCTCTAATAGATTCACTAACCTTTTAATAACATGAAACTTGATATCTAAACTCAGGTTTAATGCACTATGTTGGACTCACTGACAAAATGGCCAAGAAATGCAAATATGAATAAAAAAATTCAGTAATTAGGCTCTCACTCCTTTCATTACTCCTGTGATTTAGGACAAGTTATTTAACCTCTTTTCAATTACCATGCATGGCATGAAATGAGGAACATACCATATAAACATTAGGTGGTTTGATGAAAGAACAGAATAGCATAATGTAATATGCTTTGAAAATAAGCATCTTATTTAACATGTTTATATTTGTTTATTTTATATTTATGATTTTTAAAAGCATAACCCCATGGATCTGTCATCAATTAGTATACTTGATTATATATTTAAATGTTTCATTTTCAATAGCTTGAAAATTTCATGTGATACATTGTTAAGACGTGGATATGATTTTTAAAGATGCATTTTTTTAAAATTTATTTATTAGAGAGAAAGAGAGAGAGAATGTGAGCGATGGAGGGGCAGGGAGAGAGGGAGACAGAGAATCCCAAGCAGGCTCCACAATGTCAGCCAAGAGCCCTTCACGGGGCTCGATCTCATGAACCATGAGATCATTACCTGAGCCAAAATCAAGAGTTGGATGCTTAACTGACTGAGCCACCCAGGCGCCCCTAAAGATGAATTTCTAATAAACAAACTGCTTCTCTAAGTTATGGTTTTTGAAAAAAGATATTCATGAAACACAGCAAAACATAAATATGAATAGTAGTACAGAGATCCTTCTCTGCTGAGGAAAGATAAGTACTCCAGTCAAAACTAAAATAATTTTTGTAAAGTATCAGTAAATGGGATAGATCTATGGGAACTGACTTAAAAAGTTATAATAGAAACATTTTTATTCTTCCCATTATGAAGGGTATAGATAAAGATACAAAATACCGATAGATTTTTGTCTAGAACGGCCTGAATCTAAAGTGCTCCAGGATATGTGGATTGTGTAAAAATGTCTGTTCTCACCTAGGTTATCCTGAGCCCATTTTCACATACTTTCAAATCAGAGAAAGTAGTGGAAGTTCTCTTTAAGATTCAGTAGAGACTAATTTCATCAATATCAATATTTGAGGTAAAGATAGAAGCAGGAAGACTGATGGCTACAATATCAATTTTCAATATGGGTAAACCACGCTTACTAAGAGAGATATAATTTGAACTGTTTCAAAATTATCTAATAAAAACTATATGTTATGTATATTATATGTTAGTTTCACATTTCCCCCAACCCCCTTGTTTTGGCTTCAGATAGATAATTCTGACAGGGGACTGGTGGGGTGAACAGTCAGGCAAAAACAGAGTTGTCCTAAAACAATAAATTATTATTATTATAATGAAAACCTTACTCACTTCCTCCTAAATTTCTATTGCTATTTGACAGATGACAAGTTGGCCTTGTCAACTCATTCTAAAAACAAAAAAAATGGCAACATCTAGAACTGTAGTTTTTCACATAGCGTAGCAATTGAAAATTCCAGTTGTTGAATTACTTTTGAAAACCTAGATTATTATTATTATTATTTCAGCTATTTTAGGCTTGTGTAATATATAAAATAATAGAATATAAACATGGAGGATTGTTAATTTATATTTTCATCTGAAAAACTAATAAATGCAAATACTTTTGATAGAACTTTACCATTAGAAAAAAATTGGTTATCTGTATCTGTTAATATCTATATATTACCTATATTATTATGTTATTATATATATATATATATATATATATATATATATATATATATATACCAGTTATAATATATATATTTTTTCAGTACCTATAAAAACATTTATATGCAGCCATGGAAGACTACTGTCTGCGTAATGTGGTTTGAAGAAACTGGGAATTGAACTGTGGTGAAAATATTTCTGAATTCTGTCACGTAAGTAAATGTTAGAGTTTCATTAGAAATCAGGATATGTTATTATATTTGACCACATTTTCAATGGGTTTCCTGTAAAACATAACTATCCTTTGAGTGAAGTAGCAGATTAAGCTCATGATAATGAAAAATTGTCCTAATTGAGAATTACTTGTTAAATGAAACATAATTCTGCCTGCTAAATATAAGTGAGTAATGGTGTTACCTAAGGGTTTATTGGACAGCTCACAGGACCTCCAGGAAGACAAGAGAAGTTGGCTTGAATACCTGATAGTCCAGAAGAGTAATCTCAGTCAAGTAAAGGATTGGTTAGTGAAAACGTCACTGCCACTGCTACCAGGCACAGACACTGTAGACTATGCTGACCTCATCATTCTCTTGACCGAAGATGCCCCCATATGAACCTGTTGCCACTGCTAATCCCGTAAACTGGATATAGATTCTACTGATTCCATGAACCTCACCATAAATCCCACGTGACACTGCTCTTTACTTTATTTGGTTTTGCCTCAGTGTCCGGAATAGGTGCATGGGATTGATCGGTCTGGTTTCCAAGTAAGTGCACATACTACCTACAAGACAGATTTGGAAAGCAAGTATCTGAAAATATCAAATTCTGCTGTTTAAAGCAGGGACTTCTTTGTAGCATAAAAGATTCTTCAAACATATATATGGCATTAATTTACTGAGGAACAAAAAGTAATTATAAAAACCTTCAACAACACCACCTTCAGTTGTCCAATATCAGTATAATTATCTCTTCCCTTATCTTCATTTCTAAAATAACCCCCCCAAATTATCCATTTTCCCAACATAATATAATTATATTTTATACAATCAAATACATTTAAACATTCCCATCAAAAAGCTTAAACCAAATTATCATGAACTATGGCATACAAATTTAAGACCACAATCATATGCATTAAAATTTTATTCTGTCAAAATTCTCATTTTGATATTGCCAATTACACACACCCTTTATCAATAAAAGAAAAAAAGAAATATATAATGAAAGGAAATTATTTACATTGTACACATATGCATATGCCAGAGCAAGTAAGGGAACATGGGTAGATGCTAGAGTACCCATTTTTTAACATGTCAACAAATCACAGTTGGTTTTGACAAATCCTCTACTTCATTAATCATATCATGCGTCCGGTAATTTCAGCAAGCAACTTAAGTGTTAAGAGTTCCTGCCCTGTAAGGTAACCCATATCTTCATTTTTAGGGGATCTGAGTCTTTGTTGGTCCTACCTGTATAAAATGGCCTCGTTTTCCTTAAGGTATACCCTTTGATATAACATCACAAGTGTCTCCATTTGCATTAACTGAGAACAAGACTCAGAGTCTTTCAAGTGAAATTCTTTAGTTGTAAAATTAAATTATTCAAGAAGTAGGAGATTGATAAGACAAGGAATAATTATCAATAATGAGTGTGGTATTAAGCCAGCTACCATAAAATGCTATTCAGGCTTAATCTTCTGGGAAAATTCTGGGAAAGAGTGCAAATGCACATTTCCATCTTATTTATTCTACTCATGGGATAAGCATCATTGGTTGAGTGCTGCTCCAGGGTGCTATAATCACTTGGCATGTCCAGCCTGCTGCCAGTACTGTGTAGGAAGCTAGCCTTTCCAAAACCCAAGATAAAAGGACCTTCAGTATCAGGGATATAGATACTACCTGGTGGAAATCACCTGGAGCATATAAAAGGTCCAAGAGGTATGGGTTAGGTATTGCCACTGCATGCTACACTTTGGTGTTCTCTTGTGTTTAAATTATTTTCCTTCTCATTTCTACTGAAACAGACAATACAGATTGCATCACTGAATCCACAATGAGCGTTGATGCTGTCACTACAAACAGCTACAACTCTAATAACTGCAGTTACAGGACCTAGATATAACTATTGATGTCCTATTGCAGTCCTTGATTCCTCATATTATTAGACACTAACTCAAGTCTATGGTAGGTGTGCTTGACCAGTGAAGTCTAGATCATGGACCTTGCTGTATATGGAAAGGAGATTAAAATAGAAAATAACAGGAATTTTCATATTTTTATATGATGCTAGAAAGAACTCAAATAAAAAGCATAAATGCAAGAGGAGATATTACAACTGATGTCACAGAAATACAAAGGCTCATAGGAGACTACTATGAACAACTATATGCCAACAAATTGGTAACCCTGATGAAATAGACAAATTCCTGGAAACATACAACCTACTAAGACTGAATCATGAAGAAACAGAAAATTGGTTCAACCAGTAATGATTAAGGAGATTGAATCAGGACTTAAAAATCACTATTCACTTACCTCCATGTTTATCTTTTATTCTCCTATCTCTGTTCAAATACAGTCTAGAATCTCCTCAGTGTATACGGGAGAACAGAGAACCCCCAGACAGTTCCATGGTCTCCAAACACTCTACTTTCTCATTGTTTCTTCTCTTCCACCTTGATCTTATCATCTACCTAAAAACAAATGTCATTTCTGAGGGAAAATTTCTGTGGTCATATCCTTTTATTTTATGTTCCCATAATATCCTGTATTTTTCTAACACTATCAAAACACAATTTTTTCTTTCTTTTTTTTTTTTCAACATTTTTTATTTATTTTTGGGACAGAGAGAGACAGAGCATGAGCGGGGGAGGGGCAGAGAGAGAGGGAGACACAGAATTGGAAACAGGCTCCAGGCTTCGAGCCATCAGCCCAGAGCCTGACGCGGGGCTCGAACTCACGGACCGTGAGATCGTGACCTGGCTGAAGTCGGACGCTTAACCGACTGCGCCACCCAGGCGCCCCAAAACACAATTTTTTCAAATCACGATTTTATTTTTTTAATTTTTTTAATGTTTATTTACTTTTGAAAGAGAGAGAGAGAGAGCGCACAAACGGGAGGAACAGAGAGAGAAGGAGACACAGAATCGGAAGCAGGCTCCAGGCTCTGAGCTGTCAGCACAGAGCCTTACACGGGGCTCATGAGTGGTGAGGTCATGACCTGAGTGAAAGTAGGATGCTTAACTGACTGAGCCACCCAGACACCCCTCAAGTCATGATTTTAATGTTATTTATTTTCTATTTATTTTCTCTGAAATATTCAAACTCCATATTTGAAAGATAATTTCTCTTTTATTTAATACTTAATCTCAACCACCTAACGGGTTTCTCTTCATTTGTTGTATTATACATATCGGAGGAAGGAGAAACCTTTAAATGAATATTAAAAAGTTATGGTATATTGCAATTTGTGTCTTAGAGATTTCTCTCACGCTGATACCTAGTAACCGTGGATCTTGAGTCTGGTAGGTGTTTTATAAGGCTTGTGGGGTTATCTAGGTGAATGGTGGCTCAGACCAGGGAAATGATGGGAGTTGAGAGGATTGGACAGATCCCATAAATAGTTAAGTGGTAAATTGGTAAGACAGAATAAGAGTTGATGCATGGAATAAGGTAAAATGAGATGGCCAGCTTGAAAAAACTGACTTTAATGGATTGATAAACTCAGTTGGACAGTGATGACATTAAGTTAGAAAACAGAGAACAGTCAGTTTGGATGATAGGAATATTTTCTTTGCCCTTATGCTGCACAGAAATAGACATTCTAGAGAGAGTTCTAATGCCATGTTTCATTCTTTAAATTCTTTAAATGTTCATATAGTTTTTAGAATTATATACAATAAATAATCTATGTCTCACTAATTAATTAAGACAGATTTTTAGAGCATATTTTATTTTTTATTAAACAGTAGGGACATCTGGGTGGCTCAGTCGGTTAAGCGTCTGACTTCAGCTCAGGTCATGACCTCACCGAACATGAGCCCCTTGTAAGGTTCTGAGCTCACAGTTCGTGAGTTTGAGCCCCATATCAGGATTTGTGTCTCCCTCTCTCTGCCCCTCCCCCGCTTGCACTCAGTCTCTCTCAAAAATAAATAAATTAACATTAAAAAATTTATTAAATAGTAATAATTTATTAAACAGTAATAATATTCTCTCAAAGAAAATTATTATATGCTGAAGATGTTATGGGAAAAGTTATAATTTGAAGGGTAACTAACCACAATTTTGAATTTTATCTTTCCTAAACTTAAATATAATTTACAGTCATAAATAACAATGAGCTTTTGTTATAATACTCCTCATGAAGAAAGATATTTTACAACCCCCACAAAATGTTTCCAAAATATTCTATGTTCTTGTGTTTTTACCATTTAAGTTGGCTACTTAAAAGTGCAAATGGAGATTCAAATAGTGACCCTATGCTGCCACCCAATGGAAGATATGGGAAATTATCTGTTTCAAACGTACTTCAGTGATGTTTATACCACATTAAGAACACTCCCATGACATTTAGAGTATTTTTCTATTAAAAGAATATCCACAATGTACAAAGGTGTGCGTTAATATATGTTAATTTATTTAGTTGTAATTAAACTTGTTTTATGTCTTCTTATCCTCACTATGGCCCAACTCTAGTTTTATTTTGTAGAAGCATACCCATTCAGGAAATGAAAATTTGATGTTAGTTAAAAATCAATACATAAAGTTATTAAATATTTAAATTCATTAAAACAAAATACAATATTTAACCACACATGGGTATATAAGTACAGTCAAAAATGAGTGTGCAGGAGGAAGAAAATAATAAAGTGATTCAACATGGAAAATGGGGTTGGGGTTTGCATATAGTATATTAATTTAGGACAGAGGTGTAGGCTTCATCTAGATTTTATTACAACTCTGAAGCTTAGCAAAGGTGAATTTTGAAACGTAAGTAAAGCATTTTATCTCAGATTCTATTTAAAATGGGAATAATATAATTTATATCACAGGACTTTTGCAAGGATTAAATTAAGTAATATCTGAATAGTACTTGCATACATTAGTCGTCAAAAAATAATATCTAGCAATAAGATTTTCTGTACAGTAAAAACATTTCACAAGTTTTATAATGCTTTAAAAATATTAACCCCACAATCAGCTGTGGACTTCTTGGTTGACACATATTTATATCTGAAGTCATATAAGCTTTTAATATTCTGATTAGAATGCATCACTAATAAAAATCACTTAAAATCAGGTTTAGTAGATACATTAACCCTGCTTGTAAGTAAGGCTTACTTTTGCTTACACTGCAGTAATGATGACGGTAAATAAAGCATGATGTTTTTGTCGACTTGAGTGGATGAACTCAAGTATTTTTTAATTTTAATGATTGTCCTACTTCTATTTCATTAGACCTTGCTAAAATGACCGTCTCTAATGGTTCTGATTGCTGTCAAAATTTAAGACCTTTCCAGTGTTCTGCAAAGTTTGGTCTATAGGTCACTCACTAGTGGTTCATGTTTACAATATTTCCTCATGTTATTTAGTCCTCCACTGCTGGTATAATAAATTACCATAAACGTAGTTGCTTAATACACACACATTAATTATCTTGTAGTTGTATAGGCTAGAAATCTGATGTAAGTCTCCCTGGCTTAAAATCAGTAAAAGCAGGCTGTTTGCAGGACTGCCTTTATCCCTGGAGGCTTTAAAATAAAATCCTTTTTTTCTTTCTTTTTTTTTTTTGCTAGCTTCCATAGGCAGCTTGATCCCTCACTTGCAGCCTCTCTATCTTCAAAATCAACACCATTGCATCTCTCTGACCATTCTTTTGTGGTCACATTTCCCTGTCTCTCTCACTTGCCTATCTCTTCTTCCACTTCTATGAATCCTAATGATGTCACAGGACACACCCACATAATCCCCTTAAATTAATCAAATCTGCAAAGTCTTTTCTACTATGTAAGGTAAAATTCATAAATCCTAGGAATTAGGACATACATTTATTTGGAGACATGATTCTATCATATCTATCAGTGGCATCAAGTGGTTTGGCAGTTTTGTTTTTTAAAACAATATTTTGTTTTGACATGTATTTCACAATTTTGAAATGTTGAGTCATCATTTTTATAGAAATCACATTACAGTCTTAATCATTACTTCTGAAATTAATTTTTTGTGAAAAATGTTATTAGAAATTTATTTATATTTCTTGATCAACAATCAAGCTGCAAATACACCAAACAAAAACAGCATTTTGAATATTAACTTACACAAATGACAATTTAAGTTTGAAACACATATTTGTGTAATAACACAGTTCAAAGATGGAATGAAACAAAGTCTGCTTTGAGGTCTGTGAGGGGGGGTATGTCAGTCAATAAAGTTTACACATGAAGAAAAATGCATACAACAAGCCAGGTATGCCTTTTTATCTTGAAAATTCTGCTATACCACTACAGACTTTTAAAGATCAGATTACATTGGAAACTTCTCTATTTTTCTATAAAATTCAGTATTTTTTCAAGAATTATAAAACAATAAGCTGCATAACAAATAGGAAGATAAAAATTAAATTCAACCAGATTTTGATGTTATGCCAAATGGTATTTATCAAACATTTGCTTGACTGTACAAAGTATGGGTTAACACATAGTTTTTACTTGGGACAATAATAAAAAGAAACTATACTGATCTGCATAGATATCAGTGTTATACAGTCCTCTTAGAACAGTGTTCACTAAGAGTATTTAAGACCACTACATCAGAATCACCTGAAATTACTGACAGGAGCTGAGTCAGAATTTGTGCAGACCCCATGGTTCTTAAAAATCTGCAGTTTGAGAAACATTCTCTTTTTTTTTTTTTTAGTTTTATTCATTTATTTTATTTATTTATTTATTTTTATTTATGAGAGAGAAGGCATGGAGGGTCAGAGAGAGAGAGAATCCCAAGCAGGCTCCATCCTATCAGCACAGAGCCCGATGTGGGGCTTGAACTCAAGAACTGTATAACATGCCCTGAGCCGAAACCAAGAGTTGGACACTTAACCTACTGAGCCACCCAGGCACCCCAAGAAACATTATCTTATGCCACATATGAGAATATGTCATATGCTATACATTACATATAACATACGGGTTAGTAGGACAATGTTAGGGTTGAAGTGTGAATTGCCATTAAAATTAAGATGGCTGCTAAAATTCTAAGAATCCTTTATGTAGTAAGAAATTTTTTTTTTTTTTTTTTTGAGAGAGAGTGTGTGCAATTGAGTGAGGGGCAGAGAAAGAGAGACAGAATCCCAGGATTGGCAGAGGGAGAGGAAGAGAATCCCAGGAGAAAGAGAGGGAGAGGAAGAGAGAACTGGGGCTCATCTGAAGTGATGAGCATGTTCACCTGAAGCAGGGCTCAAGCACACCTGATGTGAGACTTGAACTCAAGAACTGTGAGATCATGACCTGAGCTGAAGTCAGATGCTTAATGACTGAGCCCCCCAGGTACCCTGTAGTGAGATACTCTTAAAGATCAGAGTAGTTTTTTCTAATTTTTTCTTTATCATTTACCTAATTTATTTTAAAGCAGAATGAAAGGTTAAGTGTAACTGAATGAGTAAATAGGTTATTAGTATACCTTCAGAAATATAAACAGTGAGATAAAATTTTAAAAATAGAAATCTTCCTTGAATTACATGAAGATAAAGAACTTCTCTGTATGGTATTAAGCATCTCATTTTCATATAATGCACTCATTATGAATTTTTCTAATAGCAGTGTAAGGGAAACATATATTCAGTGTAGATGGTCATTACAATTCAATTTATAGAAATTAAAGAGAGCACCTCTATAGATCCTAAGATGTTAAAATAATTATAAAGAAATATTATGAATAGCTGTATGCTACAGAATAAGACAAATGAGATGAAATCAACAAATTCCTAGAAAGACAAAAATCACCAAAATTGAAGAATCAATCAAATTTGTAAATAGATCATGTAGTAAAGGTGAACTAATTAAAAAATCTTCCCATAAATGAAACTGAGTTAACTTTATCAAACACCTAAGGTAAAGATATACTAATCCTACCCTAACTTTCCAACTCTTTATATTACCCCAACATGGATATAGGATGAAGACATAAGAAAGAAAGAAAGAAAGAAAGAAAGAAAGAAAGAAAGAAAGAAAGAAAGAAAGAAAGAAAGAAAGAAAGAAAGAAAAAAAGAAAGAAAGAAAGAAAGAAAAAGAAAACCACAGAAAAATATCTTTCATGAATATACACACAACAAACTGAATCTATAAACATAGAAACCTTTATACACCATGACCAAGTGGGGTTTATCTAAGGAAAATTTGATAGTTTAAAAACCATAAATCAATGAACATAAGTAACATTACCTACTTCTACATATAATAGGATAGGAAAGACAAAACAAGCAAACAAATCTAAAATTTACACATGATAATATCAATAAATGCAGGAAAAGCATTTGATAAAATGTAACATCCATTCCTGTTATAAGCGTTTAGGAAACTACCAACAGAATTGAATTTTCTCAAACTAGTAATAGTTACAGAACACCTATAGCTAACGTCATAGTTAATAATAAGTGAGTGTCTCTCCTCCCCACATTGGGAAAAAGACCATGATACCTCTTCTTAACAACCTCTATTCAACATAGTACTAGAAGGGTCTAGCTAGTCAAATAAAAATTTTTAAAAGTGCACAAAGATATAAAATAATGAATAAAACTGTCCTCATTTGTTGAACACCACAAAAAAAAGCTGGCAATAATACAAAACAAAACAAACAACAGACAACAAATTCTGAACAGCTGGAAGTATAGTTTTTCATGACTTCATTTTCTATTCTCTCAGCATGTTAATTATACTTCCTTTTTTGTTGTTAGTGTTTGCCTGAGAGTTGGAAAATAATTTACAATTCATGTAAATCTTCCTTCATATTGCCCTGTACCCCTTGATGTGTAGTGCACACACCTTATAACAGAATATTCCCAAATTTTCCCACCTGTCTAACATATCTGTCATTTACTTTATCTACACACTATAACCACCTAATACATTATTTTAAATAAAATTTTAGCTGATAAATTAAAAAGGAGAAAATAAAATATTTTATTTTACCTATAATAGTCCCTTTATAACACTACTGTTTTCTTTACATAGACCCATATTTCTGAACTGTATCATTTTCCTTTTCTATAAAGAACTTCTTTTAAAATTTCCTTTAAGACAGGTCTACTGGGAAAAAATGCCCTCAATTTTTATTTGTCTTAATATATACTCATTATTTAAATGATAATTTCACTAGATACAGACTTTTAGGTTGGCCTTTGTTTCTTTTCCTTTTAACATTCAACATATTTCACTAGACTTTTATCTTATTTCAAGAGTGACTATTAGACCATACTACTTATCATAAGGTTGAGTTGCTAGCAAAGTAGAAGAATAAATATCTTCTGTAAGAATTTTAATCTCAATGAATACTGAAGATGTGTTTATCTAAAATTAATAAAAATTTCAGGATTTATTTTTAAATAAAGACTTTATGTTGAAATATTCATACCAGTCAATTCTAGTTTTAAGGGAAGAAAACAAAACACTCAATGTTTAAAATAAGTGAAAATATTTTCTATTCAAAATTAAATAAAAACACTACAAGCCCTCTAGAGAGATACTTATATTTGACTTTTCAAAGTGACCTACTTTAACCAGTTATAATTATTTCAATCATCTTTCTATTCAATTTATGAAATGAAGGCTTTGCTTTTTAATGGGTAATCTGCATTTTATTAAAGATTGAAATCAATGCCCATAGCTTAGTTATTCTTCACCAAAGCAAACTCTTTTTTTGGAACTCAATGCTTATCATATAGTTAAAATGCACATTTCAAGTAGTTAATTTCAGGCTTGAAAAACAAGAAGCACACATATAACTGCTATGGTTACAACATAAAAAAAATAATGCAACTTTGATTTCTCAAGTACTAAATGTCATGTTCTGGAACTCCACTGAGATAACGTAAGTTAGAGCTTAATTTTCAATGAAGTCTATATGGAAATAATAAGCACAGAATAACAGTTCCAGTATGTGTGTTTGATGTAATTAGAATGCTAATAGGAAATGCTTCAGTGAACAAAAGTCAAGAGTCCACATCAAATTTAAATTCAAGCACTGTGAACAATGAAGTTTTTTTAAATGCTTTATAAGAAAAAAGAACTATATTTTCTTACTCAAATTTCTTTACGTCTGAAGCAGTTAAATCTCATACTTACATAAATGGAAATTTGATAGTGTGTCATTTTTTTCTTCTTATCAAGTCTGCTGTGTGAATAGGTAATGGTCTGGGAAGAGTTGTATGGTTTTTTTTGGAGTTCAGTCCAGTGTTCTTTGAGTTCTGTTTTGGTGCTATTTTGACTTTATGAAAAGCAGGATATTAAGCTTGAACCTCTGAGCCACTGTTTTCTCCTCTGTAAAATGAAGATGATACTCAGCTTGGTATCAAAACATATGTAATTGTTTTGAACATGAATAATATATGTAATGAAACAATCCAATCTATTTATATACTAACTGAATGATGTTAAGTTCCAGAACTTGCAGTTAAGTGAAATATTAGTAAGCAACTTCATACACGTGCGCACGCACACACACACACACACACACACACACACACAAATTCTTACAATATGCTTTCCTTCAGGCTTTAAAAATCAATAGAATGACCTGAAATAGCATATTTATCTCAGTCAAGATTTCTTCAACAATAAAGTTTTACAAATGAGTTATCCTAAAGGATGATGATTGTTTCAATAATGTAATATAAATTAATAGAATAATTATTTGATTTGTTTGCTATTTTACTCAATTCACTAATAAAAAATAAAGTTTCAAAAAAATGAAGATAAGTATACAGCTATTTAATTTCAAAGTAGAGGGGCCCCTGGGTGGCTCAGCCGGTTAAGCGTCAGACTTCAGCTCAGGCCACGATCTTGCAGTCCGTGAGTTCGAGCCCCGCATCGGGCTCTGGGCTGATGGCTCAGAGCCTGGCGCCTGCTTCCCGTTCTGTGTCTCCCTCTCTCTCTGCCCCTCCCCCGTTCATGCTCTGTCTCTCTCTGTCTCAAAAATAAATAAAAAACGTTAAAAAAATTTTTTTTAATTTCTAAGTAGATATTTACCACAGGTTTTCTTAACTTTAAAGTCAGTATGTGTATATTTTGTTTTGATTTCCAGTAGACCATCCCAGTTCTATTTTTTTTTTTTTTTTAACATTTTGGTACTCTTGCCAAGTCTTGGAAGGTTACTTAATTCCTCAAGGAGTTCTAGTTCTATATTTCCTTTTTCAGGATAATAAAGAATTTGATGGATGCTTGGATTTTCTCTTAAGTGCACTTAAGTATATATAAGGTTTTTTGGAGAAAATTTCAAATTAGCAGTCTTATTTCTTCATCACCTTGCACCCATGTGGAAGCTTAAAACAGCAATTTCTAATATAAAGTATGATTGACATTATTTTTAAAAACTGTAAGAAGTATGAAAAACTTGAATTTCTTGGGGTCAGTGAGGTATTTGAGTTCAAGCATCACTTTTCAGGTAACTTGCTACTTCACTGATTAGTTTATAAGTAATATGTTTCTACTTTATATCTAAGAAGTTAACTACTTTTATGCATCAAATGCTGACTTAGCTCAAATCTTTGATCTTTTATCCTTGGAAATTATGAAAAAGGAGAATGGTCTAAAATAATTTGATTTGTAGATAAGAGCTTGCTAAGCAAGGAAGTTATGAACTTTTAGAGAATCTTAATTATCAAGGACAAAATATAACACCAAAAAGTAATTGTAGTCCTACGACAGAAGATCACACCCTGAACAAAATGTTTATTATTCCTGCAACCTTTAGAGATACTATTACTTTTCCAAGCAGATTTTATTCTAAGAGATCTAAGGGGATCCAAGAATGACAGGTTTGCCAGATGTCTGTTTATTGGCCAGCATAATATTTTTTTAATGTTTTTATGTATTTCTGAGAGAGACAGAACACGAGCAGGGGAAGGGCAGAGAGAAAGAGGGAGACACAGAATGCAAAGCAGGCTCCAGGCTCTGAGCTGTCAGGGGCTTTAACTCATGAACAGGGAGATCATGAGCTGAGCCAAAGATGAAGCTCAATTGACTGAGCCACCCAGGTGCCCTTGGCCAGCAAAATATTTTCACAAATAAGCCAACATCTCAAATCTTGGAGGGGCGCCTAGCTGGCTCAGTTGATAGAGCATGCAACTTGTATCTTGGGGTTGTAAATTTGAGCTCCATGTTGGATTTAGAGATCACTTAAAAATAGTTTTAAAAATAAAATAAAATCTTGGACATAAAATCCAGGATTGATGAATTATCTATTTTTAATAAAAGAGTAAGAGGGAGGGACCAAGAGGGTGACATCAAAGACTCTTGAACTTCCCCTCTACTCCAAGAATAAACTGAATGTACAGCTACACAGGGTGCAATCTGAAATCCAGGAACTAGATGAATGAGCCCTTCACATCAGGCAAGTGCGAACATACCCACTTGGAACAGGTAGGAAAGGTTTACCATAAACTCCACCTGGACACAGTGTCATAAAACCGGTAGGGAAGTCCCAACTCCCAGCTTCTTCCTGGGAAGCAAAATGTTTGAACCACACAGCTAGTGCCCCAATTTGTAAGACTTATTTGAGGGATGAGACCCCAAAATGCCACGCTGTGAAAGCCAACATGGCTGGCATTTGACGACTTGCACAGCACTATACCTATCAAGGAAACAGGTTTTGTTTGTGGGTTTTTTTTTTTTTTTTTTTTTTTAGAAAGTATTTTCTAGCAACCTTTTTTCTCCTTTCTGTTTAAATGTCTGGCTGCGGGTGAGGGGTGGCACCTGGGTGACTCAGTCCCTTAGGCGTCTGACTCTTGGCTTGGGTCAGGTCATGGTCTCACGGTTCCTGAGCTGGAGCCCCATGTTGAGCTCCGTGCTACCAGTAGAGTCTGCTTAGGTTTCTCTCTCTCCCTCTCTCTCTCTCTGGCCCTCCCCACCTCTCTCTCTCTCTCAAAATAAAAAATTACCCCCCACAACCCCCAGGAAAAAAGTCTTTAAAGTCTGTGGGGGCGAAAGGAGGCTTAGTCATTTAAGCCTCTAACTGGCTCTTTACCTCAGCTCAGGTCTTGATCTCAGGGTCGTGAGTTTAAGCCGGGAGCTGGGCATGAAGCCAACTTTAAAAATAAACAAAAACAAACAGACAAATATCTGTTTTAAAAACTCTGTGTAACAGATTTAGTTGCAGTAAACTCGGGAGCTGAAGCAGTCCACTTACCCTGAAATTCCTCCTTTGTCACAGCCCCATCACCTGGGTCCTGCTTTTCCTTTTGCAATCCTCTCAGAATTTCTGACGAACGAAAGAGAAGGCGTGACCTCCCGTGGGCGCTCACGGGAGACGGTGTTGCGCATGTGCACAACTTCCAAGGTGGCATCCATCACAACAGACCCGCCTGGGGAGCTCCCTTGTTGCGCGGGAGAGCTCTGTTCAAATAATGCAGAGGAGAGTCCCTGTTACCCAGAACAGCGATAGGCAGGTTAACGTAAGAAGCCTCTCTGAGAGGATAGCGGTCAGCCCTTAGATATGTAACCATCAGAAGTCGCAGCACAGGAGGCTCCCTGGAACTGGTTACTGAAGTTTCCAGAAGTGAAGCGGCCAAATGATACGACTGGCTCCAGTGGTCTCAGCAAACTCCAGCTCACCTCGCTGGCAAGTATTTCTTGAGAAGGTGACACTAACATCAGCCTAGTTTTCAGCGACAGCAATGGCACCAGTTGCCACCGTGAGCTGCTCTCAGGTTCTCTTCAGACTTAAAATACAGACGCCTTTACGTTTACTTTTGTGGATTATTGTTCTCTTTCGGAGTCAAGGTTGGTGCTACGTAAGTGGGTGTCTGCTGCAAGGAATTTGAGGACATCCTCCTCCATTTGCAGGATATTAAGGACTCCAGATATCGTAAATGTTTCTCTTTAAGTTAGGACGGGAATCCAGAACAACTCCATACAGACCTTGTGCGTATCGATGATAGGTTATTGCTTTGTGGTTACCACAAAGCTTACATAAAACTTAAATGCCTAAAGTCTTGGCATTTAATAAAGCCTTCCAGAGGAATGCTGGCGATTCAGGAGAAGGCAAAGGCCTTCTTTTGGAACTTCTATTGCCTTTCATAATTACTAAAATATTGTCTTGTATTTTTATACTGTAGACAATTCCCAAGCTCAAGTTATCACAATATGCATGTGATGAGGGCATCGTTATTATCTCTGCTATAGAAAAGAATATTCAAAGGGTAATGGTCAGTTCAAGGTTATAATTGAACTAGCAAGAGTAGGAAATAGGACCCAAGTCTCCCAAGTTATAATTTGGTATGTTTGTATTAATAAAGCCCATGTAATAATAAATGCATTAGTGATACATGCCGTACAGTATAAAAATCTACCCAAGAAGTATGTGCCTGTATGCACGTGTGTGTTGTTTCTAAAGCCCCTAAACTCCCCAGTACATGGAGTTTTAAAACTATAAGGCCAGCCTCTCAAATGTTTTTTTGAAACTAAATTACCCCTATATTTTATGAAACTAATCTACACAGTAACCAAAGGTTTTATTTTTCAGTTTCTGGAATTTTTTTTTTTTTTTATTCTAGTAACAGTAAAGCATTTTTATGTACTTTATGTATGTACTGTAAAGTATTTTACATACTTTTTATGATGTAATATTTAAAAAAGAGTAAAAATAACTGTTTGGTAACAAACTTATTTTCTTGGCCAATCAACTTTCCTATATTCAGAATAGCTGATAGGGTGCTTAGGTGGCTCAGTCAGTTATGGGTGCGACTCTTGATTTCAGCTCAGGCCCTGATCTCATGGTTCATGTGTTCAAGCCCCGTGTCAGGCTCTATGATGACAGTGTGGAGCCTGCTTGGGATACTCTTTCACCATCTCTCTCTCTGCTCCTCCAGGGCTTACGCGCTCTCTCTCTCTCTCTCAAAATAAATAAATAAACATTTAAAAAAATAACTGAAGTGAACCCCCTAAATTGAATTAAGATACAGTGAGTATGCTTGGTTCCTATACCCCAGTACTGCAATGTTTATGAAAAGGTATAGAATCAAAAATATTTTAAACAGGAACACATGGTTCTATTCATTTTTCTTATAATATTGTTTCATACTTACTTGACCCTTGTTGCACTTTCACCAGTCATATTAAATCCTTCTCTTTTATAAGTTATTTATGTAGCAAAAGCTATGTTGCTAATTTAATAAATAATTATTTTAATACTATTTCACTTAAATTGAAATTTTATTTAGACTCATATCCTCAAAAATCTCCTTTATCTTCTATTTCATACTCTATAAAATTTTCACGCATCCCTACTCTTGTTTACAAGAGGAACTGGGAACAGAAAAGCTATACTATTTGAAAATAAATTAACCTGTCACATTCCTAGCTTGGCCGAGCTAGTAACTGTTTTTATTCTACCAAGAACAGTTTGCTGTTGTATTTCCAAATCAATTATTTGTACAACATTTCATTTGAATGACTTTCAGATAAATTTTAAATTTGGTCCAACTTCTATTGCTTTTCCATTTGATATCCTTCCACACATTTCTCTTTTCCTAAATATTGAAACTTTTCAACCACTTTTTAAAAAAAAATCTGAATTCTTACTAAACACAAACTTCTTTGATTTATTTATACTAAAGTAATAATCATAAAATTTTGAGTTTCTGAAAAAAAAAGAAGTAAAAGCAATACGTACTTGTTTTAAAAATTGTCCAGGTGATTGAGAAGAGTAAAAAGTTAGTGCAAAAAAATACTTTCTTAGGCAATGAAAGATATTTGATAAGTTCAATCCTTCACTTATGAATGTTCAATAATTTTGAAATTTTTGTTTTGCATTTTTAGTTGTTTGGTTCCCCCAAAGGAGGACATGTCTATACCATCGGGATATCTCTGAAATAATGCATCAGTGAGTATTCAGGGTTATTTTTACATTCAAAAATATTGATAAATTAACATGCAGCCATGACATAACACCATGTCATATATAATACTAGCTTAAGAAAGACTTGTCATTACGCTTTGTTCTGTTAAATAATTGATGGGGTGGCATGAGTTGTCATTGCTTTCATTCAAGTTCTAGCATTTACTCTAAGCCTCTTCATTTCTTGCCTTCCTTCATATAGTAAGATAGCGTTGTTGAACTAAGACCCAGAGAACTCCTTATGTTCGTGCTGAGACTTCTACTTTATTTCCTCTTAAATGTTCTGCCTAAGAGCCACTGGCATAAAGGAAACTATAAAGGGCAGTGTTACCCATATGAACATGATCAACATGACTAAGTCTCTAATTTAGCAAGAGAGTTAGACTCATTATGCCCTACATTCTAGGTTATCTGAGTTCCCACAAACACCTCAACCTCCCCAAATTCCTTAATATCTGGGCACTTAAAATGACCAACACGTTGATCTCTATGCCTTCACATAATATAACGTGATCTATCCCTATCTGCAGTCATCTACTTCCTTCATATTTCTCTTCATTCAGTGAGGATTTTAGTGCATTTCATTGTATTTCACCAATTGTATATTTTATCATTTATGGTCATTCAATGTTAAATAGGTAAATATATTAATAGATAAATAATAGGGGGGCACAGAATCCAAAGTAGACTCCAGGCTGAGCTGTCAGCACAGAGCCTGATGCAGGGCTCAAACTCATAAGCTATGAGATCATGACCTGAGCCAAAGTCAGATGCTCAACTGACTGAGCCACACAGGCAACCCTTGACTTCCTCCTCAGACATTCTAATTGTCATACCTAGATTTTTAATTAACAACAATAGAACCACCTGCTGAATCTCGATTTCAGTTATCTCCCTGTCACCTTCTCTTTTTATAGTTTAATCATTCAAATACCTTGACTCTAAAATCTTTATAGACTTTCCCATGACCTACAAACTACTGACTTTTTCACTTTTCATCAACCTCTCACATCCTCACTTCTCTGCAGAGAGGTCCTAGAACCAATTGTCCACGTGTTTAATTATACCCTTGCATATATCCTCCAGTTTGCTCTATCTCTCTTGATTAAACTCTTCAAACTGGGGTATGTGGACTACAACTACACTTGAATTAAACATTCTCCTCTGTAAAGCAGCATGTAGATATAACTGGGGACACACACACACACACACACACACACACACACACCTTTTTTTAACCGATGTAACTCTCAAGTGGGCACTCCTATACTTGTCCTATGAATTCATTTTTCTACTTTTCTGTGAAACTAATTCTCCAAATCTACTTCCCAGTCATAAATCAGTTGACAATTTTGTTTTTTTTACCAGTGAGCTAATTCAAGCAATCAAGAACTTTCCCACATCTACCCAGTACCAAATTCATTAAACTTCTTTTTTCTTTTTCCCTATTACAGTGGATGAATCATAAATGTTTCCATCCAAGGTTAGGCTCTCCACATGTGCATTGAATCCCACTGGTGCATCTATACAAAAAATTCCCATTTTCAAGTTTCCCTTTCTTCCTGAACAGCAATTCATATCAACATTAGGAAACACTGTATTATATATCACACAAAACAAATGAACAAATGTCACTTTTAACTCAACATCTTCCTCCAGTTACCACTGTATCCTTTTCTGTGCTTCTATGTTGTAGTACATCATCAAAAAGAATGCTCTACTCATGTAGTCTTTCTTTTTCTTCTATTGAAATGTATTGAATCCAGGCCAGATCCTTGAGTTTATCATACAGTAGAAAGAAGCCCAGTGATCTCCACTATGCTAATTTAATAACAAGTTTCACTCTACAGTTCATTCAATATATTATCTGCATTTAACACATATTGGTTTTCTGTGATAACCACTTTCTCTTTGCTGCCATATTAGTACACTGATCATTTTAAATAGTTTAATATATTTTTTATGCCTTCCGCAAATCTAAATTTTATAATAAACCAAGAAGATTAGCCTCCTGTTTATATATATTCTCTTCCTATTTATTTTAATAAACTTTATTTTTAAAGTAGTTTTAGGTTCATTATAAAATTAAAAGGAAGTTATAGAGTTTTCCCACATATCCCCTGCCCTTACACGCATAGTCTTCTCCATTATCAACATCCCCCCACCAGTGTAGTACATTTGTTACAATTAACGAATCTACATTGATACATCATTATCACTTCAGACTACCTCTGGGTTTGGTACAGGCTATGGATATAGATATGGAGCTATATATTTTTTTTCAACATTCTTTATTACAATATCATACAGAGTAATTTCATTGCTGTAAAATTTTTCTGCACCACAGCTATTTACCTCTTAAACCCCACCCAGTCCCTAGCAATCACTGAATCTTTTTATTGTCTCTATGTGTTACATAGTTGGAATCATACAGTATGTAGCCTTTCTACATAAGCTTCTCCCAATCACTAATGTGCATTTAAGTTTTCTACATATCATTTCAAGGCTTGATAGCTCATTTCTTTTTAATTCTGGATAATATTCCATTGTCTGGATATACCACAGCTTATCTACTCACCTACTGAAGGACATCTTGATGTTCTTGTGTGAGCATAAGTTTTTAATTCTTTGGGTAAATATCAAGAGATCAATAGATGGATCTTATGGTAAGAGTATGTTTAGTTTGGTAAGAAACCTCCAAACAGTTTTCCAAAGTGGCTATACCATTTTGTTTTCGTATTACTAATGAATGAGAGTTCCTGTTGTTCTACATCCTTGCCAGCATTTGATATTGTCATTATTTTGGATTTTGGCCATTTATAATAGGTTATTTCATAGTTATTTTAATTTATATTTCTTGGTGGTGTATGATGTGGAATATCTTTTCATATACTTATTTACCATCTCTATATCTTCTTTGGTAAGTGTCTGTTAAGTCTTGGTCCATTTTTAATCAGGTTGTTTTCTTTTTGTTGTGTTTTATGGGTTCACTATATATTTTGAATAACAGTCCTTTATAAGATTTGTCTCTTACAAATATTTTCTTCCAGTCTTTAGCTTGTCTCCTAAATCTCTTGATATTTTCTTTTGTAGACTAGAGGTTTTAATTTTAATAAACTCCAGCTTATCAATTGTTTCTTTCATGGATTATGTCTTTAATGTTATATACCCAATGTCATCTAGGTTTTCTCCTTTGTTATCTTCTAGGACTTTTATAGTTTGATATTTTTCATTTAGGTCTGTTGATTGATTTGGAGTTAATTTTATGAAGGATGTTAAGTCTGTGTCTAGTTTGTTTGTTTGTTTGTTTCTTTCTTTCTTGCTTTCTTCCTTTCCTTTCCTTTCTTTCCTTTCCTTTCCTTTCTTTTTTTTTTTCTTTTCATGTAGATGTCGAGTTGTTTCAGTGACTTTTTTTGAAAAGATGATATTTGATCCACTGTATGTTGCTTTGTCAAAATCAGTTGACCCTATTGATGTGGACCTATTTATGGGCTCTCTATTATGTTCTATTGATCTTTTTGTCTATTCTCTTGCCAGTACCACTTGGTCTTGATTACTGTGTATTTATAGTATAACTTGAAGTTGGGCATTGTCAGCCCTCCAACTTTGTTCTTTAGTATTGTTTTGGATACTCTGTTTTTTTGCCTCTCCATGTAAACTTTAGAATCATTTTTTTTTTTATATCCTCAAAATAACTTGCTGAGATTTTTATTGGAATTGCATTGAATTAATACATCAAGCTGAAAGGACTGACATATTGACAGCATTAAATCTTTCTATACATGAATGTGCAATACCTCTTCATTTATATAGTTCTTCTTTATTCTCTTTTATTAAAGTTATATCTTTTTTCTCATATAAATTATGCCCAAATGTTGTTAGATTTATACCTAAGTGCTTTGGTTTTTTAGGCTATTAATGTAAATGGTATTGTGTTTTTCATTTCAAATTCCACCAGCTTACTGCTGATATATAGGAAAGCAATTAACTTTTTGGATTAGCCTTGTATCCTGCAACCTTGTTATAATCAATTAGTTCCAGGAGATTTTTTGTAGATTCTTTTGGATTTTACACACTGAGCATTCTGTTACCTAGAAATACTGTTGTATTTCTTCCTTCCCAAATCTTTCTTACTATATTAGCTAGGACTTCTAATATGATGTTGAAAAGCAGGGGTAAGAGGGAACATTTTTGCCTTCTTCCTGATTTTAGTGGGAAAGCTTCAAGTTTGTCACAGTTACATTTGGTATTAGCTGAAAGTTTGTAGAAATATTATTTATCAAGTTGAGAAAAGAGTTTACTGACAGTTTTTTATTATGGATAGGTGTTGGATATTGTCAAATGCTATTTTTACATTATTGACTAATACTTAGGTTTCTAAAACATAATGGATTTTATTACAGTCATAAAATTAACTCAAGAGATGTTTCTTCTAAACACACAAATAAATGCGATGGTTAACACTCAATCTTTCACTTCACGGGATATACCAAAAGACTTCCTTAGCTTCAGATGAATAATTGTATATATAAATTTGGGGTTACTTGAGTTGGTGCATAGATGTTACTTCCCTGAAATATTTGCTCTCTCAGAGGTATTCAGACATTGCCATAGCTCTGAAGCATGTGCACCAATGTCTATTCAGTCCTAAAGGAAATGACAGCAGTCTGGAGAAATATAGTTGCTTATGTAAGGAAGTGAATGAGAAAACCCAAAGAGCTTTAACCCAGGAAGCTGTCCTATTTGACTAGAAGGATTTTATTTAAATGTGATAATGTTAAATAAGACTGCTCACTTTATAGGGGGAAAAAAACTTTGTTAAGTCAGTCATTTTCTAGAAGTAGATCCTGAGGCAGGGGTTCTAGTTCAAATATTATTTGGGGAATGCTTTCAGGAGAAGGGGAATTGAAAAGCAAGAAAGAATACAAGAAGAAAGTTGAACAAGAATGTGTTTTTAGCTATAGAAACATACAAATTCTGGAACACAAATTGTAACATTTTTCCCACCTTGAGGCAAGGGACTGCCCTTTGGGATCCCTCTGTCAATCAGGCATTAGGGAAGGTCTGGGTAAGGTAGCTCCCATTGAACCATGCTCCATTCTTAAGTAGGAAACCTAAGTATGTATTAGGCAACATTAACAGTGGGAGGAGGGAAATCACACTAGCATCTTCTTTTAGAGCTGATACTTACTAGCTTATATATGTGTCAATTTCCCTACAAAGAGATGCTTTTCTCCCAGTTTTGTTTTTTTTTTTTTTTTTTTTTATTTTGGACATGGCCCACCATTTTGTTTGTTTGTTGCTTAGCAGTCAGTATACCTCAGTAAAGGTGAGCTCAGCCAAATTAAGTCCCAACAGGTCCCGAGAGACCTCCGTTACACTTGAGCATCCCTCAGTGCATGTAAGATAGAGATTACATTTTAGAAAGATAAGAGACTCAAAGAGTTTCATTTCTGTTGTCACTGCCTAGGACATGGAATTAGTACTGCTAAACTTTGCAAAGAAGTGGTAACCAAGGTGTATACACAGCCTCCAAAACCCTAAATCATTTTCCTTGGTGGTTTCTGTGTGAGTGAATTATTTGAAATGATGCTAAATAAAAAATT
The DNA here is from genome assembly GCF_028749965.1 of Puma concolor. NCBI lineage: Eukaryota > Metazoa > Chordata > Mammalia > Carnivora > Felidae > Puma > Puma concolor. The sequence continues at coordinate 183,711,785 of NC_141667.1, forward strand.
TTAAAGCTATATTTGTCACAGGACATCTGTAGAGAAGAAAATAATTTTTAATTATTTGATTGTTTTCTTTATATGAAATATTCTATCTTATATCATGCCATCATTAAAATGTTAAAAATAAAAACATAAAAAAATATCATTACTATGTTTAGATTTTGCCAAGATTGTATGTATGTATAGCAGAAAAGAAAACTTTGAGCTCTCAGTGGTTTTAATAAGAATACAAACCTAATGAGGCTTTACTTTGTCAAATTTCTGTTATTCAGACTCTTGCTGTCATTGCGCTTTTTGCATAAAACAATTAGCCTTTTATGCTCTATGATATATAAATTTGGTGCTTGTCATTTTTACTGCAAAACACAGGGATCATATCATTAGTTTTTATATGCTCACGCCTTAAAACAGTAAAGCATTTTCCCCATTCCTATTCAACCATCCCACATTGTTTTTTCTTTTGGTTAATTCCTACCACAATAAATTTGATTAATATCCTCTCAGACACTCAAGCCAAATGAATGACATTATATTTTCCTCCTCTTCTTTTTTTTTTTTTTTTTTTTACAAATTGATTCACAAAACTTTACTTTTTCAACTTTATAAAGTTTTCATGCCCACTTCCATTATTCTTGATCAGGATTTTTTTTTAAAGTTTCCTTTGCATGGGTATTTGCTTCCCCTTACAATCTATCCATAAAATTGCTACAGTACCTGCTGTAATATTATATTTCGGTAACAACCTGGATGTCAGAATTCTATTTAAGACCTTTTCCTACCTGTCCATCACCTGGTTAATAATAGTACACCTTCCTGAACAACATGTGAGACATTGTAATATGGCTGCTATGTTGCTCTTGATCCTGAATCTACATATATCCTCTAGGTCTGCCCTATGATCCCATTTCTCAACCTCAGGATAAACCTTTCGTATATCTGAAATATGATTTTTTTTCATGCCTTCTCTATTCCTCATTGTCTTTCCACCTGACTAATCTGATCTTTTATTCATACACCCCTCAACTGTTACTTGTAAAGGGAGCATTTATTACTTAGTAGTTCTATATGGTATCTTTTCTTTCTCTGCCTGCACACTTTTTGCTAGTTCTTAAAATGAGATTCTGTCAGTGCTAAACCTTCTATTTTGGTATTAATTTCCTCTTAATTAGAGTTGATACTTATATAGAAATGTGAGATAGCATTGATTATCTTCCAGGAATTTTAAGAGATTTTTTTATTGTATTTTAGCTGCTTATTTTGCTTGTTCAAGAAAGTTGTCAGCCAAGCTGTCATTCTTTGGAGATAATATGTATTATTATTATTATTTTTTTTACTTGCACACCATTTGGTCTTTTATTCCATTTCTGTTTCTGTAATTTAATTATGAGGATGTCTAGGTGCTAGTTTATTTTTAAGATGCTCATACTTAACTGTGCTTCCTGAATCTGAAATTACATGCTTTCATTATATCTAGAATATGCTTAGCTCAGTTTAAAGATGGTTTTACTCATTCTTTTGATGGAACTTCTATTACATACTACATTTCTCATAATCTTTTCTTATACTATTTCACAATGTTTCTGTGAGGTTTCTGCATTTGACCAATTCTCTATTGAATTATACCTGATTTGCTATTTAGTGCACTATTGCACATTTAATTTTGATTTGGTCTTTTTCAAATCCATATTATTTATTTATTTTTATTTATTTACTTATTTATTTATTTACTTATTTATTTACTGAGGCACTTTTTTTGTTTATATTCTGGTTTTTAAATTAATTTAAATATTTTAGAAATACATACTTTATTTCTTGGATGTCTAAACCTGTGTACTTTGTTTCCTTTATTTTGTTTATTTTTACATATATATGTAAAGCTTTTTCCCAAGTTTTTATTTAAATTTAAGTTAGTTAACATATAGTGTGATATTAGTTTTAAGTATAGAATTTAGTGATTCATCCCTAACATATAACATCTGGTTCTCATCACAAGTGCCCTCCTTAATACCCAACACCTATGTATGTATGTATTTGTCAGGCTGACAGATGGATTGTTGTATCATGAGATGCTTAACATTTTACTTAAGTGCATTTGTGACAGCTTCTGCTGTCAAGTGCATCACTTGCAACATCTAGTGCATCACTAGGATACAACTACTTTGTATGTTAATTGCTCCATTACAAGATTCTGAATAGGCATGCCTGCTTAGTCATGATTTCTTGTTTTCTCCCATGGAATCAAGGCAGACAGGCAAGTTTCCTTTCCCTAGACGACTACTTAATTGAGGGATATATATTTTGTTATTATTTCTTATAATTCCCACCCTTGTTACACAATTCCCTATAATAGATTGTCCCAAGGCTTTATGTCTTGCCTTGCATCCCCACCCCGGCACACATAGGTATTCAATACAAGCTTTTTTTGTTAATAAGATGGGCAAACTCCCCTAAGTGCCACATCATAAAATTATGCATTTGAAGCTTGTACTTATTTTCTTGCAAACTAACTTGGATATTTAAAGACTGCTTGGTTATTTAACCCCCAGATTTTAGGTTCTTGAAAGAGGAATTTCAGATTAGCTACTTTGTTATGGTGTTAGAACCAGAGCCCCTCATACTCTCAATAGCACTTTGCATTTTTTTATGATGTATTCTATTATTAACTATATTGTGCACTCGTTTTGTCCCGATCTATAGTGAAAGAGAGAAAACTGGATAATGCAATTTGTTACAAGAATTAATGAGTAGAACTAAAGGGTCAATTTAAAGTGCCCAATATTATATTTTATGCTTTAGCTTTGGTCATTAGCCCATTTATACAATAACCATTTGTATAGAACACAATTCTTTATTATTATTTTATTTCTTAAATAGAAAACTAAAAAATATTTGTTCTGTATCACATACTAAAGGCTAGATTTGTAAATTTGCTAGGATTAAATAAAGAAACTCCAAAATTACAGTAATGTAACATAACTAAGGGCATATTATTCACACTACTGCTGTGTATATATTAGCAAGAGCCTGTGTTCATAGTAGTCAGTCCAAGATCTAGGCTGGTGAACACTCATTAATCTGCTTTCCCTGTAAACAATTTACCCACAAATTTCCCAAGTAAGACAAATTTCCTATTCAGTTTTGAGACTGAACTCAGAGTCCAGAATCTCTGAATGATGCTTTGTGTCTTCATGAGAGAAGAGGGACGCTTGATAAAAACTTAGTTCTGCTTTCTGAAAGAAGCTCACATGTCTATTATTCTCCAGAATCACTGTTTCCACTTACTTTGATATCCTTCACTTATAGTTTTGGCCTTAGTATCTTGATAAGGAAAAAGCCATATTGATCCTGTTTCCTGCCACTAGATTATGGGGGGCCCTAGGCAGCTTCAAATCTCAAAAATTCTTAACCTCTTCATTAATACAGACGGATCAGTATAACTTTCCTTAAAACTTAATTGGATTTATGTTTATTTTTTGATGATAGATAGCACCCAAGATAATAGCTATATGTTTCTTTGTCACTGTATTGCTTGAATCACTATTTTTTCATGCTGCAATAACAATTTCTCCCATTTTGCTCACTGTAGGACTTTTAGAATATGTCCCACATTGTACTTATCTATCATACTAGCATCTCCTTCTGTTACCACCTATTTCTGTTCCATATCAGGATGGGGTTACTTTCACTGAGTTAGCAAACTGCTTCCACATTTCAGTGACTTAGTAAAACAAGTTATTACATATTCACACCCATTTTTCCAAAACGAGTTGCTTTATTCAATATTAGCCTTATGAGGGGACATAAACCAATTCCCATTTTCATCTTGACGATGCTTCAAAGATCACCAAGGCAGGAGAAAGGGACAAGATAAATAGTGCTTTGCTAAGGCTATTGATGCTTCTGTCCAGAATTGTCTCCCATCTAAACTACTATACCATTGGCCAAAACAAGTCACAGGTCGATTCCTAACTTTAAAAGGACAGAGAAACACTATCATATGTTTCGATGAAGTGATGATCCAGAAATTTTGGTGAACGGCACTAATGTCTAACACATTGTTTATATACAAATAGCACAAAGGAAAGTATGAAGATCTATACATAAAAAATAATGTCTAGAATTTATTCAGCATCATTTTTTGACAATAGATATTCTCTTTCACTGAGTGTTTTTAATAAAACTTTTCAAATATTTTAATTTTGTGATATTATTTTGAGTATTTAGTCAAAAAGTGAGGAATAAGATCTGTAAATTTGCAGGAGTTTTCTTTTATCACATCCATAAAGGTTAGAACACATATCCTTACAAATTTTAAAAACACAAATAATTAAATATTTTCTCCTGGGATATAAAGTTAAACCAGGTCAATACAATTTTTAAAAAATTATATTTTGATTTACTTGGAATACAGTAATCAAGTTTCCTTTGAAATCATTGATATGTTTCCATTTTCATTTGCATAGTTCTTGTATTTTGAGATATATCCCACCAATAGACTTTTTAGCACTCTTAATGTTTTAAAAAGTCTGTTATGTGATTATTTGAAGTAAAGGAGAAATAAATATTCCTTTTAGTCTTTCAAACATTTTTCAAGTCAGCATCACCTCAAGAATCCCTCCAGGTAGATTTGATATGCCCTGTTTTTCTTTAGTCCTGCCGGATGAATCAATTTAGATTCTTACTATAGGCTCAAAATGCCATTGCACATGTGAAGATTTTTTTTTTTCCACACAGTGATTCTGCTTATGTTTTTGTTTGCTGTTGTTGTTGTTGTTTCTTCCCCTCTCTCCTTCAGTATTAATTCAGATTCAGTGAGTGCCTGGCTTCCAGGCATTTGCATCGCAATAACTCCAAGTGGCAAGCTAGTAGGCTCTGGCCTGGAGCCAAACGGGCTGAGCTGCCCTGAGCTTCCTTGTGCTTTCACTACTTCTTCAATGGATCTTTGGTATTAGCTTAAAAAGGTGCAATAAATCCGGCTGTTTCCTCAGTTGGAATGCTATGATTGAATTAAAGAACATTTTAATATTTTACAGGAATCTCAGAACATCTGTTAAAATCTAGCTGAATATGCTGTGGTCTAATGGACTGGAAAAGCATTTTGTGACTGTCCACTCTAGTAATTTTCCCAGCTGCCTTTCTTATTGTTAATATTTCAGCAATTGCATTCTGTGTCACTGAGTGGTCAGAGCAATTTCCACTCACAAGTCAAAGCTAGGCAGTTATCCTCTTTTTCTTTACCTTTTTTTTTTTTTTTGGTGGTGAATTGTGGCAAATATCTTCATCTAAAACTCCTGAAGACTCAAAGGTGTTTGACTGTAGCTAAAGAAAGTTTGAATTCTGAATAGAAATTATTAACCTACTTTAATAATCCACTTAAGAATTTACATGACACATATGTAAGGGGTAGACTTTTTTTTTCCAGAATTGAAGTCTAGAGAAAATAAAAAAAAATAGTTTTGATGTTTTCTCTTTCACATATACACAGAATTCAAAAGGAACAACTTTTCATTATTTCACGATTTCAAAATGAAATGTGAGGAAGATTCCTCAAAACCCTAGTTTCATATATCACTAATATAAATTTGTTTATCTGTTTGTCTATCGATTTAATAACTTCTTTTTATTCTTTGCTACATTTCAGAAATGATACTAGGTTCTGTCCCTAAAAATCATTTGTAACATCCCATTAAGCAAAACTAAAAACCAGATAATTAAATAGGATAAGTATAAACCGAGCACATCGGAATGTTTGGTTGGGTCAAATACCAATTTACAGCAAATGATTTTGTGTTGTCTCTCTTTCAATTTCAATTTTTATATCCTATAGGCAAATAATCTATTGTATTTAATTTAGTGTTTAGCATTTAATATTACAAATACTTTTCTTCCTAGTCTTTTTGTTAACTGAGTGGGCAAGTTTTTCTCTCTGACTAATGAATGAAAAGTGGAAGTGTACATTTCACATTCAGTGAAATGTCTCTGAATAATACATTTAAAATTACAAGTCCTTCCCAGTCAGCAATCTTTTATGACACTGTTAGCTTTATTTTCTGCATAGTATTTATTGACATTTAGGAAACAGTGTTCTTGTGTAACTGTTGTATGCTTCCCATGCTCTGAAAGGTACACATTTGAATGTAAGATCAACAAAGGCAAAGTACTTCTTCAGTTTTTCTACTGATTATTTTTTCTTTCCTTTTAGGTCTAGAATAGAGCTTGGAATATAGTAAGTACTGTGTAAATTAGTAATTATCAGTGGAGAAAGTTATGTGATTAGGTAAAGTATAAGTTTTTTCCAGAATGTTGGAGATACACATATGTGTGTATGTACATGTACATATACATATACATAAACATACATATACAAACACACATACATATACAAAGTGTATTTACAAAATACACTTTGTAAATACAAAATGCTATACATGTATGCATAAAATACTGATTACTCACATACATACACACTTGTTCTTGTGTGCTTGAGTTTTCATATTATTACTCTTTAAATTGTTAATTTACATTATACATATTTTTATATATGGTGTAGTCCACTAAAAGCATTGAAGAAGTAAGCATAGAAAGGGAAATAAGTTAAGGGGCTTAGATGAGAATGGATTAATATTAAATTACTTAGAATATTGCAGTTTAAGAGTTCAAAGATTGTATATTTCTGATTATGATAATGTATTGGTATGGCAATGGGATATGAAGTTAAAGTGGACTGCAATGAAAATTGCTTCAGTGAATAAATTTAAGGATTTGTGAGGCCAGGTTTAATAGGCTGCCTACAGCTCTTGACATCAGTAAGGATGATTGCAGGTTAGTCAATTGGAATAAAAGTGTCACACAGGAGCCCAAACTAATTAGGAAAAGTAGCCTTGAGTGTGGTAGAGTCATCAGGTTACTACAGCTACAAAGATACTGAAATTCTGCAATGTATTTTTACTAAATCAATGTATTTTTTACTAAATACGTTGTATTTAGTATATGTACTAATACATTTACTAAATACCAGGGCGCCTGGGTGGCTCAGTCGGTTGAGCTTCCAACTTGGGCTCAGGTCATGATCTCGTGGTCTGTGAGTTCGAGCCTCATGTTGGGCTCTGTGCTGACAGCTTGGAGCCTGGAGCATGCTTCAGATTCTGTGTCTCCCTATCTCTCTGACCCTCCCCCATTCATGCTCTGTCTCTCTCTGTCTCAAAAATAAATAAACATTAAAAAATTAAAAAAAAATACATTTACTAAATACTAATACATTTACCAAATACAATGTATTTTTACTAAATTTTACTTAAAACCAACACATGTTTTCAAATTCCTGTCATTTTCCTTACCTCTTTTTCAAAGAAGTGTATTCACAGAAGTTCCTACTGCAGGCTCTCTCCCCTCTAGTTCTTAAGGCAGTGTAGACACAAAGCAAAGTATTATTGAAACTCTAGTTCTCCTTTTCTCCTCCTCCAGTTAGGCAGGAAGAATTCACAGACTCCAAAGACATCCATATAATTTTCTGACTGTTCCAATGGAGAGGAAAAAAAAAAAGCATTCTTTTACATTGATCTTATGTCTCTTTTCATATAATCGTGACCAACATGTCATAGATTATTTTTTCCTTTGTGATGACACAAATTGATCTAAACCTTTCAAATTTTGACTTGTTGAAAACAATGCCACATGACTGACCTCTAGATTTATACCTGTGTTGTTGTTGTTGTTGTTGTTGTTGTTGTTTTCCCTAGTCAGAAGTAGCATTTGGGCAACAGACCCATTATCCATTCCATATTGAAGTTTCTGTGCCTAATTTCTAAACATGTCATCCCTTGTTATCCCATTTTATATTATTGAATTCCTGATTTGGTTGCTTCTTTTCCAGGATCCTGTCTAATTTTCTTATATTTTTTAAATGTATTTTAGACTGTTTTTGCTGAGGAAATAAAAGTTATTGTTACCAAATAATGTTTCATATATTTGAAAACAGGCATTATATTTACATGACTTTTTCCTTTCCTGTGCTAAATCTCATTTCTTTGAATTTTCTGCTTTTAGACATATATTTTGATCTTCACTACCTTTGGCACATTATCCTTGGCAGACAACTCTTCACAGAAAGAAACAAACTAAAGCTGTACCATAATCTTCCTTATTCTCCACATTTAGTGAAGAGTAATAATTGCATATATTTTTGGGAATTACAATGCACTGATGGACCTTCTATCAGCCAGAAGGTTTATTTTTTACATGCTAATGTTAAATCACATGATACTTATTGTAACAATATTTTAGTTGTTTTACTGACTGAAGTATAATCATAACTATTCCTTGTTCCAGCCAAATTATATCCAACTGATTACTCTAGATGCTCATATTCCTTTACAACCATGAATCAAACATATAATTTATGCTCCATTGTCCTTGCTCCTTGAAATCCATGAAATAGGTCAGTTCCTCAAGTGTAACTTTAACCTACTGAATCAATTGAATGGAATCTACTGAATGGAATATAAATGTATTTTAAAAAATAAACAATTTTTTCAAGCCAGAAGGGAATGCAAACTTAGACTAAAAATAAGACAAAGATATTGAAGGAAATTAAAAAGACTTTTTAACCAGGGTGCCGGGGTGGCTCAGTGGGTTGAGCGTCAGACTCTTGATTTCATCTCAGGTCATGATCCCAGGGTTGTGGGATTGAGCCCAATGACAAGCTCCATGCTGACCATGGAACCTGCTTAAGATTCCCTCTCTTGGGGTGCCTGGGTGGCTCTGTCAGTTAGGCATCCAACTCTTGATCTTAGTCAGGTCATGATCTCACAGTTTGTGACTTTGAGCCCTACATCAGGCTCTACTCTGACAGACTGGAACCAACTTGGGATTCTCCCTCTCTGTCTCTCTTCTCCTCTCCTGCTTATGTGCCCACTCTCTCTCAAAAATAAGTAAAACTTAAAAAAAAATAAGATTCTCTCCCTCTCCCTCTACCCCCTCCTACACATGCTCTTACTCTCTCTCTCTCTCTAAAATAAATAAAAAAAGGTAAAAATAAAAGAAATTAAAAAAATAAAAAAATGATTTCTTAACCATGTAAATTGTATAACAGATATGAGGCATTTTTTTAAACAGAGAGAGAATGTAAACATATTCCATAAAAAATCATTCTAGTTGACTTGAGATAAAAATACTGTGCTGAGTAAAATACAATTTTCAAGGGAAATAAAAGAGAACTTAAGGAAAAGGATAAAAGTTTAGCCCTACACATTTAATCAAAAGACAAGAACTATGTGAGAAATTTATCTCTGAGAAAATTTAAGCATGACCTGACAGTATATAATAACTCCAAGGCCCATCAGTTCCTGAGTTTGAGTGGAAGAAAATAAAATTAACGACCAATGTAGTGGCCCATCAGGTATAACTGATTTAGATTTTTAAGACTATTACTTAATTCTTAGCATTGGCTGGTAAAGGCCAAAGTTTTGAGTTATTTATTGGTTAATTTAGAATGGAAATGTTTAGTGCAATAAGAGAAATAGCAAATAGGAACTAGCTAGTCATTCCAATTGCTGACTAAAAACCTAGAAATGAAAAAAAAAAAAACAAAAACAAAAACAAAACAACTATTTGAACTCTGATGAAATTCAGATCCAAATAATGGGAAACAGAATAACAGTTGTTGGAAGAAATGGAACCTTACAACTGCAGAGGACTAGGAGATCAGATTGTTAGGAATATTCGGGGGAAGAAAAGTCTGGATTGTTTCCCTTCTGTCTAATGTTGTGACTCTGATAACCCAAAGCTAAAGGTATGACAGAGTCATTATGAGGTTAGAGCTGAACATCTGTCCCAGATTGTACTCACACTTTCAAGCCACTGGGGATGTTCATGCTACCCTAAACCCTCTAAGAGATAGCACAATATATAAATAAAAAATGATTTCATTAATATGCACCACTGGCCCAGATCTCATAATCCTAGAATCTTGCCAGATCCATTCATATCAAGAAGGCAGCAACCCCATAAAGTGAATAGGTAAGGTAATATTAAGGGGATGCTGGACTATTACTAGGCTGAAAAAACAAGTTTGAGGATGGCTGTACTGTAGGTCTCTAAATTCACTTACCCTACCCAGGATATGGGGAATTATTAAAAGGATAGCAGCACTTAAAATTAAGAACAAGGTCTTTGAGGCAGTGATTTGGAAGTAATCCAAGGAAGGGTTCACTTGGAATGGTGGGACTCATTAAAATCTTAAATTTACACCCCTCCTCCACTAATGTGAAGAACACATTTTAGGGTCTTACTAAGATTTTTATCTCTACCTATAGCTACACGAAGGAGGATATTAAGCAAATCAAGATGAGTTCACATGGGAAAACTTAGAAGACAATTTGGGAGGACATAAAATGAAAGTGGTAAAATAAATAAAACAACATATACCAATGAAACAAAAATGGAGGAAACCAATTGAACAGAAATGCATAATCATATTTTAAAACCCAGAATGATGCTATAATATTGGAAACGAAGTAGTAACAATAGGATTGAAGAAGTACTAAATAAAAATATTGACCATAGAAATGAAAACTGAGTGAATAAATTGAATAGAATTCTAATTGGATAGTTCAGGAAATCCAATAGTATATGCACATCACAGAATATGAACTCTGAAATAACTGCAGCAACTTAAAGAGATAGTCCAAATCACTGTAATACAGAAGGCAAATTAAATCGGTATATATAATTCCATCAATCAAAATATAGGCAGTTGTAAACATTATCAAAATGTTGCTTTGGATATGAACAGTTAAGAAATAGAGAATTTAGGAAGACAGTAAACTCTTAGAAAGTTAGTAATTGGAACAATCAATCTGGAAAACAATTTTGAAATATTTAATTAAGCTAATTATGATGTGCCCTTTGACCTGATGAGCCAATCCTGCTCCAAAAAGGTATACGTATGCAGTATCCCATGTTATTTATGTTAGCAAAGTGGTAACATAGTGACTATCACTAAGGAATAATCAGCATCTAGTAAAATATCATATATGTCCATAGAGAAACATAGAAATATCTTTAAATGTAATACACAATACCAAATATGCAAAAGTAAAATTATGAAACAAAAACACCATTAATGTATTTAGCATAGACAAATGCATACTTAAGGACCTTTGTCAGAGATGTCAGAGTAAGTGTCTATGGAAGCCCTGGAGGGGTAGAGTGAAAATAAAAGGAAATCAGAACGAAGTGCCTCGGTGGCTCAGTTGGTTGAACGTCCAACTTTGGCTCAGGTCATGATTTCATGGTTCGTGGGTTTGAGCCCTGCATTGGGGTCTGCTCTGACAGCTCAGGACCTGGTACTTGCTTCAGAGTCTGTGTCTCTCTCTCCACCCTTCCCCTGCTTGTGCTCTGTCCCTCTCTCAAAAATAAAAAAATAAACATTTAAAAGAAAAAGGGAAACAATGAAATAGAAAAAAAAAAATTAAAATCATAAAGGGTTTTACCTGAATCTGTGAATGTGATATATTGTGAGCTTAATAGTAAGATAAATAAGCCTCTGCATCTGTAGTCTAAAATTGGATGAATGATAAAGAAGATGTTATATATATATATATATATATATATATAGTGGAGTGTTACTCAACAATCAGAATGGAATCTTGCCATTTGCAACTACGTGGATGGAACTAGAGGATATTATGTTAAGTGAAATCAGTCAGAGAAAGACAAATATCATATGACTTCACTCATATGAGGACTTTAAGACACAGAACAGATGAACACAAGGGAAGGGAATCAAAATAATATAAAAACAGTGAGGGGGACAAAACATAAGAGACTCTTAAATATGGAGAACAAACAGAGGGTTACTGGAGGGGTTGTGGGAGGGGGGATGGGCTAAATGGGTAAGGGGCATTAAGGAATCTACCCCTGAAATCATTGTTGCACTATGTGCTAACTAACTTGGATGTAAATTTAAAAAAAAATTTAATTAATATTTTAAAAAGTATATGTTCATAGAAAAATAATTTTTTTAAAAAAGAAATTACCTCTTTTAGGAAAAGGTATTATAGCAGCATACAACATTGAGAATAGGGAATTATGCATTGTTTGTGTTGATTCTGTGTTTGCTCTCAAGAGTATTTATTGGCCTATGGGGCACCTGGGTGGCTCAGTTGGTTAAAGGTTGGCTCAGGTCATGATCTCACAGGTTCTTGAGTTCGAGCTCTGCATCTGACCTGCTGCTGTTAGCATAGAGCCCATTTTGGATCCTCTGTTCCCCTTTGTCTCTGCCCCTCCCTTGCTCATACTTTCTCTGTCTCTCTCTCAAATATAAATAAACATTAGAAAAATAATTATTGACCTATATATGGTAAAACAAGTAATACTATGAAATATGTTAAGTACAAATCAGATAACAAGATTAAATAGAACATATGACTAATGCATATGAATTGAATATTCATACATATCAATTAAATATTCATATTGAATATGAATTTAATATAGTTCCCTGCAGAAAATATTCCTACTAGATAATGAATGGAAATATAAATAAAATTGGCACACTATCCAATTAATTTTTAGATATTTGCTGAAAATAATAGTGATACAAACAATAGTAAGCAACTGCAATTCTATCTTTTAAAAGAGAAAACCATGTGAATTTATCAAATTAAAAATTAGTAAAGATAATATTTACTATCCAGCAAGATCTGAGAAAAGTTTAAAATAGCCTCATTTAAATCCTTTTTTAAAGAACATGCTGATTTTTAGAAGTCAGATGAAGTTCACTAAGAATGCTATAACCCAAAATATCACATTTCATAAATTGATAGGATACTAGATGTATAACAATTATACATATCGTTTTTGAATTGTTGAACTATGCAATTGGAAAATAAATAGATTCCTAATATTAACTTGACTTCTACTTCCAGCCATAATGGAATAAATGAGATAAGATTTAAACTCTTGCCTTAATTTTTTTTCTTAAGCAGGGAAAAATATGAATCAATGTTGTCACATATTAGACAACACACAGTACATGGCAATAATCTATGAAAAAAAGAAAACATATGTGATCTCTCTGCTCAAGCTTAGCATCTAGCTGTAGATTCCATGCAACACACAGGGACAGTGACAATAAATGAAAGAGGAAAAAGATTAGCATCAGAAATGCCAAGGTGGATGCATGCATCTGGGCACGTGTAAGGGGAAACTACCTGAGACCAGGGATAAAACCAAAGGAAAGTAGTAAGCCAAATAATTCCTAGATTTTCACAGGGCTTTTAAGAGGCTGTGCTTTCACAGTTCAAACAGAGAGAGTTTGTAATACAAAGGGCGTTAGGTATATACCGTCAAATGTGTCTAAGCTTAGTAGTGGGACTGAAATACCTTTAAGCTAAAACTTTAAGCTAAGAATTCTAAGACTTCACTGTAATAAAACCTAAAAGCCAATCATGCAAAAAAGCATTCAAATAACTTTGTATTGTATGTCTGATGTTATTTGAAGGAATGAAACAAAATTTAGCATCTGAACAATATAAAATTGACAATTCCTGGCATCCAATATAGAACTATCAGGCACACAAAGCAACAGGATAATATGACCCATGATCAAGAAAAAAATAAAAAAGAAAAATCATTAGAAACCTAAAAATGAAGCAATGATATAAATAAAAGACAAGGATATTAAAGCAGATATTATAAATATTCCTTATATGTTTAATATGTTAGAAAAACTGGCTTTGATAAAGAAAATTTATTAAAAATCAAATTGGGGGACTCCTAGGTGGCTCAGTCAGTTGAGTGTCCGACTTCCCGCTCAGGTCATGATCTCGTGGTTCATGGGTTTGAGCCCTGCGTCGGGTCTGTGCTGACAGCTCAGAGCCTAGAGCCTGCTTTGGATTCTGTGTCTCTCTCTCTCTCTGGCTCTTCCTTGCTCGTGCTCTGTGTCTCTCTGTCTCTCTCTCTCAAAAATAAATAAGCATTAAAAAATTTTTTTTAAAGCAAATTGAAATTCTGGAGAAGAAAAATAAAATATTTGCAAAAAACATAATAGATGAAATGAGTAACATATTAGAACATGCCAAATGAAAATAACAGTAAACTTGAAAAGAGAGCACAGAAGTAAGTTTGAAAACACAAGAGTTTCAGTGACTTATGTGACAATATCATACAGGCTCTCGTATTGTAAACTGAGGAGGCAAAAAATTAAAATAAATAATGGCTAAATGCTTTCCAAAAATAACAAAAATATAAATCTGTACATACAATAATATCAGTGTGGATAAATCTCTAATTATGACAAGCAAGAGAAGTTAAACAAAAAGATTATATACTATAGAATATACGTAATGTAAAAATATTATTATGATAAGCAGATCAATGGATGCCCCTGGTTGGTAGATGGCAAATTAACTGTCAGGGTACATTAGAGAACTTTCTAAGGTTATAGAAATATTATATTTGTCATATAGTATGAAGTATATATTTGTCAATCCTAAAGAAGTTGGTGAATTTTAATAAATTTAAATGGTGCCCTAATGAAGATCATTTTTAGGAAAGGATTTGGATTTATGAAATATAGGATAAGATAATTTAGGAGATTTCCAGCTGTATATGTATCAACAATGGGCCATATCTCATGAAATTTTGACACAAATGGAGTTTCCAATTTTGTCTATTGTAAATTAAAACAATCTGACTATATTATTTCCCAGCTTTAATACTTCTAAATTTTTTGGACTATCCTCAATTTACCACTTAAATAGATGTTCGTATGCTTATATGAAAAGAAACAGATAGTGTCCATAGTTAGCAAACATTAGGTGTCCAGTGGTAGCTGAACTATAAATTAAATTACCATAGCTGGAGTGTCTCTCTCTATTCCTAATTGATTCCAGGACATATGGTTGGTAGAATTGAAAGCGGAGCAATTTTTTAATTGAAACACATTGTCATTTAACTTCAGGCTCACCTCTTTGGCCTAGAATGTACAGGATTACTACATATCTAGCCCATTATTTGTGTCCCAACAAAGTCCAAGTGAATTAGATTTCAGTTTAATAGTGCAGTATCTAGCATCTGGACATTTATTCGGTTCTTTATCATCATTTAATTCAATTATTCATTATCATCCTAATCAATATTATATTTTGTTTGAATAATAGTTCTAGGCTAAGCATAAAATTATTAAAAACATAAATTCTGAAAGTTACATCAGTTTAGATGTCTATGTAACTTGCCCTTAACTTTCTTGTGATTTAATGTATAATTATAAAATAATTTATCATAATTTTTCAATATATTTTGTTTCTAATAAACAATAAGCATTTTATATTCACATTATATAAAAGTATATAAAAGTATATAAAAGTATTAGGCTTAGACTTTTCTTCTAAGGTAAATTTCTTGAAAAATAAATGCAAGCCATGTTTAAAATGTGAAAAGTAAGGAGTTTGGAGGGAAGGTGGCAGCAGAGTAGGAGGACCATAGGCTCATCTTGTCACATGAATACAACTAGATAGCTTTGAAATCATCCTAAATATCCCAGAAATTCACCTGAAGACTGGCAGAACAAACTCCACAACTAAAAGTAGGGAAGAGACCACATTGAAGAAGGTAAGAAATGCAGAGATATGGTTTGGGATAGAACCTATCACGGCAGCTGTGGGGAGGGAGCTACAGTCACAGAGAAGGACAAGAGACAGACTAACACACAGAGGAGCCCACATAGTGAAGAGGAATCCCCATAGCAATTGGCTTGGGAGCAGTCTGATTTCAAATTCTTGAAACCAGCAGGGCTTAAGGTCTGGAGTTTTATAGTGTTTTTTTTTTTTTTTTTTTTTTTTTTTTTTTTTTAAGTATATTTGTTTATTTTGAGAGAGAGAGTGCACGTGCAAACAGAGTAGGGCCATAGAGAGAGGGAGATAGGATCCCCAGCAGGCTCTGCACTGTCAGTGTGGAGCCTGATGCAGGGCTTAGTCTCAGAAACCCAGAGATCATGAACTGAGCCAAAATCAAGAGATGCTTAACCAACTGAGACACCCAGGTGCCCCAAGTCTGGAGTCATAAAGATCAGAGTGCTTGGCTGTGAAAAAGCTCAGAAGGTATTGAGGCTGCTCTTGGAGAAAAGGCAGGGCAAACATACTGAAGACATAGCATTGAAACAGCAATCTGGTGATGGGGAGGTTAGCTGCTCATCTAAGAGCATGTCCCAGAGAGGCGTCAATCACAGAGAGACCCCTCCAGGAAGAAAGGAACTGGCAGGCACCATTTTCCCTGTCTAACTTCAGCATAAATGCAGAGCCACCTGTTAAAGCCAGCATGGCATGGACACTTGCCACCTAAATTGCTTACATCAAGTCCCACCACACCTCACCCCCTATGCTCTGGTGGATTTGCCCTTCCCAGTAATGTTTGACTCAGTCCCAACTTAGTGGGCTCCACCTCCCAGAAGACCTGCCCAAACCCTTGCTGACACTTGCTGACACTGTGTCTCCTGGCCCAAGAGTTTTGCAAGGCCTTTGTTCACGTGGTGAACAATAACAAAAGGGCAATCGAAAAATAAGATATAACAATTGTAAATATTTATGCGCCCAACCTGAGAATACCAAAACATGTAAAACAATTAATACGGAACATTAAGGAACTAATTGATAATAATACAAATAATAGTAGGGGATTATATCACCCTACTACATCAATGGACAGATCATATAAACAGAAAACCAATAAAAAAACAATGGCTTTGAATAATGCACTTGACCAAATGGATTTCACATGTATATTTAGAAAATTCCATCCTAAAGTATCAGAATACATGTTCTTTTCAAGTGCATAGGGAACATTATCTAGAATAGATCACATATTAGGCCACAAAACAAACCTCAACAAATTAAAAAAGATTGAAGTCATACTATGCATATTTTATTTTATTTTATTTTATTTTATTTCGTTAATTTTTTTAATGTTTATTTGAGAGAGAGAGAGAGAGAGAGAGAGAGAGAGAGAGAGAGAGAGAGAATGCAAGTAGGGGAAGGGCAGAGAGAGAGGGAGATACAGAATCCGAAGCAGGTTCCAGGCTCCAAGCTGTCAGCACAGAACCTGATGTAGAGCTCCAACTCATGAGTGGTGATCTATCGTGACCTGAGCCGAAGTCAGATGCTTAGCCGACTGAGCTACCCAGGCGCCCCTAGTATGCATCTTTTCTGAACACAACATTATGAAACTAGAAGTCAACCAACAGAAAAATTCTGGAAAGATCACAAATGCTTGGAGGTTAAATAGCATGCTACTAAACAATGGATAGGTCAAGTACAAAATAAAAGAAGAAATAAAAAAGTACTTGGAAATAAGTGAAAATGAAAACAATGGTTTGGGGATGCAGCAAAAACAGTTGTAAATGGAAGTTTATAGCAATACAGGCCAACTGCAAGAAGCAAGAAAATTCTCAAGTAAAAAATCTAACACTATACCTAAAGGAACTAGAAAAAGAACAACAACAACAAAACCCCTAAAACCAGCAGAAGGAAAGAAATAAGAATTAGAGCAGAAGTAAATGATACAGAAACTAATATACAAAAGAACAGATAAATCATACAAGGAATTGCTTGTTTAAAAAAAATCAATAAAACTGATAAACATCTAGCCAGTCTTATCAAGAAGAGAAAGGACTCAAAGAAATAGAATCACAAATGAGAGAGGAGAAATAACCAACACTACAGAAATATAAAAAATTATAAGAGAATATTATGAAAAACCATATGCTAGCACATTGGACATTCCCTATCCCTGGAAGAAAGGGATAAATTCCCAGAAACATAAAAACTACCAAAAATTAAACAGGAAGAAATAGAATATTTGAACATACTGATAACCAGCAAGGAGATTTAACCAGTAATCACACAACTCCCAACCAACAAAAATCCAGGATCAGATGGTTTCGCAGGTGAATTCTATCCAATATTAAAAAAAAAAAAGAGTGAAGACCTATTATTTTCAAACTATTCCAAATAATAGAAAAGGAAGAAAAACTTCCAAATTCATTCTATGAAGCCAGCATTACCCTGAAACCAAAACCAGATAAAGACAGGGAGAACTACACACCAATATCTCTGATGAACATAAATGCAAAAACTGTCAACAAAATACCAAAAAAAAAAAAAACAAAAACAAATCCAACAATACATTTAAAAAATCATTCACCACGATCAAGTGGGATTTATTCCTGGGTTGCTAGGGTGGTACAATATTCTCAAATTAATCAGCATGATATATCACATCAGTAAGAGAAAAGATAAGAACCATATGACCATTTCAATAGATGCAGGACAAACATTTGACAAAGTAACATCTATCATAATCAAAACCTACAACAAAGTCATTTTAGAGGGAACATACTTCCACATGATAAAGGCCATATGTGAAAAACCCAGTGCTAACTTCATCCTCAATGGTGAAAAACTGAGAGCCCTTTCCCTAAGGTCAGGAACAAGACAAGGAAGTCCACTTTCACCACTTTTATTAAAAATAGTACTGGAAGTTCTACCCTAAGAAATCAGACAAAAAAAAGAAATAGAAGTCATCCACACTGGTAAGAAAGAATTAAAATTTTCATTATTCATAGATAACATAATACTATATATATAGAAAACTTGAAAGACTGCCAAAAAAAGAAAAAGAAAAGAGAAAAAAAGCTGCTAGAACTTATGAACAATTTAGTAAAGTTAAAGGATACAAAATCAATGTAAAGAAATCTGTTGCATTTCTATATACCAATAGTGAAGCAGCAGAAAGAAAAATTAAGAAAATAGTCCCATTTACAACTGCACTCAAAATAATAAGGTACCTTGGAATAAACCTAAACAAGAGCTGAAAGACCTGTACTCTGAAAACTATAAAACACTGGTAAAAGAATTTGAAGGTGACAAAAGAAATGGAAAGACATTCCATGCTCATAGATTGGAGGAACAGATATTGTTAAAATGTTTATACTACCCAAAGAAATCTACACATTTAATGGAATCCCTATCAAAATACCACTGGCATTTTTCACAGAATGCCAGAACTACAATAAACAATCCTAAAATTTGTGTAGAACCACAGAGTACTCTGAATAGCCAAAGCAATCTTGAAAAGAAAAAAGGCAAAACTGGAGGCATCACAATTCTGGATTTCAATTTATATCACAAAGCTGTAGTGATAAAAACAGTATGACTGGCACAAAAATAGGAATATAGATCAATAGAAAATAATAGAAAATCCAGAAATAAACCTACAGTTGTATGGTCAATTAATCTTTGACAAAGCAGAAAGAATATCCAATGTGAAAAAGACAGTTTCTTCAACAAATGGTTAGGAAAACTGGACAGCAACACACAAAAGAATGAAACTGGATCACCTTCTTAAACCATACACAAAAATAAGCTCGAAGAATAAAAGACCTAAATATGAGCCCTATAACCATAAAAGTCCTAAGAGTGAACACAGGCAGTAATTTCTCTGGTATCAGCTAGAGCAATTTTTTTTTCTAGATAAGTCCCCTGAGACAAGGGAAACTAAGCAAAAATAAGCTATCTGTACTACATCAAAATAAAAGCTTCTGCACAGTGAAAGAAACAATCAACAAAACTAAAAAGCAACCTACAGAATGGGAGAAGATATTTGCAAATGGCATACTTGATAAAGAGTTAGTATCCAAAATACATAACTTATAAAACTCAACATCCAAAAAACAGATAATCCAATTAAAAATAAGCAGAAGACATGAATAGACATTTCTCTAAAAAAGACATACAGATGGCAAACAGACACATGAAAAGATGCTCAGCATCACTCATCATTAGGGAAATGCAAATCAAAATTCCAATGGGATATCATTTCACCCCTGTCAGAATGGCTAAAAACAAAAACACAAGAAAAGAGTGTTGGTGAGGATGTGGAGAAAAAGTAACACTCTTGCATGCAATGCAAACTGACTTAGCCACTGTGGAAAACAGTATGAAGATTTATCAAAACAAGTTAAAAATAGAATCACCCTACGATCCAGGAATTGCACTACTGAGTATTTACCCCCAAAATACAAAATAACTAATTCAAAGAGATCCATACATCCCATGTTTATTACAGCATTATCTATAATAGCCAAATTATGGAAACAACCCAAGCGTCCATCAATAGATGAATGGATAAAGAAGGTTATATATATATATAATATATATATATATATATATATATAATGTGTGTATACATAAATATATATATATAAATTAATATATATAATGTATATATAATATATATATATAATTAATATATATATATAAATTAATATATAATGTGTGTATACATACATATATATGAATATTATTCAACCATAAAAAAGAATGATATCTCGCCATTTGCAATTGACATGGATTGATCTGGAGAGTATAAAGCTAAACAAAATAAGTCAGTCAGAGACAAATATCATGATTTCACTCGAAATGTGAAATATAAGAAACTAAACAAATGAGCAAAAGAAAAATAGAGAGAGAGAGAGAGAGAGAGAGAGATGAACCAAGAAACAGACTCTTAACTATAGAGAAAAAAATAATGGCTACCAGGTGAATAGGGGAATGGGTGATAAGTGATGGGGATTAAGAAGTGTACTTGTGATGCTCACTGGGTGATTAAAATAAAAATTTACAAAAATAAAACAAATGTGAAAAGTAAGCAGTTAAATAATAAAATGTAATATAATACAAAATTATAATAGACTACTGAATGCTTTTTTACAGAGGCATTTCCAAAATTTTTATTAAATTTAATTTTAATTAAACAGTATTGAGGATTTTAATGGAGCAGAAGTGAAAAGATCGTCTGGTTCCAAATTACCAATTGCCATTCAACACTCTGTCTTCACTATGTCTTCTGCAGTAATGCACTCATAGAACATTAAAAATATCATAGTCTTTCTTGTCGACTGGCAAGGTGACAATTCTGAGGATAGTTGTACAGCCACTGAGAAACTAATTAGCATTATTACAGAAGATTGTAAATGATAATTAACAATTAAACTTAAACTTTCAGAATAGAAGCTGGTCCTCCCTAGAGGAGGCTCTGCATAGATTACTGCTAAAGGAAGAACTTAATAAAATATTCTTTATACACCAGTTACATAATTATGAGTCTTTGCCACAGCCATTACTATTTAAGTGTGCTATTGTCACCTGAAACTTTGAAGATAAATTTCTCTGTCATTCAGTACTGAATAATAATGTGGATTTTATCAACAACATTATCTTGTGATTATTTTTTAAATTTGCAAACTAGGTACTCTTATAATATTTGGCCACACATATTTTTAAATAAACATTTTTGATAAACAAGAGAACACAGAATAAAAATCTGAATGATATTTTCATAACCATATCCTCGTGGATTTTTGAGACATCTGGGACCAGATGTTATGGAAAACATAATCTCTATTATGTTTAAAGCCATGATATAAAAGTCATCATTTTTTTGTGTGTGTGGATGAGTTTTTATTTTTATTTTTTTCCAATATATGTTTATTGTCAAATTGGTTTCCATACAACACCCAGTGCTCATCCCAAAAGGTGCCCTCCTCAATACCCATCACGCACCCTCCCCTCCCTTCCATCCCCCATCAACCCTCAGTTTGTTCTGTTTTTAAGAGTCTCTTATGCTTTGGCTCTCTTCCACTCTAACCTCTTTTTTTTTTCTTTTCCTTTCCCCCCCCCCATGGGTTTCTGTTAAGTTTCTCAGGATCCACATAAGAGTGAAACCACATGATATCTGTCTAAAAGTCATCATTTTAAAAGAATAATCCTCATGTAATAAATTTTCTTGGGTATTTAGCATTGCATATGTTATTTTTGTTTTTTATTTGTGTATGGATATATGATAATTTCATGGAAATAATATCTATTCTGTAATCAGCAACATAAAATCTAGATGGGGTCAACAATGATATGGAGGTGGGATTCTATTTTGCATGTTATAATTTTGTATGCTTGTTCATAACCAGTCATTTTAACAAAGAAATAAAACTTTTTCCTTTTTTCTCCTGAAAGTGATGTAATTCAGAGTGTAGAACAAATTAGACATTCAATAATATGTTTTTGGAATGTGGAATTTATGCATATTCATTATTGTTAGTGAATTTCCTACTATAAATTAAGAAACCTGCAGTCACATGTTATTATATATGTATTAATTATTTTTGTTACCAGAAATATGATTTCACAAACTGCATCCTCTGATCTATACTAGTTTTGTTTTTTTTGAAATCTAAATTTTGAAGGTAAAGACTCATTGCAATTAAGCTTTAAAACATATTTTATTATAGATATAGAATTATATGGTATTTTTAGTGAAATTACCGTATTTTCATTAGCCGGTTTCTACACAGGCCTGAATGGTCCTGGGCTAATGATATGTTCATGTACTTACATAGTCTTCTGCAAAATACAGGGCTGTCCCTGTATAATGAATCGGTTAATGAAGCAGTAATGAAAAACGACCTCAGACTACATCATAAAAGACATTATCATTTCCATCTTGGTCTCTTGGATTACTTGTCCTGGAGAATGTCAACCACCATTCAGTTAAAACAAACAAACAAACACACAGATATCCTGAGAGGTGCAAATAGAGAGAAACTAGACACTAGACAAAATCAATACCAGTTTGCCAGCTATGTGAGTGAATCTTCCAGTCCTTCTTCAAGCCTCAAATGACTGTGCATCTATCTGCAAATCTATTAGACCACAAGCAAGAATTACATGGCTTGGCCCTTCTTGAGCTACTAACCCAGAGGGATCTTTCGAACTCTTTACTCAGTTCCACCCTGTAATTACATCTTAAAACTATATATTACAATTTTACAACCAGAATATGGCATTGAGGCATTGATACAATCAAGGGAAAGAACATTCCAAACACCATATGGATTTCTAATGTTATATTTTCAGTAATTACATCTTAAAACTGTATATTACAATTTTACAACCACTATATGGCATTGAGGCATTGATACAATCAAGGGAAAGAACATTCCAAACACCATATAGATTTCTAATGTTATATTTTCAGTATACCCTTTTGAAAAACAAATGTGAATTTTAAAATTAAAAATTCAATAACTAAAATTAAAATCTCAATAAGCAGACTTACCAACAGGATAGTGAGGGCAGAGGAAAGAATCCATGCACTTGAAGTAGAAAAATAGAAATAATAAAATGTGAACAACATAGAGAAAATATATTGAAAAATATGAACAGATCCCTGGGACCTATTGGACTATAAGCAAAGATCTAGTATCAGTGTTAATTGGAATTCTGAAGAGAGAGGGAAAAGGATGGTGCTGAAAAAGTATTGGAAAAAATAATGACTGAATCACCTACCTAATTTTGACAAAAGCTATAAATCTACAGATATAAATAGCTGAGGAAACTCCATGTAGGATAAACGTAAAGAAATTGACACCCATACACAGCATAATCAAACTTCTGAAAACTAAAGATAAAACATCTTGAAAGCATAAAGAAATCAAATTTTAACTCTGTGGGGAAAAAATTTGCATAACAGTGGATTTCTCATCAGACACAAAAGAGGCCAAAAGTGCCACAAAATGTTTTCACTGTTGGAAAACGAAACAAATCAAAACAAACAAACAAACAGACAAACAAAACCCCGGGGGGGGGGGGGAGAAGGTGGCCCTTAACCAAGAACTTTATACACTTTATACCTTTCAAGAATAAAAATATTCTTCCAGAATGAAAAGAAACTCAATGCATTATTAGATGAGGAAAACTAAGAGAATTAGTCAACAATAGACCTATTCAAATATAACGGTCCCAAATTTCTATGAAACTAAAGTAAATAATAAAAGAAAAAGCTTAGAGCATCAGGATAGAAGAAAGAACAATATAAAAAGTAAAAATGTCACTAAATGCAACACATTTTCTTTCTCCTATTGGGTTTTCCCAATTATGTTTGATAGTTGAAGCCAAAATTATAACATTGTCTGATATGGGTTTAAATATATGGAGAGGAAATTTTTTAAGACAATCATACCATAAATGTGGGAAATTAAAGGGACATAAATGAGATAAGGTTTCTATACTTTTCTCAAACTGATAAAATGTGAATACCAGTGGACTGTGATAAGTTATGTATGTATAGTAGAATACATAGAAGTAACTAATGAAAGTTATAAAACAATACATACATAATCCCTATAGGTATATTAAAATGAAAGTTTAAAAATGTTCAAGCAACCCTCTTTAATTTAGAATAAAGAAAGCAAAGAACTAAAAAGTCAGAGAGAATACAAAACAAAACAATAAAATAAAATGGCAGATTTAGATATAACCTGTCAATAATTGTATGTATCAATAAATATATATGGTTTTAAACAACTATTGAAAGACAGATTGGTAGATTGAAAAACGTGATCCAACTATATACAACTTATAAGAAATTCATTTTATTTAAAAAAAAATAAAGTTTTATATGAGAGAGTCAAAGACAGAGACAGTGTGAGTGAGGTGGGGCAGACAGAGAGAGAGAGAGAGAGAGAGAGAGAGAGAGAGAGAATGTCCCAAGCAGGCTCCAGACTGTCAGCACAGAACCTGATGTGGGGCTCGAACCCACGAAACCACGAGACCATGACCTGAGTCAAAACCAAGAGTTGGACACTCAACTGACTGAGCCACCCAGAAGCTCCAAGAAATTCATTTTAAATATAATAGTTTGAAAGTAAAAGGATGGGAAAAGATACATCATACAAACAATATAAAAACGCACTATTCTGTAAATGATATATATATCTCTTAGCTTAAAAGAATGAAATTCTAATTTCTGTCTCAGGGACTTCATTGAAATCACAGGAATATGTCCAGCCACAAATGCTTATCGGAACTAAAAGGTATTTAACATTAATGAATGGGAGAAAATACCCAACAGAGTTATGGATTAATGCTTCAGCTGTTCACCTTTCATTGCATGATTTGGAGTGGTAAAAGACCTGGTACTAGTGAGCTGCCATTAATGTAGCAGCAATTCCAATAACAACTTTTGAATTGCATTTTCCTTTACCTACTTCCTTCTGCCTTCATCCTCAGTCCTGGTTCGTACGATCATGACCCATACAAAGTATCTGCAGCCAATCCTGGCATCTTTCGCTTCCTTCAGGGAAACATAAATTACAAGAGGGTACTTTCTTCTTAGTGGTGTTTAGCTAACTACACTAACTATTCATAGTAACTGTCTATTCATTTTCTTATTTATTTAGCTATTTGAAAGTTCTTAACATTTTAATCATACAGTTAATAGTTATCTCGGTAAGTAATTTTTACAATTTTACCTGGAGTAAAAAGATATACATTTATATGTCAACTGACTGATAACACTTCAAAATATTACATGTAAAGGAGCTTTGGTTTCCATATTACAGCTAGAACTGAGTCAAAATAATTTGGCCACTGTGATGTAAGCCAATTTCAATCCATTATTAGTCTATGGAAATACTGTGACGATGTTCTGAGTTAAAATTTAACAATGTGGTCAGAAAACAGTAAACTTACTATAAAAATTACATTAATTCTTATGCAACTATTATCTTCATGTTTTGATTTGTTTTGAATTAACACTTGCATTTCCTCTTTAGATTGAAGAAAATAATTAATTTATGCTTTGTGTTCAGATTACAATAAATGCCAATGAATGTGGCATATAGCATACCACATATTTTTTTTATTTGGTATAACAATGGAAATTCTAAAAAAACAATGCTGAAATGATGAATAATAGAGTTAAAATCCCCTTTATGTCTTCTTGCTGATTTGAAATTATACCAGTGGATAATACTGAACCAATAACTTAGGCTTAAAAGTCTTGTAGTCTCAATTTATCTCCCCTTTACATCCTTAAGGTTACAAGATAAAGGATGAATTGGTTCAAGGTAAATGTGCTTTTTATTGCTATTGCAGGATAGTAAGCATTTTTGTTTCAGTGATTTTCTGTCATTATGTGAGAGTGATGGAGTCTGTGTCTCATAAAACAGTGTAGATAAAGGGTTTTCTTGATACATTAAGTACCCTAGCAAACCCAATGTTCAGTGTCTTCACATGAGAATATGGTTTAGTGATACCTATGGAACACAGATCTTCATCAAATGTGATCTGATTTCATGAAGAATGGTAGCACAGAAGTATCTTTCTCCTGACCAAAGATGTTTGTTTCAGTTCTATATATGAAAGAGAGTAAATAATGATTTATATTTTAATGAATACAAAGTAAAAGTATTCTAGAGAAATGAGATCCAATTTATTTAATCCTTTTCAAAAGTGTAATTTCACCATCTGGGTAACATGGTTTCCCACTGAAAACCATCATTAAGCTACTTCTAAGATCTTTCTGGGTGCCTGGGTGGCTCAGTCAGTTGAGCATTCGACTTTGGCTCAGGTCAGTCTTGTGGTTTGTGAGTTCTAGCCCTGCACTGAGCCCTCCCTCCCTCCCCCCATCCCCAGGGTCAGGCTCTGTGCTGACAGCTCAGAGCTTGGAGTCTGCTTTGGATTCTGTCTCTCCTTCTCTATCTGCCCCTCCCCTGCTCACGCTCTGTCTCTGTCTCTCAAAAATAAATAAACATTAAAAAAAAGATCTCTGGGTTTTTTTGAGAAAATAAAATATTTTAACTTTGTTTTCCAAATTTCCATGGTAAAATTGTTTTTTCTCAACAAACAATTGGACTATACAAATATGAATACTAATGATATACCTTCCTTTTTAAAATCATCACTCTAAATCATCACTTTACATAGGCAGATAGATAATAGATAAATTCTGAAAACTATTAGTTACATATTATTAGAGATGCTAAATAGTGTACCATACATTTTAAATCATCACCACATTGACACTATTGCTGATAGATATTATGTGTTTTTAATTTTCAGTTAAAAATATTTTGCAATGAATATGCATATGATTGTACATATATCCTAATATACAAGTGCTTTTACCTCTAAAAGATTCTTGAATATAATATGTGTGAGCTTTGTACATATTAAAATCTCAATACATTAATTTTAATTTCTTTTTAAAATTTTTAAATAACATCATACTTAGAAAAATCCTTTTTTAATTTTTTTTGGGGGGAGAGAGAGCATGAGTGGGGGAGGGACAGACAGAGGGGAGAGAGAGAATCCCAAGCAGGATTCATGCTCAACAAGGAGCCCAATGCAGGGCTTGATCCTAAAACCCTGGGATCATGACCTGAGTCAAAACCAAGAGTTGAAAGTTTTACCAACTGAGCCATTCAAGTGGCCCTACCAAAGCAAATTTAACTGTTGTTGAGCAAATTTGTTAATGATATATAATTATTTTTCTCTATTTTGAATTTGTCACAGATTATTGAAGGTTGTAATGAGATAGCAAAACTAAATCAGCCAATTTATTAGAGGACACTTTAAGAAATTGGGTATAGTATTTTTGCTCTGTAATATCATGGGAAAAGATTATCTTTGTAAAATATCAAGAACCTTAATATAGTGTTCTAAATTACATTAATTAAAATGAATAATCTAACCATTATAATATACTTACTTGCTAAATTGCCTTAACTGATTTTTAATATTTATAACCTGACAGTATAAAACTTAGCTCCTTTTATTGTTAATATTCATATAAATAATAAATATCCATGAGTGTCATTTATTTATGAAAACACTGCTACACGTGTTTAAGTTTAAAAAATAAAGAAGTTTGTATACACCCTACATTCATGAAATTTCCAGTTGGTGGAGGTGATAATAGCAACAACTAGGAAGACATGTAGAAAAATAAATATATATAATCAGGTACGACATAATATCTGCAGATGAACGAAGAATATAATGATCAAGTAAAGAAAAAATCATGAGTTACTGGGTTATTTATGTAGGAAGTATAATTTAAAAATAAGCCAGAGGGGAGAGAAATAGGATTTGGTGATTTCTGGGTTAAGGAAGCAGACTAAAAATATATAACAATGTGCTCCTTCTCAAAACTCCACAAAACTAAAGTAAAGGCTTTTTTAAAAGACCAAAAAACCTCAAAGATGGCAAAAGTAAGGAAGGAAGAAAGAGCCACAAATTTTCTCATATGCAAAGTAAATAAATAATGTTCAAACACTTTGGATGAAAAAAAAATTCAAACACGCAAGCTATGAGTGGAAAAAGATGAGAACAGGATTTCAATAAAGAAACTTTCAAAATGCATAGGAACTGGAAACATTTATACTTTGGAACTAGTGGTGAAGAGAATCACAGGAGGACTTGGTAACCTGAGATGATCCCATCCTGCCCTACAGCTGCTGTTGCTCCTCTCTTTACAGACATCTAGACCTTTTATTATCTGGAGAGAAAGCCAAGATAGTTATATGGAGAACACCAGTTTGAACTCAGAGTCTGGATACTGTGACCACGTTCTGGGAACCTGGGTAGGTATAGGAATTTCGGGTGATAATTCATCCGTGGGAATAAAAACAAAATGTCAAATTTCTGTACAGCAACATAAGAACAAAGGAGAATCTTACCAAAATGACAAATACCCAAGCCAAAAATCACAGGGGGAGCAAAGGGAATCCTCTGTTTGACAGGAAAGGGAAATCCCAATATATCAGCTATAAATAAGGCACAAAAATTAATCTTTCAGATTAGAATAGTCATTAGGAGATAGGCATGGTGAGGAATAACATCAGCCAATCTCAGTACAAGTTTATAGTTGTTATGTATAATAGAATGCCTAGGTAGGCCTTGACCGGATTTGTATCTGTCTTTGCTTGTATCATTTATGTGTTGATGAACTTCTGCTCTTTGCTTTTTCTCCTGGTGCCTACAATCAGCTAAGATAATGATTTCATTAAACAAAACAAAACAAACAAACAAAAACAATATTTTGCTTTGATTTACTCCTCAGTGCTGGAAATGAGCCAATGAAAAGTTAGAACTACAGGGGAGGCAGTTCCCTTGAATTATATTTTCTGCCTGACATTCAGACCTGGTCCATTTTTATAAACTACCAATGTCTAGTATGTAGTAATCTTCATGCAAGCAATTCATATGAAAACATTTTTTTCAAATAATGATATTGTTTTCTTCATAAAATTGTTTCATTTCTAAACGATATAACTTAATATTAAAATGCTGTAAACAACTCATTGTGATAGTTTGAAACATCAGTGTAATGTGATTATATTTCTTTTTCCATTTATAGTGCAGTAAACAAGTGGTACTTTTCATGTAAGACTGATTATATTATCGAAAGCATATTTAGATATTTATAATTTATTTGGGCATTTCCAGATACCATTTAAAAAGTAGTTACTTCCTGCATTAATTACTGTGGGTTTTAAGTTTTAAATACACCCATTTATCTATAATTTATTATGTCATATATATATATACATATATATATATACAGATTATAAAATATGTTAGCAGTTAGAATATTTTCATCTTGGATTTGAACACAATTGGGCCTTCAATTTCATGATTTAATGCATTAGAACTCAAGGCATTCAGTTATATATCAGTTTAGTTTGAAGTTCAAATATTTTGAAATTTTTATTGCATACTTACCTACAAAAAATTATTTATAATTTTTGCATGAGGTAAAACGAGCTATAATGTGCATTTATTATACAGCACACCATTTTCATTTTGGACTCTCAGAATTGAAAGATCAGTGATTGTTGCTTCAATTGCATTGCCATCACCAAGCAATTAGTTTGATAATATATATAGTCTTTTTAAATTTTTTTAAAGTTTGTTTATTTTTGAAGGAGAGAGAGAGAGACAGAGTGCGAGTGGTTGAGGGGCAGAGAGAGAGACACACAGAATCTAAAGCAGACTCCAGACTTTGAGCTGCCAGCCAGCACAGAGCCTGATGCAGGGCTTGAACTCATGACCCACGAAATAATGACCTGAGCTGAAGTCCAGTGCTCAATCAACTGAGACCCACAGGCGCCCCCTGAATATTCTTTTTTTTTTTTTAGTTTATTTTTGAGAGAGACAGAGCATGAGTGGGGGAAAAACAGAGAGAGAGGGAGACACAGAATCTGATGCAGGCCCCAGGCTCCAAGCTGTCAGCACACAGCCTGAAGCGGAGTTTGAATTCATGAACCTTGAGATCATGACCTGAGCCGAAGTTGGACGCTTAACCAACTGAGCTACCCAGCTGCCCCACCCCCTAGCTATTCTTGATAAAATATATACATTTTTTGCCTTGCTGGATTGGAATTCATTTATTCTATTTCAGATAAAGTATAGCCATATCTTCTCTGAAATAATATAACACTCAATAATTATGCCTGGGGTGGATAGTTACATGTTGATATTTTTATATCCAACTCTGAGATATGATTCACCCATTAAAAGTATGCAATTTTAGTATAGTCATACAGTTGCACAACTATCACCACAGTAAATTTTAGAACATCATCTTCATCGTCCTCCAAACCAAAACACGTACCCAATAGCAGTTGTTCCCCATTTCCTGATAACCCTTCTTCTGCCTGGTTCTAGGTAATATAATCAAGTTTATAACTGCCTAATTTGAACGTTTCATATATAATGGCATCATATAAATGCAGTAATTTGAACCTTTTTTTCTTGGTCTAGAGAGCTAAAGGTTTGCAATTTTTTTCTGCTACTTTTTCAAAGTAAAATTTTTGGTTTCATTGACTTATCTTTTTTTGTGTTGTTTCTGTACATTATTCTATAATCATTATTTTGTTCCTCTGCTTACCTTGAGTTTATTTTGCTCTCTTTTTCTAGTTTCTTATGATGGAAGGTTGGTTATTAATTTGAAATCTTGTCTTTTTTCCAGATTTATTGAATTATAATTGACAAATAAAATTTGTACATATTTAAGATATACAAAAATATATAATAAATGTCTTTTTAAAAATATGTGTGTGTTATGAGAATACATAAGATTTACTCTCTTAGCAAAAATTGATGTTTGCCAGAGGGAAGGGGGGCAGGAGGATGTGCAAAATGTGTAAAGGAGAGTGGGAGATATAGGCTTCCAGATACAGAATGAAGAAGTCATGGGAATAAAAGGCACAGCATAGGAAATGTAGTAAATGATATTGTAACAGCCTTGTATGGTGATGGATGGTAGCTACGCTTGTGGTGAGCATTGCATAACATATAGAGATGTTGAATCACTATGTTGTATACCTGAAACTAATGTAACCTTATGTATCAGTCATACTGAAATAAATTTAAAAAATGTAGTCTGTTAACAAATTTCTAGTACACAATACAGTATTATTAACCATAGTAACCATCTTTCTTTTTTTTTAATATGGGCATTTTAAAAATTTATATTAAATTTATAAATTTCTCTCTGGACACTAATTTAGTTGTATCCCTTAAGTTTTGGTATGTTTTCCTTTCATTTTTTTTTCATCTCAAAGTATTTTTTAGATTCCTTATGATTTCTTCTTTCATCTATTGGTTATTTAGCAGTTTGTGTTAATTTCTACTTATTTGTGAATTTTTCAGCTTTCTTCTGTCATTGAATTCTAATTTAATTTCATTATGATTAGAGGAAATTCTTGAAGAATTTAAATCCTTTTAAATTTACAGAAGCTTAGGGTGCCTTGGTGTCTCTGCGGTTAAGCATGCAACTCCTGATTTCGGGTCAGATCATGATTTCACAGTTCATGGGGTCAAGCCCCCTGTCAGACTCTTTGCTGACATCACAGAGCCTGCTTTTGATTCTTTCTCTCCCTCCATCTCTGACCCACCCTTGCTCTCTCTTTCTCAAAATAAATAAACTTTAAAAAATAAATAAAAAATAAATAAATTCACTGAAGCTTATTTCATGGCCTAGCATGTGGTCTATTTTAGAGAATATTAAATGTATACTGGAGAATTGGTATTCTATTTTTGTTGAGTGGAATGTTCTATAGATGTCTGTAAGGACTCATAGTTTTAAATTTTTTTTTTCAACGTTTATTTATTTTTGGGACAGAGAGAGACAGAGCATGAACGGGGAGGGGCAAAGAGAGAGGGAGACACAGAATCGGAAACAGGCTCCAGGCTCCGAGCCATCAGCCCAGAGCCTGACGCGGGGCTCGAACTCACGGACCGCGAGATCGTGACCTGGCTGAAGTCGGACGCTTAACCGACTGCGCCACCCAGGTGCCCCAGGTCTCATAGTTTTAAATTAGTTTTTGTTTTGATCTTCAATTTCATTTTTGATCTTGTGCCAATTTGTTCTACTTATAACTTAATGTGAGATTAACTATTATTAAACTATTATTTTTGAATTGCCAATTTCCCCCTTCAATTCTTTCCTTTTTTCCCTATATTTGTGTAATCTCTCCCTAGGTGTGTGTATATATATATATATATATATATGTATATATATATATATATATATATATATATATATATACATAGTTATTATATCTTTCTTATGGATTAGCTCTTTTTCATCATTATATATTTGTCCCTAGTAATTATTTTTGTTTTAAAATCTGTTTTGCCTAATATTAGTATAGCTACTCCAGCTTTATTATGTTTGCTGTTTGCATTATACATATTTTCCATCCTTTTACTTCCAAATTATTTATTTCTTTTGATTTAAAGCATATCTTCAGTAGAGAGCATACAGTACCTTAAAAACAAAAATAAAATTCTGACTGACAGTCCCTCTCATCCATTCATCTGAATTTTTTTAATCCATTCAGTTTGAGTGTTATCACTGGAGTAATTTGATTTATGCCTGCCAATTTACTTTTTACTTTCTGTATGCTTCGAGTCTTGTGGTTCTCTAGCCAGTTCTACTGCTTTCTTTTACATTAAATGAATATTTTCTGGTTTAACATTTTAATTCCCTTAAGAATTTTCACTGTATTCCTGAGTTATTTTCTTAAATGGTTGTTCTAGGTCTTACTATATGCTTTTTAATTTTACCACAGACTACTTCAGAGGTATAGTGACTATATTCCAGTAGATAGATAAATATTACTTACGTTGCTATATTCCCCCTTCCCCTTTTTGAGCATTTAAAAATATATCTAAATATATTATAAACCCACCAATATATTGTTATAATTATTAGTTTATATAATTTCATGTATTTTAGCTAAAAGAAAATGAGGAAGTGAGAGCATATATGTTTTATAGAATGTTTTATATTAACTTTCTTGTTTACCATTTCTACTTCACATTTGTTTCTATGAATTTGAGTTAGTATCTGTATTTTTCTTTTTTTTACTCCACATCAGCTGTGCTCTCGCTTGCCTTCTTTGTGCATTATTTGTTATTATCAAGATGTTACATTTCTATATGTTATAGGACTCAAAATACAATTATATTGTTTATATTATTGCTTTTCACTTGAGTAACATGAGAACAAAAACATGCATTTTGTTGTCTTCTATAATTATGGATTTTTCTTTACTGCTATTTTGCTATTCTGTTTGCATGTGTTCAAATTACTATCTTGGGTCACTTATTTTCAATCTTGTAATGTAGGTCTTCTAGTAATAAATAATCTTGGTTTTTTGATTAGTTGTGAATGTCTTTATCTTTTCATCTTCTTTTGTGAAAGATACTTTATG
The DNA here is from genome assembly GCF_028749965.1 of Puma concolor. Lineage (NCBI taxonomy): Eukaryota > Metazoa > Chordata > Mammalia > Carnivora > Felidae > Puma > Puma concolor. The sequence goes on from NC_141667.1 coordinate 183,745,401, forward strand.
CTTAAGATTCTTGGTTGACAGTTTTTTTTGTGTATTTTTTTTTCTTCCTGTTATCACTTTAAATATGTCATCCCACTGCCTTCAGGCCTGACTTGCTTCTCCTAGGTCAGCTCTTTATCTTACTAGAGGGTTCCATTGTGTGTGATGACTCACTTTTCTTTTGCTTCTTCAGGATTTTCTACTTTGTCAATGCCCTTGATAATTTTTAATATAATGTGTCTGGGTGTGAATCTGTTTGCATTTACCTGATTATTAGATCACTGAGCTTCTTGGAAAATTAGTTTTATTCATCCAATTTCAGAAATTCTCAGCAGTTCTTCAAATATTTCTGTGTACCTTTCTGTCTCTCCTCCTGGTACTCACTTTATTCATATGTTGGTGTGATTAACGTCTTTCATTTTTATTCACTTTCTGTATTTTGTCTCTTTGTTGTCCACCTTACATAATCACTAACAATCTATCATCAAGTTCGAGTACTCTTCTGTTCATGAAATCCACTTTTAGTATCTCTCTAGTACTGTATTTTTTGTTATTCTAATAAACTCTACAACTTCCATTTTTTAAAAAATTTTGCCTTATTGATATTCAGTATTTGGTGATACATTGTCATCATGAATTCCCCTATTTTTTATGCATGGTTTCCTTTAGTTCCTTAAATGTATTTGCTTTCAAATATATATCTTGTAAGGTAGGTAGTTTCCATTTTTTCTTCCTCTTTTCTTTCTTTTCTTTGCCTGCTTTTTCCTGTGTAAGGTTACTACTTTCCTCTCTTTGTGTGTTCTAGAATTTTGTTGTTGATGTCAAAAACTGGACAAGTTAAGTAATATATCAAACTAGACAATGATCTTCTGTCTCTTTGGGGATTGATTTTTTTTTTTTTTTTTTTTTTGCTTATTTGTAGTCTCTGATGTTTATGGCCTGTGTCTTTACATGGTATCCCCACCCTTGGGTGAGCAATGGAAATTGGATCTAACCCCAATATTTTTTGGCTGCTATACTTATGTAAAGCCTCAGCCATACGAGTTGGAGCTGGGTAGAAGAAGGGAGCTCCTAGCCCTTTGGCTCACCTGGAATTCACCTCTGAAACACAGAGTTGGGGGTTACAAAAAATCATGGTGGTAATTTCCCTACCCATTGGGTACTGTAACCCTTGAATAAAGACTGAAGCAAGGAGAAGCCACATTTTTCATAGCCACATCCAGCCAGAGTGAAGTTTCAGTCATGATGATTCAGGAGTAAGCGGTGGGCTATAGCCTAAATGCCACAGACGCTCACTGTTCTTAAATCAAGTTTTATTACATTTGTTTTGAATAAATATTTCTTCATTTGCTGTATGCTCTAAGACAATTTCAAAAACTTTTGACAGTTTTTTTAAAAATAATTTCCACCAGTTATAGTTGATTTTCTTGAGAGGGTCTGTGGAATATCTAACATTTCCATTCAGAAAGTAATCCTCCATAGCATATTTTTATCTTCTTTTTGCTGAAATCATCTAGAAATGTTTATGGAATAAAATGAATTAAAACTAACAAATATTAAATTCTTAAAAGTTCTGTACATTAAAAGATGATTTTCAATCATTTAAAATAAATGTATATAAGGATGTTAAATCTCTCACTTTAGATTTCATTGTAAAATGCAAGAAACAAATGTTCTAGTTTATTTAAAATTACCATACTGGCAGGGATTGTTAAAATATATACCCCATATAGGACAGAGTTAAAAAATAGTCAATTTTACCAAGGCAATTAAATATGCATTATTAAAGATACGCTCTGTTACTTTCATCTTTACACAATTTACAGGCCCTCCCTTTCCTCAGCTACTGCAGCCTATCAGTGCAGTTGCTTGAATTCACAGTCATTTTCATTAAGCACAATTGCTTTGAAGTTAAATCTTAAGCCATTGCAAATAATTCCATGCTAATGCAGAATGTGACATTGGTTAGTTGGAAAAGGGGGAAAAAAGCTGCTCTTTGCTGTAATTTATTTTGAATGTGACTTATATAATCTTCAGGCAAACCTATTTCTGAGAGGCAAAAAAAATGTAATTGGAATAACGTACAAATTGTTAAAACTCTCCTTCAATTCTGTTGTGAAGGAAGAAAAATATTGTGGTGTCCTGTTTAGCAGGTAATTTATTCTTTTGCTAGGTTAGAGCTCCCCTATGTGGCTATTTGGTTGAGACACACCATGAGCTTATTATTAATACATTCCAACAGTTAAACATAAATTACCCCCAAATATTTTCCAATAAAATATATTGAGATAATCATCTATAAATAATTTTCAGAATCGCAGAAAGTATAATTTTTCTCTTTGAATAACACTGCCAAAGAATTTTAATTGAATGAAAATCAAAGAGGAAATAAAATGTATGATATTGACGAATATAAGCAAATTTATACCTATGTCAATGTCCACCAATTCCTCATACTTGACAGGCACTTAAGTTTGAAATAGTTTATTTCCAAATATGATGAGTAAAGTTTTTTTCTGTTTATTTAATTAATTTATCAAATTGATATATGTACTTTTAAAGGTATGAGGACATGTAAAAAATGTTGTCCTCAATATGCTGAAAATACGATTCTTGTAAACAACTGTCAAGTGTCTTATTGTTAAATGATGGTGACATAATGAAATATTCTTCATCCTGCCTCAAATGGTTCCGTTATTCCATGCAGCAGCCAGTCATTTAATGAAGGCGTAACTCAAAGACAAACAAAACAAAATCAAATCTCTCTACTTAAAAGCCATCAATAGTTTTAGTATAAAATGTCAGTGTGCATAAAGGAGAATAATTTTATCTTTTAAAACTAGGTATACTTACTGTGAAAATTTAAGATGTTAGTGTAAAAACAATTGTGTAGATGTATAAAATGTGCAAAACTCAGTAGATATGTGAACAAATATTGTAGACCACTATTACAAATTATGGATTTAGAGACCAACATCTTCAGCATGTTAGATAATATAAATTCATTTTTTTAGTTACTTTACTAATTTATATTCCTGTAAGTTTTTGGTATGTTTTATTTTTTGAAGAACTGACAAAGTGGTTTCCACAGTGGCTGCATTTTAAATTCCTACCAAAAATGGATTAAAGTTCCAATTTTTCTACATTCTTGCCAAAACTTGTTATTTTCTGTATTTTTATTTATAGCTCCAACTGTTATCCACTACCTCAGGCAGCTGCAATGTAAAACAATCATCTTTAATTTTGATCAATGTCCCTAGGGAAAAGACTCTTCACACTGGGTGTCAGATCAAATAAAGGCAGTCTTTTCTAGATGAAAGTGGAGTCTTTCAGGGAACCAACAGACTGATCAAATACTGACATTTCTCTGATAATGAGTAAAGATGGAGTCCCAGCCTAATTTTGCCACCTTGTTTGCCATGGTGCTGGTTTTTTGCTATAGTTGCAGCTGTTGAATTTAAGGTAACCACAGATGCAGAGAGGGGCAGTGGAAATAAGATATTACAACACCATAAAGCTATTTGTTATTACAGAGATTTACTGATTTTTTTTTCTTGAAAAAACTTCTCTTGGATTGCTGAAAACCATTGGTTGATTTCCAGAGTTCTGAAAAGTGTTAATTCTGAAAATTGTTGCCATTTTTGTTGTTGCTTTAATGGAGGAGAAAATTTTCAGAGGTACTTTATCATTCTTTGCTGACTCCGTTGAGTCTTAATCTTGTTTGGACTCTGAACTTGGTCTTCTATCCCCTACATTCCATGAGAAACACAAAGTTGAAGTTTGCCTGGTAACAGGATTGCTGTCAGGGTAAGTAACTTTTACTTCTTCGCTGCTTTATATCTGCACACATATTTGGCCCACTGTGTCCGTTCTGTCTTGTCAGATCTTTAATACTTTAAGAAGATATATTTACATGTATCTTTACATTATGGCTATTTAAATTCAACCTCTTGTTTAGCTCAAATGTATAGAAAACAGTGTGATAGAAATCAAAGTCTGAATGATAGCTATATAATTTAAGATGCAAAAAAAAAATGAACATAATTATGTTTAAGAGGGAAAGCCTGTGGAGAGAGAGTGAAAACACTCAAAATAAGGTGTAAATTATGTAGCATTTTGGCAAGGATAGTTGGAATAAAAGCAGAAAAATATCTTCAGAGAGGAACAGTGAGGCCTTACCATTCTTGAATTCACATGTGTTTTTAACAGTCTCTCCCTTAAAGACACCAGAGGAGAGGCTACTGTATGTCTCTCTAATTATCTTTCTTCTTTCTTCAGTCAGAGCATTCCCCATCCTTGATGTTGGTCCAATGCTGAGATAGAGATAATGATCAGGTCTAGGATGAGACTCCATGTGTTGGAGAAAGAAAGAACTTATATAGTTGGAAGTTAGAAATTTAGAAAGCCCATCACTGTTCCTCTGTCCTTAGGGAGAGTACATACAATAATCACCAGTCCAAAAGAAATTCAGTGTACTCTAAAATATTTGAATTTTAATACTCATAGCATCCAGGACACCCCAGAACACTAGGTTTCAGGCAGACTCCTATACCTGGCAGGACCTTTGAAAGGATAAGGAATTTGTAATCCACCAGGAAATGAAACTCTTTTTTTCCAGTTTGTTTTCTTCTTTTTCTTCTCATTTTTCTTCTTCTTTTCTCTTTCTTCTTCCTCTCTTCCTCCTTTTTCTCTTCTCTTTCTCCCCCTCCTCACTTTGACAATAGCTCTTCCTCATTCTCCTCCTCCTAGGCCATCTCCCTCTCTTCTTCTTAATCCAAAAACATGCTAAGACTCTCCAGCTAGTGTTTGTACTTTCAAATGATTGTAAGATATACTGTCTTATAAGAGAATGTGTTTCCTGAGAGAGATGTATATGTTAAGACACATAGTTAGATTTACCTGTTATGTATGCATCCAAATCTTAGCTTTAAGATATAAGCAAAGACTTTAAAAACATAATACATATCCTAAAAACTCTAAAAGAAAAAAAAAAAAACTACAGCATGGGTTAAACACAAAATAAAAGCTTGAATAGGAGCTACACAGAAATACTTTATATCAAGGTTTAATGTAAAAATTACAGTTTGGGGGAAAATATTTGTAATACATGCAAGAAGCAATCGCTTGATGGACTCTAAATAAAAGCATACCTAAAAATAAGAATTAGGTAGGGTGTTCACTGGGAAAATAGACCAGGTATACATATGTTGAAATGAGTATGCTAATAATTAGGATAACACAACAGTTATTTCCCAGTTATTTCTGGGAAATAATAATATTGGCCACTTTACCGATAAACATATTAAAAGATGTTCAATCATTACATATAATCATAGCTAGGTAAATTAAAGTCACATATGTGAGACTGATACTTTATTTTTGGATGATCTCAAAACACCCAAGTTTTTTGGAGTTAAGTTTATTTTGTACAACTCTTTTGAGAGTAAAATTGACTTTATTGATTTGAGGTAAAGATGTGAATTTCTAAACAGCAATGCTATTCTGAGGAGGTACCCTAGAAGAATATAAGTGTGTGATTGTATATGACAAATACAGGGTGTTGACTGCAGTATCATCTGAAATAACAACAAAAAAAACATAAAAATAATTGTTTCTATATACAACAATCACTTCATAAACTTTTAAATTTATATATATGAGATATATCATAGACTACAATGGTGGGACTTTTTATTTGGAGTGAAGAAGTCCAGTTGAAAACTAGTATATGCTCGTTCTCACCAAATGGGGCATTTGTACTTGTGACATTGACTAGCTTAATACCCATTTTAACCTTCTTCTATTCTTGCTCTATTGTACTGGCTGGAAACCAAAAACTATTTTCTCAAACTCCTTTACAGTTAGGCTTCTGGGGGTAATTAAGATTCTTCCAATCAAATATACTCTGGTGTCAGTTTGATTCAGGACTGGATTGTGGTAATATGACGAGCTGACATGGTCCAAGGTGACCATTTTGATGGCACTGTTTGTGGAAGAGGCAGCGCAATTCTGCAACTATCTGCTCCAGATGTGGTTTGAGGATCAGGCTTCTCCTTTCCTGATCAGGGTGTATGTTGCTGGTTCTGGAATCGGCAGCTGTGGTAGCAGCTTCCTGAGACTGGAGCTTCCAGATGGCTATTCTCAGAGGCAAAATTAGTGGCCATCATCTGTGTTGTGATTTTAGAAATCCCTTTTAGAAGCCCAGTTTTATTTTTTTAAACCTTCTTAAAATTCGTTTGTTGCTTTAACCAGTTAAAATGTTTTCTCTTTTCTTCAATTTTCTGCAACCTGAGTAAGATACATGACTTATAAAAATGGCTCTCTGGGATGCAATCCACAGAATAACTGCTTCATGTTGATTTTTTTTATTTTACATTTGTATATTTTTTATTTGTTACAATATATACGTGGTACTTCAAGTTGTCTTATATTTGTATTTTAGAAAAATTTAGAAAGTGTTAAAAATGTTTACCTTTTAACTTTCACTTAACTTCAATCATTTTTAATCAAGTTTATATATTTTTCACCAAAATAATACAACTATATGGTGTGGGGGTTGGGGGAGGAGATTTAAATCTTATCTCACTTGAACTGACTCAGAATAAAAGATTAAGAACTCAAAATTTCATTTCCTTGTCCTAGAGTCAACAATTTCTGACATTTTTTCTTTCATTTACCTTTATATTTTACAAATACTATATTTATACTGCTATCTCTTGATTCACAATTCCAGATATGACTTAAGGTTTTCTAATAAATGGAATGAGTATTAACCTTGCAGAGAATATTCTCTTCCACACACATAAATTCTTTAGCATTTCTTTCTCAAATGAAGTAAAAATACTTTTTAGGTTAAATCATCATCTATTTTGTGTTAAATACATCAGCATGCAATTATGTAAATATGAATCACTAGTGAATGAAGCTATAAACCAAATTATATTTTTTTCTTGTTCATCTTCTTGTTTTCTTTTAAAAAAACACTAATTGACTTATTTTTACTTAGACCTACATTCCATTTATCCATTTTTTTCAAAACTATTCAATGATCTCTCAATAATTTTTCTCTAATTTGTTATTATTTGGACTGGGTTCACCCCAGGTTCACTTTACTCTCCCTGTAAAGACACAAATGACTTTCAATGGCCTTTCCCCAACCATCCTGGAAACTTCATTCGACTGCATCGGTGTTCTGACTCATGTTTGCTCCCTCTTGTGATCTCAGTATTTTTGACTCTCATGTTCTATTGGAATGCATCTTTTTTATTTTTTAATTTTTTTAATGTTTTTATTTATTTTTAAGAGAGAGACAGAGAGAGACAGAGTATGACCAGGGAAGGGGCAGAGAGTGACGGAGATACAGAATCTGAAACAGGTTCTAGGCTCTGAGCTGTCAACACAGAGCCAGATGTAGGGCTTGAACCCATGAACTATGAGATCATGACCTGAGCTGAAGGTGACGCTTAACCAACTGAGCCACCCAGGCACCCCTGGAATGCATCTTCTAATAACTTTCTGAAAAAGGGAGGACCACAGATACATTTTGGAGATTTTACACATAGGAAAATGTATTTTCACCATTGAATACGTGTTTCTCCAGATTAAAACACAGGTTGAAAAACATTTTGTCTAAGAATAAGGATTGTTTTGCATTGTTATCTTCTAATTTTTCTAAAAAGAATTACAGTCCCATTTTATTCTTGGTCTTTTGTATATGATCTATTATATTCTCTCCTCTATACCTTTTTTTAGTAAATCCTTAAAACATTGCAGTGAAAACTTGCACCCTGTTTATAGCATTTTTCATTACTTTTCCTCCTTTTTTATTGTCTCAAATATCTTAGTCTTTATGGTGATGTTATGACAGAAATAAGCACTTCTTACTGTATGCACATAAGACTCAGCTTATTACCCTGTTATATCATTTAAAACACTTCCATAAATATCTGTGTTTCCTAAAAATATTAAAAACTCTCTAATGCTGCTGTCTTCTGTCCCTTTCCATTTATACTAATAGTTATATACTAATGTATATATGTATGTGTGTGTATATATATATATATTTATAGTAGTGTGTGTATATATATATATATATATATATATATATATATATATATAGTCTTTTATCCTAAGGGAGGAGTGTACTAAATGCTTATGTTTAAAATGCTAAGTTTGACCAGAAGTCATATGAAGGTATCATCACAATTAAAATAATACTATCCCAGTCCCAGATTTTTGACATTTGTATCATCTCTATTCTCAGTGTCTCGCGCTTTTTGAGAGTGGAAACATTTGGTTTTTTTCTTAATGACATTCTCAGGCTTATTAAAATATTTAGCATATGTAGTCAACTTTGGTACCATTGTCATCAGGGCAGCATAATCAACCCTTAGTATGTCCCTATAAACTAGTAAAGTGTTTAAATGAAATCTAGTTTTTAAACTATGTGAAAAGTACATATTTAGTAGTTAAAATGATAAAATACAATTTGTTATAGAACTTTAAATTCTGTCCCTATCCTTTTTCCATGCTCATTTCTTCTAATTACAGGCACCCACTTTGTTCGATTTTTTGAAAACAGGAGAAGTCATTTATGTTCTCCACATTTCTAACACAATAGTTGGCAACCATGCATACTATTCTGAACTGTGCTTTCTTATACTTAAATCACATCATATACATTTGTATATGTTACACATATTAATTAAGATATACATATGTATGCATGTATTTGTGTATGTATGTATAGATATCCATAACGTCATGTAATCATATATTATGTTTTACATCTATTTATTTAATCTTCATAGTGATCCAATGTAATAGGAACAATTTTCATTTCCATTTTACATGGGAGAAAAAGCACAAAGTTTTAGTAACTTGTATAGAATTATAAGGTTAGTGAGTAGTGGAGCTGGGACACATGCCTAATCTAGATCCAAAGTCAATGTTCTTAAAATTTTGCCATCAAGTTTAATGGGAAAGCAACAGATTAAAAAATGTTTTCCATAGATTATACTGGTCTATACGTAAGTACATATACATATAAATCTGTATAATTTTGAATTTTTTGAGCTTTAGTATTTTAAAGTGGGAATTCTTATTTTTACGGACTTCTTAGTGGTTCTAGACTTCTGAATCAGTTCCTTTTAGCATGGTTGGAATCAAAGTCACAAGGCAAGCAAACACCATGCATGCTATAAGCCCAGAGATAGATAGATAGGTAGATAGATAGATGATAGATAGATAGATAGATAGATAGATAGATAGATAGATATGTATGCATATATAATGAGAATATGACATAATGTATAAGTATAGCAAAGCAAGGAAGTTCTTCATTGGAATGGTTACACTGCTGATGCCGAAGTGCCCCAGCACAACCACATATCAAAATTAATGGTCTAAGCTCAGCACTCAGCACAAAGCTCTAACAATTGTATAAATTTCTCATTTCCCGTGGGTTGGACTGAAACATTAAATTTCTGGTGCACCTTTATGTGGTCCAGTGCAAGGAATTCAGATCTACATCTGTCTTCTTGTGTTCCATGTTTAAATCCTCATAGATAGTCATTGGATTGCTTGTTTGCAAAACCTTAAACAGAGTCGTCATTCTCATTGAATTTTTATTCCACCCTCCTCTTTGTGATCTGACCTATCTCAGCTCTTCACTCCCAGCAAGCAATATGAAACAAAAATTTCCTTTCTGTGATCACAGTTCAGAATCAGGATTTCTTCTTAGGGATACTGCTACCTACTACTTCAAACTTAGTTTACATGTCCTGAAATGTGCATTACCTGACTGCTATAACATTTGTCATTCTGCCTGTCAAGATTTATAGGACTTGCTTGACCTTTTCTGCTTTAGCTCACTGCTCTAGAACTAAATCACTGTAGAGCCTGACCCAAAGCTTACAGTTGAGAAGACCTGTCATCTCTTCCTGGAAACAAACCTTCCCCTCAATAATCTATGGCATTTGCCTGGAAAGCTTTCTCTTATTCCCATTTATTCCTTGGCATGATGACTCTTTGATTTGAAACTTTGTGAATTATTACTGCATTGGATACAACCATGTTTTTATAGGAACACTGGGAGAAAAAAAGTAGCGTTACACTCAAATAATTAATCAAAGTTATATGTCAGGAATTAGGATATCAAAAGCATTTTCAGGAGGAATAATTTTCAGCAGCCACCTGGAGAAAATATAAATCTGATCTCTTTTCTATCTCTACACCTTGCTGTGTTCATTAATTAGATTGTAAAGCAGAATGCATTTTAATCTGGTTAGAGAAAAGTGGAAACTGATAAATCAATAATAACAAATATGCCAAAGAAACATAAATTAGAATAATGTAACAATGGAGCTGAACTTCGGGGCTTTTTCTGGTCCTGTCTTCATGAACTTAGGCAGAAAATCCTGAACCATTGGCATATGCATTTATCAATTTTGTATGTAAGAGTTTGGCATTTTAAAAATCTTGATGTTCATAAGCCAAATCTCAGACGATATTCCACTAATAGGTGTATGTTTTCAAAATAAGGTTTTCATATGGCTCAAAGATAATTTCAACCACACTCTCCCTATTCATGCACAAAACAACAGGTTTGTGATATAATTGATTATACTTGCTATAAATTGATTATACTCTATCATACAAAGTTATTTTCTTGAAAATTTATCATTCATCCATAGAATTAAAGTTATTTTTTTTTATCAATTTAAGTAGTATTTCTCTGTGCAAATTTTTACCAATTTGTTTTCTGTTGTCTTCTGTATCTTTTAGGAATAGACATACAGAAACAATAGAGTTAAGGAGTGTCATCTTATTAGTAATATGACATGGGATCAACACAATGACTAATATAACAAAAAAGAGAAATGAAATAAGCACATAGGAAATATCTGTGACACAAGGTTAAATGTATTTTGAACTCTGATAAACAGGAAATAATGAAAGCAAACTCCTCAGTTCATTCGTTTAGTTATTTTTTCCAAAGTATATATCAAGTTATTTATACTTTTATATTATTAAGGCTGCTTTTCATAAGAGATATTAAGTGAGAATTTCATATGCTTACTCCAAATTTCTAAATAAGACTTTAGAATTTGGGGAACTCAGCAAGTTACATCCAAATAAATTTACACCTAATAAGTATCCTGAACAACACACTATGTCAGGAAGGCAACTTTGGGATTGGTCAGATGGGTTAAAATTACAGTAACATTGCTACTAAGGCCATGTATCCTCTACATAAAAAAGGATAAAAATTATTATAAGAACCACTTGGATAATATACATAAATTCAGTATCTCCCTTCCCTCCTAAAAAATAAAGGAAACCATAAAAATATCCTGTGCTATATTATTCTAAATTCTCACTGTCAATGTCATTGTTGAGTATACCTGGTTTACTAGTAAAGAAATCTTTTATTAAGGAAAGTACATTTAAGAAAGCATATGCTCCTTTATGCTAAGTGCTCTTAGGGCAAATAATTAGAGTCTATAACATGTAGCTTGTTCCACTGTAGTGGACAAAATTTTCGGTTCTCATTGGCAAAAGTCAATTTGAATCTTATATTTAAACAGTCTTCTGGGGGTGCCCGGGTGGCTCAGTTGGCTAAGTGACTGACTCTTGGTTTTGTCTCAGGAATGTGGAGCCTGCTTGGGATTCTCTCTCCCTCTCTCTCTGCACCCTCTTCTCTCCTCAAAACAAATAAATAACATTTAAAAAATAGTCTTCTGTGGTCATCATTTTTTCACAAAGTTTATGGTAATCTGTCATTCAACTGATTGCAACTTAAACACAATAGCATCCTCAGTGTTCTATTAATGGAACTGAATTGTTTTAAAGAAAATAATTAGTAGTATTTAACAATCTTAACACATACCTCATATAAATGACTTGTTAGCCCCCTTCCAACATGATTATTTAATCTAATCTAAACTCTTAAGAGATAGTTTAAAAAAAAGCTTTTGCAATGCAACACTTCATTCTTTTTTTTTAAACTAAAGATCTTTACCTCAGAAATCATTCTTGATATGTTTGTTATGATTTATTCTACAGATTATTTAGATATTTTAGGAAGTAAGCATTAAATTAAAAGTCTCTCTTCATATAAAACTGAAAAACAAATAGAATTGTTCCAATTGATGAAATACTTTATTTTTTTTAATTTCTCATTTCCCAGACTCTACAATAAATGTCTATATTGAAAGTTTGAGATCTTTGAAGTTTATATTCTAAAAGAGAAATATGTAAAATTCTGTTTATATGGATTTCAACTCTTCTATAAAAAGCTACATTAACATATATTATTTAGTGAATGTTGTAGTCTTTATAGGGAAAATCATCATTGCAGTAATACCTAAAATGGAAACCATTATCACAAACAAGGTTTTCCAAAATTATACTTTATTTTCTATTTGTTATTATAATCAAGTCACTGACATTACCAGAATATAAGGTATTTTAACTCGGTCAATTAACATCATTTTTCACCATTTCCTGGATATATTTTTATCAACAAAATACTTCAAATAAACTCATTTTTCAGGAATTCTGATGTTTCTGTTTAATTTTGCTTATAACACACACTTGGAAAGACGGAATAATTATTCATTTTACCAAGAACTATATGATATTTTAAAAATACAAATAATAATAAAAGTAAAATTAAAATATCAAAATATTTGGGGTGCCTGGCTGGCTCAGTCGGTTGAGGGTCCGACTTTAGCTCGGGTCATGATCTCACAGTCTATGAGTTCAAGCCCCGCATCAGGCTCTGTGCTAACAGCTCAGAGCCTGGAGCCTGCTTCAGATTCTATGTCTCTTCTCTTTGCCCCTCCCCACTCATGCTCTCTTCTCCCTCTCTCTGTCAAAAATAAATAAACATAAAAAAATATATCAAAATATTTGAAATCCACAAAATATTTCATGTTTGCTTCTTATGTTTGCTTCTGTTTGTGTCATTCAAAAACATCTTTTAATAAACTAAAACAAAATGATAATTTTGTATGTCAGAACTCTATTGCAAATCTCTGTCAGCTATATTCATCAGAGAGAATCATTATAGAATACTTTTGTATTGAAATTACCTAACAAGGGGCGCCTGGGTGGCTCAGTCGGTTAAGCGTCCGACTTCAGCCAGGTCACGATCTCGCGGTCCGTGAGTTCGAGCCCCGCGTCGGGCTCTGGGCTGATGGCTCAGAGCCTGGAGCCTGTTTCCGATTCTGTGTCTCCCTCTCTCTCTGCCCCTCCCCCGTTCATGCTCTGTCTCTCTCTGTCTCAAAAATAAATAAACGTTAAAAAAAAAATTAAAAAAAAAATATTTAAAAAAAAAAAAAAGAAATTACCTAACAAGAAAATAAAATGTGTTTGGTTAGAAAGAATTCAAAAACATGTTTATAGGCTTCACACCAAAAGAAATTATTAAAGTCATGGAAAATATGCAAAATCCAAATCTGTACTTTACTGAACTAAAGAAAAATTTACTATGAATAAATATCAGGCACAGTTTTTTAACCCAAGTTCTTTAAAATTCGATAAGCTGCAAACATATGCATAAAGTCAAACACCCACACATTTCTCATTGTTGCAGTACTACTCAGAAAAGTTATAGGTTAGGCAGCGGGTTCCCAGTACGATATTTAATAATTTATTAAGCCTGACCCTTTATACTGCTGCTGAATACTCTGGAGACAATGGTAGTCCAAAGAAAAATTGTACCTTGATGTTGAATATACTGAGCTAATCTTAATTGTAAGTGAGTGAATCACATGTCACTGCTTTTTGTTTAAATTGGTTAATTTCCATGGAGAAATGCAGAACTCAGCAGTTCTTGCAGCATGATTTTTTTTTAATGTAATGAAAAGAAGCCAAGTTTTCATACCCTAGAGGAAACTCCTTGATCCATAGCACAACACATTAGTGTTTTGAAGTTTTAACTGTGTTCTGTTGAAATGTATTCTCTTGGGAGCCAGTATGCATTGATATTGTAGCATAAGCTTAATATTACCATCACCAAATAATCCTATTTTTGTTTGTTTCTACTTTAGAATTAACAATTTAATTGTGAATTTTCCTTGCTATCACCATCACATCTATCAACCAGTATGGATAGCCCATTTAAAAAATCTCTGGTCCTGAAATGGTCTCAGCTTTTCTCTGATTCAACAATGCTTCCTTCTTTATTAAATTATTCTCATCAACATCCAAATATCCTACAGTCCCAGCCAAATTTAATAAAGAGAGAGAGAGAAAAACGGAAACTTCCCCTGCCCTCAAATATTATCACCCCAATTCTTTCCCTCATAGCAAAAGTTCTCAAGAGATTTGTTTTATTATTCAACGATTCTTTTGAATGCAAGACACAGTGCAGACACTAATGACACTCAGAAAGATGAAAGACTAAACTCTGTTACTTCCAGGTATAAAGGGAGAGAGGTGTCACTTGGGGCCGCAGAGGAGTTTGAACCCCAGGACAGAGACAGTGTACCATAAATGAACTATAAGGACAGTTTATGTTTGACAAACGAGGTGAGGTTAGTTAGGTTTTGTGGCCTCCCTATGAATTAGCTAATTTGTTTTTTTTTTTTTGTTTTTTTTTTTTATTTTTTTTTTCAACATTTATTTATTTTTGGGACAGAGAGAGACAGAGCATGAATGGGGGAGGGGCAGAGAGAGAGGGAGACACAGAATCAGAAACAGGCTCCAGGCTCTGAGCCATCAGCCCAGAGCCTGACGCGGGGCTCGAACTCACGGACCACGAGATCGTGACCTGGCTGAAGTCGGACGCTTAACCGACTGCGCCACCCAGGCGCCCCTGAATTAGCTAATTTGAATAGTTCAGTGGGTTCTGGGAATTTGAGAGACTGTCTCTAGTGGTATGACATCTGGCCCTAGGGTGATTAGGGTAGATGTGTAGTGGGCACAGAGCGTGAGAGACAGAAAATGGAAGTTGTTGGATATGGATTTACTCAGCAGTTCAAGATGAACCTCTAGTCAGTGCTTTAGAAGTGGCTCAAAGTATCATGAAAGAGGAGGGAAGAAAGGATGGGAGGAAGGAAGGAAGGAAGGAAGGAAGGAAGGAAGGAAGGAAGGGAGGAAGGGAGGGAGGGAGGGAGGGAGGGAGGGAGGGAGGGAGGGAAGAATGGAGAGGAAGGAAAGGAAGGATGAAATCTATTTGCAATCATGAGTATTTCAGTATTTCTCATATTTTTTTCCTAGTTACCACTCCTATCAGAATTTTGTCCACACAATGATTTGTAAATGAGGTCAGTGATGACACCCACATTGACAAATCCAAAAGCTAATCTTAAGTCTTTATCTATGAGGAGCATTTGACATGGTCTGACCACCCCTTCTTCAAACATACTCTTCACTTGATTCCCAGACCAGCACTCCATTGCTAGTCATTACTTGTCTCCCTGGACTGTTCATGACTTACTAACCTTTACACGTTGTTTGTACCAGTCCTTAACCTCCTTTCATGTCTGTCTGCTTTCACTCCCACAGTCCCCTCATCCATCCAGGCTGTTAAATTCTGTGTTTAAGCTGAGAATTCACAAATATGTCTCTTAAGCTCAGAAATTTTCCCAGAACTTATATACAATTATACTCTATATCCAACTTATATTTATCCCCAAAATTTGTGATAATGAGTGGAGAGGATCGCTAATGATGGAATCAGTGCAGAAGCTGCAGCTCTGAAATAAGGATATTTGAAATCTTTCTGTTCCCAAAAACTTTCATTATCACCTTTATTATCTCACTTTCAAACATGTCACTCTCCAACCTCTTATCATTCCAGTGTAATACTTTGAGTCCTACAACCCCAATCTGGTTTGATCCTACCCAGATCTAAAACTCTTGTTGCTAATACATTTTTAAAGGCCCTTATTCCTCATCCCTCTGGTGATATTTCTTTCCTTGTTTGTAGGTTAAGTTTCATGAGCCATTTATTATAATGACTCCTTTGCATTAGTCCTCAACTTTTCTTCCCTTCAATCTGTATCACTGCTTCCTTATCATACAGAACAATGTCTGCACACAGTAGGCATTCAGAAAGGATTTGTTGAATGAATGGACCCTTTATGTTTTAAATAATTCTAGAAATATGCAATGTGTAAGTGTCTTCTAGATCCTTCTTTTTCTTTCAGGTTAAGAAATTAGAAAATTAGATGGGAAAATGGTGTATCTCAAGTCACAACATTTTTCCAGCAAAAGACTAAGCCTTGACCTCAATTTTCTTAACCTCCAATTCATCACTCTTCTCTTCCTAATTTCCAAGTTTCTGAACAACCTAATTCATTTTTCTCAGATACCTTTTAACCTGTATTTAATAACATGCCTTCTACCACACAAGTTGCAGAAATACATGTATATAAAGAAATATTTAACTTTTAATAAAAAAAAAAAACCCAAATTTGACAGTGGTACTATAAGACACACAGATTCATTCCAATAACCATTTTAGTTACAAATGCAAATTCTTACAATATGTAGTTTTTCTAAATTGAGACATGATTGAGGAAACTTTTTAATTATCTTTAAAGACTTCTAATATTGTCCTAGAATCAAGATATGGGGCCCATAAGATTCTGCCTCTGAGAAATCTGGGGACAAAAGTAGGATTATATTTTACACCTTGATTTTAGTTAAAGATTAAGAAAAAATAACATATCAAAATGTAATTTCTGGAACAAAATTATTCAATCAGTTCACTGATTTTGAAAATATATTGTTAAAGGTAAACTATTTGAAAATGGATGTTTTAAAAAATGAGTAGATGAGTTAGTAACTATCTTTTTTTTGTACTTCCACTGATTAGCAGAATTAGAAATAAATTCAAACAATTTAGTTATACAATTTGACTAATTACTTGAAGAACCTTTTTTTTTATTAATAATTCCAGTTATTTAACATACAATATACAATGAGTTTCAGGTATACAATTTAGTAATTCAACACTGACATCCAACACCTGGTGTTCATCACAAGTTCACTCCTTAATACCCATCACCTATTTAATCTACCTCCCTACCCACCTCCCCTTTGGTAACCATCAGTGTGTTCTATATAGTTGTGTCTGTTTCTCTGTGTCTCTTTTTCCCCCCTGACCATTTGTTTTGTTTCTTAAATTCATGCATATGAATGAAAACGTAGTGTTTGTCTTTTCTCAGACTGACATATTTTGCTTAGCATAATGAATCAGGAACTATATCATCTGACAATTTTTATCTCTTAGATAAAGCATAATAGAGAGATTTTACATTTTGCACTTATTTCTTTTGTGTTATTATTGTATTTTAGGTAAGTTATTTGAAAACTGAATCTCCAAATCTAATAAATACCAGAATTATCACATTTTGAAAATATCAACAGGGAATAGAATATACTGCTGAACCTAACCTCACTAACATCTAGACACGGTGATATGTGCAGCTATCTAAGCACCCCAAACTAAATAGGAAATGTGCATGTCATTAACAACTGTATGTCACAGTCATAATTTTCTTAATCATCTATCACCTGGTTATACTAGCTTTCCTGACCAATTATTGCACTGACTTTTGTTTTCTTTTTGTTTTCTTTCTTTTTGTGTGGAGAATTAGGTTAGAAATACAACTGAATTACAGCACACTCTTCATCCATTGTCCTTTCGTTTGTTTCATTTGTTCATTACTGTATCCATATATTCCATCTTTCTTACTCTTTCTCATTCTCATCCTCATCAGCTTATAGGTACTCCAGTGTATTTAATATATACCCTTGAATTGTCTTTACCTTTTATTTGGGGAGGATATAATTTTAAAATGCATCTAAATGACTTAGCAATATAAAATATGGTACTTTTTATCTGTTTACATTTAAAAGGTGTACATACACTAGTTTCTTTCCTTTGACTGCTGCGTTTTATTATATAGGGTGTATCCACTATTTATCTGTTTCCTCAGAAATAAAAATTTAAACTTTCCAAACACCATTACAAGAATGCTGAAATGAGGTCTGGACACATTTCATCTTCCAGGATTATGTGAAATTTCTCTAGGCTATATACTCTGGCAAGGGATTGCTGAATCATAGAATGTATTTTGACTGAGTATACTAGACTACTTGCCACAATTACTGCACCAGCCAAATTTCTACCAGCAGTGCAGAGAAATTATGGATATAATACGGTATTTTTTAAATTTTCATTTATTAGTTATGATTTTGTGTACCTTGTACAGAATTCTTTTAGTTTTATCCTCTGTGAAATGTTGTTTATATAGTTCTCTATTTTTCCATGCTTTTCTTGCTTTATTTCTTAGTGATTCACAAAGATCTCTTTTATTTTAGGTTTTAGCTTCTGGTAGGTTTTTGAGTTTGAATATAACTTTCTTAACCTTTGCATATGATATGTATATAGTTAAATCCATCAGTTCGTCATGCTATTTTTTATACTTTAAGATAATGCTATTTCAAAATTCCTATCCTAAGTGCAACATATAGGATTTATATTTCACTGTAATTATTTCATTATTTATTTACTCACATTTAAGCCAGATGAATCTGTAGTCCACCTCTGGAGATGCTGCAGAAATCTCCTTTTATTTTCAGGAGACTGAGCCAGCTTGCCTGATATGGTAGATTAAATACTTTATCATTCATATATTGATTTGTTTTCCCCATATTTATCCTAGCATAAATCTAGATAGATGGATACACACATACATACATACATACATGGATACATAGATAGAGATATATAAATAGATATCTGAACCTTCTATTTATTCCCGTTGGTAGATTTGCCCTCTTAAAAAACTGGTTTAATATGTCTGAATTTCTTTTAATTTCTTTCCTTTGGTCTACTTTTAAAATGATTTAGATACATATCATATATATTAAATAATTTTATAGATCATTTTCAAATTAATTGATATCCTCGTAATATCACCTTCACCATTTAATGGTGTGCTTAGTATCTCCATTTATTCTGACCATCATTTATGACTTTCTGATAAATTTTAACATCCCCTTCATGCAAATATGAATTAAATATATTAATGTGTAATTTATAGTTTTTGTTGACACTGTAAGTTGTCTTACGCAGTACTCTTTTAGTTGATTATTGTTCTTAAAAACAAATCCAATTTATTTCTGTGAATCAATTTTTATACTCAGAATCTTTCTGATCTTATTATTTCTAATATTTTTAGATGAGAATGGGATCAAATCTTTTTATCATACTGTCTATAAGCAAAGGCAGTCTGGTTACCTTCATTTCTATCTTAACGTCTCTCTCTTTTTTATTGTCTTATAGTTCTGGTTAGAATACATAGTGCAATGTAAAGAATGAGAGATGATAGTAGGCATCCCTGTTTTATTTCCATCTTAGAGAATAAAGGTACCATTTCTCCATGACTTAAAATGTTTGATGTAGGTGTGTTATTAATTTTCTTTTGTTAAGAACTTTTTTTATCCTTAGTTCACTAAAGGATTTTTGCTTTACATTCTCTCTGATGTTATATAATTTTACATTTGTATTTGCCAGTTCAATCAGTTTCAAATAGTATACCATTGTGGTTTAATTACTGATTATATAGATTGTTACTAGTTACTAATATGCCAACATGATTCTTATTCTTTCTAATAATGGTCTATGATTTTGTCTGTCTATCTATATACTTGTTTGTCTTTTTTTCCTTTATTCTTCAGGGTACTATATATAATCTTTTGCTATTATTTTGTTACCTACATGTTTTCCACATGTCTTCTCCCAGTTTGTGGCTTACTTTATACACATTCTGTGGTATCTCCTGAACAATAGTTCTTAGAGTTTAAGGTAAATTTTATTTCAATATTTTATTACTATTTCAACTTTCTGTTTTGTTAAAATACTAACCCCCTCTAGCAAGGACATGAAGAAGATATTTTGAATTTTCTTCAAAATGTTTTACATTATGTTGTGTATATTTTTGCTTTTAAACTTTCTAGAAATGATTTTGTGTATGGTGTAATGTTGCAATCAAATTTTATTTGTGCTCACAGAAAGATTTTTAGCAGTGCTATTGTTTTGTTTTGTTTGGTTTGGTTTGATTTGGTTTTATGTATGCAGACTAACTCCACCAAAGAGTTACTCCCACATACACACTTAATGTTTGTATTAGTTGGCCTATTATACAGCCACACTAGAAATCAGATTCCTGCTCAGCGGTGTGGCAGGTCATGTTGGTTAAAACAGAACCACTAGCTTATGAGGCTGGTCAGCCTTAGGCAATGAACCTTCTTGTCTGAATCAAATCAAACAGGAAATGAGAGGGTAATAGACAGATAAATTATTTCTCCTTTTCTGCTTTCAGTTAACTACTCAATGCAATTTTTCCATGAAGCCAGTCCATATGACCACATAGAAATATATGTTACAAAAACAGCTGTGTTTCCATAGAGCTTAATGTGAAGCAATAACCAGAGGGTAATGCTTCATTATGTATTTCTTCCTATCTTTTCCTGTCTCACATCCCTATTGTCTTACTCTTACTCTCTTAGGATTGTACCTTTCAAAAAATGTCTTGACATTTAGTCTATGTGTAAGGTTTATTCTTTTAGGTCTGTTTCAGAAAACAAGCCCTCAAATTGGAATTTCAGAATTGGATTCCTACCTCACCTCAGATGATAATGAATCCACTGATGATGGTGTTTGAGATGACAGTAGCTTTTGGAAATTGTCACGCCATAATTACTTATCTTTATGCTATTATCAGTTGAGATGAAGCTAGGAAGAGGGGAAAACATTGAGGAATTGATTCAGTATTTCATCAGTATGAGACAACAAAAACAATTACTGTGCAAGAAGATTGCTGCCTTTGATTGGTATTGGAAACCTTGCAAAATTGTATTAGGCTCAGAGTAGTTATTCGCCAACCTGGTGAGTGATTTTAAGCCAGAGGACCTCCATGGCAACTTTAAATTAGACTTACCTCTTCTGGTCATATGATTGACAGTACTGAAAAAACTGCTCTTGGGTCTTGTAGGAGCTCCAAAGGGAATATTAAATGTGGAATACTGACTAGATTTCTATTACTTAATAAAGGACTGATAAGTAAGACAGACATGAGCAAACATATTTGTAACCTCAAATTGGTAAGCCACCACCATGACAACAGTGCCATTCTGAGTTGTAAAACTGAATATAAAACAGGAAAATTATACAATTATATATGAAAATTTTCATTAACTTAATTTATCAAGTACAGAATTACTTTGGCAGATGGCATATATCTGTTAGGAAAAGTTATAATGATGATTTATAACAGGTGTATGTAGTGTCATATTGTACTTTTTACTCAAGGATACTGTATGGATCCCTATAGAGTATGACTAGAAAATGAATCCAGGGTAGAGCTTTTGTATTGTAGTGACTCAAATTAGGGCACTTTTTACCAGATCTGTGAGTGTGTTTTTCTCTTTTAATTACACAATCCTAATTGTATAATTATATGACTTGTACCCACTTATATTTGTGGAACCAACGCTAGTTACCACAAAGTACTTTTGCAGATCATTCTATTCTGCCCAGGAACTGTGAGGGTTACCTCTGGCAGTCTGGAACTAATACTAGAATTCTGTCACACCAATCATCTTACCATCCACACTGAAATCATATAGCATGTTTCATTAACAGTATTTGCCACCCACATCTCTGGTTCTTAGAAAACAGCCCAAAGAATATTTTTATGCTTGCTGTCTCCTCACTGAAGCATTTCTCAGTGCCTGCTAAAATGATTGTTTTGTTTTTGTTTTTACCTCATCAGGGAATATGTCTAAATGGTAGAGGAGCACAGCAAACAGTATAAGATTCCCTTACACCATTCCTATGTTCAATACACTTGGGATTTTACCTTTCCATTTCGGCAAGGAATTTTTGGAATTTCAACTTCATTTTCTGTAGAATCCCACTGAGTCAGGTTATGATCAACTCTTACTGAGAAATCAATTACAACTACGTTTGTGGCAGCACACCAAATTCAAGATCTCTGGTAAATGCACTCATATTTATAAGTTTAGCATATAGAAAAGTATGTTTCTCATATCCTTGTCTAGCACCATAGGGGTACATTTTCATACATATACCTAAGTTTTCTTCAGAGGTGTAATTGTAAAAGTTGCATTATTTTGTCTTATAAGATTCCACATCTCAAATTTGATTTTATAGTTGGTCTTGTGGAATATGATATGATTCTGGATTTGTGGATATTATAAAGTCATAATTTATACATGTACATGTATATGCATATACATATATTCATGTAGTATGTATTATACAAATTTGTATCTATAGATAAATAGTATATATTTATATAGCCAGCTAATGACACTGAGTGCTTAGACAATGTACAGCATTATATTGTGACCAGGAATAGAGATACCAAAATTTAAGAATAATAATTGTAATAATCATTATCATCACAAAAATCGAACAGCAGCAACTGAAACAAAGGAAAGTTTTCCCTGGAGAACTTGAATAATGCTGTGCTGTGTAACATAATCTTTACTTTGCCATGATAAGGGAAGTAAATAAAGACAAGCAAACAAAGAATGATATTACATATATATTACAGAGTAGGATGATATTACAAGCAGATTAGATGTATTATATAATATAAATATATATATTATAATATATACATATATACATATATACATGTGTATATATACATTATATAATATAAATATATATATTATATAATATATACATATATATGTATATATATATACACACACACACATTTTTTTTAATGTGGCTGCAGGAGAGGAGATATACGTTGGAAATATGTGAAAACTGTGTTTGAAAAGAAGGATGAGGGGCGCCTGGGTGGCGCAGTCGGTTAAGCGTCCGACTTCAGCCAGGTCACGATCTCGCGGTCCGTGAGTTCGAGCCCCGCATCAGGCTCTGGGCTGATGGCTCAGAGCCTGGAGCCTGTTTCCGATTCTGTGTCTCCCTCTCTCTCTGCCCCTCCCCCGTTCATGCTCTGTCTCTCTCTGTCCCAAAAATAAATTAAAAAAAAAAAAAAAAAAGAAGGATGAGATGAATTTGGTGTTTGAGATACTTTACTTTAACAGTAGTATAAAAAATATATTAAAGGAATGTCCCAGGGCTCAAGTATGCATTCAGAATACAGTTGATATAACATTTTAAGGTGTATATTTCACCACCTGTTGAAAGTGACTGCTACCTTTCAGTTTCAAAATTGAAAGTGATTGCATGACATATTATATATTACCCCAAAGTAGAAAAAATAAATCTTGGGGTGCGTGGGTGGGTCAGTCGGTTAAGCGTCTGACTTCGACTCAGGTCATGATCTCGTGGTCAGTGGGTTCGAGACCTGCGTTGGGGTCTATGCTGACATCTCACAGCCTTGAGCCTGCTTCACATTCTGTGTCTCCCTCTCTCTCTGCCCCTCCCTTGCTCGTGCTCTGTCTCTCTCTATCTCTCAAGAATAAATAAACATTAAAAAAAAATTTAAAAAGAAAAAAAGAAAAAAGAAATTCTGATTATAAGTTGTGTTTTTAATTTGAACTCAAAACTGAACAGTCATTAGCAAATTTTTTTCTTCAATGAGTACAACATTTGAATTTTTATTATTAGTTGGCATAACTTTCATTTTAATGTCTATTTTGTTTTAAAATGCCTTCCTGTGGTGTAAGCCCCATTGGTTCTGATGGAAAAGTTCAGCTTTCAAACCATGTACCCTGAAGCGAACAATATTTTTTCTAGTCTTTAGAGAAAATAAGCAAACATAAATTAAGGGCAGAGACTGTGTCTTTGCAGTGTCCTTTTTTTGTGTGGTGTTCAATGTATTAAAGATTGTTGATGAATATTAAATCATCATGATGACAAAATCCTAAACGGTCTCATTCTTTAAATCACTAAACTATGAAATTTTATCATTTACACATGATGTTAAAATGGCTGGGAAAAAAAGAAAAAAACTTTATATTTCCTCAGGTCATTTTGAAAAAGCAAAACAATTGGCATACATGACAGCCTCCCATCTATCTGTGTGTTTAATAAAGCCAAATGTGATGAAGACTAATGTACCATACTGATGTTTGCAGGATTTCATTAACGTATTTCCAAGACCATCATAACTCACTCACCTCTGTTGAGTTTATGAGCCATGGGTTTTGCTCCAGCACATAAAATCAGCTTGCCTAACACAATGCAGGGACTAATAATATCAAAGATGACACTTCCTCACATTTTGAAGCAAGGTGACTCATTTATTTCCCCCTCCCCAGTGTAATAGGACAATGGAGTCATTTAAATTAGAACTGAAATTAAGAACTTATACAAAGTCACTAAGTGATAGTAAGTTATCTTTCATAATAAAAGTCTCGTATTCTTAAATCACAAAATTCAGAGTGCTATAGCAAAGCAATACAATTTATCAGATTAATATCCATAAAATTTCCTGTTATATAAATTATTACTCTCTATTCCTACTGCTATCTGGAATAAATATTTTTAAAATCCTCAAGCAGCTTTAATAACATGCTAATAATAATAAATGGATACATTTACTCATTTATTATACCCCAAATGATAATATAAAGGGAATTTAAGGAAGACATTTATCAAATATATAGCATTCATCTGCTTTTATTATTATGTTGAATCAAATATAGAACTATAGGATATTTTCATAGACTGTCTATTTCACTCTAGTCCACCGCCTTTGGTGATTCTATTAGATTTGTATTGCTGCAGTTCTCATAAAAAATAAAATGATCAAGTATGTTTATAGCTGTAAACCACTTAAATAAAAAAGCAAATGAATAAACTAAAAAGTAATGACTGCAAGATCTGGCTTCTGTCTACTCTGTTCTCTTGTAATCGCCTTCTCTCTGATGCCTTCCTATATCCCATTTGCTCCTCTCTTGCCTCACTAGTCTTCTTTCGCTTCATTATGTCAAATTCATTCTCTCTCAGATCTAATATCCTTTCTTCCCATTGTGTTTGGAAAGCTTAAATGCAGTTTTTGCGTGGTTGCTTCCTTGTGATCTTATAGGTCTCAAATTTTAAAATTCTGATGTAGATGACAGAAAAGGAATCCTTGTTTACTCAAATACTAGAATTAGGTCAGTGTGTTTTAATGGATTTAGCCTAAATAGCCTAAAAAAATACAAGGAATTTTTTTTTTTTAATTATGAGGCAACAGTTCAAGTCCAATGTTACTACGTAAAAGCTGTGCAACATTGTCATATTGGATAAATTATTGAATCAGTTGAAACCTTTTATTTCACCTATATAAATGTGATGCTTATACTTACACTACAAAACAAAAACTCCTGGACAGGCCTCTGATATTGAATGTATGAATTTACAGAGATGTTCAACCTAGAATTTTCCCCCTCCAATATCCATGGTAGTTTCCAAAAATGCTCATATTGTCAAAAGGTGGGGTAGAACAGAAGATTCCATTTAACCCTATAGGCAAGCAGTCCAAAGCCTTGCAAAACACAAAAGCAGGTTAGGCATTTTTGTAAAATGTCCATATTTTAAATTCCAATGATATATTAAAATGATTTAAATTTCCTGATACATCTGTGTCTAATCTATAATATTCAAATAAATGCACGCATAAATGATACACATTTTATGTAATTATTTTACACAAAAGCACACAAGAAAGGAATATAGTGGATGTATTAGTATGAACAATACAGCAAATTATTAAAAAAAACAAACTGAGATCCAAGAAAATTAAAAAAAAAAAAACAACAGGACATATTTTCTTTAGACCTGTATGTATCAGGACGTTTATTCTCTAGTGAAGAGGTAATATGGTCACTTCTTTACAAATTGCCTTTGGTTCTTGTGCTTACCCTAATTGTGAAGTTAACCTAATATAGTTTAGTACAATCTATTTGTGTTTATTTTCAAATAAGCTTTTTCCTCTCTCACTTAAGATTTAACTCTAAAGGATTTTTTTTTTTACTTTTTAAAAAATATTTATGATTTATTTTTGAGAGAGAGGGAGAAAGACAGAGCATGAGCAGGGGAGGAGCAGAGAGAGAGGGAAACACAGAATCCAAAGCAGGCTCCAGGCTCCGAGCCGTCAGAGCCTGATGCGGGGCTCGAACCCACGAACCATGAGATCATGACCTGATCTGAAGTCAGGCACTTAACAGACTGACTGAGACAGCCAGGTGCCCCTATTTTTTGCTTTTTTAAGCAGGTCACATAACTCAGAATATCATAAATAAGAAAAAGGAGAAAGCAAAAGATGTAAAATTGACAGCATAATTTGAAGTAATGTGCAAAGCTAAATAAATAGAAATGAAAGAATATGAGAAACAAGCCCATAGCCCAAATACCAATTTCCTAAATATATTAGAATTATTAAAAATCAATAATAAAAGGAACAACAGTTGATCTACAATGGGCAAAATAAATGAACAGGCTACCAGCAAAAGAGAGACAAAATGGCAATGCGCTCAACACATCTCATAATTTAATGAATTATAGTTTATAGTAATAATGAGATAAATGTTTCTACTTGCCAATTTCCAAAACAAAGCAAGTTTTATAAGGCAAAACATAGGGAATTGTGGTGTGAAAACCAGAACATTCATAGAGTGGACATTAACATATTGAGCAACTACTTTGGGAGACAATTTGACAATACTGGGCAGTTTCAGCCAAGAAACATTTTTTGAGTATCACTTTGTTGCAAATACTTTTCTAAGCCAAGAAATTACATGAGAAAAAAACTCATAAAACTTCCAAATCTCATGTATATTATGTTCCAGATATGTGACATAGTCAACAAACAAATTAATGGGTCAAACACGTATTTGGTCAGATGGTGGTATGTGCTATAGAGAAACATAAATCAAGGAAAGGGGTACTAAATGTAGAGTTACATGGGTTGCCACTGTGAAAGTGACATTTGATTAAAGGTTTAGAAGATATCAGGAAGGAAAACATCAGTGTTTGAAGGCAGAGCCTTGGTAAAGACTCTATCTACATATTTTTTAGGAAGAACAAGAATTCGATTGTGTTCTAGAAGATAAAATAAAAGGAAGAATGTTAGGTAAGGAGTAGAGAAAAAAATAGACATGAAGGTAGATTGTGTATACCTAAAAAGCCTTTGACAGTCTGAGATGGAAAGCTATTGTAAGGATTTGAGATAATTGTCTTCATCTGATTTAGGTATTGATTTGGGTTCAAGTGCTGATTTTGTCTCGTTGGACTTCTGTATTTGAATACATTATTAAACTTTTCCCTCTAAATTACCCTTTTCTCTTTTGAAAAAGTGGAACTAATCACCAGAGCCATCTTATACCTATTCACACTGCATTCATAATTGTACCCTCATAATAGTACTTACTCCATGTAGAAATATGAGGATTTGAGTAATAATTTTTATAACTTGTATAATAATTTATATAATTTTAAGGGGAATAAATAAGATAATATGTAAACCAGATTAGCTCATTCTTTGGAACTAAACCTAATAAATATATAAAAGACATTATTTTTAACTTCTATCTGAAGAGAATGCAGGACTTTTTTTTTTTAATTGGGGAAGTAAATAGACAACATGTGAGCCACATACCTCTTTTAAGACAATGGAGTGCTCTATTTTAATAAAATGCTGTATGTGAGTGTGATTAGAATTATTTTTATTTTTAAAAATATGATTTATGATTTTATATGATTTAAAATATGATTTATGATTGTTAAACATGGAAGTATCTAGCTGTAATTTGGAGATAAAATAGAATACTCTCATTTCATTGTATCATTAATATACTATAAGAATTGTTACTGGAGCATTTGCCCCTCAGTCAGCAGAGGACAGGAAAACTTCATGTGGCTTTCCAATTTGAATTAGGAAATAAATCGAATTAATTTCTCTAGCCATTAACCTTCCACATGAACTTACTGAGCTTTAGTGGATCCTTGATTGGTAGCTATTAAAATACAATATAATTAGCAGTATCCTAATTATATCAAACTCATTTAAAGAAATGATTTTCTTTTTCTTTCCATCCCATAGAGAGAAACCAAAATCACACATTTTTATTTGGCAACTAAAAAAACTACAAAAATAATTAAAAAGAGCACTTCCTTATGGATTAATTAAGTGGTGTATATCATTTATTATTTTATATAATTCATAAAGTCATTTTCATATAGTTAATGTCTATTTCGTGATTTAATTGTGGAAAACAGAAAAGTACAAATTATGTGTATATACATACAATGCAACACATATATATGCATAAATTACTCATGGAAAGTTATAAATTAGTTGGTAAAATAATTAATAATCTTTCAAAGTAACAATTAGCATTATATTTATTAAAAAACAAGAAAGTGATACCAATCAGTGCTCCAGTAGTATTGTATGGGGAGAAATCACTTCTAACTAACAAGAGAAGTCAAATTTTCTCATTCTAAAATGGATTTGAGACAGATTTTACAGATTTAATGAATAGCTAAGACATGTTTAGAATTTAGAGGAAACACTTTTTTTAAAAGAAGAAACAGACTTCTAAGTAGACAAGTTAAGCAAAGATAGATATAAGAGCAAGAATATATAAAGATTATTTGAAAGCAGTGATTTTGAACTAAGGTTTTTATCCATAGAAATAAATATTACCTGTATTCATGTAGTCAACAAGTAATTACTGATGTGATCAGAAATTTTCTATGCACCTAAAATACACTCTTGTACAAAGATTTCTGCCCTCCAGGAGTTGACATTCCAAAAGGAAATGTTAGAGAATAATCAATAAACATAATAAATAGTAAATAAAATGGTGTTATAAAGAGAAAGCTGATATAGGAAAAAGGAAAACAAAACTAAGATCTTTAGGGGCGCCTGGGTGGCTCAGTCATTTTAGCGTCCAACTCTTGATTTCGGCTCAGGTCATGATCTCATGGTTCATGAATTTGAGCCCCGCATCGGGTTCTGTGCTGAGAGTGCAGAGTTTGCTTGGGGTTCTCTCTCCCTATCTCTCTCTCTCTCTCTCTCTCTCTCTCTCTCTCTGTCCCTCCCATGTACTCTCTTTCTCTTTCCCACTCAAAATAAATAAATAAACTTAAAAAAAAAAACAACTAGGATCTTTATTATTGATACTCTGTTCTCTACATTATTTAGAAAACATATTAGTTTTATAATAACTTAAATTGAAGTCTTGAGGGAAATGAGGAGTTAGCCATGGGGATAATGAGGGAGAGTATATAGGCCTGAAAAAGCAGATATTATAATTTCCCTAAGTGAGATGCATGTCTGATGTATTTGGGAAACAGAAAAGAGACTAGTATAGCTGAAACAATTGGAGAGATAATAGAGAATAAGGTCAGAGAAGTGATCAGATCTTGGAGGAATTCATAGGCCATTTTAAAGGCCATACAAGGGCCTTAAAGATCAGTTCATTCAATCTCCTATAATTAACTGCTTAGTAAACTGAGGCCCAGAGAGAATATATGAATTCCTGATCTTAAAGAATTTTCTTTTCCAGTACAGCTCACAACAACGCAGTTCATCCGCATTCATCAAACATCAGTGGCGTATGTATACTGCATTAGTAGATACAGTAATAAAGTGGAAAATAAAATCATAAAACAAGGCACCTATGATTCCACTTTGTAAGTTCTTTAATGGTGTGAATACCATAGTGGAGAAACAATGGAAGGATACATCCAGAGGCAGTAAGGAGAAGTTGATTGTGTAGGGAGGAAGGGCTCCAAATAAGCACAGAAATCTTGAGGAATCTTAATGTATATGGAGACAAGTGTACACAAGATAAAACATTCTAATGGTAGTGGAGTCACAGAAATGTGCATGTATACAACACAGACAGAAGAGGAAGATTTTTGAAAAATTACAATATATAGACAAAGATGGGAACAAAATGGAAGAAGAGTAATGTAAGAAATCTGGAGAAGTAAGAAAGGATGAGATTGTGAATGGTGTTATTGCCTATTAAAAGTCATGAGACTTATTTGATGATTAAAGGAGAGCCATGAAATACAAAGACTTATGTTTTACGAATATAATTATGATGGTCCAGCAGGGAATCCTGTAGAAGGAAGCCAACTTGAAAGAAGACAAATTTGGATGTTATTGAAATAATGGAAGAAAAATACTGATCTAATGGGTGAAGAGGAGGCCGTAGGATCCAGGAACATTTGGTAAGTATTAGGAATACAATGTGGTGGATTACTAAATGGTGTGGGTGAAAAAAGATGGCAGGGAGCGATTTACGGACAGGCTATAATGATGGTGACTTCGCTGAAAGAAACCGTGCAACAATAGGAGTTTGACTCTGCTACCTGCAGGTATCGGAGCTCCCATCAGCACTCATTTGTTATCTACTAATAACTATGAGGGTTTCACCTGTATCTCTTCTATCTGAATTTAAATTTATTTTTTGTCTTCTGCCCTGGTTAGTTATTTCCCTCTCTCAGTTTCAAGTTAGTTAAAGAAATATCTAAACTATTTTTCTAACATTTGAGCTGATATCTGTGTGTGTGTGTGTGTGTGTGTGTGTGTGTGTGTGTGTGTGTGTAGAATGGAGGTAGAAACTTAGTTCAACTCACTGACAAGATATGCCATCCAGCAAAAATATGAAAACTCTCTTTCCAAAATTTTACTAAACAGACTTTTTACACAGGACCCTGCCATTGTTCCAAACAGGAATAGGAACAGTGAGGGAAAAATAGGAAATAAAAAGATCAGAGAAAGTGAATAGAATTATCGCTAAGTCTAGTATATCTGTGATATAATTTCATCATTTTAGCAGCTAGATGAAAGATGGAAAGTATGTGATCAGCTGGTAGGGGAAAAGATTTTATTACTGTACACATTTTTTATGAAATATTAGTAAATTTTGATTTAAATGGCATCAGGCTTTCTGCCCATTTCTTCACTGGATTATTTGTTTTTCGGGCATGGGGTTTGGTGTGTTCTTTATAGATTTTGGATACTAGCCCTTTGTCTCATATGTCATTTGCAAATATCTTTTCCCATTCCATTGGTTGCCTTTTAGTTTTGTTGATTGTTTCCTTTGCAATACAGAAGCTTTTTATCTTCATGAGGTCCCAATAGTTCATTTTTGCTTTTAATTCCCTTGCTTCTCTAAAGAAGAAATCCAGATGGCCACGAGGCACATGAAAAGATGCTCAACGTCACTCCTCATCAGGGAAATACAAATCCAAACCACACTGATTTACCACCTCACGTCAGTCAGAGTGGCTAAAATAAACAAATCAGGAGACTATAGATGCTGGAGAGGATGTGGAGAAACGGGAACCCTCTTGCACTGTTGGTGGGAATGCAAACTGGTGTGGCCCCTCTGGAAAACAGGGTGGAGGTTCCTCAAAAAATTAAAAACAGATCTACCCTATGACCCAGCAATAGCACTGCTAGGAATTTACCCAAGCGATAGAGGAGTGCTGATGCATAGGGACACTTGTACTCCAATGTTTATAGCAGCACTTTCAACAATAGCCAAATAATGGAAAAAGCCTAAATGTCTATCAACTGAGGAATGGATAAAGAAATTATGTTTTTTTTTTTTTTTTTTAATTTTTTTTTTCAACGTTTATTTATTTTTGGGACAGAGAGAGACAGAGCATGAACGGGGGAGGGGCAGAGAGAGGGAGACACAGAATCGGAAACAGGCTCCAGGTTCTGAGCCATCAGCCCAGAGCCTGACGCGGGGCTCGAACTCACGGACCGCGAGATCGTGACCTGGCTGAAGTCGGACGCTTAACCGACTGCGCCACCCAGGCGCCCCAAGAAATTGTGGTTTATATACACAATGGAATACTACTTGGCAATGAGAAAGAATATAATATGGCCTTTTGTAGAAATGTGGATGGAACTGGAAAGTGTTATGCTAAGTGAAATAAGTCATACAGAGAAAGACAGATACCGTATGTTTTCACTCTTATGTGGATCTTGAGAAACTTAACAGAAGACCATGGGGGAGGGGAAGGAGAAGAAAAGTTAGAGAGGGAGGGAGCCAAACCATAAGAGACTCTTAAAAACTGAGAATAAACTGAGGGTTGATGGGGGATGGGAGGGAGGGGAAAGTGGGTGATGGGCATTGAGGAGGACACCTGTTGGGAGGAGCACTGGGTGTTGTATGGAAACCAATTTGACAATAAATTTCATATTAAATTAAAAAAAATAAAATAAATAAAATTGCATCAGGTTCGTAGTACTTGGAGCTTCTTCAAGTTTACATGAAAATCCCTGGAAAAAAAGAAAAATAGTCACAGCGTTCATGAAGTTAAAGACCAGTGTATAACTTGGATCATGTTCTAAGAGGACTCTCCACTAATGGTAATTTTACTGAGATTAGCTAGATTTACCATGTTTTTCTTTAAATCATTTCATAACGGAACTCTTAACCTTGAAACTGGCAGCCTGATTTCACTTCAAGGTAAATTAATTGCTTCCATTTTTGTGCTGATGTATAGATGCTTTATATGTCTCTTAGCAATTGCTTAATTCTGCTCTGCAATAGAGTAGGTTTGGGTAGTATTTATCTCACAAATGAACACCTTGAAGTTGAGAAAGCATGTGTTACTCATCTATGTATTTCCTGCAGTGTTCATAAGGTGCTTAAAAATTATTTTTCAAATATTGAATGAAATTTTGTTATCAGAATGGCATTATAATATGGAGCAATTAAATAGTGTTTTGTTGTATGTTGCCTCAGTGACCTGGAAACTACTTCATGTAATAGAATGAAATAATATAGGCATGATTTGAAACTACATTTTCGTTAACTGGTTGGTTCATTACCCTGACACTTACAAGCCGTGTTTTACATAGCTATCTTAGCTCATAACTTATCACATAGTATTTTCCCATAGGTTTAAAGAAAGAAGTATTTTTCTCTAAATTTAACTCACAAAAGATAATATATATTTTTTAATTGCTTATCAGCTATATCTAGTTAAGATAAGTCTAGAGTATAAGGTAAAGACATAATTATTCTTTGATCAAGTACATTACCTAGTATTTAATTATGATAATTCTTCTGGTAAAGAAAGAAAGAAAGAAAGAAAGAAAGAAAGAAAGAAAGAAAGAAAGAAAGAAACCCATGTATATAGGACTGAAAGCATTTACTTGCATTCCATGAATTTTATTCCAAAATTTTTAATTTATAATTAGCTTAATTTCTGAAACATAAAATATATTAGTATTTTGTAGAATTTTTGATGAATTTTTAATCTAAAGTTTAATATAAATGTGTGTTTAGTATACTGATAAAGAGATCTATAAAATATTTGATAGACATATACCACTTATATCTCAGGAATCCTTTCTTAAAAAGAAATATAAAACAGGTATATTTTAGTGGAGGAATTTACTAGTCAATGATAAACTTAAAAAAGTATATCTTTTTAGTTATGACAAAAGTTTACAGAGAACTAAATTGTGTATGAGAGTGTATACCTATATTGATACCATTTCCCATACTGATATATATACTTATTAATAGATATAGATATATAATTGTTAATTAAAAACCACTAATATTATCATTTAAATTCAATTATTTTAGGATAAAAATAATTGAATAACAAACTATCTTTATTAAATATTCTTAAATTCAGGAAGTAATTTCATATGATTATTTTATGACATATTAAATAAAATTTATATATATATATATTATACTATAAGACAAGTGTTGCTATCTGATTTTTCACCCTCTCTAATTGAGGGTGTGTGATTTTCTCAAGGTTCTATTATACCTAAGTGATAGAGATAGTAGCTGAGTTATGATGTCAAAATGCCATAACTATTTAATTTAACTATTATATAAATTTGTCATAAAGAGAGTATATTTAGATATAAATGTAATACTTTCTATTATACTTAAATTTCTGCATTACTTCCTCCCTTAGAAAACAAAAGCTTCACTTCACTGTTATGCTTTCCATCATAATTCCAATCCTATTACTCTTGGAATAGAGAGAAAAAGTTATATGGGCACCTGGGTGGCTCAGTTGGTTAGGTGTCAGACTCTTGATTTCAATTCAAGTCATGATTTCTCTGTCATGAGATCGAGCCCCAGGTGGGTTTCCATGCTGAGTGTGGAGCCTGCTTAAGATTCTCTCTCTCTCTCTCTCTCTCTCTCTCTCTCTCTCTCTCCCTCTGCCCCTCTCCCCAAATTTCATGCTGTCTCTGTCTCTCTAAAAAATTTAGAAAAAAAAGAAATAGAAAGTTACATATGAATATTTATTCAGGAGATTTTTTTGTATGTTGTCTAATTTAAATTTCATCACAATTCTGAAATGCATATGATGCCATTTTTAAATTTGAAGACCAGGAAATGTTGGTTAAATAACTCAAGTTTACAAGAGTATTAATGAACAATACCAATACTCCAAATTAGGTCTGACTCAAAACCCCACAATTTTCTAGTATATACACAAAAAATTAAAAAGTACTATTGATATTCTCATCTCATAAATTCAAAATCAACAAAGCCATAACATACTTGATTTGGGACATGTAGTTGATTAATTAAATAATTTTTGAAAGTATGTTGTCTACAAACATAATAAATTATGTACGATAAAGGAAGCTTTCATTTATCAGTGTTTTCCATAAATTCATGAAATTATTCATAATCTTTGTACTACACCAGAAACCAAAGATGCATTGTATTTGTGAGTAGTGTATATACATGTAACTTTCCCCTTAATTATTTAAATTATTTCTTCAATTGCTTGATTATTTCTTGAATTATTTCTTTAATCTACTCAGTTAGCTACTAAAGGTTTCCTGCTTTCAAGTACTTCATTTTATGTTATGAACTATAAAAATATCCAGGCATATAATTTATTCAACATGTTATTAATTGCAAGTTTTTAGTAACTTGCAATAATAACAACAAAAGATCTTAATGTTAAGTAATTTAATGCAACAGTACTATTGGGCTTTTTTTCCCAATAACTAAGAATGTACAAATAATTTTTAACCATGATGCAATCAACCATCTATGAAAGATGGCAAAAGTATTTTTTTTTTCTAGTGTAGAATATAAACTAGATGTGGGTTTCAGAGAGCTGGACTCTGACACCAGTATCACCTCTCCAATCATAAGTATTTCAAAAGACTATCACATAACTTTTATGTATTCTCATGGCTTTTATTGGAAAAATTTTTTAAATTTCTTTCTGGGCACATTTTGGATCTTCCTAATGATGTTACATAACTGTATAATTCAACATAAAACTACGAAACTTCACTATGCAATGTAGTACAGTTTTTTTTAAATCTCTGTTGACTTTATGTTATGATAAATTAATAAACAGAAAATAAAATATTAAATTAAATGAATTCTTTCCGCTTTGGTGACTAAGTTAATTCAAAATCAGTGTCTTCCATTGATTTACTCAAATCTGTGAGCATCCACATTTACCTCTACTCTATCTATATATGAAATTATTTGTTAAAAGCTACTAGAAAAAGAGGGGTGGATAAAACTCTTGTTTTATCTATTAATATTTCCTCTAAGATTCTTCTTTATTTTTTTTTTAATTTTTAATGTTTTATTTATTTTCAAGACAGAGACAGAGCATGAGTGGGGATGGGCAGAGAGAGAGAGGGAGACACAGAATCTGAAACAGGCTCCAGGCTCTAAGCTATGAGCACAGAGCCCGACGCAGGGCTCAAACTCATGAACTGTTGGATCATGACCTGAGCCAAAGTTGGACGCTTAACCAACTGAGCTACCCAGGCACCCCAGATTCTTCTTTAAACTAACTTACATCAATGGATAATAGACCATGTGCCTTCTTATCCAAACATGTCTGATTTCTAATATCCCTTTGATTTATATTATTTCTTCAGTAAGATTGAAGATGTTTTTGTAAAAACTTGGGTAATTAATTTATCTGTCCCTCAGTTCCTCAACACTTTTTATAGCACTCATCAAGATGCAATTTATCTTTTATTTTAATATACTGCTACTAAGGTCTTTCCCATATGAACTTTGTTTCATTCAGGGGTGTTTTCTTTCTGTATGGTAAAAAGAATGCGGTAGAAATTTAACAAGTGAGACTCGGAGCATTTTGCAAGATTTTCCAGGTATCAAATATTTCATCATATTTTCAGGCCACTGGGCAGCTACTCTGTCATATAATGGGTTTCAAATACTGGGTTCCAAATATATGACCATTTTATAAGTTATATCCAATGCCTATGCATGTCTCAAACATGCCAACAATGTTTTGGTTGCATTGATTTCTTTTTGGGAAAAGAAGTATTTAAAAAGTCAGCCTCACTAGCTGAGACAATACATATGCCCTCCACTGTTAATGATTATGACTGTCAACGTACTCTACATAATCTGAATTCTGAAGCTATGTTAGTTTTTGGAATTTCAATTGATTGATTAATTGAATTAAAATGAATTCATTTAAAAATAATTATTAGTTAGGAGATAAACTATAAGCAGTTCAAATATAGGAAGATAATAAGGAACTGAAGACCAAAATAAGCCTAGATTTTTTATTACTTTGTGCTTTTTCAGTTTTATGTTTTATTATCTATTATGTGTACATATTAAATATATACATTTATGTATATTATGTATATCCAGTTTTAAAATTTTCTATTGATATCATTATGTGTTTTTAAAATCAACTAAAAGTATCATAGAAAATATGGAATCATATTATTTGAATCTAGCAGATAAAAAGAATATTGCTCTATTATTGAATCTGTATTTTACTGTGATGACTATAGTTTCAAAATTATAATGAAGTTTCAAAAGTGAAAAGATACCGTGATCGGGGATATTTCCCTCCTATTTCAAATTCTATTTATTTTTTTTATTAAAGTGTCAAAATTAATTTAACAAAACCCTGGCATCTTATTCATCTATTTTGACTTTTTAGTTTTCCAGTTTTAGCAATTCACATTATATGACAGATATGGTGAATTGTAAAGCAAAATCTCCTTAGTAATAATAGTAGCTAATCAAACAATTTAGTGTTATTATCTGTTTTTTATATTTAGAAAATCCTTACCAAAGGTTGTTTATATTTTTTCAAAATCAGAAGAATGGTAAAATGATACATTTCAATTTGAAAACAATACACTTTAAAGTGGTATCCTGCCCTATTTGATAAATCTGTGTTAATTGGAAGCAAATATGTGTCAGGAATTTATCATACAGTCCATGTTTATGTGGCTTATTTCTTTTTAAGAATAATAAGCTATTTTTTTATGAATGCATTTCTGCTATTATTCATACCTATGTTTCTATTCTTTCCCAGCTTTCGAAATACCTCAAATCTGTAATAAGTAATTTTGCAACACAATTTTACTAAAATTTTTAAATAAAGAAAACATGCACACAGCATGTTTTACCAAATGCAAAGTGATTAAATTTCATAATATCAATGAGAAATTTGAAAATCCACATCACAACACCTATTCCTGGTACCCACAACTATTGAAAACTTATTTTATTTCAGCAAAAAGTTCCATTTTGTTGCTCTTCTGTTGTCATGGTTTCTGCCGTCTGGATTATCACCCTATGATCTCATTACTTCATACTTTTTGAAAACCTCTGAACCAGAAGATGAACTTAGCAAGGACTCACAAGGCCAACATCTCCAGTGTTGTAAGTAGTTTCCAGCTTGCATCACTCTCTTCTCTGCTCTAGCTTTTTTCTTCTCCAAATCTAATTTTTCCTTCTGCTCCATGCTTTCAATATCACTCTGTGTTGCCTCCTTATATTCACTCTATTATAGTAAAATATAACCACCTTTTCAATGATTATTAAATGAATGACCGCCAAGTGTGATGCACTGTTCTGAACTTGTGGGATACAGTAAGTAGGGCAAATAAAATTCCTACTCCATGGGGCTTATACTCTTGTCACAACTGAATTTAATTACCTGGTAAATTTCAATGCATTGCAAAGCTTACTAAAATATGTAGTTACAGGGGCGCCTGGGTGGCGCAGTCGGTTAAGCGTCCGACTTCAGCCAGGTCACGATCTCGCGGTCCGTGAGTTCGAGCCCCGCGTCAGGCTCTGGGCTGATGGCTCGGAGCCTGGAGCCTGTTTCCGATTCTGTGTCTCCCTCTCTCTCTGCCCCTCCCCCGTTCATGCTCTGTCTCTCTCTGTCCCAAAATAAATAAAAAACGTTGAAAAAAAAATTAAAAAAAAATTTGTAGTTGCAGATTTTATTTTTTTTAATTTTTAATGTTTATTTATACTGAGAGACAGAGTGTGAGTAAGGGAGGGACAGAGAGAGAGGAAGAGAGAGAAAATCCCAAGCAGGTTCCATGCTGTCAACACAGAGCCCAGCACAGGGCTTGATCTTACAAACTGTGAGATCATGGCCTGAGCCTAAATTAAGGGTTGGATTCTTAACCAACTGAGTCCCCCTGGCACCCTACAGATTTTATTTTACAACATTTAATAAAATTTACTAAAATGTAAGCAATTGGCTAGGTACTAAAAACATGCATATGGAAAACGTATTTCTTTGCATTTAAATATTTAATAATGTACTGTAAAGATGATAAAGTGTGATAAAATAGTAGAATATTTATGAATTTGGATATTCTAGATTCAAATGCTATGCTTGAATC
Organism: Puma concolor; assembly: GCF_028749965.1. Lineage (NCBI taxonomy): Eukaryota > Metazoa > Chordata > Mammalia > Carnivora > Felidae > Puma > Puma concolor. The sequence continues at coordinate 183,784,025 of NC_141667.1, forward strand.
CAAGCTCTGCTACTAATTGGCTTTTGAGACAATTTACTGAACCTGCATTCATGATCATAATATTGACAATAATAATGAGAATGATGATAGTAATACTGGGATTAAACTCATAGGATTGCTGTGAAGATTAAATAGCACAATAAAGATTTATGCATATTTAAGTAATATTTATGGCTTGAATTCACAACCACAAGATCAAGAGTTGCATGCTTTGTAGACTGAGCCAACCAGGCTCTCAGCAATGAATTATTTATAAATTAAGGTATATACATTGTTTTTCAGACATAATACTATTGCACACTTCATAGACTATAGTATAGTATGAACATAAATTTTATATGCACTAGGAAACCAAAAAAATTCATTTGACTCACTTTATTGCAATATTCACTTTATTGCAGTAGTCTGGAACTGAACTTCCAATATATCTGAGGTATACTTCTATATTATAAATTTTATGAGATATCTGTGAAAAAGTAGAAATATGGAATGTCTTAGTATCGGGAGATTGAAATAAAAAGAGAAGGAATTTTCATATTGTCAAAACTTGTATTTAATAAACTGTGCCACATATTCACGTCATCATTCTGCATGTCTCTCTGAACCTCAAACCCCACATGTAAAAGTGAAATAATATCAGATCATTCAACTGAGTTGATAAATGAGGCTTATAACAAGATGTGCTACACTGTACACCAAGTAAAATGCCTGCTTCATAGTACACACTCTATAAATGTCATACCCTGTCTTATGTATTCTTCCCTACGTCTTGTGGGGGAAATAAAGAATGCCTGGAATAGGAAACAGGCTTCATACAGTCAGTTGAATTGCTTTCTCAATACATCACTATATTGCCAATATTGAAAAAGCTTTTACTATAAACATAGTATTATTTTTCTGCTATAAGAAAATCTCATAGATTTTGTTCATTTTTAAAAAAAATTTTAACATTTATTTATTGCTGAGAGACAGAAAGAGACAGAGCATGAGCAGGGGAGGAGCAGAGTGGGAGGGAGACACACAATCTGAAGCAGGCTATCAGCCCAGAGCCTGATAAGGGGCTTGAACCCATAAACCATAAGATAATGACCTGAGCCGAAGTTCGAAGTTCGATGCTCAACCAACATAGCCACCCAGGAATCTCTAATTTTGTTCATTCTTATACAAAAAAGTCAAAGAGACTCACACAGAGAAGAAGAGAGAGAGATCAATTGTAAGTGAGAAAATGTTATCAGCCAATATATCTCCCCAGGTGAAGACCAGAGTATAATGTTTCACTGGGGTAAGTTTGTTAATTTCTGACAAATAACGAAATTTCCCTGGAACTGAGAAAGCATTATCAATTTTTTATCACTTTAGATATATAATTTAATTTTTTTATAGCATAATGTGGTCACAACTTGTAAATATTTGTTGCCTTTGAATTTCTGTACCTTCAAATGACTGAACCATATAACGTACTACACATTTACTGTGGGCCTGTCAGATAATTTTGGCATTTGTTATGTATGACATAAAAGATCTGTTTACTTATTTTTTTAAAAAATAATGTTAATTTATTTTTGAGAGAGAGAGAGAGAGACACTGTGCAAGCAGGGGAGAGGCAGAGAGAGAGGGAGACACAGAATCCTAAGCAGGCTCCAGGTTCTAAGCTGTCAGCACAGAGCCTGACACGGGGCTTGAACTCACCAACTGTGAGATCATGAACTGAGCTGAAGTTGGACACTTAACTGACGGAGCCACCCAGGCACCCCAAGATCTGTTTACTTCTAATGCTTGTATTTTAGGAAAGCTCTTTAGTCAAGATTTATCTGAGTATATACAATTTTTAAAAAGCTTTTTAAGCTAATCTATTTTCACCAAATAGAAAGCAAGAAGACAATTTACTAAAGACTTAAAATATGTCTGTGATTTTTATGTTGGACAGTCCACAATAACCTCTGAGGCATATACTGTCATCATTTCATAGATGAGGAAATAAACTAGAGGTAAGATAGAGATAAAAATGTGTATAACTGTTTAAAAGTTCTTTGCTTTTTACACTGAAAATCTGTAGTAGTAAAAAAAAAAAAAAAAAAAAAAAAAAAAAAAATGAAAGGGTCCAGAAGAAGAGGACTGAAGAATTTGTTGCCTCTAAGCAGAATTGTAGAATAGAACAAAATGAGAATTTAAACTTGACTTGTGAGATCCTATGGCATAAAGGAAAATCAGATAAAACTGATTAATTAAATGTATCAGGAGGTTTTTACTTACAGTTAATAGAAATCCCAACCAAAATTGCACATGACAAGAAAGTGGGAAGCAGATGCTACTAATTCTTAATACTTTCATTCAAGATCTCTTGGCTTTCACACATTTCCTTTTTGCTGGTCCTAGAATTTCTTCTTTTATCCATAGGCTTGTTATATCATAGTTAAAATTAAAACTTCACCTGCAGTCCACCCTTGTGTATGTGATTGCATCCAAAGAAAGGAAGGGAAGTGTCTCCCTACACATTGTTTTAGTTACAGTGGAAATCTTTTTCCCTAGGTCCATCCAGCCTCACATCTCTAATTTATCGTTGGCCAGAACTGACCCAAAATTCCCGTCTCCTTAAACCAATTTCTGGCCAAGACTATTAGTTTTGCTAACCTTACTTAATTCAATCATCATTTATCCCCTGGGCCTAGAAGGGGCCCATCTTTTCTGGACACAATATTTTCATCTGCCTTAACTACATCTAGATTATTTTGGCAATAAAGAATGAGAAAGTAGCTTCTGGATAGACTGTACCTGTCACTTTAGATATGAGTGACTTGGAGACAAGATATGGTCCTGAGTTGGGGTGTTATGGGCTTTATTCCGTTGTAAGCTGACTAGGTTCAGGTACCAAAGCATTATAGTACTTGAGAGAGTGCCATCCATTTGTAATCTACATAAGTGATACTGCCTACAGTTTTATATCATATAGCTTGGGTAGCCATTTACATAAGCTCTGGCAGATACAGTACCTTACAACTATCACAAAGAGATGTTGTATAAATTACAACGGATTTCAGCACATATAATATTGTATACAAAGCACTGAGTGTCACAATACAATAACCATTTAATATTACTAAAATATATTAAACCTAATGTGCCACAAACTGAGATAATACTTTAATCCTTTAATATGGTTTTAATTTAATCATAACAATGGTCTTATGAAATGAATAACCTTATTGTCCCCATTTACAGAGGAGGAAATTGCTTTATAGTTCAAATATCTTTTCCAGTATCACAGTTAGTAAATAATAGAGATAAAGCTAAAGCTTGTAAATACCAATTACAATATCAAATCGTTGCAGTTAAATACCACTGTAGTATATTTCAGAAACCTAACTAGGAAGAAAATGAGTAATCAATGGTCAAGAAGAAAAAAACAACTGGAATATAAAGGGAATTATCTTGGCAATAACAAAAGAGAGAGAGAGAGAGAGAGTGTGCAGAGCAGAAAAATCAGGGGATTCTCTTAGAAGCAATATTAACACTGATTAAGAGAATGTCAGTTTCTCCAAATTTTGACATGTGAAATGAGTCCAGAAATAAAAATGAGGTGTTCTTTAACCAAGTATAATTATACTCATGATTCATAAATCATAATGTGAACAAAAGTTTTTTTGAGTTTCATTGTGTAAGTGATTGAAGTAGAAGTAGTAATAGCAAGAGTAGAAGCATTTACAATTTGTTAAAAATAATAAATAGACACAACATATTAACAAGGATAGAGAAATGCCAAAATATCCTATCTGTATGTTTTCAGATTCAGATGATTCTAAAATGCTTTTGAAATAAGTGACTGATGCAAACAAACTTGTAAAGAACAGTGTCTTTAAGGACCATTCCTTTTGAGGCTTTGTAGTCTTATTATCTTTTCTTTTTCATTTCCTAGCTACATTGCAATGGGGAGAGTTCCCTTCTTGAGATTTCAAATTCTCCAGCTGTTAAATATAGATTAATAATATTAATTTGTTTTGGTCTTTTTGAGGTCAAAGGCTGATAATATATGCCAATCATCTAACTGGCTGGTTTCTTGGTACATATCAGGCATAGTTTTTACCTCATAACAGGAAAAAGAGTTATGAAAAAGTTATGGAATTTCTATTTGTGTTTAGTTTATCTTGCCTTTCACCTTACTCCACATGCAGCCTGCATTTAAAAATTATCTTTGTGTTCTATATCCCCTAGGCAATTAATTCATTAACTTTAAGTAGTTCCCTTCAATAGAATATAGTTCCTTAATATAGAGAATAAAATTGTATAAAACTTCTTTTCAAAATCATCAGAGTCAACATATGCATATCACAGAGAGCTATGCACAAGGAATGAGAAATCTGAAAGAGTAAGCTCCTATTTTATACTGTGAATCTGTGTCAAGATGGCAGGTAATGGCACCAAACTTTGCCAGCAGTAAGTAAGAAAATCTTATCAATATATTCTATCTTCTGTCTTACTCTATTTGGTATGCCTTTGTGTCACTGGTTACTTTGCTTGATGAGAATCAGTTTTAATTTCAATCATATTTTAAACTTCAATATTAAAAGATAAACATAAAACAAATTCCAAAAGGGTTTTCCCCATACCTTTCAATGAAATAGAAAAACTAAAACTGAAAAAATAACCCCAATATATTAATTCTAGCATTTTTATGTTTTATTAAATAAAAATATTAGATGAAGCAAAACAAAGAGCTACATCTCAAATAAATCTACTATACAGTCTACTATGTGAATTTATCACTGAAGAGAAGGGAAGTCATATTTCAGAATAAGAGCCTTCTAAATTATAATACCTTAAGTACATAAAGAATTTATTATATTGTCATTAGCTTTCTCATTTAGCTACATAAAAATGACAATTTAACACATTGGCAACAGCTCTTGGATATTATTGTTCCAAAAGACTAAGATGAACACTATACAAGGAAAGACAGCTTGGAAGCTGTAATAAATGGAACATATAGTCTTAATAGTATTTATATTTAAAGACAATACATATTTTTTTTTATTTTTTCCATTTCATTTCATTTTTTATTTTTGTTTTTATTTAGTTAGTTAAATATAGTGCAATATTAGTTTCAGTTGTACAATATAGTAATTCATCATTTCCATACAGCACCCGGTGCTCATCACAAATGCAGTCTTTAATCCCCATCACCTAATTAACCCATCAGTTTTTTCTCTGTAATTAAGAGTCTTTTCTTGCTTTGTCCCTCATTGTCTTGTTTTTTCCCTTCGCTTATTTGTTTTATTTCTTAAATTCCATCTATGTGTGAAATAATATGATACTTGTTTTTCTCTCACTTTCACTTAACATTATACTCTCTAGCCCATCCATGTTGTTGTAAATAACAAGATTTCTTCTGTTCATGGTTGAATGATATTCCATTGTATATATGAATCAATTTTAAAGCAATCTGAACCTAGAATTCTATTAGATTTTCACCCTTTACCAATATTCCAGTCGCCTTACCCATCCACACCTCCCAAGATGCTTTAGTAGTTCCCCATTATTGTGTGTTTCCCAAGTTTTATTGTGTTTCCAAAGTTTTATAGATGAAATTATTTGTCTTCCACATGGATATTTAACTAGATTGTGAGACAATTAATAAATTTACATTACTGTGAAAACAAACATCACAGAAACAGGGGAAAACACAATCACCTCACCTTAGCACTCTGATCAGCTGGGAGGAAGGCAGAGCAGATGTGCTCAGGCTTTCTAGGGGAAACATTCACTAACAGTTCACCTTTGTACAAAAATCAGTTAGCATGTTTAAGTGGCAAAGGGAAATGGCCAAAGTTTGCTAAAGGGGCTTTCTATTGTGTCTGGATCATTAACTATTTTATCTGTCTATCATCTATGTATGTATGTATGTATGTATGTATGTATGTATGTATGTAACTATCATCTATCATCTATCTGTCATCTATCCCTTTTTGATCTATCAATCATCTATCTATCATCTATCTATCTATCTATCTATCTATCTATCTATCTATCTCTCTATCTCAGAGAGAGAAAATATGTGCAAGTAAGTGAAAGGGACAGAGGGAGAGAGAGAGAGAGAGAGAGAGAGAGAGAGAGAATCTTAAGCAGGCTCCACACTCAGGGTGGCAACGTGGGGCTCGATCCCATGACCCTGGGATCATGACCTGAGCTGAAATCAAGAGTCAGATGCTCAACCGACTGTGCCACCCAGACACCCCTGCTTTATCAGTTTAGGTATTTTGATGTTGGGGAACCTGAGTAATGCAACTGAGTTCAGATTACTCGCTTTTCTTTGGTGCAATGCCTATTGTTATATTTCATTAATTCAAGAAACTGATGACTATGTTATTAGGCAATAAGGCTTTATTTAATGTGGATAAATTAAAGATCACTAGTGATTTGATATTGATATCCTACTCATCCATTCAAATCTCCTTCTCCTTTCTTGACCCACACAGGCAGAGATGAGTGAACATTCCATTTGCTGTCATAGCATTTATGCATACTATCACTTAGCAAAGGTAAATCTTTGTTTAAATGTCTGCTTTCAAAATCTGTGATGAGCAACACTTTTTAATCCCTTCTGATTTATAACAGAGAAGGGGCTCTGTCACTGATGGTGTATATCACTATGCAGAAATGAAACTACTATAGTTTTTTCATGTTGTTCTGTTGTAACTTTTGTGTAATCACCTTTATGACTCTATTAACTTTTCCAATCAAATGTGGTACAAACTAATATGTATGAATAATGCCTAAAATATATGAATATACTAGACAATAATTAAACCAGGTTAAATTATAAAGAATTTTAATATACTGAATATATTATATTGTGATACAAAAACATAGTTTTCATGGGTAGTTGTTTTTCACCAGGATGGATTTTGCTGCCACAGCTGACTTTGGATAATAATTGGAGACATTTCTAGTTGTCACAATGGTTAGAAAGTTACTATCTAGAAGGTAAAGGGCAGAGATGCCAGTAAGTATCCTACAGTGCCGAACATAGCCAGCCACCCTCCTCTTTAAAAGAATTATTCAGGCCAAAGTGCAAATAAAGCCAAGGCTGAGAGAGCCTGCTATAGAGGTGGTGTGGTGATGATGATGATGACGATAATGATGACAATGATGATGTTTCTTATCATTAATTTTTCTGAACAGTTTCTACCAAATATAGCGTTTCTATATTAAAAAGGTACTAGGTTTGAAGTTTATTTCTAAAACCTTCATTAATTAATTAATTTTATTCTATAAGAAAATATTTTTTCACTCACTTATGTTTTAAGCCATTGCCTGTGTATGACGGAAATGGATAAAATTTTAACCAACTCACTAAAAATTATATATACTCCCAGATGTATATTTCAGTCACATGAATATGACTCCAGTTGCAGATAACAACTTATCTTATACCCTTTGGTACTTGACATTTTGAATAAACTGTCTTAAAATACTTGTAAGTGTTTCTGTTCTTCTTCATTTAGACTTTAGGCAGATGGCTGAATAAAGTCACCTGACTATATTTTTTTAATGTCCCATTTCCTGACATGACTCAAGGGACTTCAGCATACATCTGCCATGATATTTCTTTTCTCTCTTTTAATCCTACTCATTTTTACCTCTGCAAATGTTCATCTATTCCCGAGTACGTTCGGCATACACACACACACACACACACACACACACACACTGCTATTGCTATTTCTGTGTGTGCATGTGTATATATATACATTATATTATATATGTATGTATATAAATATATATGTATGTGTATATATGTATGCTCTCTCTATATATACTATTTTGCATAAGATGCTTATACATATGAAAATTAAAGTACTCATAAGATATAAATGAATTCTTTGAATTTATAATTTAGTAGTTCTTTAACAAATTCTCCTTTCTTATTTGTTGATCTTTACCATTTCTTATAAAATCAGTGTTGTTTTAAATAACTGAAAGTGCAAAGGAACAAAAGATTGATGATATTTAGATCTATGAAGGGTACCACATTTAGATATATTGTTTTCAATTCTTATGCTAATATAGAACATTTAAATTATATATTCAAATACATATATATATATTCAGCAGTAGACTATATTATTTTAATTACATGCTACATAAATCTATAGGTTAGTTTTGTGGAAATTGTTATTTCATTTAATAAAAACAAATTTTCTTGGATATACATGAAATTTAACTAGAATGAGTCATTAAAAAGTGTGAAAAGTTTTCAAGTATTTTAATTTGATAAATAATAAGGATGCTATAAAGGTTTCATCAATTACTGAAGTACTGATTGGCACACACATTTTGATGTATAAATATAGACACATGATTTGAAGATGCTAGTGAGCTGGTATCTGACTTGACAAATTCAGGGAATTCTAGGATGAATATACTGCTAAAATACAGCTGAAGATGTTAAGACATATTTGGAAAAGCAGTCAGAGAGTGAAGTAACAATGCTTATTTCTTGGATGAACCTAGATATTTGATGATGAGGCAGATGCCTTTTTTATGATAGTAAAAAAAAATTATCTTATTCTATCATTAGATTTTTTTTCATTTTTTAAATTAAATTGTTTAGGTATATTAGTTCAGTGGGCTAGTAACATTTTTTTCCCCTCCAAGACAACACATTCTTAATGGCAAGATCAAACTATTTCCAAATAAAGTTGAGAGAATTGTGCTGCTTCTCTATATGCCCTTTTTAAAACTAAGGAATGAAGACATTTATATTCTAAAATGTGTCATATATATGGTTTATATTGCTTTCCATTCATAAAAAGAAGGGGAAAAGAACACCTCATTTTTACATTACTCATACTCTGTTATTTTCGGGCAAGAAATCATTGTTCAGATGAGTGAAATATTTATGCATTTGTTTAAAAATATTTATTTGGTATATAGTGTATTTTATTAATAATGTGAAATGCTAAATTTCCATGTTAAAAAGCTGTACAGACCTTACCCCCACAAAGCTTAGCTCTAGCAGGAATCACAGTATTTAAACAATTATTTACAATAAAGTAGACATGTATTGACTACTTAGACTCTAGGAAAGACATTCCCCAAAAATTAAGTTACTCAAGAGAAAATCAAAAGAAGAAGAGTGTTCCCTTCAGGTAAAATTGTAGGTAAATTCATAAATGCAGAGACACCATGAAGTAATAGAGAAATAATGTTTTCAAGATAGCTAAATCTAGAAAGATGGAGACAAGGATGGGAGAAGGAGTGTATAACTAAAGCAATAAGATATCTAGATTCATCTAGATTCAATTTTATATCATATATACAGTAAAATATACTAAAGAAAAGCGAAACACATCTATAATAATACTTAAATTGAATGCATTTTGCTTTAAGCCTCATTGAATCTGCTGGATCATATGGCCCAAATTGCACAGCAGCTTGGACCTGCTATAGAGCCTTATTTTGTTCTGGGTCCTACTCACAACTAGCATCTTTTACAGCCACTTTTTATTTAAAAACATTTTTTAATGTTTATTTATTTTTGACAGAGAGACACAGAGTGTGAGTGGGGGAGAGGCAGAGAGAGAGGGAGACACAGAATCCCAAGCAGGCTTCAGGCTCTGAGCTGTCAGCACAGAGCCTGATGTGGGGCTCAAACTCACAGACTGCGAGATCATGACCTGAGCCAAAGTCAGATGCTCAACCGACTGAGCCACCCAGGGACCCCTACAGCCACTTTTTAAATGGAATAGAGTAGCACACATAATTGCTTTTTTTCTTTTTGCTCTTTAGAATATGTTAGTCTTTGGGTAAGTTCTGTAGACATATTTTCAAGTGTAAACCTTTTGTAAAACATGAGTTTCATATTATTACCCTAACTTACAACAGAGGGGAATTGACATACTGGAAGCTCAGTCAGCAGTGTTGGAGCTGGAACTTGAATCTGTAGGACTCATATTAACAAACTATTAACTGCCATGCAATTTAAGATTACACAGAGATCAATTCAAATAATTTTCCAAATTATTTGGATGGTCTTTCTCATCTCTCTTTGTATTCAACAATCCACCCATGAACTATTCCCTATTTCTTTTGATAACAATTATTAAACAGTCTTTGAATAAGTGCCTGATATGTTACAGACACTGGGTTAAACCTGATGATTCAGAGATGCATGACAAAATTCCAGCCATTCAACAATCTACAGAATTGCTGACACCCAGACAACTGATCAGACAAGAGACAGTGGAGAAATAAGAGGAGTGAGTGGTAAGACAAAATGATACAGTAGTTATCACTTACTCTTCGTGACCATTAGGAGATGCTTTTCCAAGAAAATCATTCCTGGATTGATATTTGAAGAATAAGTAGCAGTGAAGTAGGATAATAAGGTCATGAAGGGCATTCCAGACAAGTGGAAATGCACACGCCAAGATTTAGAATTTTGAGAAAGTATGATAAAAGCAGAAGGAATATAAAGAATTGAATTAGGGGCACCTGGGTGGCTCAGTTGGTTAGGTGACCGACTTCGGCTCAGGTCATGATCTCGCAGTTTGTGAGTTCAAGCCCTGCGTCAGGCTCTGTGCTGACAGCTCAGAGTCTGGAGCCTGCTTTGGATTCTGTGTCTCCTCCTCTCTCTATCCAGCCCCTGCTCACGCTCTGTGTCTCTCTGTCTCTCAATAATAAATGAACATTAAAATTTTTTTTTAAATAATTAAAGAAAATAATTGAATTATATGCATTGATTTTCAAGAGATATAGGGGGAAACATAATTTTTAATTGATTGTCCTGTGAAAAAGGGAGAAAAGAAAAAGACTAAAAATTCCCTTCATCTTGGCAAATTAGACAAATAATATAATTATTAATTAGATGTTATTAGCCAGGGTTCTCTAGAGAAATAGAACAAATAAGATGTGTGCAGAGGGATGTGTGTGTGTGTGTGTGTGTGTGTGTGTGTGTGTGTGTGTTAAGAAATTGGCCCACACAGTTGTGAAGCCTTCACCAGTTCAAAATCTGATGGATAAGGCTGGCACACTGGAGATTTGAAAGAATCACGATTCAACACAGAAGCAGTATGCTGGAGAATCAGGAAGGGCCAGTGTTCCAGATCAAGTCTGAAGGCAGGCTGCTGGCAGAATTCCCTCTTGCTCAGGAGAAGTCAGCTGATTGTTCTACTAAGAACTTCAGCTGATTGAATGAGCCCCATGTAAATTATGGGGACCAATCTCCTTTACTGACATTACACCAAATTAAATGTAAATCTCATCCAAAAACATGTGCACAGAAATATTCAGGATAATGTTGGACCAAATATCTGGCATCATGGCCCAGCTAAGAGGACACTCATATTAATCATTATAGAGGGGGAGTACTTCATATCACCAATAATACTCTTCTTTTGGAAGTAGTGGAAATCACAAAAATTCCCAGCATATTTTCCAATTGGTAGGGAGCCCCACATGACAGCTAAAAAAAATCTCTTTTTGTAAAATTCTTCCTTTTTTAAAAAGTAGACATGGAATCTATCCCTGAAAATGATGGCCTTCGTAGCAAGGAGTGCATGGTAGTAATCTTAAATTTTCCATATTACCAGAATATTTTCTTTTTAATTATCAAAAAAATCAAAATCTATTTAAAACTGAGATGACCTGAAGAGCAGAAATTTCAAAGGTTGGTAAATCATCTCCTTCTGTATCCTATTTGAATTGGTCTCTGAGGAATTAATCTCCAATGAAATGTAGTCTTATGTACTCAAATTGACGATTATGTTCATATGTTCAACAGGTTCATTATATTAGTTCCTCTTGTAAGTCATTAATTTGATATCTTGATAATTTAAATTTATGGTCACAGATAGGGACATATTTCTAGATAATTTTCTAAAAGGAATCGGTTTCCTGTAAAGTTCTATTGGACATTATATACTACATTTAGACTAAATCATGTTCATGGTGAAAGATAAATATCTCCAACTTGGATGCTTCCACTTAACTGACTTTTCCTTTTTTAAAGAATTTGAAAACTCACTACTACCAAAGTATTACAGTAATTTTTAAAGGCTTTGTGTAGTCTCAAACCACTAATCTATTCCTGTCAAATCTGTTAGATCAAGTTGCACTAAGGAATCTATTCTATCTCATTTTTTTACTTTTCTTTTTTTTAAATCTTTTAAAGTCACTTGCCCTAATATGCCCTACATAATATGCACTAAATGCACTCATCCAATTTTTCTTCAGTATTACTTCAGGAGAAAAGTTTTGGCAAATGGCAGTACAATTAATTCAAGAAAATTAGGATAAAAACGACAACAAAATGTCTATGACTATAAATATGAAGTGAATTAGTTTACAGCAAAAGCATTCTCTATCCAGAAAAGCAACAGCTCTCTTTTATTTTGTGATAATTCTTAAGACCCCAGAAAATTATAGATATCAATATTAAGCATAAATATACATATTTAAAGAAAACGAAATGTCTTTTCAATACACCTTTTGTCATTGTATTGTTAAAATATTTAATACTGTGTTAATATTTAGTGAATAAGTATTTAAAGTATTCAATGAGTTATTAAAGTTTGTGTCTCTTTGGAACAAATCCACATTTCTCCATGGTCTTATGTTAGGACTAGAATTCTGCAAACTATATTTCTTCATGGCCACCTGATTTTCTTTTCTTTTTTTTTAACGTTTATCCATTTTTGAGAGACAGAGACAGAATGTGAGCAGGGAAGGGTCAGAGAGACAGGGAGACATGGAATCAGAAGCAGGCTCCAGGCTCTGAGCTGTCAGCACAGAACCCTATGCGGGACTTGAACCCACGAACTGTGAGTTCATGACGTGAGCTAAAGTTGGACACTTAACTGACTGAGCCACCCAGGCTCCCCTAACCACCTGATTTTCTGTTAGGTTTGCTTCTGTTTATAGCAGGTGCTACAAGGAAACTGGCAAACAGAATATGGAAGAAGGAACTTGCTCCTTTTTCTTTTATTGCTGCTCCTGACAGCATTGTCCCAATATGAACTCATTCTACCAATAGCCATTGTTTCTGTTTTCCAGCTTGTTCTCACTTTCCAAAATTAGGTTCGTGGCACTTTCACTTCAATATGAACACTGGCTGAGGAGCATCTTCCTCAGAGGTGCATGCTTCAGCTCTATAGGCCCCTCTTTTCCAAGCTTCTGGGGTCTGACAATGGCAGCCAATCCTCTTTGTTTCTCCAGCCCTAGGTTTAGGGCTATTCCCTACAACTCATACCTTTGTTACTTTGGTTTTCATTTGTAATTTTTTATAGTTGTCTACTATCCATATAAACAAATCCTTCCAATGAATCTCCCTGTTGAAATAATTAGCGTGGTTTATTTTTCCTTGATGGGACCCAGAGTAATAATACAGATTATTGCCAGTCATTCTAGAAAACTTCTAAGAATGGGTCTCTTTAGTTCTAGAAGCAAATGAGAATATGTGTGGTTATAATCATGTAAAAATTTTGCAACTATGAATTTCCTGAAAAACACAAACACACACATGTATATATATAAATTCTACACAATTGAAGTACCCAATATCTGGATTTTTTTTTTACCAGTTAATACATTACAAACCATTTTCTAGCTTACAACTTCTTTAATAGGCAATGTGGTGTGGCAGATTAAAAAACAAAAACAAAACCTTATGTTCTAAAATCAGACAGAACTAAGTTTTCCTATGCTGCTGAGGCACTTTTTATAGACATTTATTATCTAAATTCTTATTTTATATCACAATTATATTTTTAGTTTTCTACCTCACTGGGATCTGAGCAACTGGAAGATTACGTTGATTTATCTTTGTATCTTTATACCTAAAATAACACAAAGCATAACGCTGGTGCTCAAAACATGTTAGGAAACATTAAATTATATTGAATTGAGCACATTGTAAATTGTAAAATGGTGTAAAAACACAAACTGTTATTATTTCAATGTTACCATAAACTCATGCGATAAGAAATTTGAATCAATTTATACTATGAAGTGATACACATAAAGAAAGAAAAATTTACGGAGACGAAATTGTCTCCTGCCTGGCAAAAATGCTTTTGTGATTTCCCATGAAAGTTAATTTTAAAGTACATAGATTGGTAGCATATTCTCCATTCCTATCATCCCTAAAATAATCTGACTGATGGGTTAAACACAGTTATCTCAGATATCGATTAAGATTTGTAATTGTCGGGGCGCCTGGGTGGCGCAGTTGGTTAAGCGTCCGACTTCAGCCAGGTCACGATCTCGCGGTCCGTGAGTTCGAGCCCCGCGTCGGGCTCTGGGCTGATGGCTCAGAGCCTGGAGCCTGTTTCCGATTCTGTGTCTCCCTCTCTCTCTGACCCCCCCCCGTTCATGCTCTGTCTCTCTCTGTCCCAAAGATAGATAAACGTTGAAAAAAAAAATTTAAAAAAAAAAAAAAAAGATTTGTAATTGTCTTAGTGTCCTATAATACAAAAACAGGACATACCTAGTATAATAAAAATAGTAATATTATCTTATTTGTAAGACCAAACTTTTAGTACATTTCCAATTTTTTTACCTGTTAACTGGCCCTAGAAAATAGTATCTGTCAATAGATGTTAAAACAGGTAGAAAACTTTTGTCTTCTCTTAGTTCAATTTTTGCTCCCTTCTTTGCTCTGTTAATCTCATTAAATAAATAATGAATCTATAATATTTTCAATTTTTCACTCAAAATGTAATGGTTTGCACTGATACAATAAGTGTGTATGTCATAATTGCTATAAAATTATATGTATTAATAGACACCAGAGAATTAAACTTCACTGAACAGAATCTCTGCACGGTGAAAGAAACTTATTCATTTTGCTAGAGGTCTCCTGTTCTCTTTTCTATTATACTTTGTTCTTGTGTTGTCTGGAAAACTACTTCTCATTTGAGTGTTATTGCTTTAAAAGTTCTATCTCATAACTAAGCCTTCTGGTCCCACTAAGAAATGATTTTTGGTCTTGTTACATAACAATAAAAAGGATACCATGAAGAACTGCTTACCTTGCACATGAAAAATCAGCTGATACCTCAATTACATTCCAACACTTTAGGGACATTCCACAGTTATCCTTTGTGGTAAGCTTTAAATCAGCCATCTGGATTTCAACAATATTTAGACTCGACACTTTGAATGGGGAATCAAGCATTTCCATAACAGCTCTCCCAGTGCTCAAATCCTCATATCGATTCAGTTTTGCAGCGTGTGTTACACTGTACTGTGTTCCATGCTGAAAATGATATGTTTTTACTAAGCTGATGGTAAAATCATCATAACATTTATCAGTATCGCACCAGGCTATTATGTCCCCTACTGGAACAGATATTACTTGTTCAAGCATTTCTGTCCTAAGAAAGCAGATTGTATTCCCTTGCTTCTGATTTTTGGCTAGAGGTCTGATCTAGACAGCAGGAAACCTGAGTTTTGAATTATATTAGTACTTCCTTTTACTGTAACTCAGGTCCCTTATTGAATACATAGTAATCACATTCACCTTCCTATTTAGAATTAATATCCATTTGAAAATGCAAGGTATGAATTTAAATACAGAAAATTTGAAATTAAATCCAACAAAAATTATTGAGCACCTATTTTACTCCTCAGTGTAGATTTTTAAAATATACTTATAAAACGGTTTGTGTCCTTAATATATAATTTAATTTTGTTGTATTGAGCTGATAATAAATTAAACAATTGAGAGTAGATACAGAAAAGAGGATTGGGATGTCAGAGTAACCAATAATTATAATAAACAAGTTCAATTGTATACATAGCTTATTTTCATTAAATTTAGAGCAAAATAGCCTATTTTATGTTTTTTTTTTAATTTAGAACCACTTTCTGCATGTATGTATGTGTGTGCAGCTTCTCTCCCAGATTTATCTTATTAAAAAATACTTTTTAGAATCAGGCCTATATACAGAGAATAATCTGATGGTTATCAGAAGGAAGAGGACTTGGAAGATGGACAAAATAGGTGAAAGGGTGTGGGAGATATAGGCTTCCCGTTATGGAATGAATGAGTGACAGGAATAAAAAGCACAGCAAAGGGAATAAAGTCAATAATACTGTAATAGCACTGTATAGTGGCAGATGGTAGCTACACTTGTGGTGAAGTAGTTTAACATATAGAGAAGTTGAATCACTATCTTGTATACCTGAAAATAAGGTAACATGTGTGTCAACTGTATTCAAATAAAAAGAAATTAAAAAATAAAGTCAATATGGATACAAAAAAATGCTACTTATGATAGCTTCCAAGGCATAATCTAAGGATCTTTCCTGTTCATACTTTTAAGAGTTAACTTTTACTACATTTTTTACTTTATTCATTGTTCTCCATGTAAGTGCTCCACAGCCTTTTTAATGCCAATTGCATTCTTCTTAGAATGCTTTACACTTACTGCTCCCTCTTTGTGAAATATCCTTCCCTCGATCTCTTATTACTCAGTTCTTTGCATGTGTTATGTTTTCGTTCTAGTGTCCCACTCCTGGAATCTTTTCTTTTCCCATTCTCTTCTTTTCTTTGTCTCTCTATCTTTGTCTTTCTTTCTCTCTCCATCATTCATTTTCTCTAACCTTATTCTTTTATGTTTATATTGTTTTACTTGTTTATTTTTTATTCCCTCTTTCAAAAGGAGTACTTTTGGAAAAACAGAAACCATACTGGGTATTTCAGCAGAGAATTCAATATGAAGAATTGATTTTACAGGCATTAGAGAACTGGGGAAAAAAACACTGACCTAGCAGAGATATCGCAACTGCAGGTATCAACTTAATACCCCAATAGCTGACAGAAAAAATGGAAGAGACAGAGAGAACTTCTGAGAAGACACTAAATGGTTGTTGGTAGTGCTCTGAGAACTTGGGATTCTTAAGAATGGGTTCTAGGGAAATGGGGCTTAGACTGCTCAGTATGGGACAAGATTTGGCTAGTGCTGAAGAAGCTGCAGAGAAAACCTCATGTTGCAGCCCAGGGATGATAGTTTAATAATCAACATATCTCATCCCGTTGGTACATTGTATCCATGCATCCACTTATTATAATGAACTTCCATACAATCATGATTGTAATGTTATCCTTTTGCCTAACAAGATGCAATTATTTTTCATGCAAGCAGAGAAGTTATTACCCTCTCCCCCAAAAGGGCACAAGATGTTAAGACTCATTTTATTTAATTTTCAGCATATATAATATCATTCCATCTGTGGTTTATTTTATTTTATTTATTTATTTAGTATGAAATTTATTGTCAAATTGGTTTCCATACAACACCTAGTGCTCATCCCAACAGGTGTCCTCCTCAATGCCCATCGCCCACTTTCCCCTCCCTCCCATCCCCCATCAACCCTGTTTATTCTCAGTTTTTAAGAGTCTCTTATGGTTTGGCTCCCTCCCGCTCTTTTTTTTTCCTTCCCTCCCCCATGGTCTTCTGTTAAGTTTCTCAAGATCCACCTAACAGTGAAAACATGTGGCATCTGACTTTCTCTGTATGACTTATTTCACTTAGCATAACACTCTCCAGTTCCATCCACGTTGCTACAAAAGGCCATATTATATTCTTTCTCATTGCCAAGTAGTATTCCATTGTGTATATAAACCACAATTTCTTTATCCATTCCTCAGTTGATGGATATTTAGGCTCTTTCCATAATTTGGCTATTGTCGAAAGTGCTGCTAAAACATTGGGGTACAAGTGTCCCTATGCATCAGCACTCCTGTATCGCTTGGGTAAATTCCTAGCAGTGCTATTGCTGGGTCATAGGGTAGATCTATTTTTAATTTTTTGAGGAACCTCCACCCTGTTTTCCAGAGGGGCCACACCAGTTTGCATTTCCACCAACAGTGCAAGAGGGTTCCCGTTTCTCCACATCCTCTCCAGCATCTATAGTCTCCTGATTTGTTCATTTTAGCCACTCTGACTGGCGTGAGGTAGTATCTCAGTGTGGTTTGGATTTGTATTTCCCTGATGAGGAGTGACGTTGAGCACCTTTTCATGTGCCTGGTGGCCATCTGGATGTCTTCTTTAGAGAAGTGCCCATTTCTTCACTGGATTACTTGTTTTTCAGGTGTGGAGTTTGGAGAGTTCTTTATAGATTTTGGATACTAGCCCTTTGTCTGATATGTCATTTGAAAATATATTTTCCCATTCTGTTGGTTGCCTTTTAGTTTTGTTGATTGTTTCCTTTGCTGTGCAGAAGCGTTTTATCTTCATGAGGTCCCAATAGTTCATTTTTGCTTTTAATTCCCTTGCCTTTGGAGATGTGTCAAGTAAGAAATTGCTGCAGCTGAGGTCAGAGAGGTTTTTCCTGCTTTCTTGTCTAGGGTTTTGATGGTTTCCTGTCTCACATTCAGGTCGTTTATCCATTTTGAGTTTATTTTTGTGAAAGGTGTAAGAAAGTGGTTTAGTTTCATTCTTCTGCATGTTGTTGTCCAGTTCTCCCAGAACCATTTGTTAAAGAGACTGTCTTTTTTCCATTGGATATTCTTTCCTGCTTCGTCAAAGATTAGTTGGCCATACTTTTGTGGGTCTAATTCTGGAGTCTCTATTCTATTGGAATATCCATTGGAATAGAATAAATGAACTAATAGGTGTCATAGTTTGGCAGGCATAATTCTAAAATTGTCTGTCCCTACAAAGATGCTCATCTCCAAATTTTCAACAGACATTAATCTAGATGCTTTTATGAAGGGACTTTGGTGATGGCACTAAGGTTACTCATAAACTGAATTCAAGATGGCATTATTTTACATTATCCAGGAAGGCTCAATGTACTCATGTGAACCATTGAAAACAAAATAAATGCTTAAGAGTCATTCACAGAAGTGCAGCTAAGGGGGAAGCAGGAAGGAGGAAGTAGCAGACAAGAAACGAAGCAGAAGTGGCAGTCAGAGAGATTTGAGGAATGAGTATACAATGCACCATTGCTGGTTTTGAGACTGAAGACAAATACCATGAGACAGAATATCTGGGTGACTTGTAGAAGATGAGAAGAAATCCTGGCTAACAGCCAGCAAGGAAATGGAGACCTTAGTCTTTCAACTACATGGAACTGAATTCTGACAGAAAAGTCTGCATGTGCTTGGACTTAGAGTTGACTCCAGAGCCTCTAGAAAAGTTTGTAACTGCTGATGCTTTGATTTCAGTCTCATTAGATGCTAAGCCAAAAAAAAAAAAAAAACAAAAAAAAAAACAAAAAAAAAAAAAACAAAAAACAAAAAACAAAAACAGACAAGCCCATCAAACTTCTAATTGACAAACTACTTAGACAATAAATTTGTGCTGCTTTAAGTGAATATTTGAGTTTGTGACAATTTGTTATGAGAGTAGTGGAAAACTAAAGCAATAATAATTTGATCTATCCTCATTTCACTCCTTGATTCCAAGGTATGTATTTTATGGCAGTGGAAAAATATAGCCCATTTTTTGATATTTATCTTAAAGCATAGATCACATTCTGTAAGATAGAACAATAAACATTCATGGTGTTATCTCTCCACTGGTACTATAACTGAGCCTGCAGTAGCTGTTCCTCTTTTCTATCAAAGCAGTGTCTTGGGTTGGCAGAGTATATGGAAAAACCTATGAATTCTATGTCATATAATAATTCTAAAATTTGTTTGATGCAAAAAAGTCTCTTGTTTAGAAGCAATAAGTCCATAGATGGTGGTGCTAATAAAAGCATTACGTGCAGGAAAGGCAAATTAGGTATCTTTCTAAACCAGTGAGAACAAATCACTGGCCTCACCATGAGATGGGATCCAATGAAATTATCCCTGGAATGGTTCTGATGTAAGAAAGTTAGGCACTCAGAATTGAAGATAGCAAAATGAGTCTTAGAGAATAAATTATATTGTTTAGCTCATGGCAGAACCTCTGTCCTTTTTACCATGACCAATCTGTAATAAAGCCCACTGAACAAGATTCAAGGTGGCTGTAGAAAGAGGTTGGCTGATATCCAAAAGATAGGTCATGTTGTCCAGCTGATATTGAAACCTCCTGAATTAATAAACCACTTTTTAGGTAAGCATTCAGTGGTAGACAGATATCTTCATATTCTTCTCATGTTAAAGGATCTATTGATATTTCCTTCTGAACTCATTTTCACCAGTTTTCTAATTTTGTTTTCTACTAATTTTCCAATTTTATCATAGAGCCAAATAATTAGCTACTTCCCATAAATTAAAATAAATCTATATATCTACATGTTTCTCAATCCAAAAAATACAAAGCATATTACATATTGACGTTCTGTCCACTGAGATGATTTCCATTCATCATTGTCTTTCAAGGATATACTTTTGATCAAGGCCCTTTTACTGCAGTAGTTTCTTTATGTTTGGATACATTATATGGACAAAAGTCCTAAGGTTCTTACTCTTCAGTCAATTTGTTGTAGGAACTCTGAAAGATGCCATGAGGAGAGTGGTCATGTTTAAAGAGAAGGTAATAAAGGAATCTGAGTCACTTTCTCATTCCACTTCCTATGCCTTATTTACTGCTGGTACCTGATCTCATATGCATCATTTACCCAGGATGACTTATGACTTCTGTGCATGCCCTGCCTAATGATTTGGTAGGTCAGAAGACCAGCAATCCAAATTGTCAGATAATAATATCTTGTGAACATTTTCAGTTTATAGAGGGCTTAGGAGTAAGCCTGAAAGCATTTCACATAAGGAAATGAAAAAAAATATTATATGCAGGAGAGGGCAAGTGTTGCTTTAAAACACTCCCAGAGTTCCTCAATACCCTATTTTGTCTTGCCGTATATTTCATAGAGCATACCTTTTTGCCACAAACATTTACATACCAATGGAACTGCTATGTAGAAAGTTCATATGACATCACAGCTTTTATTGCAGACTGGACTTCCTAAAGAGCTTTCTCTTTCTCTTGGCCTCACTCACTCAACATTGACAGTGTTAGTTGTTACACAAAATATGGATAACACATTGTTTTTGAAGTAAATGATGCAAAGTGCCTTTGGATGGGTTATATTTACATGTTCTAGACCCGTGGATACCCAGAACATATAATGAGATGGGAAAAGCCTTCATTTTTGTGGGGTTTGACTCCAACCTCTGGTTCACAGTTTTCTTACTAATCATTTTATGGCCATTGCTACATTCTGTACATTATATTTAATAAGCAACACAGGTAAACTGTCGTTTGTCAATACTGTCAAGATGTATTCAGGCTAGGTTATGGCAAAAGCAGGAAAATTGATACAGTCTTTTAAAAAGACTTTGAAGGTATACTGTTGTACCTGCCAGACAATAATAATCAGCCTCTGGTGTGCTTTATGTATTGGTAAAAATAATAAAGCATTTCCTTGATCAATATCTGTATAGATTTCCTCTAGTGAACATACATATAAAAAAAACCAAAATCACAATATATTTCTACAATCCGTCTGCCTCTGCACAGGGCAAACAAGTGAGTTAAATTGAGATGTCTTAGGAATCACCAATACAGAATTTTCAAGTATTTGCTAGTGACGATAGTCATTTTAATCCTTTCAGAGATGTGGTATTACCTTCCACTCTCATGGCTATTTACCAATATGTCCTCACTACTCATTAGGAAAATTATATCCTCCTTGCCTCTTGCCACTATGTGCTGCCATTCAATCTTATCATTCTGAGATGCTATCTCTGGAGCTACTGAAATCCTGAATCTCATTTTAAGAACAACATCTCTCATCACCATACCCAGCTTTCAGAGGAAAGCTATCACAGAGATTTCCAGTATGCTGGAAATGTCCTCACAAATGTAGTTCTCAATGCCTTGGTGAGGGGAGTGCCAGTAGCCTCACTTCTTTATTGGAGAATAGAATGAATGAATAGGAAGATATAACATATGATAAGTGCACTTCAAAATTTCTAACTACCTTAAGGCTTTGAACCATTTTGTCCTATATTATACCGGGAGAGTCCTTACCTCCCAACATCATTAAATATAAGTCACTGTAAGTACAGGTCTCAAACAATCAAGTAAACTCTTATACCCAAAGTTTCTGTGCAAACTGGCATCTTAAATACATATCTGGTAAGTGTACTTATATAAATTTGACTTACTACAGAATTTTATTCCATTCCTTGTGTTCTACCACTAGTAGAATTCCAAAACTTATACTTATGTGTTTTATGTTATAAAATAAACTAATAATATGATATATAATGGAATAATCTTAGAATTATTTTGCAGTCTATATACTCTGAGTCACTTAGTTTCCTGATACATAATTCCATTTATTGTACTAGGAGATATAATGAGAGGTCAAGATGTGTTTAGACAGGAACAAGTAACACTTTGCAAGTCAGCTTCCCAGATGAGATTAATAAAAGTTATTAAAGGAAGTTAAAAGTTGTGTTCTTAGATTTTGGAGAGCATCAGCCTCCTTAGAGCAGACATCCTTGTGCCAACAAAAAGGTTCAGAGGGATTTGGGGATTTAATGTTCTCAGCTTCATCTCATTCTATGTGTCTATATTCTTAGGATTCTACTCTTTCAAAATCAATGCTTCATCTAAGAGACTGAATAAATCTATGAATTCATCACATGCTACTATTCTGAAAACTATGTAATTACATTTTGGATCTAATATTCAGTGAGTTCTATCCTACAGCTAGAAGAGATGATTAGGTGATTCTTTTAAGTCTGCCATAGAAACTCTCTGAGCTGTAAGTTTGTGATTTTTTTACATAAGCTCTTGTATACATTCACAATCACACATTCCATCTCACAGATCCGATAGCTATCATTACAAGAATCATGGTTATGTACAACAGCCTCTTGCACCTTCCCCCATGTACTTGCTCAGTAATCATTATTTTATAGTCAATCAAGGTATTAATTTAATAAATGCTATTATCAAGACAATATATTAATATTTAATTTTTAATTTCCAAGGAATTTATGAGAAGTTCAAGCGAAAACATAACAATCCCATAATCATATGTTTTTGGTTCTGTTTTCTTGAAACCATTTCTAATAACACATTTGGAATCTAATACTAAGTATTGCCTAATCATGGGATGCAAAACTTCACTAAATATTTCAACAGAAAAAAATTAATATAGGATATAATTTACATACTTTTGGGATATCTTGAAAAGAAAAATGAAAGCATTCAAGTAAAAGAGCGAGAACATTTGAATCATTTAAGATTAAGCATGGGGGAGGAGTCCCTATCAACCTGGGGTTCAGACTTCTAGGGATTGGTGCTTCTGGGAAGGTGTTGGTACCTCAGCAGAGACCTTGTAGAACCAGGCTCTGAGCAGGAATCAGTATCTAGCTAGTAATGGTAGTTCTAAGAAAGTATAATTAGATTGATTTTGAGTGCTAAAGGAAGCTGGAAAACAAAACCAGATGTTGCTTCAAAGGTGAAAAGCCAATGATGTAGGGTACCACTGTAATAGCAATCAGAGAAGAAGTAAAAAGTGCATCTATCTCTTTCCCTTCCTACATTCTGTAGTGCACTTATTTGGCAGGAAGTAAAAGAAATCAGCAGACAAAGAAAAAATATGGTTGAAGAATCCTAGTCCAAGCATTGTAAAATGGAATAAAAAGGGTTAGATTTGAAACTGAATGACAAGAGCTTAATTATTGACAGTCATGATTCTGAACTACAGTATATGTTGTATAGTAACAAGATTTTGGCAGTCAAGTTCATTATTTTTCTAGAACCTTGGGACTCCTACTGGAAAGGTCTTAGTACTTATTTGTTGAGGAACTTGTTATGAAAAAGTGTCTTGATATATATGTAGGGGGATAATATATACTAGCATATGCCACCTTAGATCATTTTATTGGAATATGATGGAATTTCAACAAAATTAAAATAATCACAACAAAGTATGTATTAGCATATAATTTAAAATATAGTAAATTAATCCTATAAGATTATGTGTTATATATTATCTTAGTTATACTCTAGTTCATATGAAAAAGCAAACTCAAATGCCCATTGTTTATTTTGAAAATAAGATGCCAAAAAGACTTTGGATCCCAGAGATGAAGTTTGACTAGACTATTTCTTTCTCTCAAACTTCTTTTCAATATTTATAAATGATTTCCCTAAAATATTTTACGGAATATGTTTGAATTAGTTTTCCTCTTCTAAATGGGTTATTCCCAAGATAATGACATATAAAAATATAAAAAACAAATAATACATATGAGTGGGCTCCAAAAACATGTGTCCAATCTTCTCAATTAATTAGTTAATAAATTAATTAATGCATTATTCATTGAAATACTTAAAAGCCTAAAAAATAAGGAAAAAAATAAACATGGAATCTGTGATAAAATATGCTAGCATTTTTAATTGTCACTTGTACAGAGAATTGAGGGAGTATGGAAAAGTGAGTAACTTACTCTTGCCAGGTGAATTGAAGACTGCTTTGTGAAAAGAGGTCACACTAAGATCTTAGCAAAGCATTTTCCCAATATTACTTCACTTTCCATTGGGATTTTTTTTAAGGTTTTACCTGTAAGCCACATTTTATATGCAACTTGCAACATTAAATCAAATGGCAAGGTAACCTTGTCTCTCATGACAAGCACATGGTCTCCCATGAGTTATTCTTTACTTGATATATGAGCATATCACTTTTGATTTTGTTCCTTTTTGTTTAGCAAAGTATATATTTTAGCGTAGTTTTATGATGCATTTACATTTACATATTACCATTCATTTCAGTTCTTGGTTCGGTTCGTTTTAATACCTCATTAAATGAGGTATTAAATGGTAGTCCCTCCTGGGCT
This sequence comes from Puma concolor, assembly GCF_028749965.1. NCBI lineage: Eukaryota > Metazoa > Chordata > Mammalia > Carnivora > Felidae > Puma > Puma concolor. The sequence continues at coordinate 183,808,821 of NC_141667.1, forward strand.
ATGTTGATGTTTCTTGTGGAAGTCATGTCTTATCATAGATTATAGATAAGAATAATTAGCAGATAAAAGAACCAGTTAGTGGTAGAACTTGATCTTATATTCTGTAAAAGCTTTGTCCCACAAACAGGTAGTGTGGGATGTTTTGAGTGATATTTCATATGAGTTAGAGAATAGTATATGGTCTTTCTCTTCTCCATAATTGGTCATGTTTGTTTACTTCACCTACAATGTTATTTTTGTTTGTCTGTTTTCATCTAACCTCTTTACTCCTAGTTACTTTCCAGTACTCCTTCAGCATCTTTTTCTACAGAAATATGTCACTGAAACTTCATAGACTTGGTACGATTCTTCTTAACACTTGGGCTTACTTCTCCGAAATTATATATAAATTGCAGATAACATTTTATGTTTCTGCATCCCACACAGTACTGTATCCTCCGTGTTGGCAAGGACTACATCTTGAATTCTGTTTCCTATTCACTTAGGAATGGAATTTGGAACATACTATAAATTATCCATATTTGGGCTGAGTATGTATATGAATAATAAGGTAGTTATATGGAATCTTGTAGGTAATAGAATATTCAAATGTTAAGTTTAGAAAAGAATCTATAGGAAGATTTTTTTTTGTGGCTGTAATGTTGATTGAGACAGTTTATGAATAATTACTTTATTTTGTTTTTGTTGGTGAAGTTTTTTTTTCTTTTTCCCCTTTCTGTTGGTAGATTTCCTAAGCCAGTTTTAAGTGCCACTAATTTAGCTAAGCTTTCACTATTCCCAGTGGAAAATAATTGACAATTTACTGTGTTCCTTTACTATTTTATTTTTATTTGTTTACAGTAGTCACTCCCTTATCTGTGATTTCACTTTCTGTGCTTTCAATTACTCATGGTCTCAGTTACCCATGGTCAACCACAGCCCTGGAGCAGATGATCCTCCTCTGACATGGGGTCAGAAGATGAATAGTAGCCTAATGCTATGCCACAGTCAATGCCCATGTCATTTACCTCACTTTATCTCTTTGCGTAGGCATTTTATCATCTCACATTAGCACAATAAGAGGGGGGAGTCCAGTACAGTTATTTCGAGAGAAAGACCATATTCACATAACTTTTATTACAATATTTTATTATAATCATTCTGTTTTATTGTTAGTGACTATTGTTAATATCTTATATGTCTAATTTATAAATGAAACTTTATCATACGTATATATGTACAGGAAAAAGAGTATATTTAAGGTTTGATACTATCCATGGTTTCAGGCATCCACTGGAGGTCTTGGAACATATCCCCCTTGGAAAAGGGGGATAAACATAGTTTCTATCATGCTGGCTTTATATCTTAACTGTGTACAGTACAGTGGCTAAGAGGCAGTAGAGGGTAATGTTTAGGCAGAACTTCTCTGAAGTCAGACTGACCACTTTGAACCTTATTTAAGTCAATGATTACCTATGACACTGGACAATTTGTTTAGACTCTATTTGTCAGATTCCTCATGTAAAAACCCTCATTGGGTTATTGTAAGGATTAAAAGTTACAATATTTAAAATTTTTTTAACGTTTATTTATTTTTGAGACAGAGAGGGACAGCATGAACGGGGGAGGGGCAGAGAGAGAGGGAGACACAGAATGGGAAGCAGGCTCCAGGCTCTGAGCCATCAGCCCAGAGCCCGACGCGTGGCTCGAACTCACGGAGTGTGAGATCGTGACCTGAGCTGAAGTCAGACACTTAACCAACTAAGCCACCCAGGCGCTGCTAAAAGTTACCATATTTACAAAACACATAGATCATTACCAAACATAAAGTAATCTCTGACAATATGTTAAACATTATCATGCATTTATTCTCTTCTCTGAATTAAATAACTTTTGATTTAGCTTTTTGTGCTGCAGCAGATAATGCAAATTCTATCAAAATTATTTGGTTTTGTTATTTTTACCATTGATCCTTGAAATAACCTCTTTTACTTACAAAGTCACATACATTTTCTTTGCCATTCTCTTTCTGAAATTGTTTCCTTTTCCCTTTCATAATACCTAGAAGTTTAAAAATAAAAACTCAATATTGCCTCTTTTGCTATGTATTGCTTTTTAAACTGGTCACACTAAGCCTTTAGTTATAATTGTATTGCTTTATTATAACTATGTCTATATTGTGCTTTTGTGACTAAGCTATTGACTATTGTATGCTGGCATTTCAATAATTTATAAGGACACAAAACAACATGTCATTAGCTTTCAGAGAATGTTCACCAGAACTGTTCTGAAAGCTTTGAACCCAGGGGTTTTTCACTGAAACTCTGACAATCAACCCGCCTGGTCCCATTCATTCTTCATCTTTGTATTTTCTCTCACTGAGAAGAATGGTCCAAATAGGGAAGTAGAGCACTCTAAAGGAAAATGCACCAGATTAGATTCCAGAAGGCTGGGGACTAGTCCCTGGCTCTGCCTTTAATTACCTGTGTGGAAAAAAAAGCAAAGAGATTTAATGTCCCTTGACCCTAATGGCTTCAGCTACTAAATGAGGAAGTTTAGCTAAGTCAGTGGTTTTCATTTTTTGGAACACAGAAATAACAAAGAATGGCTGTCTTCTTGTTTGTTTGCTATATTTTATTTTGTTTCTTTGTTTTTGTAAGCATTATGGTAGGTCTATAGAAATATAAACATGTTCAACACAAAACGTAGTTTGTGATGCCTGACCCCAGTTGGATTTTTGTTATTGTTTTTCGAAAGACTAATGGAAGCAAACATAAATGTAATAATTACTACACCAATTATTTCTAAAGACTTTCATATTCTATTGTAAAGACCAAAGAGACTTTAATTTTAATCATTCATTCACTCAAGGTATTTACTTAGTAATTCATTCAGTGCATAATTTTTGAAAATTTATTAATTTTAGAGATAGAAAAGTGAATAAAGCATGTTCCAGAGATATTCTGAATTAAACTGCATCAGAGTGAACAGAATAGGATTTCCTGAGTATCTTCAGTGGAGATATGTATTATAACATATACATGTTATATAATGTCATAGTCTATATTTCAACCCTCTTAGAAGTTCTCTAACACAAGGATCATGGCTACTGACTCCATATGAATTGTTGAGACTCAAAAAAAATGAATAATTTATTCAAAGAGGTGTTGCTTGAAGTTTCTGCTAAAATTTCTATCTAAAAATTCACCAATTTCTTGCATACATTAATGTGCCTCTGCAGAAAAGAAAACTTGGATGGCTTTAACACTTTATTAGTACCCCCATGAAGGCTGAAACAAATGATAAAAGGAGAGATTTGTTTTCCAAACTTTGGTTATACACTTAACGTTATTTCTTTAGTTTCATACTAATCAATGTCAACTCTTCCAATGGAGTGTTTATGTTTTGTGGAACAATAAAATAGGTGCTTTCAATCTTGATTCAAAGGAATCAATCAAATATTTTCTTCAAAATTGCACAACTTCAAACATATTTCTACATTGTATTACACACAATCATTACAGAGATATGAGCCATTTCTTCTTTTAACTTTTGGCTACCAAATTGGAAGCAAATTCATTATAAAAATTGCATTCACTTGCAGACTTTTTATTTTTAATCCCAACTGTCCATTCTAAATCCCCAAATCCCTAGGGGCAAATAGACATATAACATTTATGTTTTTAGCCATTTCTCATTGTCCCATTAGGGAAATAAAACACTGTACAATTGCTTTCTTTCCTTTTAAACACACTTCAAAATCCCCCTTATTTCATTCATTGTAGTAAATGGAAATTTACCAAACAATGTGGCAAAGACAAATCTTTTAGCAGCAAAAGAATGTCTCTAGGGCTTCCTGTAAAGTGAGAACAAAGTGCTTCATAACCCTATTTGAAGCTGGTTAATAAGACACAAATGTAATAGGCTTCACTGCATTTAACTTCAGAAAAAGCACCAATATCTTCAAATGTGAGCCTCAGATTATTGCCTCTGCAATTTGTTTAGGCAGCCAATGCACCACAACTCATTCCCAGCCTACAAATTGCTTTTGTTAGTGGGAAACAGCATACAATAAAGCCAGATTTCCTGGTGCTTTATTGACTCATGATCAAGTAGTTGTTGAGAATTCTTTTGTCTTCTTTCAATGGCTCTCTCAAATATTCTAAATGTTTTCAAAATAATAGCCTCTTTAAGTACTCTGGGGTTTTCTTTAAACCATTGTAATTCTTTGGAGTTTTTGTTTCCTTAAAATATTTTACTATTTTTTTTCAAATTACCTATATTTGTTTGAATTTTAGCACTACTATTTATTTCTCTAAATGTGGAAGATAGCACTTATTGTCAATACATTCATTTTTTAAATCTCATTATTATATTATGTTCTGATGGGAGTAGAATATTATAAATCATTTCTTGTAAGCATTAATGTAAAATATGCCCCTACTGTATATTTTGTCAGTTACATTTTGCATTACTTTGTAAATGTTATATAGTCTGATATACATATCTGGTATGCAACATATAACTCTGTGTTACAAACATAATTTTTCTAGCATTCTGGATTATATAAAGTTTGCTCATTAAATATATTTAACATATAAACATGCACTTCAATAGTTTCTATTAAGTGAAAAACAAAAAGTAAAATATTTGAACATCAACATTACTATAGAAGTACAGGACAAATATCTTTACATCAAATTTCAAATTATAGAAATCTTTAAACTAATTTATTTTAATAACATTCACTTATAATTTCCTTCATAAACTTACATGAGACATTGTTTATAATTATTTTTAGTTTACTCATGAAAATATTAAAATTAATGTTACTAACATTGAAAAATTGTGTCAAATTAGTGATTGCAATTTAAAAAACAAACATACAAAATGCGTAGATCTTAAAGAGATTATTACATTACATTACTTTGTAATAACACTATCCCTGGGGACAATACAATAAATGGAGTTCATTGGTTTCTAACATCTGTGGTATCTGAATTCTATCAACATCCAGCTTTATTGACAACTTGGAAGCAGTGTACTGGTATGGCAATGCTTCACTGTAGGGATTAAAATATCTAAACTCCAGTAAAGTTTTGAACTAGGATATAGAGCATATGTAGAAACCAAAGACCAACACAGATCTGAAGTTCAATAGATAAGAAGGAATAGAAACCAGGTTGGTGCAAATTTCCCTTGTATGACATCTTGTCAAAACTATTTTTGATAAATGCTGCTAAACTAAGAAAACTTTAATGTGCCTATGTTATCTTTATTGAACTGTGTGTTCTTACTTTTACCTGAGGTAAACCCTAAAGTTTATATGTGACATATATGTTTGTATGTGATTATATATGATCAATATATAATTGATCATAAAGTCAAAATCTTTGTTGTCAAATAAATTGCACAAAAAGTGTGAAAATTCTGAAAAATGAGCTATAGACGACACTTTCTAAAATATCCTAATAAAAAAAATGGAGCTGATTAGTAATGTAGATGCCTAAACACAATTTGAAGGCTTCTAGTTCAAGGACATATAATAGAAGCTTAAAAAGAAATCCACTTCTTATTTTGATAAGTGCAAAGCATAAATGCTACTAATTTTTGAAGTTTAATGCTGCTGGCAGTGCACTGCAGACTCTCAAATTGATATAAGCACCTTACATTAACATGTAACCTAGAAGACTCCAAAATCAATTTAAATGCCTTAAATTTATATACAACTTAAAATTGAAGATTTAGGTGATTTCAAACAATGAAGAGAATAAGAAATTGATCAAAATTTGTGAATTCAATATCTATTTGTCCCAAAAGATGTCTTTCTCCTGAGAAGTGGTCTGCAATAGAAGACACTCCCTTTTAATCATTTTTTTTTTATTTTTATTTTTATTTTTATTTTTTTTTAAATTTTTTTTTCAACGTTTATTTATTTTTTGGGACAGAGAGAGACAGAGCACGAATGGGGGAGGGGCAGAGAGAGAGGGAGACACAGAATCAGAAACAGGCTCCAGGCTCTGAGCCATCAGCCCAGAGCCCGACGCGGGGCTCGAACTCACGGACCGTGAGATCGTGACCTGGCTGAAGTCGGACGCTTAACCGACTGCGCCACCCAGGCGCCCCCCTTTTAATCATTTTTAATCATAGATGTGTATATGTATATACATGTGTATACTTGAATGAATGAATGAATGAATGAATAGTGAATGAATGATGTATGAATTAGCAAATGCTAATTAAAAATGTAATATTAATTACATATATTTTACTTAATATATATTATTATTCAGGGATGCCTGGGTGACTCAGTCAGTTAAGCATCGGACTTCAGCTCAGGTCAAGATCTCATGGTTCATAGGTTTGAGCCCTGCAATGGGCTCTGTGCTGACAGCTCAAAGCCTGGAGCCTGCTTCAGAGTCTTTGTCTCCCTCTCTGTCTCTGCCCCTCCCTCACCCATGCTCTGTTTCTCTTTCTGTCTCTCAAAAATAAGTAAACATTAAATATATATTTTTATTCAGCATGTACTAATTGAGCAGCTACTATCCAACTAGAACAATGTAGATAAACAGTGGTAAGTAAAAGTCAGATATAATGCCTCTGCCATGGAATTTATAGTCCACCATGAAACTAATTATAAAGCTACTTGAAATGTTAAGAGATTATAGAAGGTTTTACTATTAATAAAAAGAACTAAGTATAAAACACTCAAATAATCAAAACAAAATATAAAATTGAGACGATCTATCTCCTTCATCCTTCTTCCTGACCTCTTTGAGTATCACCTCCTCCCCATGTGAATTTTGAACAACGACAACAACAAGGTGTTATCAGAGAGATCACCTAGAATTAATATAAACAGTATTTTGCCACTCGTTATGATATTTAAAGTAAAGGTCATATACATTTGATAAAAGGTATCTTGTAAAACAAAAATGAGGTCAGGAGAAATCAACTCCTAGCTAATATTGAAAGTGTTACCATCATGAATTCACAAATTTGTAGTCTGACTTTAAGGGTGTAGACTTAAAGACTTGAATTTCAAAATACATTGAGAATGTTTATATCACCTATGCATGACCTCACACCAACAACCTCAAAAATAATTTATCTATAAACCAGAATTGAGTTTTACTTGTTTATAATGAGATATGGGATAACCTTATTTAAGTGATTCTTCTCTGAAATCAGTTACACTATGCTTCATGCATGTGGATTAGCTATATGCACCCATATCCTCAGTAGGTAAACGCTTACTACCAGAAGTAATCTTCAGCCATTTTACCTCCCTGAATGGGGATGGACACATAACATAAGATGCAGGGCTTCTTTAAAGTTTTGCACACTAAATAATCCTTCAACAACTACCCCTCCTCCCATTCTTCCTTGAATCATTGGTCAGGGAGCTATTCTGTGTTCTTTGGGAAGTTTGGCATATGGTGTGATGATTCTTAAAACCTCTGATTTCCCTCAGAGGAAAAACTTGTTTCTAACTTCTATAAAAACAAACACAATTTCTAAGAGAACAAAGTTACTTGTCTGTGGTTGCTTTAGGAAACAATACATTTTTTAAAAAAAATGTTTATTTATTTTGTATAGAGACAGTGTGAGCAGGGTAGGGGCAGAGAGAGAGGGGGAGAATTGGAAGTAGGCTCTGCACTGTTAGTGCAGCACAGAACCCAAGGTGGGGATTGAACCCACGAACCATGATATCATTCACTGTGCCAAGTCAGGTGTTTAACCAACTGAGATACCCAGATGACCCAGAAAAGAATACATTTTTCTAATTTGTATGAGTTATGTTTTCCAAAAATGAATTTATAATCTTTGAAAATTATACCAATTCCAACATAGACATTTGTATTTTTCTTTTCTTTTTTTTTTTTTTTTAATTTTTTTTTTCAATGTTTTATTTTATTTTTGGGACAGAGAGAGACAGAGCATGAACGGGGGAGGGGCAGAGAGAGAGGGAGACACAGAATCGGAAACAGGCTCCAGGCTCTGAGCCATCAGCCCAGAGCCTGACGCGGGGCTCGAACTCACGGACCGCGAGATCGTGACCTGGCTGAAGTCGGACGCTTAACCGACTGCGCCACCCAGGCGCCCCGACATTTGTATTTTTCAACTTGAGTGAGTACATTGCAGTGATATCACTTGTTGCCCTCCCGCTGTTGTAAGTAAGGGGCTTTGCACATAAATTATGAATCTTGAGGGACACCTGGGTGGCTCAGTCAGTTAGTTAAGGTCCGACTTCAGCTCAGGTCATGATCTTGCAGTTTGGGAGTTTGAGCCCTGCACAGGGCTCTGTGCTGACAGCTCAGAGCCTGGAGCCTGCTCCAGATTCTGTGTCTCCCTCTCTCTCTGCACCTCCCCCACTTGTCCTCTGTCTCTCTCTATGAAAAATAAAATAAACATTTAAAAAAATTAGTTAAAAAACATTATGAATCTTGAAATGGGGAGATTATTCTGGGTAAACAGATAAGCTCAATGTAATCACAGGGTCCTAATGGGGTGGAAGCAGGAGGGTCAGAGTCCGAGAAGCGAATGGAGCAATGGAAGCGGAGGTCTAAATGATGTAATTGCTATCTTGAAAATGGAGGAAAGGGCCATGAGCCAAGGGAGGCAGTCAACCTCAAGAAGTTGGAAAAAGCAAAAGAACATAGCCCTAGAGTTTAATGCACTGAAAACCATTTAAGATTTTTGTCCTCCAGAACTGTATGGTAAATTTCAAAGAAAATAAAAATAAATGTGCATTATTAAACCACTAAGCTTGTGGTAATATTTCACAACAGCAATTGGTAACTAATACATATACTTAACCAGAATAAGTCATTGTAAATAAAACAAAGAAATTTAGAAATTTAATTTCCATCTAGAACAAAAACATAAACATTATCCTAAGAAATAAATATATTATATAAAAATACACCTTTATTGGCGTGCCTGGGTGGCTCAGTCAATTAAGCATCTGACTTCATCTCAGGTTATGATCTCACCATTCATGGGTTGAACCCCACGTAGGGTTCTGTACTGACAGCTCAGAGCCTGGAGCCTGCTTCTGATTCTGTGTCTCCCTCTCTCTCTGCCCCTCCCCCACTCGCACTCTGTCTCTCTCTCAAAACTAAATAAACATTTAAAAATTTTCAGTTGGTGAGTATCCGACCTAAGCTCAGGTCATGATCTCACAGTTTGTGAGTTGGATCCCCGCATTGGGCTCTGTGCTGACAGCTCCAAGCCAGGAGGCTGCTTCAGATTCATATCTCCTCTCTCTGTTCCACTCCAGCTGCCACTCTGTGTGTATCTCTCTCAAAATAAATAAACATTAAAAAAATAAAAATAGGGGCGCCTGGGTGGCACAGTCGGTTAAGCGTCCGACTTCAGCCAGGTCACGATCTCGCGGTCCGTGAGTTCGAGCCCCACGTCAGGCTCTGGGCTGATGGCTCAGAGCCTGGAGCCTGTTTCCTATTCTGTGTCTCCCTCTCTCTCTGCCCCTCCCCCGTTCATGCTCTGTCTCTCTGTCCCAAAAATAAATAAACGTTGAAAAAAAAAATTAAAAAAAAATAAATAAGTAAAATAAAAATAAATAAATAATTTTTAAAAATTTAAAAAACACACCTTTATTTACTCAGCATTAAAAAAAATATATTGAATACTGTTTAATTTCATTAACATATTGTTTTTGAATCGCAGCCCCACTAAATCTAGTTATATCACCTTAGACAAGTTATTTGCCACTGTGTGCTTGAGATTCTTTTTCTGCAAAGCAAGCAAAATACTTATAAAATGGGCTAGAAGAGAGCCTGGCACATTATTAAACGACAATTGGTACTCATGTACTTACTTATTAGATTTTTTTGCTGGGTATTACTCTATTTTATTACATACCTTGCAATAACTATATCTTTATATATTTATATTTTATAAAGTGTAACTTATATGAACTGTTACAAATTTTCAGGTCACTGTTTATTCTTCAAACAGCAAATTTCAAAAATATTTGAGTACAATAGACCATACTGTCTAGTTCTTTTATGGCATTACATTAATCATTTCATTAACATGAGAAACTACATAATTACATCAAATTATTAGTAAAGAAAACATAATTCCTCCAAATTAAAAGTAAGATATAGAAAAATTCAATAAACATTCTGAATAAATTTTTTCATAGTATATATATCACGATATGTCAAGCCTGAATTAACAACAAAATCTAAAGTCCTATTTAATGGTCTCTGAAAACACGCAATTACCTTCATCTCCTAGCTTAATAGAAATCAGATATAGCCATGGTGTTAGACTATAAACTAAAAATTCAGAAACCTAAAATAGAGTAATAAATTTCTTTTTAACATTATGCTACCATCAAAGTAGTCAATAATAATTGTTTGTAGAAAATTGTTTAGCCTTTCCTCAACTATGACTTAAAAAGTAATTTCATCTGAAAGTATTATATTTTAGCTGACACAAAGGACCTGCTTAGTGAGTCCTATTCTTATGTAGTGTGGAACTGTAGTTCAGGGTAATTTACAAACTACATGTGTGATTGGTGATTATAATGATCTCCAAAGACAGTGTTCTATATTGGTAACAATTCTCTGCCTATTCAAAGAGGAAATGAACAATCAGGAAGGCAATAAACTATTCTTATGTGTTCCTACATAAAGATTCTAAGTAGATTTCTTCTCAAGATAAGCATGGTCAATTCAATTAACAACTACGTAGAGAGACTGTTTGGTTACAGTTTTTATAATGATCATTATTATCATTGTTATTGTAATCATTATTTTTCTTTACTTTTTGTCAATAGTAGACAGTAATTCTGTTATTTTGTCTCTTTTTTACCAAACACATAAAAAATCGAATGTTTTGAATAGTGAAGTAATTTTACATGCAGTTTTAAAGCAATCCCAGGAACCAATTTAAGCACATTAAGAAATAAATATCATAATCTATGCTATAATATAAATATAATAGATAACATTATAAAAGTAAATATAAAATATCATTTATAAATACACAAACTTCAAATATTATTGGACACTATTTAAGAATATGACACCTAGGGGCGCCTGGGTGGCTCAGTTGATTAAACTTCCAACTTCAGCTCAGGTCATGATCTCTCAGTTCGTGGGTTCAAGCCCTATGTCAGGCTCTGTGCTGACAGCTCAGAGCCTGAATCCTGCTTCAGATAATATGTCTCCTTTTCTCTGCCCCTCCCCTGCTCATGCTCTGTCTCTGTCTCTCTCAAAATAAACACTAAAATAAATAAATAGATAAAAGAATATGACACGTATATTGAAATCTAAGTAGCCATTTGATTATTTGGCATGATATGTATCTTTTTATAAGTGTCAGCACAGATATTGGCAATTAGAAGATGGTCTATATGTCTCTTTCTCTCTCTCGCTGTGTACTACATTGTATGTTCCTACATAAAATATATGCATACATATATGTATATAAAATATATACATAAATATATACTTTCAGATGTATGTATACTTATATAAATATATACATTTCACTTATAAAATACATCTATAATATATAAACATGTATTATTTCAATAAATAAATTAACATATCCCAACTTCCTATAGAATATGTTATGTCTTGTCAGTGATTGCACTTTCTTTCTTTGCTAGCAAATTTTCTGATTCTCATCTATAAAAGCACCACATCACAATAAAATGGAGAAAACATTAAGGAAAATGACATCAAAATTAATAGCTACAAAAAATTAAAATACAGTGAAGCAAGGAAAGCCATTACAGTCCCTCCCATTCCGTAATATGTTTTAGAGGTGGCCTTCCTGTTCAGAGCTGTGAGGCCGTGCCCAAACAATGTTTTGGGCCAAGTATTGTTGTAGGCAATCAAGTAAATGGCAGCCTGATTGTTATGGCTGAGTGAAGAACCAGTCCTGGCAACAGTGGGAAATTGGGACTAAGCAAAAATTAAAGACTTTGAACTAAAATGAAGTGAGGCTTCCCACTGTCAGAGAAGGAAATTTTAAGCAGGGAAAAAGTCAAAGGCAAAATGAACTGTATGGTGTTGAGATAAAATGAGAGTTTTTTGTGTACATAAAGGTAGATATAGAAAGAAACATGGGTGTATATGTGTGTGTGTTTGTGCACATATATCCATTCGTGTATTTCTTTGGTCTATCCGCTGAGAAAGCCTAGAAATGGCAACACTCTACAAATAATGAACAAACCCATTGCTTAGATCTTAAATTACATAGAGGAAACCTGGGAAAAACAAAGAATAAAATGAGCTTGGAATATTTTGTTGTGATCAGAAAATAAGCAAATGCTCAAAGGCTAAGAGCAACATGCCAAAAGGACAGGTGATCTAATTTTAAGAGGCTCCACTGGACAAATCTGTAGTAACAAAAAGCAAACACACACATTCAAAAATATAGTAAGAGATTATTACCTATGGTTTACATGAGAATTCATAAATCCATACCAATATAAATCAATAAATATGAGAGAACATTTCTTTGCAGTTAAATTCCAATTAATAAATGCAGAATAATTCACAGAATTAGAAAATCACCATTTGGTAACTCTTGTGGTGAGAACAGATATAGACAAATATCAATGGATGCAAAATAATGGGTGAAAATGTGAAACAGATAAAATTTATAGGGTCACAAATCATCTCTTCCTAAGATACTCATAGTGTAAAAACAAAAAAGGAGTGAAGAAACTGCCAGATGTCATTGTAATTTATTGATCAAAGGTAACAAGACCTACGATAGGGCAAAGTTTTATCATGCACCAATTGACATAATATAATGAGAAGGATCCACCTCAAATCTCTGATATCTCTGTTGAAAGATCTCTATACAGACTGTAATCAGTCAGACTCAGATTGAAGCTGTATCCTATAAAATAACTTCTTGTAGTACTTACTAAAAAATAAAATCAAGATTGTGAAATGATGAAAAGACTACAAAACTGTTCCAAATTGAATGTGACTAAAGAGAGTCCGCAATGTGCAGTGTAAGGTTGAATCCTCTACTATGGAGGACATAATCAGAACAACTGGGAAAACTTGAAAGTAGTATACTGATGTTAATTTTTTAATTTTAATGTTTGTACACTTGTTCTGTAAGAGATGTCCTTGTTGCAGTACCTGGGTGGCTCAGTCACTTAAGTGTCTGCTCTTGATTTTCATTCAGGTCATGATCTCCCATTTTGTGGGATGGAGCCCCAAGCCTGACTCTGCACTGACAGCATGGCAGCATGGAGACTGCTTAGGATTTTCTCTCTCTCCTCTCTCTCTGTGCCTCCCCCACTCATGCTTTTTCTCTTTCAAAATAAACTTAAAAAAGAGAGAGGGGGTCCTTGTTTATAGATAATAGACACTAATTTAATAAGGCTAATAGATCATCATGTCTGCAACTACTTTCAACAAGAAAAAAGAAAAAAAAACAAAAAAATATAGATAGATTATGGAGTAACAGAGATAGAGATATATAGATGCTGACAAAGCAAATGATATGTTAACAGTTGGGGGATCTGGATTGGGTATATAATGTAATTATTTACTACTTTTGCACACCCACAAATACGTTGATCTTTTATTCAGGACATTACGATGCAGCTTATTTTGCTTTTTAATTCTCAGCCGCAAATTATCATTTCTACCTTTGCTTCCCCACTGTAAATCTTGGGTGATACTAATATTTTGTCCAGACATTTGTGGACACATGCTTTGGTGGCCAATTCTATAAAATGGAGACTGTGCATTTTCATCTCTTTTCAGTATATACTTGGTGATAAAGAATCTTCTCAACTACCACAAATCCTATTAGAAGCTGTTCAAAATACTTAGTAATAACAGGGAATATTTTATCAAAGTATTATTAAGTCTGGCTTTCTTCACTCATTTTCAGTTCTGCTGAATATTTTTTATAAACTCCATGCTTTTTCAGTCACATACAGAATATTTTGTGTGCGAATGCCTCAAAATTACTTTAGAGGTTAGCTGGATTGTTTATTTACAACAGATCAGATAGATCTGCATATTCTCTATCACTGAATTAAGAACACTGCAGATTCCATCAACATGATTAGAAAAATAAGTCAGTAAATAAACCCAGTCACATTCAGCAAACAAATCATGAGATTATAAATCAGAGCAAACCAGTTAATATCTTACCTCTATCAGTCATTGAGAGTAGGATATTTATTTATTCACCTCATCAATCTGAAGATCATCTCTTACATAGACAAATTTTTAAAATAACAGCACTTATCTTACATAAATCACCAATTTAAGAGGGGCAAAGTGAAATAATGAATGTGTAAGTTCTTTATGAAGGGCAGAGTATTCTTATATGATGGGAATATCTGAAATGATTTCTTAATAATTTAAACTCATAGTCTATGTGTTTCTATCGTACTTACGTTTTAGTTGTTTTTGTTTTAATTTTTGCTATGTTTATGTTTGGACGTGGATTAACTCCTGTTTGAAAAAATCATCCATGTCTTTCTGCAGTTGGGAGTTTTTTCTTGTATGGCTCTCTTAGGCTCTGATATAGTAGATAACAAATAAAATTTTAAAGTTATTTCTAAAATACAGCCTGGGTGAAAAACACCTCTGTACTCCAAAAAATTGTGGTCTTACATGTCTGAAAGGAATGTGATTTTCTGTATCCATACAAAGCCAGGAATATTGCCAAATTATGCTTAGAAAATCATAGAACTTTAGAGCTGGAACTAAATTTATAGTGAAACCCCAAATATATCAGAAAAATAAATAGATCTGCAAAGGTTAAATAACAAGTAAAATTTAAGGTCATGATGTTAACTGATCTCAGATTTGTGACTAAATCCCATATTATTTTATCTTTATATTTCATTCAACTGTACAAGTTCCTCACAATTTCAAATAGGATTTGATCAAAATCCATTCCTATTTCATTTGAAGTTTGCACAACTAAGTAAACACTTGCTTCTAGACTCTTTCTGAATAATATTATAACAAGGTATTTTAGAAAAAAATGAAGGTTTTTCACTGTCAATGTGTCAGAATTATTTTTGAAAGTAAATTAAGGATATTGTTTATATGCAATGGCTAAAGTTCTAGAGTTTAAAGATATCAAGACAGTGGATGGTTCTATGTCTGCTTTGCTAGAAAGAGAAACCAATATCGTTGCTGTAAATATTTTTAATGAGATTTATTTAAAAACATTTATTATTGACTCCTGACATTTAATATACACCACGTGATTGGTCTAAAACTATTATAATTATTTAATGAAATGTCAACTAGTGAGTCAAGGAAAAGTTTGATGAGGACTTCTGAAAATAGAGTGTTTTTAGTTTTTAAAGGAAATCCATAAAAACTCAGTCTCTCAGTTTTGCTGAATAAGAATCAATTATCACATTACCTCAGGTGCAAATCACAGCCATCTTGTATGTGAATAAGAAGCCAAACTGAAGATGTGGTCAGCCCACACTGTGGTTGGCTAAGCAGAGTCTGAAAGAAGCTGGATCTTCTATGACATTTGCTGAGATTGTTGAGTTATTGAATTACCTACCCTGAAGTTTTTACTCACAT
The DNA here is from genome assembly GCF_028749965.1 of Puma concolor. Taxonomy (NCBI): domain Eukaryota; kingdom Metazoa; phylum Chordata; class Mammalia; order Carnivora; family Felidae; genus Puma; species Puma concolor. The sequence continues at coordinate 183,824,375 of NC_141667.1, forward strand.
ATTTCATGTGCAGACTTATAAATAATGAAAATAAAAGGTTTTTGTTTACAAAAACCTAGAATATAGATTTACTTACAAGACAAAAGTAATTATAGGGATAGGAAAAGTCACTGGATACTTTTTACTACAAATTTGTTACATCAAAACACATATGTCCTTACAAGGATCTACAACTTGTAATAAGTATACACTCCCTTATAGTAATTAATACAGTAATGATATAATTATTTATCCCCCTCCTTTTTAGTGATTGATCCAGGAATGCTAAAATCTTCCTTTGAATAAAAGCTGAAATAGTCTATTGTTCTAGGGAAAAAATATTCCTACAGTCCGTATATAAAGAGAGTGGATATTCTTTGTCAGTAACAGGGACAGATTTACTAGTAGTTTTAGTTAGAATTGGAAAATACTTTAGAAATGTATATGTATATATGAAGGAAATGAAGACTAAAATATTAGGCTGAAAATATGAGTGCAAGGAGATATTTGAGGATTAGTGTTAGATCTTCTGGTCAGTTTAGTTTAATACACTAAAATATATTGCCACTTCTATCATATGATAGTACCTATAAAAGGTAGTATGGACTAGAAAAACCCTTGGGAAAAAATATGTTCTAGTAATATGTAGACAGAAATATGGATTTTTTAAAGTGCCACCTAAAACGTAATCAAGTAAAATTGACTATATATCTATAGCCTTGTAAACGCTATTCTGTTTTGCAGGTTCACTACTCAGAAATTCCAGGATAATTTCAAATATAATAAAAAAATGTTTGAAGAAATGAACAAAATCTGAATGAAAGCCTAAGAGAGTGAATAGCTTATACTTGACACAAAGGAAGCTATACAAAAGACACAAGTTGTTGTTGTTGTTGCTATTATTAATTATTGATTATTTAGAATATGTTTGGAAGTTATAGAACCCCAGGGACTTTGTCAAAAATGTTAGAAACCAGAAATGTTTCAGGTCATATATTGACTACAAAAAGGGAATAATGACTCATTTTGTTCCCTCCTATTTGTAAAAGTTGCAACTCAGAACCACTCATGTATGCCCATGGCAGTTCCAGAAATACCACAATCTATCCCACAGAGCAGAACAACCCAAACTTCAGACTTAGAAAGAAGTAGATTACCCCAATTTGGAAAAGAACTTAAAGATTTTCCAACTGACTTTCCATTTTCCAAATGGATCTAGATGATACATTTATTGATGGTTGTGAAATTATTCTTCACATGTATAAAACAAAGATTTGTAAATGAACTTAAAAAACACAAAATCTGCTTATGGAATAGGTTTATATGGCAAATAACAAGATGTTTAATGAATTGGACCTTCTACCTTTTGAGTACCTGATAAGCAAAATTTATATTACTTTGTATAGTGACATAAAATTCACTCCATGAAACAAAAGCAAAATTCAAATTTTGAATTCAAATTCAAAATTTAAAAATTTTGATTCAAATTATTAAAAAACACTAGTATAGATAATAAAGATTGATATAGTTTGATCTTCAAAATTCATGATTATTACTGATAACTATACCCATTGCAGTGTAATAATTTAATATTATGACATTGATGGAAGCAATTTTTTTTCTTTTACTGATATTTGTCCTTTCCTGTTAGAAAAATTAATCCTAAAGTTTTTTTTTATTTTGATTTTTCATGTTTTAAAACATAATCCCTCAGTGAAAATGTCACCTTGTAGAGAAAAAGGATTTTGGAACTCTATTTAATTAAAGATAATCAGTGCAGTGTGGTAACTGCCATTTTTTTAAATAAAATAATAGCTAATAAAAAAGGAAAAATAATATCAAGACAAGGTTACAAATAACAAGGACATGAACGAAGTAACATGAGAAAACACATACTACATACACATATGTATACAAATTATATCAATGAATATGATTTTATCTGTTATTTGCTACAAATAATTTCCCAGATGATTTCAATTGCCATACACTTTTTTAAAAAAGATGGCAAACTTCCCAGTTAATTATACATACATATATATACGATTCTAATTTTAAAAAGGAACATGAGAAGTATGAGAAAAGAAGAAAACATACACCAAACCAGATGGATAGATAGATATAAATATAATAAAATATGGGCAAAATGTATTCATAATTACTTTCCCAATTCAATATTCTTAAAACATATTCTATGTTTAGTAGAGTGTTATGGTCTCAATGTTTGTGCCCTTGACCCCCAAATTTATATGATAAAATCCTAACCCTCAAGGTAATTATATAAAAGGTAAGGCAGGGCCTTTGAGATGTGATTGTATCAGTAGGATGGAGACCTCATGACTGAGTATGCCTAGTCCCTTGATCTTGCAGCTAGCCACCATAACTGTGAGAAATAAAGTTCTGTTGTTTATAAACCACCCAGTTTATGGTATTCTGTTATAGCACCTGAAAACAGTAAGATATCAAGTGAAGTTACTTGTAGGAATCGAACTTTATTTTCCTCTGCAAAATATATCTAATTATCCTAACAATATTTATTTAAATTGTCCATTTGTCCCCATTAACTTTATCTGTCTCTAAACAAAACCTAATTGCTTTTACTTTTATGTGTCCCCCATTTCTTTGTTTTATTATAATTACCTACGTTTCTTTATTCCTGCATTAATATCAAACTCATAATTATTGGTATCACTTGGCAGAGGTCACTATTGTTAAATATTTTCTAAGTTTCCCTAACTTCATTTATATATTTTTCCTATACAGAATTAAGAATTATCTTGTCTTGATGCATAATACTCCTGTTCAAAATTCAATCTTAGTTACTCTAACTTTTGGATTTATTAGGGGAAAAAGACATTTTGTTTTGTAATATTAATAATGGGTAGAGGATTCACAGGATTTGGAGGCTGATTGAGGAAAATATATATGAAATCCAGAGGCAGCAACACACAAAAAGCTTCATCATGTAGCACTTAGAGTGGTATGAGAGAGGGTATTGCAGATAGCATGAGGCTGTCCAGAGTATTAGGCCAGGGGATCACCATTTAGTATGGGAGGAAGAGAAAGGACTTAGGTGTCTAGGTGAAGTCACTCAGCAGCAGAGTAGAGAGTCTCTAGGTCAGAGAGTTCCAAAGGCCAGTGGTGGCTTCTCAATGGCCAATAGGTATTGGGTGTGTTACCATAGAGTATGCAAAGAACACAGTCCCTAGAAGGCTAAAAATATGCTCATTTGGACTGTTTTAAAAATAAAAACAGATATATAAAAATCTGAAATGGGCATTGGTAGACTGTTGAGCTTATTATGAAGAAATAAATAACCTAAGGGGGCAATGTACAGGTTCCATCTTAGGCTGATTTATATAAGATCATACTATCTATGAAAATGGCATTTATTCAGGTTTTATAGAATATCTTTTATTAGAATTTTATTGAGGTTTTCTTTTACACTTTGTACTTTAAAAATTATTTTCTTTACTACATGTGATCCATTTTTTATCTCTCGATCTATTCGTTGACCCATGTTTTTATCTTGAAGTGCTTCCCAAATTTAGTTGCATTAGCTTCACCTTCTAAACATCTCAGCATGGCTATCTTCAACTAGAGTTGAATATTTATTATGGTACTTTCAGTACTTTCTTTTCCCTTTGAAGTCAAATTACCAACTATGAAAGGAAAGAATCTTAAGAGTAATAATCTGTGAGTTTTAACTAATGCATACACTTGTGTAAACCCAAATTCTTGTCAAGATATAAGATATCATCATCACCTCTGAAGGTTATTTCATGCTCATTCCCAGTCAATCCATTTCCCCATGCCCTCAAAGACAAACACTTCATGAATAGAACCATACATTTTTTTGTAAGTACACATGCATTCAGTAAAATAAAATTTTGAGATTTTTCCATGTTGTCAAATGTTTTCAGGAGTTTATATTTATGGCTTATATTATTCCACTGTATACATATACCACAGTTTGTTTATCCATTTTCTTACTGATGAATATGTGGGCTATTTCCACTATTGAACTATTATTAATATTATTAGTTTTTAAGTTTTTATTTTAATTCCAGTGTAGATACCATATAGCATTAAATTAGTTTCAGGTGTACAATATGGTGATTTGACATATGTATACATCACTCAGTGCTCATCATGATAAGTGCTCATCATGATAATCTCCAGTATTGAATTATTATAAAGTGACTATGGAATTCTAGTAGAAATCTGTTTATGGACATGCATTTTTATTTCACATTTGTCGATATCAACAAGTATAATTTATGGGTCATAGGTGGATGTATACTTAGTTTTATAAGAAATTTTGAGAGTTTTTGAAGTAAGCATACCATTTTATATCCATATATGAAGGTTTCATGTACAACAATATATAAACAAAGGTACTCTGTACAAAAATATATCAAAATTGCAGTTGCACTACATTCACAACTTTTGGTTTCACCAGTATCTTTAATTTGAGCAGTCTAGGGAGTGACATGTGACATTTCATTATTTTTAGTTTGCATTTCCTTGAGGAATAATGTCTTGAGCACTTTCTAAAAAAATAGTTTTTCTGCCCCACCCCATATATTTTGCCATATGTTGGTCTTTCTTTTGAAGTATCTCTTCTAATCTATGTACATTTTTATTGGATCATATGTAATTTTATTGTTGAGGTGTAGACGTTTGTTGTATATCCTGTATCCTAGTCTTCTTTCAGATTTATGTACTGCAAAAATTCACTCTAGGACTAAGGCTTTTTATTTATTTCTTTAATTTTGTCTTGGATAAACAATTTTTTTATTATTTGCAATATATATTTTAAGGTCTGGATCTATCAAGGAAATTTTTACTTCTCCAAAACTGTGTTTCCTTCTAGAAAGTTACAGTTTTTAAATTTTTGTTAATGGATATGATTATCTCAAATTTATTTTTAGGTAATAAGTGAATTAATGATCTCAGTCCATATTTTTCTTTATGAATATCCAGTTATTCCAGCCCAATGATTTAAAGGTTTTCTTTTCCCAAGTGATGACACTTTAATCTTTTGAAAATCAAATTATCATTATACAAAAATGGATTCATTTGTAAGTTCTTGTCACTGATGTAGTTGTTGGGGCCTCAATGTATGAATTAGGGGGCATAATTCAGTCCATAATATATTGACTCATTTTATTAAAGACTATATTTAGTTTTTAGTTATTCAAACTAAAAACTTTTTTTTCCTCTTTTTCAGAAAGAATTATTTCCACTGGCCTATGTTTCATTCAATGAATTTTATTGTATTATTTCCACTCACCTGCTAAGTCCATTCAGTTAAGATTATTATTTTTTTTAGATATTGTATTTTTTAATTCTAGAATTGTAATTTGATAATTTTCTTTTTTTAGAACATTTTTTTATTTTTTAATTTTATTTTTTATTTTTTTAAATTTACATCCAAATTAGTTAGCCTATATTGTAACAATGATCTCAGGAGTATATTCCTTAGTGCCCCTTACCCATTTAGCCCATTACCCCCTCCCACACCCCCTCCAGTAACCCTCTGTTTGTTCTCCGTATTTATGAGTCTCTTATGCTTTGTCCCCTCCTTGTTTTTATATTACTTTTGTTTCCCTTCCCTTATGTTGATCTTTTTTCTCTTAAAATCCTCATATAAGTGAAGTCATATGATTTTTGCCTTTCTCTGACTTACTAATTTTACTTAGCAAAATGCCCTCCAGTTCCAACCACGTAGTTGCAAATGGCAAGATTTCATTCTTTTTGATTGCCAAGTAATACTCCATTGTGTGTGTGTGTGTGTGTGTGTGTGTGTGTGTGTGTGTGTGTGTGTGTATCACATCTTCTTTATCCATTCATCCATCAGTGGACATTTGGGCTCTTTGCATACTTTGACTATTGTTGACAGTGCTGCTATAAACATGGGGGTGCATGTGTACCTTCGAAACAGCACACCTGTATCCCGTGGATAAATGCCTAGTAGTGCAATTGCTGGGTCATAAGGTAGTTCTATTTTTAGTTTTTTTGAGGAACCTCCATACTGTTTCCCGAGTGGCTGCACCAGCTTGCATTCCCACCAACAATGCAAAAGAGATCCTCTTTCTCTGCATCCTTGCCAACATCTGTTGTTGCCTGAGTTGTTAATTCTGACAGGTGTGAGGTGGTATCTCATTGTGGTTTTGATTTGTATTTCCCTGATGATGAGTGAAGTTGGGCATTTTTTCATGTGTTGGTTGACCATCTGGATGTCTTCTTTGGAGAAGTGTTTATTCATGTCTTTTGCCCATTTCTTCACTGGATTATTTGTTTTGTGGGTGTTGAGTTTGAGAAGTTCTTTGTAGAATTTGGATACAAACCCTTTATGGTTTGGAAATATATTCTCCCATTCTGTAGGTTCCCTTTTAGTTTTGCTAATTGTTTCCTTCGCTGTGCAGAAGCTTTTTATTTTGATGAGGTTCCAGTAGTTCATTTTTGCTTTTGTTTCCCTTGCCTCCAGAGACGTGTTGAGTAAGAAGTTGCCGCAGCCAAGATCAAAGAGGTTTTTGCCTGCTTTCCCCTGGAGGATTTTGATGGCTTCCTGCCTTACATTTAGGTCTTTCATTTTGAGTTTATTTTTGTGTATGGTGTAAGAAAGTGGTCCAGGTTCATTCTTCTGCATGTCACTGTCCAGTTTTCCCAGCACCACTTGCTGAAGAGACTGTCTTTATTCCGTTGGATATTTTTTCCTGCTTTGTCAAAGATTAGTTGATCATACGTGTGTGGGTCCATTTCTGGGTTCTCTACTCTGTTCCATTGATCTGAGCGTCTGTTCTTGTGCCAGTACCATGCCTTCTTGATGATTACAGCTTTGTAGTATAGCTGGAAGTCTGGGATTGTGATGCTTCTTACTTTGGTTTTCTTTTTCAAGATTGCTTTGGCTATTCGGGGTCTTTCTGGTTCCATACAAATTTTAGGATTATTTGTTCTAGCTCTGTGAAGAATTCTAGTGTTATTTTGATAGAGATTGCATTGAATATGTAGATTGCTTTGGGTAGTATCAATATTTTAACAATATTTGTTCTTCCTATCCAGGAGCATGGAATCTTTTTCTATTTTTTTTTTTTTTTTTACTTTTTTGTGTGTGTCTTCTTCAACTTCTTTGTTAAACTTTCTGTAGTTTTCAGGATATAGATTTTTCATCTCTTTGGTTAGATTTATTCCTAGGTATTTTATGGCTTTTTGTGCAACTGTAAATGGGATTGATTCCTTAATTTCTCTTTCTGTCACTTCATTGCTGGTGTATAGGAAAGCAACCTATTCCTGTGCATTGATTTTATATCCTGCAACTTTGCTGAATTCATGAATCAGTTCTACCAGTTATTTTGGTGGAATCTTTTGGGTTTTCCATATAGAGAGAGTATCATGTCATCTGCGAAGAGTGAAAGTTTGACCTCCTCCTGGCCAATTCAGATGCCTTTTATATCTTTGTGTTGTCTGATTGCAGAGGCTAAGACTTCCAATACTATGTTGAATAACAGTGGCAAAAGTGGACATCCCTGTTTTGTTCCTGTCCTTAGGGGGAAAGCTCTGTTTTTCCCCATTGAGGATGTGATGAATCATGTTAATTGTTTTGTAGATATTGAACCAGCCCTGCATCCCAGGTATAATCCCACTTGGTCGTGAGGAATAATTTTTTTGATGTATTTTTGGATCTGGTTGGCTACTATCTTGTTGAGGATTTTTGCTTCCATGTTCATCAGGGAAATTGGTCTATATTTCTCCTTTTTAGTGAGGTCTCTGTCTTGTTTTGGAATCAAGGTAATGCTGGATTCATAGAAACAGTTTGGAAGTTTTCCTTCCATTTCTATTTTTTGGAACAGCTTCAAGAGAATAGGTGTTAACTCTTCCTTAAATGTTTGGTAGAATTCCCCTGGAAAGCCATCTGGCCCTGGATTCTTGTTTTTTGGAAGATTTTTGATTACTAATTCGATTTCCTTACTGGTTATGGGTCTGTTCAAAATTTCTATTTCTTCCTGTTTCAGTTATGGTAGTGTATATGTTTCTAGGAATTTGTCCATTTCTTCCATATTGCCCATTTTATTGGCATATAATTGCTCATAATATTCTCTTATTATTGTTTTTATTTCTGCTCTGTTGGTTGTGATCTCTCCTCTTTCATACTTGATTTTATTTATTTGGATCTTTTCCTTTTTATTTTTGACCCAACTGGCTAGTGGTTCATCAATTTTGTTAATTCTTTCAAAGAACCAGCTTCTGGTTTCATTGATCAGTTCTACTGGGCTTTTTTTTCTTTCCTTTTTTTTTTTTTTTTTTTTGGTTTCAATAGCATTGATTTCTGCTCTAATCTTTATTAATAATTTCCTGTCTTCTGTTGCTTTTGGGTTTTAATTGCTGTTCTTTTTCCATCTCCTTAAGGCTTAAGGTTAGGTTGTGTATATGAGATCTTTTCTTCCTTTTTTAGGAAGGCCTGGATTGCTATATGCTTTCCTCTTATGACCGCCTTTGCTGCATCCCAGAGGTTTTGGGTTGTGGTGTTATCATTTTCATTGACTTCCATATACTTTTTAATTTCCTCTTTAACTTCTTGGTTAGCCCATTCATTCTTTAGTAGGATGTTCTTCAGTCTCCAAGTGTTTGTTACCTTTGCAAATTTTTTATTGTGGTTGAGTTCAAGTTTCATAGCATTGTGGTCTGAAAATATGTGCGGTATGATCTGGATCTTTTTGTACTTACTCAGGGCTGATTTGTGTCCCAGTATATGGTCTATTCTGGAGAACGTTCTATGTACACTGGAGAAGAATGTATATCCTGCTGCTTTAGGATGAAATGTTCTGAATATATCTGTGAAGTCCATCTGGTCCAGTGTGTCATTCAAAGCCATTGTTTCCTTGTTGATTTTTTGATTAGATGATCTGTCCATTGCTGTGAGTGGGGTGTTGAAGTCTCCTACTATTATGGTTTCTTTATGTTTGTGATAATTGATTCATATATTTGGTGCATAAATGTTTACACATTTGGTGCATAAATATTTACAATTGTTAGGTCTTCTTGGTGGATAGACCCCTTGATTATGATATAATGCCCTTCTGCATTTCTTGATACAGTCTTTATTTTAAAGTGTAGATTGTCTGATATAAGTATAGCTACTCCGGCTTTCTTTTGTTGACCATTAGCATGATAGATGGTTCTCCATCCCCTTATTTTCAACCTGAAGGTGTCTTTGAGTCTAAAGTGGGTCTCTTCTAAACAGCATATATATGGATCTTGTTTTCTTATCCATTCTGTTACCCTATGTCTTTTGATTGGAGCATTGAATCCATTGACATTTAGAGTGAGTACTGAAAGATATGAATTTATTGCCATTATGATGCTTGTAGAGTTGGAGTTTCTGGTGGTGACTCTGGTCCTTTCTAGTCGTTGTTGCTTTTGGTATGTCTGTATGTATGTATGCATGTATGAATGTATGTATGTATGTATTTATATTTTCATCTTTTCTCCCCTCAGAGAGTCCCCCTTAAAATTTTTTGCAGGGCTGGTTTAGTGGTCACAAACTCCTTTAATTTTTGTCTGGGAAACTTTTATCTCTCCTTCTATTTTGAATGACAGCCTTGCTGGATAAAGAATTCTTGGCTGAGTATTTTTCTTATTCAGCACCTTGAATATATCCTGCCACTCCTTTGTGGCCTGCCAAGTTTCTGTGGATAGGTCTGCTGCAAACCTGATATGTCTTCCCTTGTAGATTAGGACCTTTTTCCCCTTGCTGCTTTCATGATTCTCTTGCCTGAGTATTTTGTGAATTTGACTATGATATGACTTATCGATGGTCAGTTTTTGTTGAATCCAATGGGGATCCTCTGTGCTTCCTGGATTTTGATGTCTGTGTCTTTCCCCAGGTTAGGAAAATTTTCCACTATGATTTGCTCACATAACCCTTCTACCCCCTTTCCTCTGTCTTCCTCTTCTGGAACCCCTATGATTCTGATGTTCTTCCTTTTTAATGAGTCACTGATTTCTCTAATTCTTAAATCATGCTATTTTGGCTTAATCTCTTCCTTTTTTTTCTGCTTCGTTATTCTCCATAGGTTTGTCCTCTATATCACTGATTCTCTGTTCTGCCTCATCTATCCTTGCCACCGCGGTATCCATCGGTGATTGCAGCTCAGTTATAGCATTTTTTTATTTCATTCTGATTAGTTTTTACTTCTTTTATCTCCACAGAAAGGGAGATTCTAATCTATTTTTAACTCAAGCTCGTATTCTTATTATTGTGATTCTAAATTCTGGTTCAGACATCTTGCTTGTATCTGTGTTGGTTAAATCCCTGGCTGTTGTTTCTTCCTGCTCTTTTGGGGTGAATTCCTTCATTTTGTCATGATGGATCAGCAATCATGCAACCGTCTTCTGTCTTCAGCTTTCATCCACTCCTTGCTATTTCACTGTCCCTGACCAAGCCCCAGGCAGTAACTCTCTCCTGAGTTTTGTCTCAGATGCAGCTGTTTTCCCAAGCCCCTTACTTCTGAAGGACTGTGGCTCTGACTCGTTCCACCCCTCTGCGGGAGGGTCTCACCGAGCAATGGCCAAATGTTAGCTGCACCCAGGAATGCTTACTGGACCCTGCTGCTGCCCATGCTCCTAGACTGCGGCCAGGTGCCAGCACGCCCCAGAAAAAGTTTGCAAGATAGTGTAGCAGCAGGTTTTCAGGGATTATGGAAAATCACAACACACATTTGGCACCAGGCTTCACCCTTAACGACCTTGTTCCAGCACCAACAGCCGTTCTCTGGGTGGGGTCTGCTGGGACCAGGTGGCTTCAACAGTCTCTACCAAAAGTCCTTCCAGCAGTGGAACTGCTTTTCTCTGTGTGGCCCAAGAACCTCCCAGACCCCACTCTGCTCCTGGGGATTCGCCCTTCCCACCAGAGTACTGCCAGGTATCGAGCTGCAGAGTTGCAGACTTTGCACTCCCCTTATTTACAGTCTTAATGGTAATTAAACCCTCTCCTTTCTCCTTTCTCCCTTTTAGTTTAGTCCCTGCAGCTGTTTCCAATTTTCTACTTTCTCTCCGGCTGCTTTTGGGGAGGGGAGCTTTTCCCATATTCTCCCCCCCGTCTCCATCCTCTCTCTGCCCACAAAAGCACCTCCCTGCCTGCCTTGGCTTCTCGCTCCCCAAGTTCACATCTCTGTGCCAAGTACCTGCTTAATTCTGTGGTTCAGGTTGTGCAGATTGTTGTGTTAATCCTCCAATCAGTTTTCTGGGTGTGCAGGATGGTTTAGTGTTGGTCTGACTGTATTTCATGGATGTGAGACACACAAAAAACTTCCATGCTGTTCTCCCCTAATTTGATAATTTTCTTATAATTTTTATTTGTTTGCTGTAATTCCCAACAAGGTCATTTCATATTTGTCCTTATTGGTTGCCTTATTTTCTAGACAATGTCATATTTTCCTTTGTCTTAATTTGTTGAGTAGTTTTTATTTCTATCCTGACCATGATGAATGATGAATATTTTATTTTAGTATTTCTAGAGCTTCTAGTGTAAGTTCTGTACGTTCCTCCTATGATTATTGATTTTTTTAAAGCAAGTATTCAACTTGCCTGAACTACAGTTTGCCTCTCCTATGGGGACAGAAGCTCCAGTCTCAGTTTAATTCTTTAGCCTTATCTGTGGTGCTTAGAGTGTTCTCCAGTAATTCACAATGCAGGGGTCAAACAGAAACTCTGGAAATTTTTATTAAAAAATTTGGGTCTCTCCTTCTCTGGTCATTTCCAGAATTTTCCCTCTCAATTTCATTCACTCTGTTAGTACAAACTCCCTCTTCTGTTTCTTCAAGTCTTTTAGCTTGATTTATCTAATAGAGTTTGAACTATCTTTGCTGGAGAAGACTGAGATTGAGCCTCAAGAAGTATCTATAAAAGAGGGAACTCTGGGGCACTTGGGTGGCTCAGTCGGTTAAGGTTAAGTGTCCAATTCTTGATTTTGTCTCACATCATGAGCTTACGGTTCCTATGATTGAACTCCACATCAGGCTCTGTGCTGAAAGCACTGAGCCTGCTTGGGATTCTCTCTTTCCGTTTCTCTCTGCCCCTCCTCCTTCTCTCTCTCAAAATAAATAAGTAAACATTAAAAAAAAGAGGTAACTCTAGTGCTATTTTTTTCTTCCAAGTTTGATTTTTATTCACCATATCTAAGTGATTTTGGTTATGCTTAGTGCCTTCAGGTACATTTTTGTTTACAAAATTAATAGTTTTTTTCTATGGGAATGGTAGTCTGACAGGACCTGCCTAACCATAACCAGAAGCACTACTGATGAAGTATTTTTATACAACAGAAAAGAAAAATAGCACAGTATTAATATCTCTCAAATATTCTTGTAATGAATAGTGTGTTGCCAATACCTCAAACATATTATGTAATGTAAATATCTTAATTGAATTGAAGTAATCACAGAATACATATTTACTGCCTGATTCTATTTAGGTATACCAAAAAATAGTTTAAAGCTTAATCATGTTATTTTGCTTGGAACATATCCCTCTGTTTCTTCATTTTGCTTGACTCTTTGTGTTTTTAAAGATTATATAAAACAGTCATCTCTCCTGGATTTAAAGGAGTGGCCTTGTATAGGAGGTAAACTTTCTGCTCTAGCTTTTGGTTGACTCTCAAACCTGTCCAAGCAGCCTATTTTATTTTTAATGGTTCCCAGGAGTTGAGTGTGTGGCAAGATCTGTCAGTATCCCCAAAGGGAGGGTCTCAGTCAGCACCAGATTCAGACCAACTGGAAGCCAGACCTTCAGGAAACAGCCTTTAAATTTTTTTTTTCAACGTTTATTTATTTTTGGGACAGAGAGAGACAGAGCATGAACGGGGGAGGGGCAGAGAGAGAGGGAGACACAGAATCGGAAACAGGCTCCAGGCTCTGAGCCATCAGCCCAGAGCCCGACGCGGGGCTCGAACTCACGGACCACGAGATCGTGACCTGGCTGAAGTCGGACGCTTAACCGACTGCGCCACCCAGGCGCCCCAGGAAACAGCCTTTAAAGTGCGCAAATTTATGCAATCCTCTGGGATCACAACTATGAACCTCTCTAGTCACAAGGGACAGGAGATCTGGAGGTCACCCCTGGTGGCAATTGCTAAAACTGGTGCTCCAGATAACTGTATAAACTCCTTTCTGGGAGGTACCAAGCAAAGGGAGAACATGAGGATGGGGCCCACCTGCCTCTGGATGTGTGTTAAATTAGATGCCTGACCCTCGGGCCAATGCTTTAAGAATAGCAAATAAATCTCATTCACATTAAGTTTGTGAGTGTTTCCATCTTCTGTCTCTGTACTGAGCCCTAGAGCAGGTGAGTCTGAGCATGCAGACCTTTAAGAGCTGTTTCTAAAATTGTTATAGACTTATGGTCTTGTGGACTCCAACCCCATTGGTTTTCAAAGCTAGATGTTTGGGGAGCTCATCTGTCAAGTGTAGGTCTTCAAAATTAGTGTGCCTGATGTTGGGTTCAAATCTTTTGCTCATCAGAGAGAAACTTCAGGTTTGGAGTTCCCTCCTGATTGTGGGTTGCTGTATTGGGGATGGAGTTTATGGCAAGACTGTGTTCCAGCTTCCGCTGACTCTGAGGTGGGTCTTTTCCCATTGACTTATAGCCTAAGAGTTACTCAGACTGCTTTTAGTTTAGTTCCACCCCTCCCCGCCACCCAGAGGAAGTTGTTCCATATTTAGCAGCAGATTCATTGTGTCAGTGGGAGGAGATGAGCCCAGAATCCCCCATATATTTTTTTAAATGTTCTTATATATTTATTTTGAGAGAGAAAGAGACAGCATGAGTATGGGAGGGGCAGAGAGAGAGGGAGGGAGAGAGAAAGAATCCCAAGCAAACTCCACACTGAGCAGAAACCCTGATGTGGGGCCCTATCCCATGAAATGTGAGATCATGACCTGTGCTGACATCAAGAGTTGGTTACCCCACCGACTGAGCCACTCAGGTGCCATTTTTAACCAGAATCTCCCTCAAAAATAGGTTTAAAATGCTTGAAGAAATATACAGTAAGTATTTACTTACATTCTCTTTTATTTTTTAAATATTTTTAAATCACATTTATTGACTTTTTTTATTTATGGAATTCAGAGACAAAATTTAAATCTGTAATTTATTCCCATATCATAACATGGAAAGTTTAAAGGAATGCCAAGAATATGAACATTAGAAAGCCATTACACTGATAACAGAAGGAACTATCTAGAAATTGAATGGCAGTTGGAAAATATGTGACAAAAATGGCTGAAGTTTTACTCATGACTCCTGCACTTATTTATTAGAACCAAAATCTATACCGGGGAAGTCTAAATTGAAATTAGGCTCACCAGGACAACCTGATAGTTAAATACACCCTGGTTGTTTTCATGTTTGCTTAGTGAGATGTGTTGATGGAACAGTCCTATGTAAATGTATGTAATTTGGAGATGTAGTTCTGTCTCATAGATGAGTGATGATTGCATAGAGGTGACATCTGAGGCCTTCTTCTTGGTTAAAATAACCAAGCAGAAAATTACAAAAAAAACTAATAAATCAATACCTATGCATTTATTTATCATCTAAAAAGAAAAAAAATAACATTCTTCTTAATATAGAGCTTATTAATATATTTTATGTATCTTTAAAAAATGCATGCACAACATATGTGTCATTCTGAATATGGAATTTAAAACCTGAATCAGCTTGGCTGCAATAAAATGAACTTTGAGTCAAGGCAGGTAATATTCCTAAGCTTTAGTTTTTCCCCTCTGTTAAAGTGCTTAACTAAATTTGTCACTTTAAAATGTCCTTATTTTTCCATTTTGCAACGAAGATACTAAAGTATCTATCTGTGAGTGGATAGAGAGAATGATAATCAGAAGAGAGAAAAATAAGAGCTTCAGATACATTCACCTTTCTTCCAGGATATGCAGCCTCTCCAGAGACAATTACAAAACCAGAGGATATCTCACTTGTATATACTTGTTTGTGGACTATAAAAGATACAAAAAAGTCTCCACATACTTACCACTCTATGTTGCCTTTACTTTTCTCTATCTCATCAGGAGTCAACAAAGGAAACTGCTGTTTTCCAGATGGAGTACCCAATCTATTCCCAAGCCATACTTCTCACAAATGGTAAGGAGTGAATCAGTCACTTTATCTTTAATTGTAGTAGTGTATGTATATTCATATGTCTATTGAAAATGAAATATTTTAGCAGTGCCAAGTACTTTCTGAAAATGCCATTCAAACATATGGTACAATATGTTTATACCTATTGCAGACCATCTGCTGTCTAAGCTCAATTGCACATTTATTTTACTTCTAATTCACAAAGAAAATGGAAAATAGAACTGGCCTATGTACCATAATTTGGCTGAGCTTTAAGCAGGTGCAAATTCAATAAGAAAACATATTTGGAGCTATAAAAACCTCACTTATTCTGTCCCCATGTGGGTATATATTCTTTCCAAAGCAATGCAAATGTTTCAGCTCTTTATGCTTAGATCTGTTGCACTGAGTTTGTAATAGGGTCAGGTGGGATGAGACTGATTTGGAAACTGGAGAACTATATAACCTTTTGCTAAAAACAAGTAAGTGATGTCTATAATAATATTTGTAATACAATTTTAATGGTGCCATACAGGTTTTATAAGTAGTGTTAACAATTACAAGGGCTTTATTCTTTTAAAAATTTTTTTGCTTTTAATGTTGCATATCTTATACACAGAATGAAAGAATGAAAATATGATGCTGGATTTCCATGGGCCTAGTCATCTTTCTTATTAAAAATGTAAATATTTGTCAGAAACCAAACCATAGATATACAATCACAGAAAGAAAGAGAGAAATAAAATGAGATAATATCCTTATATAACAATTAAGGCATATATATACTTGTTATCTCTCTAATACTTAACTCTGATACAAAGGTATTTTTCAATGATAGTTCATTCCAAACAGCTCAGATGTTCTTCTAAATAACTCTAAGTAACTTTTTGTTAAGTAATGTTTTGGGATTAATTTTAATATAATGTAAACTTTTTAGTTGAATCATCATAATTCCAAGACCATTTGCCAGAAAATGTCTGATTAAATAAATATGACTCTCTTTTATTTGAAATATTCTTCATTGTCTTGGTTCATTAGGTATGAAATGTTGATGACATTTTCATAAAGAGGCTGCATACATCATAGTTCAACTGGATAAACTCGTTTTAAGAGTTCCTATACCATAATCTCGATATAAGTAAACATCTTTTCTATGAAAAAGGCACTTGATGTGGTCACTTACTTGATATAGGAATGATATGTATTTATAATGTCACTTGATATATATAAAAAAGTATTTATATAATTTTTCCCAAATGTGTCACCTCTAAGATTGGATATACATCAGTAGAGGCAAATGCACAAATGAACATATGTACCTATATACTAACATACAGATAATATCCCACAAAGACAATATAGGTACATTATAGGAATACAAAGAAATAAATTATTTTTTTGGTCAATGGCTGGGAAGTACTACTGCAACAGAACAGAGTAGGCATCTAAAGATTTTTCTTAAGGAAGCCCAATCTAAAAATGAGTTTGAGTGAGTGTTTGGAACTTGACATGTTGAAATAGGAAATAGCATACCTGTGGTAAGGAACCATGAAACTTACAAGCACTGAGACTTGCTTTATATGAAACAACTATTTGCATTGCTTTCAAATTCTTACTGCTTCTGAAATATAAAAGCAAAAAATAAAAAATAAAAACGAGTGGTATTGATTTTAAAAATGGTCCCAAATCAAGGAGCCATTACCTTTAATCAGGATGGTAAATAGGTTTATTCTCATGGTCATCTTGTGTTAATTGATAGACGTCTCCAAAAGCACTATCCTCAGTATCATTCAGGTCTTTTATGTTCAATGGAAACAAACACAATGATTGATTAGTGTTGCCTTCCAAGGTCATGTGACACACATTTTTCAATAATACCTTTAATTTATGGCCCCAACCTTTCCCCCAGTAATACAAGACATATATTTAGAGTTAACAAGCTGAATCCTCTTTTCACTATAATTTATTTGCATTCATCCCTAATCAAAATTGACTCAAAGGAATCACAGAATAAATTAAATCAATTAATTAAACAACCTGACTTTTCAAGAGACACTTAGTATGTCACTAGATTCCTCTGCCCTTCTCCAAAGTGGCCACAAGGGAAAAGAGACTTTAGCTTAATTCTGAGTATGAGAATATAAAGATGAGGTTGTGATATTTTTAGTGGCAATGTGTCTAAGTTATTCAGAAATGTTGGTTTGATTATTTATTATTGAATCTCTATATCTGAATCATACAGAAGTCAGTTTTGTTTTCTACCTTTTTTCCTCTCCAAATACCTACCCTATAATGTTTGTTTGCTTGCACTGCTTTCTGAAAAGTGACACAACCAATAGGAATAGAACATTATTCATGATTTTTATTTACCTAATCGATCCTTACTGGGCACCAGAAACTTAATTCTATAATTTTGACATGGATCCATACAATAAACATATCTATATCTATATCTATATCTATATCTATATCTATATCTATATCTATCTATCTATCTATCTATCTATCTATCTATCTATCTATCTATCTAACAGGATTGTTCCAACCTCCAAGCTTAAAAAAATGAATTAATAACAATGACTTACTGTGCAATTAAAGTTGCAATAATTAAATATATATTTAAAGTCAATATGTTATACATATCATGTCATATATACATTACATGTAAAACATAGTATATATGTGTATATATGTATGTGTACATACATAAAATATAGTTATAATTAATATACAATGTGAGTTTGTTCAGTTCAATATTTAGCTGACTGTGACTTACAAAGATATACTTGTGAATCCACAGAAAAACAACCTGAAACTGAAATTTTGGGATTCAGATTCTCTATGGTCTACTGATACACCTCTAGTTGCTCTTGATGGATGCTAGCACTTTATGTCATCAAATTCAATACTGACATTAAATTAGAATCCCTATGAAAATTAGCTGAAAGGTCAGACATTCTCAATGCTAGACATCAAAATATGTAGCAGTAGAGACCATTGCTCATACAGTAAAAACAAAACAAACAAACAAAAAACAAAAGTAAAGAGCTCTCTCTACCTTTAATATATTCTCCAGTCACCTACTTCACCCATGAAATATTATCTCTTATTGCCACATAGAAAGTTTCTGTGTGATTGCTTTTTTTATAGCTATAATATTTGGCATTTTTCTATGAGGCAGTCTCTGGGTAAGGAGTCTAGAATGCTTTTGCTTTCCTACTCTAAACCCTATTCAAACCCTGACTTAGGCTGTCGTGACTTTTAAGCTTTCATTTTACGTTAATAAAAAAAAAGTTTTCTCATGTTTCTTTGTGTTGAGAAAGCTGTGTGTGTGTGTGTGTGTGTGTTCTAATTTATATATAAAAAATCATTTACAGTCAGTAGTACTCACTCTTGTTTCCTGAGCTAAGAAGTTTTTTTCTTCTCTCTTTTAAAATGTTTACACTCCTTCAATAGACTTTTGTTCAATATAACTTGCCAAGTACTGTCCTCAGCTCAGGCACATGAGTGTTAACTCTTGCTATGAATTCTTCCATTATTGTAAAGATCTTATTTGATCATTTAACATGAACAGTAAATTGAAAATCACTTACTTTTATCTTTAAACATCATTCTACTGATTTCGCTTTTCCATGGTTACCAATGTGAATTCTGAGTAAAAAGGGCTGATTCTCTTTTCTTCCAAGGTTTACAAAAAGTGGGAAATATTTTTTTTCTTTTCCACTTTACCCTGTGTATTTAGGAATTTCAAAGGACACATGCATGTGTCTCTACTTGGGACTTGGCTAATCCATTCAGTTACCAGATTTAAGTTTTTCTGTAGAGTATTACTCTAATTACACTACTACGTGTCTTGTAAAATTCTTTTTATTCACAAGATACATCTCTTGGATCTACCCTTCAACAGATTTTTGTTTTTCTCATGATTTCCATTTCTTTGATCTCATGCTTCAGGGTTGTATGGTTTTTATTGTTGTTCATTTGTTTAATTCTTTTAACAACCATTTCCTCCTATTGTTTTCTGGACATTAATTCATTTCATAGAAGTGACCATTCTCTTTTTAATTGCCTACTTTTTAAAAAAACGAAATCATGGTTTTTTTGGTTCTACAAAGTAGTTCTGTGTTTGAATTGTATTCCTTTGAGAGTTATATTTTTAGGAAGTTTTTCCATTAGTTCCATTTCAACAGGAGCCACTGTTACGCTTATTCACATAGGTCCCTCACCTTCAGTTCATGTAAATTATTTAAAAATTCTTTTAACGTTTATTCATTTTTGAGAGACAGAGTGTGAGCAGGGAAAGGGCAGAGAGAGATGGGGAGACACAGAATCCAAAGCAGGCTCCAGATTCTGAGCTGTCATGGATGTCTTCAGCAACCCAACTCTTTTACCTGGTCACTTCAGCTATAGTAAGGGATGGATTTTTATACCATCTCTTCTCATTGTATGTCTTTTTTAAAGGGGATAACTGCCCACATGATGCACATATATTTTGAATAATTTTTTATTCTACAAAGCTTCCCCAAATAACCAAGGGAAGTTGTATTCTTGACAGATTGCCCGAGCAAGTTGAGGGCTCTGTGATATACTAGGGAGATTTCTGTAAATATTGCAGATCTCTTAGGAACATCTCTAAGGTGGACGTTTTTGTGTTTTGGGAATGGAAGCAAGTTAATGGTTGATTTCTACAAAAGAAGCATGATTCCAAGTGTGCAAATGATACCCTAGAAAGTTGGAATTTAATCAGCTGCACAGGTTGACAGTGCATCCAACATAGCCTCCCAGCCAATTGGTTAACATTATGATACCCAATTGTTCAACTTTAATAATTAGCTTCTGTTTTTGGAGGGATTGCCTAGGGCATTGAGTCCAATCTGCCATATTTATCTAAGACACCTGATCAGTAGAATCTGTCTATGCCATACAATGACTGAGAATGGGGTTTGGACAATGTTACAAAGTAATTTTTGTGGGAGGTGCAGGAGTATGGACCATCTTGTGCTGTCTTCAATAGACAAGTAATATTTAGGGTGAAAGTGATCAAATTGTGGTCACAGCTTCTGGCAAAGGATAGCAAATCTAGCAGTTAGTTAAATTCAAGGTACTTTAAACAGTTTGGGAATGCCACACTAGGACATTTTCATACTGGAAGAAACATTCAAAGTTGGTTGTGAAATCAAAGTTCATTAATATTTCTCTCCTTTCCCCTACCAAACAGGTTGATTGCGTTCTTTCCCCAAGTGCCAGACTGTTCTCCCTTTTTATCTGAAAATCTGTGTGCCACATTCCATTAGCTATGACATATTTTTCCCTCCAATAAACTGTTTGCAACTAGACCTTCACACAAAAATATCAGGTGCAAGTTGGACAATGCATTTTCATAAAACTAAATTGGAAGTAACTTTGAACCACATTCCCCTCCCCCCCCCCCTTTGACCATACTATCACATAAAGGATGTATCAACCAGGCTGGCCTAAGGTTACTGGTGGTGAAAGAAATATGCATCATCACCAGGATTGAAATGGGTAAGGTAGAATCCATTCATTCATCTCTAGCTGAGAGAGGATGATCTCTTTCCAAAAGAGCTAGATTCACTGATCAAACTGCTCTGTTTGAGAAACAGGAAGAGGTAAAGGAGAAATCTCTTTAACTCATAAAGAAGCTGTTACAACACTTAACGTTACCAATTGCCCTCAGATGATGATGGAATTTCCATAAATAGCCTATTGGATTATTGTTGAGTGACTTTTCTAATAAAATGAATGTCATTTTCAGAGTGCAAATGGTCTCAAAGTCCAAAAAAAAAAAAAATATATATATCTTAAAACTAAAGAATTAAAAAAATATTTTAGGAATATTACCTACATTCCACATTGACTTCTCTATATCAAAAGAGAAAATAGAATAGAATAATCTATTTATGTTTACTGGCTCAATCATATTTCTATACTATATACAATTATCTGAGAAGGGAGACATTTGTCAGTGGCTGGTTAATCCCAAAGAAAGAAGGAAAGTAATCTATGATATGATATAGGTATGTGAATGAGGAGGGTGAGGAGACATAAACGAGCAGGAGTAATTAAAATTGAAATATAACATAATATAAGTAATTGTAATTGAAATTTTAAACTGTTATAAATTCAGATTAGAATATTATAGCTTTAGGATGTTAAATGCAATTCCTGTGATAACCTCAAATTACATACCTATAGAACATATACATGAAGAAATGAGAAGGAAGTTAAAAACTTTCATCACCAAAAATTCACTACACACAAGACAACACTGCAGGACATGAGGGACAACAACTATAAAGTACAGAGAAAAGAAATAACAAAATAAGAGAATTAAGTTCCTCCTTACCCGTAATTACTAAAATGTAAATGCATTAACTCTCCAGTGAAAAGACAGAGCTGGCAGAATGAAACAAAAGCAAAAATCCAACTAAATGCTATTTACAAGAGACTTACTTTAGATCCAAAGATACAAATAGGTTGAAAGTGAAAGGATGGAAAAATATATTCTAGGCAAATAATAATCAGAAGAGACGAAGGGTATCTATACTAATATCAGGCATAATAGACTTAGATTTAAAAAAAAAAGTTACAAGAGACAAAGAAGGACAGTGTATATTAATAAAAGTTCAACAGTAGGAAGATATTATAATTATAAATATTTACATACATTAAAATATATGAAAGCAAAAATTGACAGAATCAAAGGGAAAATAGTTCTCCAAAAATAGTTGAAGATTTCACTACTGCATCTTCTATAATGGAAAGAACAACCAGACAGAAGAAAATTTAAAAAATAGAATATTTGAATAACACAATGAACAACTACATCTAAAGGATATATACAGGACGCTATACCCAAAATCAACAGAATGCACATTCTTCTCAAGTGCACAAGGAACATTTTCCTGGAGAGGTCATCTGTGGACCACAAATTAGAGCTCAATAGATTTAAAAAGTTAGATATCATATAAAGTTTATTCTCCAAGCACAGTGGGATGAAATCATAAATTTCAGAAGGAAAGTAAAATAGCAGGAGGGAATAAAATAATAGACAGTTGGAAAAGCCACAAATATGTAGAAATTAAACAACACATCTTAAAGAAATAATGGATCAGGGACGCCTGTGTGACTCAGTCGGTTAAGCATCTGACTTTGGCTCAGGTCATGATCTCATCATGGTTCGTGGGTTCAAGCCCCACGTCGGCCTCTGTGCTGACAGCTTGAATCCTGGAACCTGCTTCGGATTCTGTGTCTCCCTCTCTCTCTGCCCCTTGCCCGCTTGTGCTTGACTGTCTCTCTCTCAAATATAAATAAACATTAAAAAATTAAAAAAAAAAAAAAAAGACTGGGGCGCCTGGGTGGCTCAGTCGGTTAAGCGGCCGACTTCGGCTCAGGTCATGATCTCACGGTCCGTGAGTTCGAGCCCCGCGTCGGGCTCTGTGCTGACAGCTCAGAGCCTGGAGCCTGCTTCAGATTCTGTGTCTCCATCTCTCTCTGACCCTCCCCCGTTCATGCTATCTCTCCCTGTCTCAAAAACAAATAAATGTTAAAATAAAAAAAAAATAATAAAAATGGATTAGAAATCTAATCCAACAAAAATACAAAAAAAAAAAAATTAAAAAAAGAAACAATGGATCAAATTAAAAATCTCAAGAGAAATTACAAAGAAGTTAAAAATGAATGAAAATTAAAATACAACATACCAAAACATGGGATCCAGAGAAGGCAGCACTAATGGGAAGATGTAAGCTGTAAACACTTGCATTGAAAGAAAAACAAAAGAAAACAAAAGAAAACAAATAAAAAAAAATAACCACAAACCAGCAACGTACATTTACAATTTAAAGAAGTGGAAAAAGAAGGAAAAAAAGTAAACCTAAAGCTAGCAGAAGAAAGGAAGTGGTAAGGATTAGAGCAGAAATAAGTATAATAAAGACTAGAAAGAAAAAAAAACAGTAATCAATGAAAAGATAAAAGATTCTTTGAAAAGATAAAAAAAAAATGGATAAACCTTTAGCTTGATGGATTAAGAAAAAAAGAAGACTCAAATTCCTAAAATCAGAAAATAAATGTAATTAATATCAATTCTATGGAGATAAAAAGGAGAGTACTATGAACAATTGTATGTCAATCAATGTATAACTTAGATGGAGTAAACAAATTCTTAGAAACATACCAATAGTACTTAGAGTAGTCAAAAGAACAGAGAAAGAAAGTGAAATGTTGTTTGCCAATGCCTAGAGGGGAGGGGAAAATGGACTTACTGTTTAATGGGTGGTGATAGTTACACAAAAAATATGAATGTACTTACTACCACTAACCTGTACACTTAAAGGTGGTTAAGGTGGTAAATTTTATGGTACGTACAATTTGCCATAAAAAAAAAAAGTACTGCTCTAAATCTTTAAGAACAATACTGTCAATGCAATAGGAATATGTGCAGAAGACTAAATAGGGATTTCTGAAAAAAAATTGCCAATATATCAAAAATAGGTATTAAAACCACATTAGTAATCAGAGAAAATAAGCAAAACCCATAAAATTCCTTTTCATACTCATTTTTGTGGTAACAATTTTAAAAGACTGACAAGTCCAAGAGTAGTAGAAAATGGAAATGTTTTAAAACATGTGCATTATTCATGGAAATGTATACTGGAGAGTAGTTTGGCTTTATTTAGGAAAGGTGAAAATATATATTCCCTAAGACCAAAAACTATTTCATCCCTCAGAATAAAGTTAGAATCTAGGGTGACATAATGCATGCGTAGGAATCATTACAGCAGGATTCTCAATAGCAGAGGGAAAAATGGTCAATACAATGAATAAATAAATTGTGATTGATTCTAAATGTCAAAATCATTAAAAGCAAGAATGCAAGACTATATTTTAATAAAAATGAACCTACAGTTATATAAAATAACTGGAAGAGGTCAAAAAACATCTTGTTAGATGAAAGAACAAAGAAAAAAGTCTGCCTACAGTATGAACTCTATACGTAAAATGTTCAATAACAGATAATATAAAACTATACTGTTTTAAAGATGTGTACATAATTAGGGAAACAATAGAGACAAATGAAATAATGAATATCACAGAAGTCAATATAGAGGTGAATTCTGGGAAATAGCTGTTTGTGATTGAAAAAAATCATGAGATGAGGGGAGAGGACTATGAGTTGCTGGTGATATTTTATTATTTCTTGACTATAGTGGTGTTTATACAGACACTCACAATATGATTATTCATTAAATAATATATTTTGTTCTTTTGTTATCTGTAGGAATCATTACTAAAATGTGATCTTTGTTAATATTTTATTTTTATCATCCTTACTATTCTTTTTAAGTACTGATACTTATTGTACAAATAAGTATCTCATTACTTGCAGTGCCTTTATCGTGTGTTTTTGCTATAACTTAAAAACAATACCACAGCATTAAATTTACTTTTACAGAGCACTGAGACCTACAATTTTCAGTGGGAGTTTTGTGTGTAAAAGGACACCCAAAGACAGAAAGAAGCGGCATGACCTAAATCCCCAAGTAGTCATGAAGATAGTGACTTTGAAACATATGTCAGGAATATTTTAGGAACTGAGAAAAATACAGATGGTGTATACATATGTGTAAAAGTGATACTATTACAAATTGTGTATATAAATACAAACCATATCATAATTAAAACAAATCCCTTCAAACCCAAATGAAAATTTAGATTTTTATTTAAGGAAATAAAAATATTTCAAGATATTGAAATTCAAGTATAATTCAAGATATTGGATATAATGGAACACACTTAAAGCTGAACACATGGATTTTTCTGTTTAGAGAACACAGCATTTTTCTATATTGTTGCAAAAGCTTATTACAATGAGAATAATAGGTACAGTTGACCCTTCAAAATTGGTTTTGAACTGTATGGGTCCACTTATATTTTTTTCAAAAAGTACAGTACAGTACTATAAATATATTTTCTCCTGATTTTCTTAATTATACTTTTCTCTAACTTAATTTTAAGAATATGATATATAACATACATAATATACACAATATGTATTAATTGACTATTTATGTTATTGTTAAGGCTTCTGGTCAACAGCAGGTTATTAGTAGATATATTTGGGGGGAGTCAAAAGTTATATATGAACTTTTGACTATGCAGGAGTCAGTGCCCCTAATCCTCACATTGTTCAAAGGCCAACCGTATATGCAAAAAAAAAAAAAAAAAAAAAAAAATGACAAGAGGACATAGTAAACTATTTAAACATTACTTTAGTATCCATTACCACAACGTTTTTCCAAACTATATATACATATATATGACAAATGTACGTATCAAGTTATTCCCACTTTATAAATGATGGAATGAATTAAATTATCCAATCACTGATTGTGATACCAAAGCTAGTAAGTACAATCTTAAAATAAAATTTAAGGCTGATTGTTGTGTAATTTATACATGACTAAGAGGAATTGCTTTAATTTAAGGCCCAAATATTTCCTAAAAATAAACAAATAAATAAACCAGATTATTGTTCCAAATATACCATGTACTGCCTTAAACCATATAGAAAATAATTTAGCAAGTAGGGTCTTTTTAAAGGGAGGAATGAGGAGATGGAACAGCTCTAAGCAACAGATATTGACTAAATAGGCATTTACTGAGGCTATTAAATCTGAATAAATGAAGCAAAGAGTGAAAGGTCCTGATAATTTAAATAAGCCAACTAAATAGGGTGAATTTCTCAGGGGAAGAAGTGGCAAAAGAAATGATAGGAATCGGAATAGATTTCCCAACTTTACAATTGAACGTATGGTGAAGAATTTCACACACACACAAAATGACGCTTGATTCTTTGACCTGTTCTGAACAGGTTATAGAGGAGTTCCTCTATAACTCAGTATGGTGTGAGGATGAGGGCTGGATTTGTCCTAGCAAATATTTGTCTGAAATTTGAGAACTAGCTTGCTTTGATGTCATCATTGTGCCTTAACAACAGGGGTAAGCCCCTTTGCAAAGGGCAAGAAACATTCTCAGTCAGCTGTGATTCTGGGATACTTTTTTGTGATCTTTGCTAGCTCTCAAATTTAGAGTATAGGAAACTGACAGTTCATTGAAACACAATCCTGAGCATGTGTACATCATCTTCCACTAAAGTATCCTCTTCTAAAATATTTCCTATCTATCATTCACTTTCCCCCCAAATTGTCTCTGTAGCTAATTAAATTTTATCTCTTTAAAAAAGCTTACTTAGTATTTTCAATCGCTTCTAAGAAAAAATCCGTAATACTTAACATCACTCTATTTTGTCTATGATTTAGCCCTAAACGTATCTACGATAAGAATTTCACTCACCAATACATTATTTCCTTGTTTTGATCTGTAAATAATTAATATATGTCTTTGTCACCCTACACGAAGCAAACCCAATCCTTGGGCCTGTTAGCTATGATAAATCCCAAATCACACAATGCACTCTGGATTTATGTTTCTTTCTCTTGCTAAAATTGAAAAAACAGAGTGCATTTTTGGATTTGCTTCACTTTAAGCTTTCTACTTTGGAAAATTGTTAATGGAACATTTGACTTGCTGTGTAAATCACATTCTTGTTTTTTGTTCATTTTTCTGTTTTTGTTTTTATTTTTTATTTTTTTGATGGCTGACCTAAATACTCATTTCATATTATGGAAAGAGAAAAAAACAAGCCAAGTCATTAGTTCAAGCTTATATTACAATGTTGCTAAGTGAGACCAACTATGACATGAATTTTAGGGAATGAAACAAGATGCTTAAATATATGATATGACAGAAGGAAGAAGATCAGTCAGAATTTAGGTTTTGTTTTGTTTTGTTTTGCAAGGGCACACATTACAGAAATTCTCAGTATTAGAGAAAATTTATGTGACATTAGTTACAGGACAGGATCCTAGAGCAACAAAATGGTAGTTGCAGTTTATCAGCTATTGGGTGATCCACTTGAGTTTAGGAAACTTTTAGTGGGGAGGAATAGTTGGAGGTGTGTTTTTCAAGGGTCATAGTGAAACATTTTTAATATTTTAGGGGCTTTAATAGTCATTCCTCTCTACCAGCATTTGCTAAGATCCTTATGCTGAATATCAGTGTCCAGACTCTCACCTATATACAGATTTCCAAGTCTGAAGAACAGGTGAAGTCCAGTTGCACAGGATACGTTTGAGTTTCAAGTAGATCACTAGTTTCATGTGACTGTTCTTTGCTATAAAGTCATTCATCAGGTAGTCGCTATATAAAAGCACCTATGGCTCTGGACAAGATATAATACAGAATTAGGAAGTCAAGGAGCACAATAATCATTAATACACTCAAAGTGCTTCTTTTAGCAACATTGACTCTTCACAATCCTAGTCAGAAAAAAAAAAAATCCTACATCTGAATTTCCCAACTTGGAAAGTGGCATAGTGGCCATGTTTCCAAGTTTTCATCTCTCTCTGTTTAGTTTTTTATCCTCTCAGTTAAGTGTTGTCAAGTACTAAGGATTAGCTATTTAAAAATGTAATAGAAATAAAGGGAAAATTTAAAAAAAAATTCATCCCTGTTAATTAAAAATTTATAATTTTAAACTACAAAAAATGGCTTAAAGGTAATTATATAAAAAGAGAGAGAGAAGAGAGAGAAAACAATTAGTGGCTTTTTGCATTCAGATCTGTGTCTGGAAATCTTAGTCAGAAGTAGAAAAATTGGCTATATGATCCAAAACTTTTGGAAAAGTTGAATTATTTACTATGCTATCTGTTTCTAGATAATCCCAAATGCTCTCAGCTTTATATTTGCAAGCATTGAGGACATCCAGGTCATGGAAGTTGATATATTGTGAGTTTGGAAATGTAAATCCAACAATATGTGCTTTCAAAGATAACCACTGGGTTAGTAGGCTCTGATATGGTCTTTTTCCAATGAAGTACAAGACCTACTTATGTTGTTTTTGAGCTTTTCCTTCAGTAAATCTGCCTAGACCTGTTAGTTATAAACTTTTGTATATTGCAATAAACCTTTACAAGATGGCAGTCCATTATTGGACATGTAATTGCCAGCCTTGCAAGGTGAGAGTTGAGAGAATGATAACCTATGATTTCTGGTCAGTGAATTTTTAATGGCCAAGGAAGTTAAGAATACCTTAGGTCATGGCAGCTCATCCTTCAAATAATTGTCCAAGCTTTATTTGTTCTTTTATTTTTCACTACTGATACAGGATGATAAAGATGATGGAGTTTCTGCATGATGAGCAGTACCATGTATAGCTCTTTGATTACAGTTCTTGTTAATAGCTCTAGATAAAAAGCTTAGTAATACACCAAGTTGAATATACAAAGTCTAGGAGGCTGATTGTTGTTCTTTGTTTTGTTTCATCTTGTTTATTTTCTAGTTATTAATCATTTGCCATTTGACAGAGAAAACCTTATGGCCATCTGAAAATATATGGACGATAGTAAACATATATCCATATCTACTTGAAAGAAGCTATTAATTTGTAAATATCAAGTAGATATTGAAACTTTTGCCCTTGTTCATGCCTACATTTTGCAGCTTTGCCTGGATTACAAATTTGGAATATGGGACATGTGCCAGAAACATCCTAAGTAGTTTTGAGTGAAATGATCCTAGCTGTAGTGATCTTAAGGTATCAGCCAATTTATCTTTGCTTTTGTGTTCAAACAGAATAACTATGTTAATAAATTATGTTCTCTAACTACCTTAGCAAATTATTGTAATCAATAGTTATTATGTAAGTGAGACTATATAATAAACAAAATAGACATGAACAGGCATTTATAGCAATTTAATTTATATTAAAAACCAAACTGATTGTCATTAGTTGTATTTGATAGTCAAGTATATTGAGTCTAGGAAAAAAACATTTTGTAGAGTTATTATGCAAGCCTTTCTGCTTATACATAAGTATATTTTAATGTGAGGATTTCAATATATCTTTGTGGGAGAACAATTCAACTCATAAAAGTACACCCTCGGTCCTTCCCTAAATTAATATCTTTCCTAGGTACAAAATAAGTTCACCTCATCCTGACACCCTCAAAAGGATTAATGCATTCCATTGTCAACTCAAGTCCCAAGTCTCAGCTAAATAATCAACTCAACTAGTCTAATTTAGTTATGAGTGAGAATCCAGGTATGGTTCATACAGAGAGAAAATTCATTGTTATCTATGGACTTGTGAAATTAGAAAACAAGCTATACACTTATAGAATAGAATACATTGTTGGAATGGTCATAGGATAGACATTTCCATTCCAAAAATATAGAAGTAGAAGAAAAAGAGGTCTCAAGTCCCAGGCAAGTCCAAAAACAAGCAGGGCAAATTCAATAAGTTATCAAGGCTTGAAAATAATCGTGGACAGGAGACTTTTGTAGTTCTCCTCAATTTTCTCCACCTGCACTGCATGTCATCTCACTGACCCTGGCCCAGTGTCATTCTGTGGGGAGAACATGGAAATTAGAGAGCTACCAAGTTTCTTGGTCTTTTCTTCTTACCTGCACTATTGCAATACAGATGGTCCCCGACTTAACAAGGGTTCGACATACAATTTTTCAACTTTATACTGGTGCAAAAGTGATACGCATTCTGTAGACATCATAATTGGAAATCTGAATTTTGCTCTTTTCCTGGACTGGTGA
This sequence comes from Puma concolor, assembly GCF_028749965.1. Taxonomy (NCBI): domain Eukaryota; kingdom Metazoa; phylum Chordata; class Mammalia; order Carnivora; family Felidae; genus Puma; species Puma concolor. The sequence goes on from NC_141667.1 coordinate 183,854,174, forward strand.
TATGTGGTATGATCCTCTCTTGTGATGCTGGGCAGCAGCTCCCAGTCAGCCACATGATCACAAGGGTAAATACATGATATACTTACAACCATTCTGTTTTTCTCTTTCAGTACACTATCCAATATATTAAATGAGATATTCAATAGTTTATTATAAAATATGCTTTATGTTACAGGAATTTGCACAACTGTAGGTCAGCATAACTGTTCTGAGTACATTTAAGGTAGTCTGGGCTAAGTTGTGATATTTGGTAGGTTAGGTGTATTAAATGCATTTTTGACTTAACAATATTTTCACATTATGATGGGTAAAGCATAACCTCATCGTAAGTCAAGGAAAACCTGTATTTGTATAATAGCTTGATTATTACTTTTAGTTTGGCTCACTGCCCCAGTTGGCCACCTTGACACCTGGCAGCTTAACAGCTGGCATAAAGCAGAGTAGTTTTACTTTCAGGCTTCCTGTCTTCATGTTTATGTCACAGAAAAAGTATTTTCACTTCAGTGCCCTGGTAAGAGACAGAAATATATTATAAGGGAAAGTTTAAGAAAAAGCAGGATCCATCAACAAACTATGATTCTTTAATTGCAAGTCCTTTTCCAAGTTCACCATGAAACAGGTAATCTTTTTCTGTTTCATCTACCGTAGACTTTGCCTAATATTTTGTTTGTTAAAAGTAAACACTGAAAAATTTACAAGAGTTGTTGAAAAGTTACATATTAAATTCTGAATCCCTGACAACAGCATTCTATGTTTCCTCTAGCTAAAATTAACTATACTTATTTTGCTTCTCCATAGATATGCTCTCAAAATATTCAAAGAAAGGTTTTTCATATAATTATTTTTGGTTTTGTTTATGTGTGATTGTGTATGCATGAATGCTTACATCTATATGTTCATGTGAACAAGAAGATATACAGACAATAAACCAAAAGGGCTATATATAGAAATTTCCAGATTTATATTTTTAAATAACTAAGATTAATATATTAGAGGAGGGAAACAGCTAGATTGATTATTTCAAGTTGGGACAGGAAATAATAAATATTATATGGCAGATCTGATTAAAATACAAACTGAAAAATATGCTTATCAAAATTAAAAACTCCATGAGTAGACTAGATACCAGATTTAATAACTGAAGAAAATTGGTGAATTGAAGACAGATCAGAAGAAAGGAAAAAGATAAGAGAACACCTAAAAAAAGTCATAAAATACATCAATCATACATTTTCAAACCCTCACAAACCCTGGGAAAATGAAGAGAGATCTATAAAGCAGCCAGTAAGATGGGGAAAGGATCTGTTTTATCTTATCTTCAAAGAAGAACAATCACACTTATACACAGAGAAGCAATAATCACACGTTGTAATTAAGAGTAACAGTTGACTTTTAAGCAAAAAATTTGAAAGCTGTAAGTATTCATTAATAATAGAAAACCAAAAGGGGGCCTGGGTGGCTCAGTCAGTTAAGTGCCTGACTTCGGCTCAGGTCATGATCTCACGGTTCCTGGGTTAGAGACCCGCGACGGGCTCTGTGCTGACAGCTCAGAACCTGAAGCTTGCTTCAGATATCCTGTCTCCTTCTCTCTCTGCCCCTCCCCCACTCACTCTCTGTCTCTCAAAAATGAATAAACATTAAAAAAAATTAAAAAATAATAGAAAACCAAGTGCAAATGAAGAAGGTATTTTGTCCCAAGTACAAGCAGTAAGAGGGTCCACTATAATCAATTTAATTTTTTTGTAATGTTTATTTTTGTGTGTGTGTGAGAGAGAGAGAGAGAGAGAGACTGTGAGTAAGGGAAGGGCAGAGAGAAGAGGGAGACAGATTCCAAAGCAGGCTCCAGTCTCTGAACTGTCAGCACAGAGCCCGAGGCAGGGCTCGAACTCATGAACCGTGAGATCGTGACCTGAGCCAAAGTTGGCCACTTAACCAACTAAGCCATCTAGGCGCCCCTGTAATTAATTTAAATACATAATAAAACTGAGTAGAAATGAGCCTGCCCTGTATTATGCACTGGCATTTCTAAATAGCATCAATGATAAAGCATACCTTCCTACCTTGGTTGGTTATTTGGATCCTCCCCACTGTTTCAGAATACTGCAAAAAAAATGTGTTGGTTTAGAATTATAAGCTCCATAAAAATCCTCTTCAAGAATGAAGGTGGATACCTAGGCATTTTTGAAGATTCCCCTTGTGTCCTACAAACTTCCTAACCACACTTATTAGTTATGGCAGCTTTATTTCTTTGTTTTAATTTCTTTCTTTCATTGCTTTGTCTTACTGTGGTGGTTAAATCTTCCAATAAAATGCTGAAGAGAAATAGTAGATGGACACCCTTGCCTATTCCTTGATTTTAGGTGGAAAAGTGCCAGTCTTTTACCATTAAATATAATGTTAGCTGCCTTGTAATAGTTTGAAGAAGTTTCCTTTTAAGAATGGATTTAAAACAAAATAAAACCAAACCAAACATCTGACAATACCAAATGTTGGCAAGGATGTACTGGTCACACATTTCAATGTGCATACCCCCTTTGAAAAGTTTTTTTGGAAGCATCTAGTGATGCTGAAAACAATTTCTAAACCAAATTATATTCACATATGTACCAAAAGATACCTACAACAGTATCAGTAGCAGTAGCAATATTATTTGTGAAAGTTCCAAGCTGGAAAATTGAAATATCAATCCATAAGTTGCAATTAATTGGGATATATTTACCCAAATGAATAACATACAGAAATTAAAATGGCATAGCTAAAGCTACAGTCAATGGCATTCAGAAATCTCATAAAAGTAATGCTGAGCAAAAGAAGCAAAACCTGAAAGACTACATATAATACAATTAACTTATATAAATTTAACACATAAGCAAAACCACTCTGGATTGATTTGTTAGAAATAATAGTGCTTAACTTGGGTATGAAGGCAGCTTTTGACATAGATTATGTTCGTTTACTCACTAGGATTATTTAAAATATACAAATCTCGGGGCTCCTGGGTGGCTCAGTGAGTTGGACATCTGACTTCAGCTCAGGTCATGATCTCGCGGTCTGTGAGTTCGAGCTCTGCATTGGGCTTTGTGCTGATAGCTCGGATTCTGGAGCCTGCTTCGGATTCTATGTCTCTCTCTCTCTCTGCCCCTCCCCTGCTCATACTCTGTCTCTCTCTCTGTCTGTCAAAAATAAGTAAACATTAAAAAAATTTTTAAATATACAAACCTCTCTGCATACATGTTTTGCTAAGTTGAAAAAAATAAGAAAATTTGTGCAAATAGAAATATTCTATAATACAATTTGGACCACCTTTAGCTTCTTTGCATCTGAGAATGAAACATAGGTCACCAGGACTTCTGGCGCCATCCAAGGAAATTTGGCCAGGGTTCTCATGGTTGTACTGTCTGCTCAAACCGGCATGGTCTGAACCAGAAAAAAAGTGCCACAGTATATGCCATCAGTTCTTCTGTCAGTACACAAAGGATATAGACTTCATTAAATTGAATTAGGAGAACTTCCTTGAATGGGTCATCCAAGATACTTATTTCAAATGTAGAATTCCAAGATACCTACCTTAATGCTAAATCATTGTACATAAAGTTAAAATATCTCAAGTATTAAATAAATAAATAGATAAATAAATAAATAAATAAATAAATAAAAGAAATTTGGACCTAGAAACCAACATCTATTTCCCCCTCTATCTTCCTGCAATTAATTCAAGAACATTGAGTTCAAAAACATGCAGTAAAGGGAGGATAAAAATGAATTTAGAACAACAGAATAATTAGCTTTGTGTTTCAAATTCGATTTTTACACTTAAGGCACGGACAATAACTTCAAAATGAAAGACTTCATCTTCAAGACTCTGCTATTTTAAAGAACGAAAGACAAAGTTTTGAAGGACACCAAGCTTAATATGTTTGTCATTAAAAGAAACAGGAACAGAGAACTGAGAACAGAGAACAGAGAACAGAGAAGGACTGCATTTCCTTTCTCCCACAGTCTTGTTAAAGATTACCCATATGTGTACCTTTCTAATGGGGGATATGCTCAATGAAACCCCTAAAGAAATCCACTATATAAGAACGGTAAACTAGCTTTAATGGAGAAATGGTAGTAAGAATAAGCACCTCAGCATAAGGCTTAAGACTTGAGAAACCCTCTCCAGCTAAGTATCTTGGGACCAACCCAAGAAAGAGTTTTGGAAAGAATTTCAGTTTGCATCATTTCTTACTTTTATCTGAATATTTGTAAAGTACTATATATATGACAAAGAGCAAGCAGACCTGAAAAATACTTGGCACTTGAAATAATCTAAATTTCCTAGGTGGCTAGGATGTTCATGGGTCTAAACTCTTATCAGATGGAACAAAGAAAGAAGCTTATGATGAATAACAAGATGAGATAAAGTGTGTTTCTGAAAATGCTTGCAGATGAATAGACCAAATTAGCTCCTACTACCTATTCCACACCAAAATCTGGATGCTATGTCAACTGGACTTTAGAAGTCATAGGAGAAATAATATGTAGAAGACAGAGCCCTGTATTTATTAGGTTAATTGAAAAATTGAAAAATTTTTGAAAAATTATTCAATTGAAAATGGAAAAACTGAAAAATTATTGAATTTTGAAAAATTGTTTCAAATTATTGAAAAATTATTCAATTCATTAACATTATCTCAAATGATTAAATTATGCTACTAGGACCAGAAGACTAGGGCATGAGATAGTATTTTGTTTGTTTTCTAGAAAAAAAATTATAACTTTACACACTTCATTTCTAATTATGAAATTTTATCTGGCTCCTCATTAAATAATGATTATTTGTTTAATATCTTGTACTTAGTGGACTCCTATAGCCAGAGAAGCTCAAAGGTCCTTTAGAGTCCAATGATTTTTAAAAGGAACTAAGGCTGAATTTACTGAGGGGAAAAAATTACCCTACCATTATCCATACATTTCAAAAGAGATCTTCTCCAGTTTCCAAATTGTAGTCACTTAAGCCTTTTAGCTAATTTACTTGTGTCTTTGTTCCTCTGCTCATTGTATGATCTTAGTCATAAATAGATTTTAAAATTTAAATTTTCTATTCAAATTAATGATTGACATTTAACTTACCAAAATTTTAGTGAAGTATCTCATGTTCAGCCTATTCAAATCATCCAAAATATGTCCTGATAGTTTCACAATTTATTTCTTAAAAATTTCCTGAGAAAGAAACAGGAAAGTGTGTTCACATCAAAGTATCTACTGCTCATGTCAAAACTATCAACTGAAATATTTTCAGGTAATATGCTTCAGAGTTTATTGATACATACCTATACTGTAGAGAAAAATAAGATGAATATAATGCTTTGACACCTCTTAAATAACACACATTTTGGCCACTTGATGTTTTGCTAATCTAATGCAAGTCTTGGAAAATCATGATATTTTGAATTATTTACCATCTATATGATAAAGAAGATTTCACATTTCTGAGTGATTTTAGTTATAAAATAACTGACAAATAAATGACCAGTAGGAAGACATAAGTAGTAGCCAGTTGACTAAGATAAATACATAAAATCAACTTTGATGCCATTTGCAGATAACCAATGAAACAAAGTATTTTGTATCAAACTGCTATACATTAACCTGGAATAACATAATGAAAGTTAATAAGGTGGGAATAGTAACTAACTGGAATATCAAAAACTTCAAGCCTGAATGTAGATATCTAAGTAAACTCACAAGTAGGAAAATAGAAATATTTCAGTCTTTGAATGCCAGTTTAATATACTTATTGACATTAAGCATAAAATGAATGTTTTTCTTTACAAATCATAACCTAACAACACACACTTATAGAAGAAATGTCAGAAGGCACTATGGCTTTTTATATCCACACTTTAATAAGATAATAAATATATCCTATAATAGAGTAGAAGAGGTCTTATCCAGCCATATATCTTTAGAAATACTTTTAAATTTTTATTGTAACAAAAGTAATGAGTGAAACTGGTAGTGTGGACTCATCTTACTTAGGTTTTATTTTCAGCATTTTCTGAAAAAAAATTTATTAAAAAAAGAATAATGAAAGTCAACAAGAATGATTTTTTGAAAATTGCTAACTATAACGTACTGTGGAAAATATACTGTAGAAATATTTGACTTAATATGACTTAAAATGAAATTGTAATTACTATGACCAAATAAAAGAACAATGATTGTGTCAAATCAATGGGGGAAAAGGCTATAATAAAAAAGGAAAATGTTTTTTCAAGGGGAGAATAATAATATTAAGTTTACATGCTATTAAATTAGATAGGAAGGATAAAGTAGATTAACTATTAAAGAATTAGAACAAGCATATGCAAATATAGAGTTGATTTACAGAATGGTCTGATAAAGTTTTGTCTTCATCCCTGAGGATGTCTGGGGGTCCAGTTTTTAACTATTTGCTAAGATACGGGCCTCAGGATCTTTGTTTTGGTGTTCAAGGTTCAAATATCCCGTGGTGATCTGTTTCATTACTAATGGTTTGCTGCAGGCCTAACTGCTTTGATGAACTTAGCTGTATCAAGTAACCAAGGGACTATAGTTTCCTGAGAGCTTCTACAATTCTCGGTCTTAGTCCTCAGTGCTTGCCAGCACTCTATTCCTCTTGTAAAACCGTCACTTTGCTTTTAAATAAAAGCCTTTTGTGAGTATATGCTAGAAATTCCAGGGAATCTTTTCAAATATCTAAGGAAATCTTTGCAGCATATAAGAGCAAATAACCAATGAATCAGAGGGAAGACAAAGTAACAACAGAAGATCTCAGTAATTCAAAAAGAAGACAATATAGAAAGAGTAAACTGTAAATCAAAAAAAGGGCAAAACAAAGAATGCAGATAGCAAATGCTAGAAACTCCTCCAGATATTAGAATAATCATTGTAAATGTAAATATGTGGAAACACAGCTAAATACACTTCAGATTCTTGTTTTTCACTTATCTTTTTGTTTTAAACGTTGCTTAAAAACCTTTCCAGGGGTGCCTGGATGGCTCAGTCAGTTGAGCGTCTGACTTTGGCTCAGGTCATGATCTCACTATTTGTGGGTTTGAGCCCCACGTGGGGTTCTGTGCTGACAGCTCAGAGCCTGGAGATTTCTTCAGATTCTGTGTCTCCCTCTCTCTTTGCCCCTCCCCCTCTTGCACTCTATCTCTGTCTCTCAAAAATAAATAAATGTTAAAAAAAAATTTTTTAAAAACTTTCCAAATGCTTAAATTTCATTTGAAACAGATATTTTAGAATAAAATATTTTGTCTCTAAAATAAAATAAAATGTATTTACAATATATTTTTCTTTGGTTAATGCTGGAATGTTGGCCTAAAAAGGGACAGTCAACATGTTTTCTCAACCCACAGCTTTACCATCTATGATTATAGCTGCTGAAAAAGATGAGTTTGACATTTCAGTGAGTATTCTGACTCATGAACAAGGAAGCTAGTCCAAATAAACTGGGTCAGCTGTAACTAAGAAAGGAAAATATGACAAAGACCATCTATCTCTCAGCTTTATGTTAATCATTTGACTCATTGTTTCTTATACCACAGACATTTTAAATAGTATTATGTGCCATTTAAAATATGGCATCATTTTGAAACCAATCACTCTGAGTTTAAAGGAAAAAAATACTTGAATCTTTTAAAGGTAAGCATGATGATCTTTTCTAGAGCTGAAAGTCATTTGAAAAAGTCATGGAGTCTCTCACAGGGTAAATCTTTGTATTTCATTGGTTGGATAAGGGTACATGATGGCTGGGAAATTGAAAAGGCCTTGTGTAGTTGACATTAGTAAATGCCTGCCAGATGAAAAGCTAGTAAAAAAAGTCTTGCCAATATACTTTTAAATGATAGAGTAAATCTTAAAACTTCAGTGAAACAAAGTTTTTAGCTGAAAACATGAAGACTGAGTTAGCATCTTGTCTTCAGGTTGTACTTTTGACTTACAAATGCACATACAGATGTGACTAAACTTTTTGCCGACATCAGTTGAGAATAAGTGCAAACTAACCATCATAAAAGATAATTTATGGAAATGCTTGGCAAAAAAAATACCAATATTACTGAAATATGCAAAGTGCTGAAAAACCCTTTTGCACAGTCATTTTTTTTATATTGAAATAATTGTATTGATGTTTGCACTTTTGATGCAGAAATGATAGTAAGTAACACTTCTGGTTTCTTATCAAGATATACACACCAAACGATACCAATAGTGATCTTTCCTCATCATTATACACAGTTTAAAAAATGTCAGCTTCAAGCAAGTATTAGAATTGCAGAAACTTGTAGTACCTTTCGAACATTTCAAGTTTCTCTGATAGTAAGATGGAGATATTATTAATTCCAATTTTTTAATATGAAAAATAAAATGTGTCAATATTAGGAAGATCTGTAGAATTCATTGAACAAATATGATACAAAATCAAATATGGGTAAAATACCCATTCAAAGGTAAACTAACTAATATTACAATACAAAAGTGTAAAAGATTCATTGATATGGATTCAGATTCTACATTACGATTAATTTTTAAGAAACTACCACTGGTCAAGATGGAATATAGTATCAAAAATAGCTACAATTATCTGAAAAAGACTACTAAAATACTTCTATTTTTTTCCAACATAATTTTTGTGTGAGGCCAACTTTTCCTTATATTCTTCAAGCAGAAAAACTTATTGCAAGAGATTGAATGCAAGAATAGAAATGATAGTCCAGATCTTTTCTGTTAATGTGTAAACCAATGGTATTCTTCTAATTACTTATTTAGGATAATATTATTTTCAATAAAATGCATTAACATATAATAGTATCTTATTATAATTGTTATTATTATTAAGTAAATTGATAAGCAAGTATTTTGAAATATCTTAATTTTAATTTCTAAGAGTATTGATAAATATAGACCATATAAAATATCTGAGGAGATTTTTAATCATTTTTAAAATTATACAGATGGGCTAGGATCAAAAAGATTGGTACTTGCACTTGTTAACAGAGATCAATATATAAGAATGTTCAAAAAAGGAATTACTATTGTAACAGATTGTAAACAATTAAATACATTTTAAGTAATAAATGGGCAAAAGAATTATGTTGTATTAATTTATGGTATTTATTTTATCATATGACTATTTACAGAAAAATTTAAATTTAATAAACTGTGATCACAATGCAAATCCTCTAACATGAGCTCATATGAAATTTTAGCCCTGCATGGCTATAGGACAGCTCTGATTTTTTTTTTTCTTGAAAGGCATATTTATTTCTCTACTATGTTGGTTCTAGATTATTCTCTGTCTCCACAACAGAATATGAATCCCTCCTTTAATTTTAAATCTTTCTGATGTTCATGTTGATAAATTTTAGAGTGTAAAGACACTCTCCTTCTATGTTCTCAGTTACTAAGATCTGATTTGTCCTGATCTGATGCTGCTCTGATATTGCACACTTTAGATATTAAAGAATTTCACACCCCCCCACTGAGATTTGGACAAGGTGCTCTTTTCAACCACTTCATAGCTGAGAATGGCTTTTCTTCCTTTTTGTTGCATTGAAGGAGTAACTATAACATTTACAGGGACTTTAAAGATCTTTTGGATAAATATATATAATATATGTAGGTATATTTTCAGGTTTCATTCATATATGTGTGTATTAATATATGAGAACATATGTATATGTGTGTATGACATATACACATATATATATGTCTATAACATAAGCATATATATATGCATATATATATATTATAGACATGTATAGAACTAACTGAAAACTGAAAATGTCCTTTTCAATTGTCAAGATATCTTGACTTTCTGTTATATCCACTGTGAACTCTAGACATTATTTAAGTTACAGATTAAAAGGATTTTGCTTTACTGTCATTTAAATTATTTTGAAATATAAAGACAATTCTGTACACTGCATTTAGAAAGAACTTCAAATAAAGTAATTCTATGTCCACTGAAAAAATACAAATAGTATTCTAATTTCAGAACCACTGATTCTTTTTTTAATCATATGCATTTTATTCCAAATATAGTATAGTCCTATACAGATTTGATTTCAAAATAAGAATGTAATATTAACAAGACATGAGTTGGGTTGCAAAATGACTCATCAAAAAATATTATTGTTGAAAATGAATTTGTTTTTAACAGAAACATTGATAAATGTTCTTTAGATTTTTAACTTTGATATGCAATATTTTTATAGAAAATTTGTTAATTTTTTATATAAGGAGCATCTTTATAAAATAAAATTCAGCATAATATAATGACAAATGGAGAAATATAAAATATAAAGAACATTTAATATGACTTTTTTTATTGAATTCAGAGAGTGCTAGGGACATTCAATCAAATGGTTTTGCATTCTGGTGACATAGCTTTGAAATAAAATTTCAGTGGACATAATAAATATGTTTCTCAACTTTTTCTCTATTTTTTTAAAGTCAGGGAATTTTTAATATTTTATCCATGAATAAAAAATGCATTTTATTCTTTAAATTACACTAAAATCAAACAATCTATTAAGTTCTGATCCTGTCAGTTGGTACTTTCTAGACCATGGAAAGGAGAAAACACATAAGAGTCAGGGAAATCACAACTTGAAACATTAACCACAGAATTAGAGCTCAAAAAAGTAGCAATGGCCCCTCTCATGTTTCTCCACAGCTTTTTGACATAATGCCCCAATACTATACCACAGTCAGCCTCAGACTCTAATAATGTTACTAACTGTATTGATTCCTTGACATTTGTAATTTGTTGTGCAAACTATTTGTCTTCTACTCCAAATGCCTTTATATTACCTTATTCCTTTTAAAAAAAATTTTCACTTCCTATTTAAGCTTTCTGGTTATAAAAGTAGTGTGTATTCACTATAAGAAAATAAACAAATATTACTATAACCCAACACACAAGGTAAAACCTAAATAAATTATAATGCATATGGCTTCAGGCATAGAATAGAAGGTTCAAGATGAATAGCTCAGGAGCTTGATTCCCTGGTTTCAAATCCTCTCTTTGCTAGTCTTTAATGTGTATTCTAGAACAAGGTCAATAAGCTTTCTGGGTTTCAGTTTCTACGGGAATTAAATGGTACAGATCTCATAGGGCTGATATAAGGCTTAAAATAATTAACAATTTATTAGTAATAGTGACCTCATAAGTCTGAAGATGTCTAAGATTAAATTTATCTGTTGTAAAGATGAAATTAACCTGAGAGTACTATTTAACATCCATTATACATTTGCTTTATAGAGTAGCAGTAAAATGGTGTGCTGTTACCACTCTATCTCATATTATGTATATTTAGCAACTGCTGTTTCATTTAGCATAAACATCTCCCTATACAGTAAATATTTCTCCATGTACAGTAAAAATTGTGGGTAACTTGTTCCGTAAGTGTTCCGCAAGAACAGCAAACCTTTCTAATAAATTTTAACTCGATAAATGAGAGATGTCTTGCAATATAAGTAGTACCTGACACCAAATGTCACATGATCACAACTGAGCCAATGGTTCTTGAAATTCAGTTTGATACACAAGTGCTTTGACTTACAAGCACGTTTCCAGAACGATTTATTCTCCCCAACCAAAGTTTTACTATATTCATAATTATTGCTTTTTTAAAATAAATCTCTACTATCCTATTGTATGAACACAATGTAATTTAATCAAGCAGTCTGATATTTTGGGATATGTATATTGTTTCCATTTTTAGTTTTGGAAAGAAGGTCAAATTTAGCACTCTTTTACACATGTTTAATGCTAAGCTGTTTTATTCCTTAAAATGCTTTTCTGGTATCAGAATTACTAGAATTAGAGGTATTTAACTCATTCATTCAAACAATATTTGGTGCATGTCTGTATGGGGCCTGGCATTCATCTCAGAACACTGGCACTTACTGCCAGGTTTCCTGTCCCTGTAGAGATTGTATTCTGTACAGAATAATTTATGTTTTTGATACACAGTGTCAAATTCCCTTATTGACAAAGCTGGTCATCTTCTCCCCAACAATTTATGAAATACTAGTCCTTAAACTTTAGCCAATTGTGAATAATCTAAACAAGTAAGTGGCAATTTAAGAAGCCAACAACAACAACAAAAATAGAAAATGTGCAATTTAACATGAGAAAAATAATATGAAATTTTTTGCTTTACTTCTATTGAGATTTATCTTAAATATATATTTTAATTAAGTGTTAATATTAAATAGCTCCTGCATCTACCAGTATCTCTCAATCATCTATTATCTATCTATCTCTCCCCTGTCCACTTTTCAGTTGTACTATACATAGTGGAGAGTCTAGCTGCCAGTTTGGGTACATGGAATGAAGCGCATTTCTGAACTTCTTGTCATATATAAGTAGGCATATGATAGAGTTCTGGATAACAAGATATAAACTGATTAGATCTTCAAGTGAAAATAATTTCTTAATTTTTTACCTTTACAAGTATTCTATTTGTAATATTCTACTTTATTCCAGTTTCAGACTCCATCTTTTCAGTTTTGCCAGTTGTTTTAGTCTGTATTTACTGATGTACAAAACAAGTACTTCTCATGTGTTTAAATGCACCAAATGAACCCAGCAATGCTGATTGATAGCACGGTTAGAGTAAGAGCAATTGATTTCAGTCTTGACTACTATTTAGTTGTTATGTGACCTTGGAAAAGTTATTTAACATCTTTGAATTTCAAATTCTTCATCTGTAAAAGAGTGATAGTAATAGCCATATCACATATATCATATGATTAATGTCAAGTTGGAAAACAGAAACTATATGTTGAATCCTGAGAATACTGTCTCAATGATTTCTTTCATTATTGTTGTAATTACTACTATTAACATTTTAACTAGAATGCCCCAAGCTTTTGATCACAAAGCAAAGCCATATTACCTGTCCTTTTTGTGCCTAAATTATGGTGGCCTCAGGAAATTTATTGTTGGAAATTAGACATTCCTTAATGTGTCCTTCCCATTCTTATGAGAGTTCACAATGAAGTGTCTCATGTATGCTCACAAAAGAAAACAAAAAACAAACAAACAAACAAAAAACAAAACACAAAACAAACCCTGTCACTTATTTGGGAAGACTTCATGGTGCCACTGTTATTGACATAATAGCATTCATGTACAGTCTACTTTTACTGATGATACAAAAATTTCTATGTATTCTTGGAATCAAAACATTGATAACTTCTATGGAAAGTTAGGAAAAATGGCCTTATCTCTGATACTCTGCAAAATGTTATCATTGTAGCCCTGCATATAAAAGTTTACACCAAGATACCCTTGCCATATTAGCTCCATAAGTTACCAGCTTTCACCAACATCTTTCCATTAAGTTTTGTTTTGTTTTTTTTTTTTTGTTTTCTATCTCTAAACACAGGAACAAACTTTAAATTTAAGCAGGTAAGAATACAGTCATAATAAAACAATCTTCATTGTCTGATATCACATATCTCCTCTACCCACCCCAAAAATAATGGGTATAAAGCAACCCAAAACAACCCCATACTTTATTATTATTATATGATTACTACAACTATTCAGAACATAAATCAAAAATTGGGAAACAAGAAACTGGGATTCATAAATATTCAAAATAATTGTTGGGCCAGTGAAATACAAGTCAAAATGTGTGTTAGAAGCTGGGAAGCCAAAAACGTTAAAATTCTACCTGAAATATGCTACTTTTCCTTGTAAAGTAAGAAATACTATCAACAAAAGCATGTTTGAGTTTTATGCTTTGAAAAAATAAGATTTAAAATGTTCTTCATGGTATCCAATAGCACAGAAGCCTAACAATAAAGAGAATTATCATGCCTAAAAATATTCATATTTTTATAATGGGAAAAGACAGAAAAAGTCATCACCTTTATTCTGATTTTGACATGGTGGCATGCAAGTTAAAGACATATATTCTAACAATAGATTTAAAGTGTTTAGTATGTGTTGATAATACAAGATAACCATTTTCTCTTTTATGCCTTATATTTATGATTATTATATTGTGAGCAATGTCTTATCCAACGAAGAGTTAAATGAATATGAATCAGGAACATAAGTCAGATAACATTCATTTGTATAATTCTGTTAAAGAATAAAAACAATTTCAAATATTACAATAGATGAATACAAACAGTTTACATATGACATCGTGCACTTTCTATGATCTTAGAATTTCTAAAATACTTACACTTTCTCATGCTATTATCTCAGTTATTGTAGAAGAGACATGCTATTGACAGGTTTTGGATAATTATTTCCATTTTACATTGAGATAAATTGTGACATTGAAATACCTCATGGATTTTCTTAACAGTATATTATTTCAATGATTTGGACCAATGAAACAATGATGTAGGGATATGACTGAGGTAGTGGTATGAAAGAAATAGACATGAAATAGACAATAATACATGACCCATAGAAAGAATACAGGCTTTTAAGTGAGAGTCTCTTGTTTTTAATTTCAGTGATCTATAATGTGTGAAAATAAATCTTTCAGACTCAGCTTTCTCATTAATAAAAGTCAGATAATACACAGTCTCCAATTGGTCTTCTGTGAAGATTTAAAATAAAAATTTAAAAAAAACAAGAAAAACTATATAAAATTCCATTCAAGTTCTTAGCACATGGTATAAAAGTTCACTCATTAGTTTTCCATTGCCATTTTATTTATGTTAGCCACAACTACATTTATATTAATCACTTTCCCCAGCCCTCCCCACACCTACACCTCCCCCCACACACAGCTTATTTGATCTTTTAAATATTACATAAATAATTAAGGTCTCAGAAAGCTATCTTTGTTATAAATAGCTTTCTCTTCTGATTTTTTTAAGAAAGCTCTCAAGCTATTAAGTCCAACTTAAATCCATGCTTTTTGAAATGGACATTGTGTCTAATATTTAAATAATAAATACATATGTTTTCATTCCTTCTAGTATAATGGATATTTAATGATGGAGAAATCCAGTTTTGTAATGTTTATTTACTTGAGAGAGAGGGGGAGACTAAGAGAGCAGGCGGAGGAGGGGCAGAGAGAGAGGGAGAGAGAAAAAAACAAGCAGGCTCCACACTGTCAACACACAGCCTAACCCAGGGCTCAACCCCCACCAACCATGAGATCATGACTTGAGCTGAAATCAAAAGTTGGAGTCTTAACTGATGGAGCCAACCAGGTGCCCGGAGAGATCTAATTTAAATACTGTAGAGTGTTGGCAGGGGGGTGGGGGGGGTGGGGGGGCAGGCCCCTTTGGCAGGGTAGGTGTGGTCTTCTGTGGCTGGAGGGCAGAGTCTGATGTCCAGCACCTGGGGATGTGGGTCAGGGTGGACATGCACCAGATTTTGAGTGGGGGTCATCAGCTTCCTCTGAAAAAAGATTAGGTACAACATGAAGCAGAATGGTGCAAACGGGAAGAGCATGAGCTCTGACATCAGACAGGGGGACAGAGAACTTCTAGTTGTCCAAGAGAAGTAGTCTGCAGAAATCTTTACCACCTTGGAGTAATAAAGAGAAGAAAGAGGGACATCTGGGTGGCTCAGTAAGTTAAGCGACCCACTTCTACTCAGGTCATGATCTCGTGGTTCATGGGTTCGAGCCCTGCGTCCAGCTCTGTGCTGACAGTTTAGAGCCTGGAGCCTGCTTAGGATTCTGTGTCTTTGTCTCTCTCTACCCCTCCTGCACTTGCTCTCTTTCTCTCTCATCAATAAACATTAAAATTTTTTAATTAAAAAAATAAAGAGAAGATAGAGTATAAATAAAGTATTCTAACCCCATGGGGGAAAAAGTCAACTCCATAAAACTGTGGAGGAAAAAAGAGATGTGTCAAAAGGAATCATCTATAGAAAGAAGATTGCAATCTGTCAGAATGTGGTTCCAAAAATTTTAAGAAAAGTGAGCATTTTAAATGTACCTAGTATCCATTTGCAAGAGGAAACATAGCTCAATCCTCAGGAAAGAAGCATGGCTACATGCAGTCACTGCCCTACGTGGACGCAATATGCATATATGAAGGAAGACTGTTTTCTGGGAAATTATGGAAAATCCAGATTGAACAGAGTTAGTTCAAAGAGGCAGGATTTCAATCACAGGGGCTGGCTTTCTCTCTTCTGCATTTTGGAAACTTTTGCCAGCTCATTCTTAAGACAAGGAGCCCAGAAGGGAATTAGAATGATGGAGATGCTGCTAAAGGAACAGTGTAGTGCCCCCTTACCTGAATACCAATCAGCAGGGAGCTGTATTGTGCTACTTTTGCTCCAGAATCACTTCTTGGCCACAACCCATCACTGATGCAGGTTTCAAAATACAAATTTAAGGATGGTGCCGGCAGCTTACAGAAGAGGACATGAAATGCACATCAAATGATATATTCCCCTGGGAGCATGCCGCAGACAGAGGAACTCATGGACGTGAGACTTCTAACTGGATTTTTATCACATAGTCTTTTTATGATTACAAATGAAGGAAAAAAAGGAAGAATAAGGTGACATCTGCCATTCTTCAGGATGTCCTGCTGATTGATTGGTGACGGTGTCAGGGAAGCCAAGGACTGGACGCCTGGCGAGTGGTGCTTGTGCCCATATGTCATCAGCATCATTGCTTATAGAATTCATGAGAAGATTCTAGGATGGATAAAGTAGTTAAACCGGATACCTGATGCATACGTGACCTACAACAGAAAAGAATGAATGTACCAGGCCTGTGTTGAAGCTAAGTCACATTTTTTTTTAACGTTTATTTATTTTTGAGACAGAGAGAGACAGAGCATGAACAGGGGAGGGGCAGAGAGAGAGGGAGACACAGAATCTGAAACAGGCTCCAGGCTCTGAGCTGTCAGCACAGAGCCCAACACGGGGCTCGAACATACGGACCATGAGATAGATCATGACCTGAGCCGAAGTCGGACGCTTAACCGACCAAGCCACCCAGGCGCCCCAAAGCTAAGTCACATTTGGAGTAATGTTTGAGTCTCAGAAATGGGGAGCATTAGAAGTCTACCCATAGGTACTACTTACCTGCCACTAGTATAGCTTTTATAATGTGACATGTCAACCACATGATTTGATCTTCTGAAAGAACATGGAATAGTGTGGGAAGGCAGGTGTGACTTTGGCATTGTGTGATGTGGAGCGCACCATGAACCTCTCTGTGTTTCACTGGCAAATGCGGATTCCAGGGCACAGGTGTTCTGTGTCATGATGATTAAACAAGGAAAGGGAGTTTAGTGTGAAAAGCATAGGTTTGGGAGTTTGACAGACCAAGTGTTGCCACCCACTAGCTCAGTGATCGATAATCTCGAATTTTCAATCCTTCTGAAGCTCCTTTTCTTTGTACAGAAACCCTTTTGGGGTTACAAAATTAACTTTGTGGGGTTGTCTGACTTATTTGAGATTGTACATATAGAGTACCTACTACTTTCCTTGTTGCATGGAAGTCTAGTACATAGAAGCCATTGTTATATAAAACCATTTTGAAAATGTGCTTCTCAAATGTAAGATAGTAATACTTTGCAAATTAGGTGACAGTAGTTTGCAATTCGCATGTTTGGAAGCCAAAATACAAATGCACACTACTTAACAGAAAACTTGACGAGAGGCAATAATTTGGAATTCATATACTTAAGATAAAAATTGGGCCATTACTGGAAAGTCTTGCAGAAATTGTTCTTTTTTTATTTGAAAAAATTTCCACTTCGTGCAGTGATAAATTTCAAATCAGTTTTGTTTTTTTCTATACAAGCCTGCCACTGTGAACCTCTTCTTACTGTATTTGAGCTGTTTGTGCTGCTTGGGTTTTGTCTCAGGATAACCTCTCGTTTTCTTAGTGTTTCATTCCTCAGGTGTGTTGGAGCAAAATGAATGGTAGAAATCAAAACACACTTTGACTTCTTTTATCAGTTTGTAAATGGCATTTGGTAGGCTTTTGGAATAATAGCCCATTTCAAAAAATAAGAGACAATGTATATTATCACAGAGGTGAGAGATTAGAAATCCGTATTTGGAGGTTGACATTGAAATAAACTTAATGTTTCTCACTCAACAACCTGCATCCTCTGAAGCTAGGAGTTCTCAGCCTTGGGTGTTCATTGGAACCATTTAGGGAGCTTTATGCACTGCTGCTGCCCAGGGTACATCCCAGAGCATACATCAGAATCTCTGGGGGTGGCCTCCAGACATGTGTATTTTCTTCTTCTTCTTCTTCTTCTTCTTCTTCTTCTTCTTCTTCTTCTTCTTCTTCTTCTTCTTCTTCTCCTCCTCCTCCTCCTCCTCCTCCTCTTCCCCCTCCTCCTCCTCCTCCTCCTTCTTCTTCTTCTTCTTCTTCTTCTTCTTCTTCTTCTTCTTCTTCTTCTTCTTCATCTTCTTCTCCATCTCCTCCTTCTCCTTCTTTTTCTTCTTCTAGTGTTCATTTATTTTTGAGAGAGAGAGTGAGTGAGTGCATGCAAGGGAGGGGCAAAGAGAGAGGAAGACAGAGAATCCGAAGCAGGCTCTGTGCTGTCAGTGCAAAGTCCAACGTGGGGCTCAAACCCAGGAACTGTGAATTCATGACCTAGCAGAAGTTGGACACCCAACCGACTGAACCACCTAGGCACCCCCAGGTATCCGTATTTTTTAAAGTTCCATAGGTGGTTCTGAGGGTAGCTAGGAATGAGAACACTAGAGTGAATTCTAGGTGATTTGCAGACATTATCTGATTTCTTTCTTAACATGTCTGAAGTAGGAAAGGATCTTTGTAGCAAGAATTTTTGTTAGAGTGAAGCACAACGAGGCTGAATTTTTGCCTTAATTCCTTAAAGCTGGAGTGGACAATGCAAATGACTTTGGGGACCTGGCAGGTGATCTGATGCGTCAGGCAGGCTGGTGGCCACTGGGGAGGCCCTGGAAATTCACACCTGTGTAAAAAGGTGGACAGCTGCTGCCAGGATCCCTCGCACTGTTGCCATGTGGCTGGTTTTTCTAGTTATTCCAATTTTCAGATTTGAAAGAAAAGGTTTTTTTAAAGAAAAGAATTATCCCAATTTTTACATGTTGGCAATAATTCAGAGTTGTTTAAAACATTGTGCCGGCCAAACAAAACATGTTTGCTGGTAGTTTTCAGCTTCTGCCTCAAGAGTGTTAAGGGCAGCCTAAACATCCCAGTCAATTTTTAATAGATTTGCATTTCCCCATTCTGGATGTAAGCTACATTCTGCCTCTTCAAGACTGCTTTGAGATATATCTTTCTCTCATGCCCAATAAATCCTCTGGACTTGCTTTAGACACTTATCTTCTGTATTTTTTTTAAGCCCTCTGCAGGCATTCATTGCTTCAAGAGTTATATATATGGTTTAGAATCCTTATACTCTTTTTAAAATGAATTAGAGCTTGTTAGAGTTTGTTTTTATTGTATGTCAGAACCCTTTTTCTGTGATAAAACATTAGAAATGTCAAAATCAGGAGTATCATCTTACCGGGCATATTAGGAACAAGTGTGGGAAGGGGTTAATTCACAGATGCGACTAGTCTCCTCTTGACTGGGCGGCTGGGCCTATGCTTTGAAGCAATTATTTTGTACAGTGATCCCCAGACTTTTACTAGTACCAGAAATCTTCCTGGTAGGTGTGCTAAACTGCAGGTTCCCAGGCCCTCCCTCTTAGATTCTGATTCATGAAACTTCATTTGGGTTTGGGGGATCTACATTTTAAAGCAATTTCACCAGGAGATTCAGTTGTTCTGTTCCACAGACCACATTTTGAGAAACACTGATTTGGGGGCAGCATTTTGCCCTCTGTGTCTCCTATCACGTAAAAAGCTTTTGCAGGCAGTTGTGCCCACTGATCAATACAATTGACCACTCAAGACACAATATAAAGTTCTTATGCAGAGATCAGCTGACTTTAGCTATCCCTATGTGATTAAGGTGCTTTTACCATGAAGGGGCTTTTATGCTTTCAATCATATGTGGTTTAAAAAGGTGCTGTATTGTTTTTATATAAATTGCTTTGTGTATTTTATAAGCAGTATATATGTAGTAATATTCCATTTGTCAGACATTATAGGGTGCATGGTGTTGACAAGTCAAAGTTGTTCTTTTAAGTTGAACACCTTTTTTTTTTTTGCTTTATTTTAACCATTTACATTCTAAATCTTAATTCAGTATGTATGTCCCTGCTTTTGCAAACACTTTACTAAAAATAATGAAAAAAAGTTAAGTTCATCATTTATGTTTTTCACTCTTCCAGGCCCTATTTGGGTTTGTTAAAGCCCCTACACTGAATAGCTCTGCTCTTTGAGATCTACAGTAGTTTTTGTAGTTTTTCTTTCCACTCACTGTTACCTGTTGTCCTTTGTCTCTACCATTACTCTCTCTTGCCTCTAGGAACTTTCCTCTCATTCTTTATGGGGTTGGGAAATCATGTCATTGCATACTATATGTCCAGTAACAATAAACAGGATTTCAATGAAGCTTTGATAGGCTTTTCTGAGAGCAGTAAAATGGATGAATGTTGCTGTATTGACTTGGTGATGTTATTTTCCTGTAACTTGCTGATTTTCAACTACAGTTGTCAAATCTTTCACCTCAAGGTGAGATGTTATTACAAAAATTCTTTTGATCTAGAAGCCATTGTATCCCTCAATTGTGTTAATGTTTTTTACATGTACAGCTGCCTAAAGTGAAACATAAGTAAATTAAATTCAAATGAACATTTCTCAGGCCACGTTTTTGTGCAGGATAAAGTATTTTAGATTCAGTGTTATTGTGATTTAGAGCTATAAATTAGTCGTATAGCTATGAAACTCAGTCCTGTAGGCATTCTGAAATAAAGGTTCTATGACTAATAAACAAACAAACAAACAAACAAACAAACAAATACTGTAGAGTGGTGTTCCTTCAAGTCACGCTTGAAAATGAAATTGTATATGGCATTAGAGTAGACTACCATCTTTAATTTGTGTTTGGGGACTTCCACATGACACTAGAATTGTACTTTCTTGGTTACTTTATCAAAAAACAAGAGTGAAAGCATTGGTTAGGGATCACTTGATAACGATTTAAGCAATTTCTTCATAAGTAGCAAGTCTGTGTTGCTTTTACTTTATTCCTAACACCTGATAAATGTGTTAAAAGCCAATAATCACTAGTTCAGAATTTATTTTAAGTATCTATTTTATATTGCGCAGACATTCAATCTTTGACAATTTAGAGGGAACTTAGTTGTTTTTTGTTTTGTTTTGTTTTGTTTTTGTTTTGTTTTTAAGGACAGTAAAGTAGCAGAGGCTTCCCTGGCATTGTATACCAAATGGACAGGTTTCTAAGATCAAGGAGTGGTTAAGGTCAATATCTCAATTACCCTTTGTCCTGTAAATGATTCTTTCTATGTATAAAGAAAAGTGTCTTGTCAGGATAACATGATAGAAGATTGTGCACTTAGTGCCCAGGATCTATTTTTCTTTGGATAAACAGAGCACTTCACTTTCTTCCCTTTCTGCCAATCTTCCTTTCACAAGGACTAAATTACCTAAATAGAGAGTAGGTTGTTACCAGTCTGAACTTCAAAATCCTAAAGGTAATGGCAGTTTGACATATTGAACACATGACAAAGACTGGCCTTGTTTTTACTTAAACATTGCTCCCTATTTAGATATCGACAATATAGAGAATGGCAATGTCCTGTTATTTCCTGCCACATTTTTCTTTATTGGTAGAAATCAGTGTCTTTATAGAACTCTTGTTTTTATTTCTTTCCATTATGACTTCCACTAAAGTATTCATTAAAGTGAAAACTTTCACAGTTCCAGTTACTCTAAAAACAGAAATTGGAAGATTATATCCCTGTGCTACATTTTTAATTGCTGCTCTACCTAGAATGAACTGAAAAGACAAAATAAAATCAGGAAAGAAGGGACTGAGAAGAGTGATGGTAGGGGAGTGTGAAGAAATAGGAAAGTAGTACCATCTTCAACCTGGATAATAGTGTTTTTAGAACTGGTCACCGTATTCCCATTGAAAGACAACTACTGCAGCATATATACATACATATACATCCATTAGAGGTCAGATGTTAATCCAATCCTGAACAATTAGTAAATTTGTGACTGGTTTGAAGAATTTATAAACTCATCTTTGCTTACATTTCTTTCCAAAATAAAGGTGAAATGAGTTAAATATGTAGAGTGTGTGGGTAGCTAGCTAGAACATTGTAAATATTCAGTAAATTTGCTGATATTGTCACGGCCTAGCTTCTCTCAGATACATTGACCTTCACAGATACCTCCAGGTGTAAGCCAATTTTTTTGGTCAGATTTCTCTTTTTTTTTTTTAAGTTTTTTAAATGTTTATTTTATTTATGAGAGAGAGAGAGAGAGAGAGAGAGAGAGAGAGAGAGAGAGAGCGCGAACGGGGGAGGGGCAGAGAGAGAGGAAAACACAGAATCCAAAGCAGGCTCCAGGCTCTGAGCTGTCAGCACAGAACCTGATGTGGGGCTTGAACCCATGAACCACAAGTTCATGACCTGAGCCGAAGTCAGACGCTTAACCAACTGAGCCACTCAGGCGCCCCATTTATTTTGTCAGATTTCTTAATGTAATTCTATAGTGATATCATGTCACAAGTCTGACTGTAGCTAAAGGTATCAAGGTTCAATTTTATGTTTTCCCCTTTTAAAAGTTGTGTAAAAATTCAGAAACATATATTTAAGGAATTTAAGTAACACTAGTAAAAATTTCGTAAGTATTTTTTATTGGGGAAAATACTACTTCAACTGACTATTACTCAACTCCTAATTTCCCCAAATTTTACATTGTTGCCAAAGTGCAATTTTAAATTGTGCAAGTCTGAAATGTCAGTCAAATCACTGGGGATATAGCAGGGAAAAAAAAGAAACCCATAGTACATGATAAATATAAGAAGGAACAAAGTATTTTGTTTGAAGTGTCTGAGTTGCACTTACAAGCTTCATCATTGTGCATGAAGTACCTAGTTGAGATGATTTACAAGAATGCATTTAGCTATATGCAAACAGCATATTAATTGCTCATTTAGAGAAAGCCGCCTAGTGAAACAGAAAACATGCTAAACAAACTAAAGATTTCAGTTGATACTTTGCAAATATCATATTATTAAATTCACTCTAAATGATTAAAAAATGTTGGAACACTGATAATACCGACCATCGGCATAATTCTCTCTCTCATACACACATGCACACTCATACATTTTATATATGTGTAATATTTTTATATACAAAAATATAAATTTAGTATTTTAATGGTCTTTAGTCCAGTACATGTGTTGTGAGTATATTGCATGGGACAGAATAAAGGGGGATGCTCTTTTGTTTTTCTTTAATGGTTTTGATTCTGATTGCCCAATTTTTTGAGAATGTATTTTGTTTCCATTTTCTCTTAAGCATCCTCTAATGTCTTCATTGAGTATCCTTCAGAATATTATGGTTTCACCAAACAAATTGAGGTTTAGATTTAAGCTATACTGTTATCTAGATTCTTGTCATAGTGACTTAGAGGTCCCAATCTATATATGCATTTAAAGATGAATGTAATAAATGATACGAAATGATGCATAATGTTTGGCACATAATAAGTACTCAAGAGTATAGGTCTTCTATCATTATTTTTCACTAGTCAGTTTTTTTCTTACTTCTCACCATCCCCCATTACTAACAAGAAGAGCTATAGTCTGACATTTTATTTGGATTATTAAGACTTTTTCTCATTCTTTTATTAATTGTACTTCATTTGAATACAAATCATTGTTAAATTGCACATCTTCTTTCTTGTCTCATCCCCATCCCTGTTATAAAGATAGATTTACTGAAAAGAGCAAACTTTTTTTTAAGTAAAAAAATAATAATTACTGATCACTTTAGTCAAGCAGAAGTTCACAAATCAAATTTTGAATTGGTAATTATTTCTCACAAATATATACAAAAATAGATAATTTCTGAGGGATTTTTAACAACATATATTTTATGAAAGCCCAGCTTTCTCAAGGCCAGGGAGGCTCTGTCCATTCAGTCATAATATATAAAGTTTTGCTAGCTCAACTCAGTCAGCACTTGTAAAGGTGCACTAAATCAGATTCCAAACCTTACACAGAAATCAAAATCCTTGCTGGCCCTGGATTGAAAACTAAGCATTTAATTAAATCTAGAATCATAAAGTCAATATAAAAATACAAATTCCTCATTTGTCCATAGGAAACACAGGTTATGTCCCAGAAGTCTTCTACCTAAGATCCTTTTCCTCCAATGCAACCATCCCAAACCTTTGCTTTCATTTTTTTTCAAAAGAAGATTTAGGAAATCTCGAGGCATCTTTTTATAAACTCGTGAGGTGAACTTTGCATTAGTGAAACTATATGTGTGAAAGAAGTTTGTTTGAATACCTTGCTATTTGTATTCAGCTTTCTACTTTATAGAGGTATGCGTTTCTGCATTTTATTAAGATTTTTAAAAATAATTCTGTGAATATTCTGAAAAATCAGCAACTTTACATATAAATACATTTTTATCAGCCAATTTATCAGTTTAGCTGATCCTTTATATGATTACAAAGGCCTAGTACATTCATTTGTAAACTTCAAAATCTTTCCTATTTTGTTTAAATATTCATTTCCCCAACATATAAAATATATCAAAGCAACCAAAAAATCACATTGACTCTATCTGAAATGATCAATGTAAGCATTATCTTAAGAGTATGAATATATCCCATTATATACTGAAAAGCAGTGCTGCTAAAAATAAAAATATATACGCTGATCAATAGAAGTTCATTTAAGATAAATGAAGAATGTAATGACCTTTAATATATAATTGCTTCTAAAATAACATCAACTTGGGGGGCTTCGGTGGCTCAGTCATTTGAGTCCCTGACTTTTGATTTTGGCTCAGGTCATGATCCCAGGGTCATGGGAATGAGCTTCACATTGGGCTCCATGCTGAGTGTTGAGCCTGCTTAAGATTCTCTCTTTCTCCTTTGCCCTTCTCCCCTACTTGTGTCCTCTCTCAAAACAAAAACAGAAACAAAAACAAAAGAAAGAAAAAGAAAAAAGATAAGAAAAATAATCATACAAATAAATAAAATAAAAATAATATCAATTTAATAATAAGTGGGGTGGTAGGTAGAGGTCATCATGAACTGTTTATTATTAGCACCTTTATTTTACGGTTATGTTAACTTAATCATTTAACCTTGCATACTGTCCAAAACATTTGGCAGTCCTTGCAATTCTTGTACTTTTTTTCTGAGCACTTTAGAATGGTATGCCTTTTCCCTGTCTTTCTTTTTATCGAAGCTATATTTGTTCTTCAGGATTTAGCTCAAAATCCACAATATGCTCCTCTAAACCTCTAGCCCATTTTCATTCAGCTCTATATCAATGTGCACAAATGTGATTCTTCTCCTTTTTGTTTTTCTTTTGCCTCTTCCTTCTCTTCTTTCCTCTTTTCCTTCATTTTTCATTAAACTTGCTCATCATCAGCCTTCCAAAGATCTATAGTTGTTGCTCTGGTTATTTGGATCTTTTATTCCACAATTTGATTTTAAGCTGCTGAAGAGAACAATTATGTCTTATAGTTTTAAAAATGTAACAGTGAACTTGCAAGATCCTTCTGTAGTCAAGAAATCATAGATTATGTTAATTAGTCTGTTGTTTATTTAGTATATAAGTGAAATAAATAGTGGATGAGCTTCAAATTTTCTTAGAGAGGTCATGAGTGAGTGTAAGAAAAAGAGCAATATCCAAGATGTTCTCAAACCTGAGCAACTGAAGAGGTTGTTATATCTGTTTATTGACATGAGCATGTATGTGAAATAGTTTTAGAGAGAAATTTAGAAGTTTTGCTTTGAGTTTGGTAGATTTTAAGGATGATAAATTTAAAGTGTTTATTGGAGCAGGCAGTTTGCATACCACTGTAGATTACAGAGGAGAATTTATGCTAGAGATAAAAACTGGATATATAAATCAAGGTTTTGTTAAAGAAGCAAAGCTATTAGCATGATATATATTTTATTGTATATGTATTCACATACATAATTCATTCATTCATTCATTCATTTATTTTTGGTTATAGGAATTTGAACTTTAAGCAATTTTGGGTGCTAATTAAGTTAGCCCCTAAAGCTTTTCTAAGTAAATCTGATGCTAGAAATAAACACAGACAGGACAGGCAAGTCAAGAAAGAAAACTGGGGAGATCATGTAAGATCAAGCTGGAGCCCATTAGCCTGAGCTGGACTCCCATGAAAATGGACTCTGAAATCTGTATTAGTGCTTGTTGCCTCTGATCTTGTTGGGGAGGAATCTATAGAAATTGAGTTCTTTGTCATGCTGATAAACACACTCACTGGACCCAGAAGTGTGAGGAGCAAAGAGAGAATCCATAGGAAAGTGAAGGCACTCCAGTGTTGTGACTACCTCATGTCATTGAATTAATCCAGAAGGTGAGCAACATATATGTGGGCTACAAAACAGTTTCTGCTTTGCTTTTTACCTTCCAGTCTCCAAAAAGATATCTTTTGTGAAATCTCTGAGAAATCAAGATTTATCTGTTAAGACAAGTTTCAGTACCTTAACTAAATTGAATGTTGACCTAGCAAGAAGTTCTAGGACTGATCTGAGACATTCCAGGCTTGTTATATGGTTTGTCTTCTGGAATTGTTTGTTAAGAAAAAGAGAAAGAATACTTAGCCATTCTGTTTACTGGAAACGATTTTAAAAATATTTCCAGTGGGGCACCTGGGTGGCTCAGTTGGTTAAGCGACCGACTTCGGCTCAGGTCATGATCTCACTGTTTGTGAGTTCGAGCCGCGCATTGGGCTCTGTGCTGATAGCCCAGAGCCTGGAGCCTACCTCAGATTCTATGTCTCCTCGTTTCTCTACCCCTACTCTGCTCATGCTCTGTGTCTCTCTCTCAATAATAAATAAACGTTAAAAAATTTTAAAAAATATTTCCAGTGAGAATGCATTCAATGTCTATCTTTATCATCTTTAGACTGCCTAAGGTCACTGTCACATTTTTATTTACAGCATTGAGTAATATTCAATTATTTTTTTTCTTTGTCATTGAGAGACAAAGCAAGAAAAAATCAGATAATGCATGATATTAAGATGGGGAACATATGGGTGTATAGATGCAATTTTCAAAAAAAATTACCTAGAAAGTTGGGACACTATTTTCTCAAAAGTTGAATGAAACTCAAAAGCACAAGCAAAGCTCTGGGCAAGACATTCAATGTCACTGCAAGAAGAAGGATGAGAATCTGAAGGATTTACAGCCTCTTGGGAATTAAATTTTATCTATGAAGCAATAATTATGTGAAGCATGAAAGAGAATAGAACCCAGAGATGGAAATTTACCTGTTTTGGGATGTCATCCCCTTTGTCTACAAGCCTATTTCAGATGCATGTGCTTTCCATAATTTTATTACCCATCTCCTCATGGACACTGCTCCAGGAAAAGATTCCTATCTCCATTAGATACTCATCTTCTATCAATTTGTTGTGTATGTATCAATCTCAATAAAAACAAAGACAACAATATAAAACAAATGTCTCTATTTATGCTACTGACTCTCAGACTTTATTTCCCCTTCATTTATTCAAATTACAGAACATGTATTCTATATTTTGAGTCCAGTTTCTTGGCTCTCATTCACTACTGGCATTTTAAAATCCAACAATTTAATTTCTTTCTCCAAGCCTGAATTCAAAACATTCCCTGTAAAGAAATTAAAAGCCTCCTAGGTATTAAATTTAATGAAAAGCATTCCCATCCTTATATGACTGTATCACTCTACAGTTTCATCAATGCTGCAGAACTCCAGCCCCTTGCTTGTACCCTCCTTGTTTGCTCTCATTATCCTGGTGCTTCTTTGACAATTTCGTTTCATTTTTATTTTTGCATCTTAAATTTATAATCTCTGGTTTTTTGCTCTCACCACTCTGACTGCTTTACAGATGAATATTTGACTGTATGCTTGACATCCTTTTCTGGGGATACAACAGTTAGCTAAGAATTACTATATGCCAGGGTGAATGAATCATCTCTTTCAGTGTTGTGCTAACTCAGTCTGTTTCTGCGACCTAATCCTACAATTATTGACTGAGGAACCATAATTCATCTTTGACTGTATCTTCATTTTTATTAGCACATGAAATAAATCAATCCAAAAATATTTACTATCTTATTTTATATAAATTAATAATTATAAAGGCTGAGAAAGCTAGCTATCAAGTTAAAAAGACTTGAGTATAAAATTGAGCTCTACCACTTAAAGACTGTAGTATATTAGACAAGCTCCTAAACATCCCTGTAATAGTTAATTTTATGGGCTAAATTGACTGGGCCATGGGGTGTCCAGATATTTAGTCAAACATTATTCTGTGTATCTGTGAGGGTGCTTCTGGATGGGAGCAACAAGTGAATTGGCAGACTGAGTAAAACACATTGCCCTTCCTAAACTGGGTGGGCTTTATCTAAAGAGCTGAAGGGCTGAATAGAACAAATACAGTGAGTGACAGAGAATGTATTCTTCTTGACTGCATGACTGGCTCTAACTTTGATGTAGGCAGGCCAGTCTGATGGCGGGGGTGTTCCTGCAGGACCAACCCAGAGAGTCCCTGGCTTCAGGCAAGATGGAAATCAAATATGAGCCAGCAGCAGGTGAAAGCAGAGTTTATATGTATATATGTATATGTATATATATATATATATATATATATATATATATATATATATATATATAAGAGATAGGGGTGGAGAGCCCAGGAGACATGGAAAGGAAGAGGGCATGTCTCTTCTATACGTGAGGGTCTGGAGTTTTTACTGAGGATGGTAGTCTGGTGTATATGTCCACTCAGGAATTCAGGAACTAGTCAAACAAGGACAAATGTTCAGATGTCCTCTATAAATCACTTATGCTCTGGAGCCAGGGGTCTTGGCTTCAAAGTATTTGGAGTAAGTGGTCTTGGAGAACATTTATTTATTTTTTTAAAAATTTTTTTTAACGTTTATTTTATTTTTAAGACAGAGAGAGACAGAGCATGAACAGGGGAGGGTCAGAGAGAGGGAGACACAGAATCCGAAACAGGCTCCAGGCTCCGAGCTGTCAGCACAGAGCCCGACGCAGGGCTCGAACTCATGGACCGTGAGATCATGACCTGAGCCGAAGTCGGCCGCTTAACCGACTGAGCCACCCAGGCGCCCCATTGGAGAACATTTATAATCACCATGCTGGTTACTCCTTAGATGTTATCTATTGTGCTGGAAGACTCCAAAGAAATTAACTCCTTGACCTTTACAAGGATGACATACATTAAGGCATGTGGAAGGTGGAAGTTCAAGTCCTAGCAAGAATAGAAACTGGAAAAGAAACAAAGAAAGAATATATATATAATGTATTTATATATATATTTTATATATATATATATTTTATATATATATATATTTTATATATATATATAATATATATATATGTATATATATATATATATATATATATATACATATATATATGTGTGTGTTATGGAATCACATTCGTTTCTCTGTCTCAGTTTGAGACTTTTATTTTCCTGCCATTAGACTAGAACTGAAACTGCCTCTTTCTGAGTCCAAACCTACTGGCTTTCACATGGAACTATATCATCTGCTCTCCTGGGTCTCTAGTCTCTTAACTGAAGATCTTGAACTTCTCAGCCTCCATAATCATGTAATCTAATTTCTTACAATCTCTTGATGGCTAGATAGCTATACAGATAGATAAAAAGACAGATAAAGAATAGCAAGATGATGATAGACAAATACATACATACATAGATATCTCCCATTGGTTCTTTTTATCTGATGGACCCTAACAAATACAATCCTTCTTTTATAATGGGAAATAACAATAATCCATACCACATAAGATAGATTCAGTGGCTCTATAAAGTTGTCAGTAAAACTGCCTGGCTCAAAGATTGTCACTGTATTTCAATTATAATTTTGTTATTTTTATTCAAACTCATGAATTTTATATTTGATTATATTTGTAAAGTCTTTTGACTACTCTGTCTATAATGTGCTTCCCTCTAAAAAAGTTCCCATACAGCTATAAGTTTACTAGATCAAACCGTTCTATCTATGAAATACTACAAATTAAAGTGCCTCATATGTCCAATAGTCAAATAACTTTATTTTTATATTCTAAGTCATCTGGCTTCTACCTTAATGCCCAGCATTATCTCCTGCCCTGCCTAAATTGTAACTGTAATTACAATTCTATTTAAGGAAAACTTTTATGCTAGCAATAGCATGTAACATGTGCCAAGTTCTTCTCTGTCTTTATATCAGTTAACTCAATATGATGATGTTAATCCTCATATTGGCAACTAAGAATGAAGAAGTAGGTAACTTGGTCAAGGTCACACAACTAGTTCATGGCAGACCTGGAATTTGAAGGCAGGCAGATTTGGACCCAGAGCCTTCATTTCTAATTTCTCCACACTGTGTCCCCTCAAGTAGTACAATAACTTGAAAATCAGACTCACTTAACTACCTGTCTACACAAGATGGAATGCTCCTTTGGAAAAAAATTAAATAAATTAGCCAAAATGATATTTTATTTGAAGATTTACTTAGGTCTTGTTCAGTTATGAAAACTGCAGGTTTGAGTCTCTAAGACTTAGAAACAGAATCCTCAGTTGGCAAGAGTTCAGCTGTTTTATCCAATACATAAAATAACCCATCAAAGTTCAAGTACACTGCAGGTACTCAAAAATATGTGTTGAATAGACTAATGAGTGAATGAATAATGGATCACGAAATGATTGAAAATAGAACTCATCTGGGTGCCTGGCTGTCTAATTCAGAGAAACATGAGACTCTTGATCTTGGGGTCATGAATTCAAGTCCCACCTGGGGTGTAGAGATTATTTAAATAAATAAAAAACCTTTAAAAATAAGAAAAGAAAATGGAGCTCATATAACAAAGTTAAGTTTCTTAACTTCAAAATATATCATGGAAAAATGTAAAAGTCTTATGGAGTTATATCAGACTTTTTAAAGTATAATACTCTAGGATAGAGCCTGAGCTTGTTTATCATTGGCTTTCCTATACTATACTATATGATTCAGCAATTTGTACTGGTAGTTTCTAGTCTAGGAATAGAGATAGGAAATAAAAATCTTTTAGATATATTTGTCTATAATAAAAATATTAAATTACTACCACTCTCATCAAGTGCATTTAAGTTTCCAAACTCATTCTAACTTTTTCATACACTACACAGAGAAACTTTTTTGTGTTGGATGATTCAGTACCGGAAAGAGGCGTTAGCAAAGCCTCTAATATGTTGGGGATCAAAAATTGAATAACAAGCTTCTGGAACATGAAGGTAGAAGAAGGAATTATCCCTTAAAATGATCTTGGGATTTTAGAAATGTGCTTTTACTATATTTTTTCTAGGGTTTCTAGATAGATGGGACAAAGTGTTAAAAAGGAAACAAAAAGGAAACTTGGAAGACAAATTGACTCTTACTTTAAGCATTTCACTCTATGACCTTGGCAATAAAAGGTCATATTGGCTTCAATGATGTAATGTTTAGTTTGCCCAGTACTAATGTTCTATGAGTTAAATAAGAGTATAGGCTTTACGCAACAGAAAATCATTAGATATCTTACATGTGTGGCTGATTTGTGTGCTTGTGTATATGCCTATGTATAAGCTTAGATAGCAAGTGGATTAGTGTTTGACTGCAGGGTTTTCTCCTTTATTCTGCAATTTACTTTTACTGCCAAATAAACAAAAAGAGATTTAATGTATTCCACTGAATTCCAAGGAAGATATTGATTTTTCCCCAAACTTCTAAACAACACGTCTTTTCAGTATAAATAATGGCCAATATTGCCAATAATTTTTATACTCTGCATTTTGATGTTATTGTTTGTATCCATTAGTAAACCAAATAAACTGTCACATGTCAAGTGTGAAATTAATACATCAATATGATGCGAACTAATTCTGCTTCTGTTCTTTTTTTTCTTTTGCAAGAGATTATAAAAATACTTTAGTAAATAAGTGGAGTTCAAAGAATGAGGAACTAAAACAGAATTACCTGGTTTACAAAAATAAGACACCTGATATTTTTTAAGTTTTTATTTAAATTTCAGTTAGTTAACATACAGTGTAATATGAATTTCAGGTGTACAATGTAGTGATTCAACAGTTCCATACTCATCACAACAAGTGCCCTTTAATCCCCATTGCCTGTGTAACCCATCCCACCACCCACCTCCCTTCTAGGAACCATCAGTTTGTTCTCTGTAGTTAAGAGTCTGTTTTGTAGTCCCCCCCTTTTCTCTCTCCCTTGTTTTTCCCCTTTGCTCATTTGTTTTGTTTCTTAAATTCCACATGGGTGAGATCATATGGTATTTGTCTTTCTCTGCCTGACTCATTTCACTTCACATAATACTCTAGCTCCATCCACATCACTGCAAAGGCAAAATTTCATTCTGTTTTGTGGCTGACTAATAATCTATTAAATATATATATATATGATATATCTAGTATATATGATACTAACATATATTATATATATGATATATGTAGGATATATCATTAATAAAAGAAAGTATAAGAAAAATATGATCGTTTCAATTGCTGCAGAAAAAGGATTTAATGAAATACAATATCCATTCATGATAAAAACCCTCAATAACAACAACAACAACAAAATATATATATACGTGTATATATATATATATATATATATATATATATATATACACACACACACACACACACCACATCTTTATCCATTCATCAGTCAGTGGACATTTGGGCTCTTTCCATAATTGGCTACTGTTGGTAATGTTGCTATAAATATCAGTATACACGTAACCCTTTATTTAGTATTTTTGTATTCTTTGGATAATAGTAGTGCAATTGCTGGATCCTAGGGTAGTTCTGTATTTAATTTTTTGAGGAGCCTCCATACTGTTTTCCACAGTGGCTGCACCAGTTTGCATTTCCACCAACAATGTAGGAGGGTTCCTCTTTCTCCATATCCTCATCAACATCTGCTATTTCCTGTCTCTTTAATTTTAGTCATTCTGACAAGTGTGATGTGATATCTCATCATGGTTTTGATTTGAATTTCCCCGATGATGAATAATGTTGAACATCTTTTAATGTGTCTGTTAGCTAATCTGTATGTCCTTTGGAAAACTGTCTATATATGTCTTATGCCCATTTCTTAACTGGGTTATTTGGTTTTTGGGTGTTGAGTTTGATAAGTTCCTTACCTATTTTGGAAACTAACCCTGTATCAGATATGTCATTTTCAAATATCTTCTCCCATTCCATAGGTTAGCTTTTAGTTTTGTTGACTGTTTTCTTCACTCTGCAGAAGATTTTGATGAAGTCCCAATAGATTATTTTTGCTATTGTTTCCCTTGCTGCAGGAGACATAGCTAGTACGAAGTTGCTACAGCCAATATGAAAGATGTTGCTGCCTGTGTTCTTCTCTAGGGTTTTAATGGTTTCACATCTCATCTTTAGCTCTTTAATCCATTTGGAATTTATTTTTGTGTATGGTAAGAAGTAGTCCAATTTTATTCTTTTGCCTGTCCAGTTTTTCCAACACCATTTGTTGAAGTGACTGTCCTTTTACCATTGGATATTCTTTCCTGCTTTCTCAAAGATTAATTGACCATGTGGTTATGGGTTCATTTTTGGATTTTCTATTCTGTTCTACTGATCTATAAGTCTATTTTTGTGCCAGTACCATACAATTTTGATTACTACAGCTTTGTAATAGAACCTGAAGTCCGGAATTGTGATGCCTCCAGCTTTGCTTTTCTTTTCAAGTTTGCTTTAGCTATTTGGGGTCTTTTGTGGTTCCATACAAATTTAAGCATTGTTCTAATTCTGTGAAAAATGCTGGTGGGATATTGATAGGGATTGCATTCAATGTGTAGAAAGGATAGTATAAACATTTTAACAATATTTGTTCTTCTAGTGCATGAGTATGGAATTTCTTTCCCTTTGTGTCATCTTCAATTTCTTTCATCAGTGTTCTTTAATTTTAAGAGTACAGGTCTTTCACCTCTTTGGTTAGGTTTAGTCCTAGGCACCTTTTTGTTGTTGGTACAATTGTAAATGGAATGGTTCCTTGATTTCTTTTTCTGCTGATTCATTATTGTTGTAGAAATGCAATAGATTTCTTTTTTTTAATATTTTTTTAATATTTATTTGTTTTTGAGAGAGAGAGAGAGACAGAGCACAAGCAGGGGAGGGGCAGAGAGAGAGAGGAAGATACAGATCCAAAGCAGGCTGCAGGCTCTGAGCTGTCAGCACAGAGCCCAATGCAGGGCTCAAACCCATGAACCATGAGATCATAACCCAAGCTAAATTTGGACGCTCAACCGACTGAGCCACCCAGGCACCCTAAATGCGATAGATTTCTGTATGTTGATTTTGTGTCCTATAACATTATTTAATTTGTGTATCAGTTCTAGCAATTTTTTGCTAGAATCTTGAGTTTTTTTGTAGAATATCACATCTTCTGCAAGCCACAAAAATTTTAATTTTCCTTGCTAATTTGGATGCCTTTCATTTCGTTTTCTTGTCTGATTACTGTGGTGAGGACTTACAGTACTGTGTTGAAAAACAATGGTAAGGGGGCATCCCTGTCTTGTTCTTGACTATAGAGGAAAAGCTCTTCTTTTTTTCCCATTAAGGATGATAATAGCTGTGGGCTTTTCTATATGGCCTTTATTATATTCAGGTATGTTTCCTCTAATTTTTTAATGTTTATTTTTGGGAAAGAGAGACAGACAGACAGACAGACAGAGAAACAGATTGTGAGTAGGGGAGAGGCAGAGAGAGAGGGAGACAGAATCTGAATCAGGCTCCAGGCTCTGAGGTATCAGCGCAGATCCCAACACGGGGGTTCAAACTCATGAACTGCGAGATCATGACCTGAGCCAAAAATTGACTGAGCTACCCAGGCACCCCGAGATATATTCCTTCTAAACTTACTTTGTTGAGGGTTTTTATCATGAATGGATGTTGTATTTTATCAAATGCTTTTTCTACAGCAATTGAAATAGTCACATGGTTCTTATTCTTTCTTTTATTAATGTGATATCTCACACTGATTGATTTATAAATATTGAACGACCCTTGAAACCCAAGAATAAATCCCACTTGACTGTGGTGAATGATTTTTTGTGTGTATTGTTGAATTTGGTTTGCTAGTATTTTATTGAGAATATTTGCATTCATGTTCATCCCAGATTTTGGCCTGTAGTTCTCTTTTTTAGTGGAGTCTTTGTCTTGTTTTGTTATCAGGGTAATGCCAGCCTCATAGAATGAGTTTGGAAGTTTTCCTTCCTTTTTCATTTTTTTGGACTATTTTGAGAAAAATAGATATTAACTCTTTTTAAAATGTTTGGTAAAATTCCCCTGTGAGGCTATCAGGCCCTGGAGTTTTGTTTATTGGATTTTTTTTCTTTTTTGTATGGATACAATTTCTTTGCTGGTCATTGGTCTGTTCAAGTTTTCTATTTCTCCTTGTCTCAGATTTAGTAGTTTATATGTTTCTAGGAATTTATTTCTTCCAGGTTATCCAGTTTCTTCCAGGTTGTCCAATTTGTTGGCATATAGTTTTTCACAATATTTTCTTATAGTTGTTTGTATTTTTGTAGTGTTGATTGTGATCTCCCCTCTTATTTGTGATTTTAATTAATGGGGTACTTTCTCTTTTCTTTTTAGTAAGTCTTGCTAGAGGCTTATCCATTTTATTAATTTTTTCAAAGAAAGCTCATGCTTTCATTGATCTGTTCTATTGTGTTGTTTTTTCAGTTTCTGTATTATTTATTTCTGCTCCAAACTTTATTATTTCCTTCCTTATGCTGAATTTATGCTTTATT
This sequence comes from Puma concolor, assembly GCF_028749965.1. NCBI lineage: Eukaryota > Metazoa > Chordata > Mammalia > Carnivora > Felidae > Puma > Puma concolor. Next base: position 183,890,138 of record NC_141667.1, read on the forward strand.
TGTTGTTCCTTTTCTGGGTTCTTTAGGTGTAAGGTTAGATTTATTATATGAGATTTTTTAGACATAGATTTTTTGCTATGCATTATACTCTTCCCAAAGACAAAGTCTTGTGGAAAAGCTTTAAAAGCCACAATTGCTCCACAAAAAATATGGAAACATCGTAAAGGGACAGGGAAACATTATTGTTAGCTATAAAAGTGCAACAGCTTTTATAACATTTCTTTTTCTGGGGCATCTGGGTGACTAGTCAGTTGAGTGTCTGACTCTTGACTTTGGCTCAGATCATGATCCCAGGGTCATGGGATCAAGCCCCATGTCAGACTACATGCTGCTGAGCATGGAGCCTGCTTGGGATTCTCTCTCTCTCCCTTTCCTCCCTCTCTCTCTCTCTAAAATTAAAAAAAAATCTTTTTTGTGCATTATTTCCAGAGTAACCCTGATATCAGAGAATAGAGTAGACAATAAGTTAAAAGAATTTTCCCACTGCAAAATTCTGTTGTCCACATAAGTGTTTTTATACCATTAATTCTGTGACTTTTCATTATGTCTTTATAAATTCAAATAGTGGTGTGTGTGTGTGTTTGTGTGTGTGTGTGTGTGTTACTAATTATAGACATCAAATTTTATTTTATTTCTTGATATTTTACTTCCCTCCCAAACACTACTGAGGGTCTAGCTTTATACCACTTAGACATTTTAGCATTGTTTATTCCATTTTGGGGCAAATTTTAATAGACAACAAGTTTCATTTATCCTGTAAGATAAGTCACTAGAGACTCTATTGATACCATAGTAAAAATCTTATCAATTAATATGGGGTTTTAAATGCTACAAAGATAAATTATAAAAACTTTAAGACCTGTTTTTGTTCAGGATTGTTATTAAAACCAACTAAAACTGGGGCGCCTGGGTGGCGCAGTCGGTTAAGCGTCCGACTTCAGCCAGGTCACGATCTCGCGGTCCGTGAGTTCGAGCCCCGCGTCAGGCTCTGGGCTGATGGCTCGGAGCCAGGAGCCTGTTTCTGATTCTGTGTCTCCCTCTCTCTCTGCCCCTCCCCCATTCATGCTCTGTCTCTCTCTGTCCCAAAAATAAATAAAAAACGTTGAAAAAAAAATTAAAAAAAAAAAAAAAAACCAACTAAAACCAAACCAAAACAAAACAAAGTAATTATGACGGCAATATAATATGCCACTAGGGGTATGTTAGGGAAAAAAAGGTATGCTATGGTCTGGATGTTTGTGGTCCCTCAAAATTCATATGTTGATATCCTAAAATGATGGGCCTTTAGGATATAATTAGATCACAAGGGTGGCTTGTTCCTGAATGGAATGAGTGCTTTAAAGGAAAAAAAAAAAAGGATACCATACTTATCCCTTGCCTCTTCCATTGTGTGAGGTCGCAGCAAAACTAGGAAGAGGGCCCTCATTTGACCATGCTGCCACCCTGATCTTGGACTTCCCAGCCTCTAGAACTGTGAGAAATAAATTTCTGATATTTATAACGTACCCAGTCTGTGGTATCTTCTTAGAAAAGCCCAAATGGACTAAAATAAGATGCAAGATGCTTTCCAAGTTTTCCTTGTAGACGTTTAAAATACATAGGTCCTCTGAATATCAATTAATTTTTATTTATATTATGTAAAAGAGAGTAGAAAATCACAAGTACATCTGCATATTCTTATCTCTCTCTTAAATTCTTAACCTACAAATATATCTAATTACCTCAAGGATATCTCTTTAAAGGTTGTATAACACATCTGAAAATCATTGTATATCCAACTAAAAGTGTTTCTCCATGTTGTCCCTAATTTAAAAAAATACTACCCCCATATTTCCAGATAAACTTACAAAGACTTTATAAATCAATAAAGCCCCTTTTATAACAGAAAATGCTGATTGCCAAATACTTTCATTCCTACCTCCTTGAAATTCTTCTCTTTTTCTATTCTCAGTCGTATGAATAATATGAGTGAGCCACAATGTAGAGCATTATCATCTCTTCCTGATATTTAAATCTTAAACTAGACTTCTCTATCTAAAAATTCTTCTACATATGCAACAAATTTCCCTCTTAAAAACACAAAGAAGATCATATTATTGTCAGCCCTAATACTATTGATATAATTCTAGTAGACGCAGATTTAGTTCAAACTTTTCAGCATAAATTTAAGACAGTCCACATTCTACCATACCTCCAACTTCTATAGCCCTGAAATATCCTTTTCATCTGTCAAAACACAGATCAAACATGTTTTGTTAATCTGTAGTAGAAAAAAATGTGTCTCTAAATATGCTCATGTCCCAATAACTGAAACCTAAGAATAGGTTATGTTAGGAGGCAAAGGGGTTTTGCAAATGTAGTTAAATTTACAATAGTGAAATTATTCTCGATTATCTGGGTGGGTGCACTATATTCGTATGAGCTCTTAAAAGCCAAGCACATCTCCACCTGGAATTAGATATGACACAAGAATAAATCAGAGGGATTGGAAGCATAGCAATGAGTCAACTCCTTGTTGTTTGATGGCTCCAACGTGGAAAGCATAAGCAATAAGTGCAGCCTCTAGGATCAAGAACTGGCCCCCAACTGACAGGTAGCAAGGGAATAGAGACTTCAGTCTGACAAACTGCAAAAAAAAACCAAACCAAAACAAAACAAAACAAAACCACACACACACACAAATTCAGTCAACAACGTGAATGAGCTTGGAAATGGACCCTTCCCTAAACCCAGACCTGTGGTTACCTTGGTTTTGGCCTTCTAAGAACTGGTCAGACTAGATAGAGCTGGTTTAGCTAAACTCACTAGGATTTCTGACCTACAGATCTGTGAGATAGGAAAATAGGAATTGGCCTATACACCACTAAGGTTATGAAAATTTCTGATAGTGACAAAAATTAATATAAAATTTCCCTTAGAAATAAACATTGCCCCTTAAAAATAAATATTTTATCTTCTTCCTTCCTATATAATCATACTATATGTATATGTTGCATGATAGTAATTTCTATATAGTTTTTACTCTTTGGACATATAAATACCTTGCTACAGATGTTCTTTGAGCTAGTTAGTATTCCAGTCTTCCTAAATTTACCAACATGGGATATATGGCAGATTTGTTTTCCAAAGATAACCACAACAATATCTCTCATTCCATATGTGCTACTACAATGCGGTTTGCCACTCCTCTAGCATGAGGTGGAATTTAATTTCCCTACCCACTTAAATCTGAGTGGGCTTTGTGACTTCATTGACAGGCACATGCACACGCACACACACACACACACACACACACACACACACACACAGAGGCAGGAGTGATGTGGTGCTACCTCTAGGTAAACTCCTTAACTGACCAGTTAGCCTCCACTTCCTACCTTTTGGAAGCCAGCCACCACAAAGGAAATGTAATTTACCCTGGGACAACAAATGTGTGAGAAACCCTAGACACATGGAAAGACACTGGAGGATCCGACACCATAAAACTGTGGGGTTAACTGTGGAAAGACTCACAGAGAGAGAGAGAGAGAGAGAGAGAGAGAGAGAGAGAGAGAGAGAGACTAAGGAATAGTGAGGCAACAGATACATGAATGGAGAGGCCATCTTAGAAGGGCAACCTCCAGTCACAGCTACTCCAGCTGTTACCAAAAAGATTCAATTTACCCTTTCTAAATTGATATTCTCAAATTTTGAGCATTTTAAATGTTTGCTAAAGCCACTAATTCCGGGTTAGTTTGTTGTGCAACCATAGATAACTGAAATAAACTTATTAAAGAAAAAAGCTCTGACCATTAATAAATAAAAAGACAGACAGATAGATAGATAGATAGATAGATAGATAGATAGATAGATAACCAGCAATCTTTCACCTCTGGTGTCTTGATGTTGTGAGTATAGATTGCAGATTTCAGCTCATGGCTAAACACTGTGTGCGATATTTCAGGCCTGACCACAGGCAACTCAAAGGTTTTTATCTGGCAGGCTCATAAAGGAAATCTGACCTCCCCACAACAGGCTTGGTGCACAGCCAGTGCATTGCAGTCTCTGAGGGAGTTCAGTCAAGGACTCAGACCCCCTGGCGGGCCTTGCTCTTATGTGTATAATTTGTTCCTTCCCCAGTTGCCTTCATCCAGAGACTCTCTATCTGGGTCCTTTGTCTAAGGCTTTCCTCAGGCACTTTTGTGGAGACTTCTTCATAGGGGAAAAGAGGAAAAATGTGAAGAAACATTTCTCCATTCTGACTCAATATTCAGTATCTTTCCACTTATAGTCATCTACTCTCTTCCTGGCTTCTAGGTTCATAAAACCGTAGGAGCCTTTTGTTAGGAGACTCCCTCAGTAGTGATACCATCCCCAATGACTGGGTTGATCCAACTAACCCTCAACTGAGGGAAAATGGGACAGAGGGAGTCAGTGCATTCTCTTGTTTAATCTCTTGTTTATACTATCATGGTGAGTGATTAAAGGCTTGACCACTACCCTTATTTTGGCTTGTTGTTTTGATTGATAGCTGACAGTTCTGTTCTTTCTCTCCAGCTCAGCTGAGCTCTTGACATATACTTGAATAGTGAAGATAGCTAATTGCATTTGTCAGGGTATGCTATGTAATGCTATGATGTTGAAATACCAATCCCCAAATCCCAATACCCAAACAATAAAAACTTACTTATTCAGGCTACACATCTTTCATGGAGTATCAAGGATCACTGTTTATAACATAGTACCTGAGGGAACTGACGAAACAGGTACCATTTTAGTTTTGCTGGTTACTATATGAGAGGCAAAAAATGTCCTGGAGGATCTTGCATTAGCAATTAAATATTGTGACCCAGAAATGGGGCTTATCTCTTCTGCTCACACTCAGTCTTATTTAGCTACAAGACCTCATTCAGCTCTAAAGGAGGAGAGTGCAATCAGAGTCTGAGAGTCAGAAATATTTGGCAGGAAATTCTTAAGACTACCTTTCTGAAAATACTTTTATGTTAATGCCCATTCCCTTCCCCCTAGATGTACTGCCTGCTTATAAGCATACCACAGATTGTTCAAAGTGAGGTTCCATGGGCTCTAGTGAGTATTTGTAATTAAACATGAAGTTCAAAACATTATTACCAAGTCTCAATCCTCTTGTTGACTCTGTGTGACTAGTAAGGGGTTATAATAGTGAAGCTGAGACAAAAAGCTTTCTCAGAGTTTCTTGTTTGGGAACAATGAACTCAAGATCATTTTCTTTCTTCTGTCCTTGGTTACAGTGTAAAAATTTAGGATCCTTAGAAAGGGCATCAAATTAACTATTAGTTATAGTTTGAAAATGGAGGAAGGGATGGGGAAAAACTGATCTCACAGAGGGACCTTCAAGGAATTCCCTGAGGATTCTGCACTGTAGGTTAGACAGCTAGATTTACAACTCTATCAAAGTTACAAAATTGGGCAGCAGTGATTTCCAAAAGGAAAACAGAGTTAGAAATGAGAACCGAAAAACAGAAAGTATCAAGTATTGCAAGGGAATAAAATTTGCTCAAGGCCAGCTTTTACTGACAAGTAAAAAGTTATCCCTAATTTATTTCCTGAAAACAGTGCATTCTAAAACAAAACATGTTTAGCATGACCTTCCTTTTTTCCCCTTTTTCTCAAGGTGGAATGCATAAAGTAATATTCTACAGACAATACTCCATATCCTTGAAGGCAGAGACTGCCTTGCTCGTTTTGGAATGTCCCCTGTGACTTGCTCACTGACTAAACGCCGGAGCCAAATTCACTTCTTATGATGACAGCAGGTTGTTGGCAAATCTCCATAGAAATATCATCACATTGAGACTGAAACTAAATTAGAACAATGTTATTTGGCTTGATAGGAGTTGAAGCCATTTTTCTGGCATAAAATAGATCTCATTTCAGTACCCTTCAAGAAAGTACCCCTCAAAGCATCAACTATATTATTCTTTCACTAACGTGGTCAGATAAAGGAACACTTTAAAAATAGTAGAGAAGCTTATTCTTTCATCTGGGACATGAACCCCACATTATTTGTTAAAAAAAAATAGTTACCTGGTTAAGGAAAATACTCCCGACATTGGTCAGAGTACATGAATGAGCATAACTGGAGAACACTAAAATCAGTGATTGTGATAGAATATTGACCTAGGGCACAGTTACTAGGTCAAGTGGGATTAAGGGACCGCAGAGTCTTTGAGACCTATAAAAGTCCTCTGAAACCTGCTGCTCTTCCAGCACGTAATAACCTGAGTGAATTAAAGGAAGAATAATTATTACAAGAAGATCCTATAGCTTAAAGGAGAATCAGTCCTGAATCTTTCCAGGATGGTTCACATGCTTTTTTGCTTTTTTGTTTTTCGTTTGTTTGTTTGTTTCTTTGTTTTGGTTGCCTCATTGATTTTAATCTATAGCAAAAGAATCGTTCTGTTTGTCCATGGACAAATTATCATAATTAAGCAACATGAGGTTACCCAGACAATAGTGAATGGGCTTAAATACTAAATTAATATTATAAACCAAATCTAAGGTGGACACATGGTTGAAAACTGTCACCTTTGTTATTTTTCCCAGATGCTTTGGTAAATTGCCCAATCCCATGAAAAATAAATAATGAACTCAAGATCTGAATGTATATCTGGAACCTAATCTAGAACTCTAAATAAGTAAAACTGGCAAAATATTGGTACCACAGGTTTTTGAAAATGTTTATGGTACAGATTTTGACTAGGAGCATTATGTAACACTTATTTGCAAAGAATAATAAAATTAAATTAAAAAATTAACTTTTAAAACAGATGAACAGGTTACTTGACCTGACCAAGTCTCAGTTGCCCTCTTACTTAAATGATATTTGCAATGTGAAAAGAATGGAGTCATATGTAGTATAGCATTTATTACAATAGTTGGCACATAGCATATGATCACTTAAGTTCTCTTCCCCTCCCTGTCTTTCCCTGCCCTCTCTCCTTTGATCTTTCTCTTATTCTCATTTTCCCTTACTTCCTTCCTTTCTTTATTTTTGCCAACCTTCTTTATTTTCCTTACTTTTGTTTTCAAGAATTATCATTTAATATCAAAAACAATGCATAGTTTGATACTCTAGAAAAAATAATCATTCAATACAAGGAGAAAACACACAAAGCTGTCAAATTAAAGAGGGGTTGTATTTTTAGAACTGTTGTTACTGTTTTATATTGACATTTAAACAATTTGTTTTGAAACATTTCTTCTCTATTTATTCTTTGATTTGATCTATCAGCAAGAATTTGTTGGAGATCATTTGTGCACCAAAAAGACTGAATATGGTCGGTTAGTGTTAATTAACAGCAAATATTTTAATGCAAATATTGGTATGTCTTATTTGGTTCTTGTCTGCATAAAAACAACTTTGCTGTTACTAAGTTTAGATATATTGCATGAGTTCTAAATCTTTTCAAGTTTGAAAGGTCTTATGATTTAAAATTTGTTAAACTGTCATGTTGTCCACTAGATTCATATTGAAGATTCTAAACCATATTGACCATATTAACAATGAAATCTACATTGAAGTTAACATTATACAAACATTAATATTTCCTGAATTCTTTAACTGATGGAACTCTTACTCATCACTAGATGGCACTCTAAATTTAGACTGTAATATATGTTGAACTAGAAGCTACTCAACTTCTGTTTTATAAAGAATTCATCATATGAAATAAACAAATAACTCCTTCCATTCCCCATATACAAAGTTGTTATTTCTTCTCCTATCTATCAGCAATAACTGAAGAAACCTACCAAACTTAATCTAAAAACCTTTTAATGATTGCCAACATAGTAGGATGAAAAACCAAATGATAAATAAAATATGATGGTTTTTAAAAATATTTCTCACAAACTTTTCAAGCATTCTGTTTAAACTTTTCACTTTAGTTCTTAATTTATATATATCTGAGAATATAGAAATATTTGAAGTATCTTATTTCTGTAAATCTAAAATTAAAGATTTTCCTACCTTTTAAAATAAAGCCGACTTATTAAAAATTATTTTTTATTCATAGATATACAAATAGGATGGAAACAATAAAAATGAATGTACTTCTCTTAAAATATGCGTTCCTAATCAAATATAACGCTATGTGGGCTGCTTCAAATACAAGATGATAACTTGCATGATTCCTGTGTTTAGGAACTCTTATGTTCATTAAACTCTTAGTTTCTATATTGTCTTTTTCCTTCATAAAAAGACCAAGTGCTTTCTTATCTTACTCTCACGTGAGTGATGACATCTCATATGAAATTATAAAAATGATTCTTTAGAAATGTGATCATGAGCATTTGAAAAGTAACTAGCCAATGATCTTCTGACCCTGGCATAATTGAAACCGTCAACTGTTCTCTGTCCAGGGACCACGGCCCGGATGGTTAGCATAAGGGGCGGTGAGGTGGCTCGGCCTCACATTCAGACTGTCAATTAGAGCACATTAGGGAACACTTCTAGCAGGGCTAATGTCACTGCTAGAGAAAAGCAGGCGTTTAAAGATAGCCAATACTTACTTAGAGATGTTCTATATTAGAAGCCAGCATTTTCTATGGATGAAAGTCAATATATTTATCTCTCATGCTATGCTAAGGTCATGACTCCAATTATTATGCAAAAACCCTGAATGGTTTTGGCTTTGCTGATGACTACAGATTTTTTTTTTTCTTTTCTGATGCACACTAAAGTTTGACTCTTTAATTCTCTAGGTCAGATATGTGGGAAAATGACTGTTATAGTCTTCCTTTCCACATCAGAGAATGAGATCTTTAAATAAAATCTCTACTGGGGAAAAAAAAAAAAAAGTAGAGACATGTTGCATTGCAGCATCATTTCTTTTTCACTGCGTAAGTCTCTTGTAAAATGTGAAATGAGGGGAAAGTCCATCACTGTTAACACTGGTAATTAAGTACAATTTTAATATTTACATTTCTAATCAGTTACTATTAATATGATATAAACAAGAAGGCAAAATATTATGTTACTTTGAGCTAAATCAAATACATATTGCATGAGAGGGATAAAATATTGTTAGAAAAGAATTGTGATTTTCTTTAAATGTTCTAAAAATGTTTAATGTATTATAAAACATAAAATTAATTTATCTTAAGATTTCATTTTGTTTGAAATCAAAAGTCATCTATTTCAATATGGGTAGTAAATCTATTTATGGGTAGTAAAAAAAGAGATCAAGAATTCAGGGAAATATATTACTCTACATGGCTTGTGAGGACAAAATTTAAGACATATTTACTGACTAATATTAAATGTATAGAATTTGATACAGAATGCAATAAAAGCTTTACAAAATTAAAATGCATCGCTGAAGAATAAAATATATTATCAAATGTTCAAAAATGAAAAAAAAATATTTATGTCAGTAGACAAAACTTTAGGAAAATTGCCTAAAACAATCACAAACTTTGCCCCAAATTCCTCACAGAAATCGATTGGAAGCTACAAATGTCTAATTCATTGCATCCATGCATCAGAAGTCTTTCCAATTACCTCAGGCACATTTGTCAAAAGAATAAGGTACTTGGAATTATTTTTGAATCCTGACTTTGTTATTGCTAGTTTTGGGAACTTGGACAAGTGATTTTATCTCTCTAAGCCTAAGCTTCTTCTTCTTAAAATTAAAAAAAATAATAATAATGCCCAGACAATTCTACTGTCAATTGAAATGTCTGGAAACCATGACCAAGCATTCATTACATAGGTTAACTCTAGTTTCTTCAGGAAATAGAGTGGAATTGTGTTTCTGAGTTTTTTTTTTTTTAAATGCCGCAAGTAACTCTATTTATTATTTAATGTTCTGCTTGTTACAAAATGTGTTTAAGGCTATTACATATATCTTTTGCCTTAAAACATACATTGGCGGGGCGCCTGGGTGGCGCAGTCGCTTAAGCATCCGACTTCAGCCAGGTCACGATCTCACGGTCCGTGAATTCGAGCCCCGCGTCAGGCTCTGGGCTGATGGCTCAGAGCCTGGAGCCTGCTTCCGATTCTGTGTCTCCCTCTCTCTCTGCCCCTCCCCCGTTCATGCTCTGTCTGTCTCTGTCCCAAAAATAAATAAAAAACGTTGAAAAAAAGAAACTCTTTAAAAAAAAAACCATACATTGGCTAATGTGCTTGGTTACTTGTTGGTTTACTTACTATTTCCTTTAGCAAGAATTACCCAGGAGATTACCAACATTAGGCCACACGTTTTTTGTTTTGTTTTGCTTTAATCAAGAAATACAAAAATTAAAAATATATGTAAATGATTTAAAAAAGAATATGGGTATCAAATAAAAATATGTGTATTCTAAGGATTTGAATTGGAAAAGAATACTGGAACTCAGACTGTTGTGGTTCCACTTTTTGATGGTGTCTCCTAAGTTTTGCTGACCAAATTATTGGTTCACAGACCTGCAGCATATGGACCACCTGGGGATTTGTGGGTAATGTGCATTTTCAGGTCATAAACCAAACCTGTGGCATTTTAACATCTTCCTTTTATTCATAAATACAGAGGTTTGAGATGCATTGCTATTTATGTAATTTGCATAGGTTCATAAACTAAACATACAATCTTTCCATTATATTACCCCTTTGTCATCACTTCATCATTTTATAGAGCTCATAGAGAGCAATAAGCTGTCAGTCAAAAGTGTTTATGCAGGGGTAACTTTAGCCAAATTTTCTTTATAAGTAGAAAGACGGAGTTTATGTAGTTCCATTGTTTTTAAGACTGTAGCCAATTGCATTAGTTGAAAAACTTTCCATATAGTGGGAAAAAAAAATCAAATTCTGATTTTCCTGGAATGAAAAGTCATTGAGTATATTCTACTTAGATCTCTATATATCAGTCTGCTCCTTGCTTAGCCAGTGTGGTTTCTAAATATACACAAGAACAATCACCTTTTCTCTGTGCCCTTTAAACCTTTCTTTTCTTTTTGTTCTCCAACATACAATATCCAATATGTTCAAAAAACCATATGGATAGAGAATAATCTTCCAAAACTGTTTCATTTCTAGACTAAAAGCCATCTTTGGTTTCACTCCTAGGCCAAATAACCATAATGCCTATCATTGCAAATATTTGTGTTTAATATAAAGTGACATTGCCAACTGACTCTTCAGATGGCTACAGTTTACTACCCAGCTCAACCCTTATTATGTGCTGGTCATCTTTTCTTCCTCTTACAGAAAAATTTCATTTTTACATTAAATTTAAATTTGTTTTGGGTTAAATAGATTCAGTGTTGACAACAATAACATGACTTGGAATATAAAAAACTTTTTAAGCAATTATTAAATATTAGGCGTTGTGATTATCAAGTTGGTTCCCATAGCACTGTGAAATAGTTATGTTTATTATCCCCATTTTACAGATGAGTAAACAAAGATTCAAAGAAGTTAAGTGACTTTCCCAAAACATGAATCTTCTTATGTAACTTTAACCATGAAAGCCTTGCTAATAACTGCAACTATGCCTTACCTCAACCAAAAGATTCATTTTTTAAGAGGAAAAAAAATTATATCCCTCTATGTTTTCCTAGGGGTTAACCATAGAGAATATAAAATGACTATAATCGCTCAAATGGCTTTGCCTCAAAATATATTGGTTTGGAAATTTTATTAAAAAAAAGCATGAATGGAATTATTAGGTAAATAAATCTTGTACACAAATGTTGTGAAGGGCCTGCATGCATTTATTGCTTGTCCAAATATTTGTTTCCTTTGATGATTCAAGTTTCCCAACAATAGTCAATCCGTCTGCAAGCAGTGAACTAATCCTTCTCTTAAGTCAATTTTGTGTAACACACTAAATAAATAGATGGTTAATATAATGTAATTACCAAATAGATCAGGACTAGCTTATCTAAAATTGCAGTAGTTCTGCACTTTTAATGCATCACAGTAGACCTGCCTTAAATATTTTGTTCCACCAACAGAACTAGAAGATACATTATCTGATTTCTATTATTTCTTCACCCACAATCTGAAAGAAATTCTTTCATGGATATGTAGATTGAAAATTATCTCTTTAAGTATCATTGCTTTTGTTAAATTAATAACTTTGTTTCAGGTTTTATTATAGCTATATATAAATGATTCGAATTTCACACATCAACAAATCATATAAATGAGAGTATAATCAATAACTAAATTTGGAGGGAAAATTCAATTATTTATAAATATCACCCATATTTTGTTCATAGGAAATTATATTTATGATTGCTAATTTTTTATATTATAAGGAAGGAAGGAAGGAAGGAAGGAAGGAAGGAAGGAAGGAAGACAGAGAAAGATAAAGGGGTGGGAGGAAAGAAGAAAGGAAAGATTTTTTTTAATGTTTATTCATTTTTTAAAGACAAAGAGAGACAGAGCACAAGCAGGGGTGGGGTGGAGAGAGAGAGGGACACAGATTCTGAAGCAGGCTCCAGGCTCTGAGCTGTTAGCACAGAGCCCAATGCGGGGCTCGAACACATCAACTGTGAGATCATAACCTGACCAAAGTCAGATGCTCAACAGACTGAGCCACCCAGGCGCCCCAGAAAGGAAGGATATTTTATACATTATTTATGTTGACAGCATGAGGCACAGACCCTGTTATAAAATAGGTCCTTAATTAATTTTCTTCTGCTACTAATTAGCTAGGCAACATTTGTCATCTATTTTAGTCTGCTAGTACTTTATATTAATAATTTGTATATTTAAGAGGTTAGCTAGGTGGTACATTCAGGTATATTTAATATCAATAATCATGCACTTTTATTATATAATATAGCCACATTTGTTAAAACAACATAATTTCAAGAACACTGTAGCAGAACATGGATTATCTTAATGTGGCAAAATCCTTGAAAAGTTAGAGGCTAGATTGATTAAGTAACATATAACAGTAAAATTATAGAGGGTTATACTTTGAGACTATTTCTCAAGTAATCATACACAACTTTCAAATATGTAGTAACTTTTATTTTTATTAACTAGGATACAAAGGGTTTGAAAATCACAGGCCTACAAAAGTGAAAAATTCTAGGAAAGCAAAGAAAGAAAAGGTACTATGACCCAACAGCTAGTAACAAAGAATAAAAAAACAAACAAACTTAAAACTACACACACACACACACACACACACACACACACACACACACACACAAATAAACAGAAAAACAATACTTGTGGCACTCATATTCAATTACAGCTGATCTCTGTGGTCCCATTTAGTAGGAAAACAGCTGCAGCAGAATGTATTTTCCAAAAATGGCTGTATTCTTTATTCTATGTGAACGTCAAGAATCTTTTTCTTTTTTTAAAATTTACATCCAAATTAGTTAGCATATAGTGTAACAATGATTTCAGGAGTAGATTCTTTAAAGCCCCTAACCCATTTAGCCCATCCCCCCTCCCACAACGCCTCCAGCAACCCTCAGTTTGTTCTCCATATTTATGAGTCTCTTCTGTTTTGTCCCCCTCCCTGTTTTTATATTATTTTTGTTTCCCTTCACCTATGTTCATCTGTTTTGTCTCTTAAAGCCCTCATATGAGTGAAGTCATATGATTTTTGTCTTTCTCTACTGACTAATTTCACTTAGCATAATACCCTCCAGTTCCATCCATGAAGTTGCAAATGGCAAGATTTTATTCTTTTTGATTGCCGAGTAATACTCCATTGTATATATATATACCACTTTTTCTTTATCCATTCATCCATCGATGGACATTTGGGCTCTTTCTATACTTTGGCTATTGTTGATAGTGCTGCTATAAACATGGGGGTGCCTGTGTCCCTTCGAAACAGCACACCTGTATCCCTTGGATAAATGCCTAGTAGTGCAATTGCTGGGTTGTAGGGTAGTTCTATTTTTAGTTTTTATATTTTTAGCTTTATATTTTTAGTTTTATATCCTGCAACTTTGCTGAATCTCCATACTGTTTTCCAGAGTGGCTGCACCAGCTTTCATTCCCACCAACAATGAAGAAGAGATCCTCTTTCTCTGCATCCTCACCAACATCTGTTGTTGCCTGAGTTGTGAATGTTAGCCATTCTGACAGGTGTAAGGTGGTATCTCATTGTGGTTTTGATTTGTATTTTCCTGGTGATGAGTGAAGTTGGGCATTTTTTCATGTGTTGGTTGGCCATCTGGATGTCTTCTTTGGAGAAGTGTCTATTCATGTCTCTTGCCCATTTCTTCACTGGATTATTTGTTTTTTGGGTGTTGAGTTTGATAAGTTCTTTATAGATTTTGGATACTAACCCTTTATCTGATGAGTCATTTGAAAATATCTTCTCCCATCCTGTCAGTTGCCTTTTAGTTTTGCTGATTGTTTCCTTCACTGTGCAGAAGCTTTTTATTTTGATGAGGTTCCAGTAGTTCATTTTTCCTTTTGTTTCCCTTGCCTCCGGAGACGTGTGGAGTAAGAAGTTTCTGTGGCCAAGATCAAAGAGGTTTTTGCCTGCTTTCTCCTCAAGGATTTGGATGGCATCCTGTGTTACATTTAGGTCTTTCATCAATTTTGATATATTTTTGTGTATGGTGTAAGAAAGTGGTCCAGGTTCATTCTTCTGCATGTCACTGTCCGATCTTCCCAGCATCACTTGCTGAAGAGACTGCCTTTATTCCATTGGATATTCTTTCGTGCTTTGTCAAAGATTAATTGGCTATATGTTTGTGGGTCCATTTCTGGGTTCCCTATTCAGTTCCATTGATCTGAGTGTCTGTTCTTGTGCCAGTACCATACTGTCTTGATGATTACAGCTTTGTAGTATAGCTTGAAGTCCAGGATTGTGATGCCTCCTGTTTTGGTTTTCTTTTTCAAGATTGCTTTGGCTATTCGGGGTCTTTTCTGGTTCCATACAAATTATAGGATGTTTGTTCTAGCTCTGTGAAGAATGCTCGTGTTATTTTGATAGGGATTGCATTGAATATGTAGATTGCTTTGGGTAATATTGACATTTTAACAATATTTGTTCTTCCAATCCAGGAGCATGGAATCTTTTTCCAATTTTTGCATCCTAAATTTCTTTCATAAGCTTTCCATAGTTTTCAGTGTATAGATTTTTCATCTCTTTGGTTAGATTTATTCCTAGGTACTTTATGTTTTTTTGTGTGCAACTGTAAATGGGATTGATTCCTTGATTTCTCTTTCTGTCGCTTCATTGTTGGTGTATAGGAATGCAACCTACTCCTGTGCATTGATTTTATATCCTGCAACTTTGCTGAATTCATGAATCAATTCTAGCAGGTTTTTGGTGGAATATTTTGGGTTTTCCATATACAGTATCATGTCATCTGTGAAGAGTGAAAGTTTGACCTCCTCCTGGCCGATATGGATGCCTTTTATTTCTTTGTGTTGTCTGATTGCAGAGACTAAGACTTCGCATACTATGTTGAATAACACTGGTGAGAGTGGACATGTCTGTCTTGTTCCTGCCCTTAGGGGGAAAGCTCTCAGTTTTTCACCATTGAGGATGTTATTAGCGTTGGGTGGTTCATATATGGCTTTTATGATCTCAAGGTATCCTCCTTCTATCCCTACTTTCTTGAGGGTTTTTATCAAGAAAGGATCCTGTATTTTGTGAAATGCTTTCTCTGCATCTATTGAGAGGATCATATGGTTCTTGTCCTTTCTTTTATTGATGTGATGAATCGTGTTAGTTGTTTTGTGGATATTGAACCAGCCCTGCATCCCAGATATAAATCCCACTTGGTCGTTGTGAATAATTTTTTTGATGTATTTTTGGATCTGGTTGGCTACTATCTTGTTGAGGATTTTTGCATCCATGTTCATCAGGGAAATTGGTCAATAGTTCTCCTTTTTAGTGGGGTCTCTGTCTTGTTTTGGAATCAAGGTAATGCTGGATTCATAGAAAGAGTTTGGAAGTTTTCCTTCCATTTCTATTTTTTGGAACAGCTTCAAGAGAATAGGTGTTAACTCTTCCTTAAATGTTTGGTAGAATTCCCCTGGAAAGCCATCGGGCCCTGGATTCTTGTTTTTTGGAAGATTTTTGATTACTAATTCTATTTCCTTACTGGTTATGGGTCTGTTCAAAATTTCTATTTCTTCCTCTTGAGTTTTGGTAGTGTGTATGTTTCTAGGAATTTGTCCATTTCTTCCATATTGCCCATTTTGTTGGCATATAATTGCTCATAATATTCTCTTATTAATTTTTTTTTTTCTGCTGTGTTGTTTGTGATCTGTCCTCTTTCATTCTTGATTTTACTTATTTGGGTCCTTTCCTTTTTATTTTTGATCAAACTGGCTAGTGGTTCATCAATTTTGTTAATTCTTTCAAAGAACCAGCTTCTGGTTTCATTGATCTGTCCTACTGTTTTTTTGTTTGTTTGTTTGTTTGTTTGTTTGTTTGTTTTTGGTTTCAATAGCATTAATTTCTGCTCTGATCTTTATTATTTCCTGTCTTCTGTTGGTTTTGGGTTTTAATTGCTGTTCTTTTTCCAGCTCCTTAAGGCTTAAGGTTAGGTTGTGTATCTGAGATCTTTCTTCCTTTTTTAGGAAGGCCTGGATTGCTATATACTTTCCTCTTATGACTGCCTTTGCTGCGTCCCAGAGGTTTTGAGTTGTGGTGTTATCATTTTCATTGACTTCCATATACTTTTTAATTTCCTCTTTAACTTCTTGGTTAGCCCATTCATTCTTTAGTAGGATGTTCTTCAGTCTCCAAGTATTTGTTACCTTTCCAAATTTTTCCTTGTGGTTGAGTTCGAGTTTCATAGCATTGTGGTCTGAAAATATGTGCGGTATGATCTCGATCTTTTTGTACTTACTCAGGGCTGATTTGTGTCCCAGTATATGGTCTATTCTGGAGAACATTCCATGTACACTGGAGAAGAATGTATATCCTGCTGCTTTAGGATGAAATGTTCTGAATATATCTGTGAAGTCCATCTGGTCCAGTGTGTCATTCAAAACCATTGTTTCCTTGATGATTTTTTGAGTAGATGATCTGTCTATTGCTGCGAGTGGGGTGTTGAAGTCTCCTACTATTATGGTATTACTATCTATAGGTTTCTTTATGTCTGTGATAATTGATTTATACATTTGGGTGCTCCACATTTGGCGCATAAATGTTTACAATGTTAGGTCTTCTTGGTGGATAGACCCCTTGATTATGACATAATGCCCTTCTGCATCTCTTGATACAGTCTTTATTTTAAAGTCTAGATTGTCTGATATAAGTATGGCTACTCTACCTTTCTTTTGTTGACCATTAGCATGATAAATCGTTCTCCATCCCCTTATTTTCAATCTGAAGGTGTCTTCAGGTCTAAAGTGGGTCTCTTGTAACAGCATATAGATGGATATTATTTTCTTATCCATTCTGTTATCCTATGTCTTTTGATTGGAACATTGAGTCCATTGACATTTAGAGTGAGTACTGAAAGATATGAATTTATTTCCGTTATGATGCTTGTAGGGTTGGAGTTTCTGGTGGTTGAACTTCAAGAATCTTACCACCTTCCTATCGAGAAGAAATCAGTAGTCCCTGAGTGGCTTGGTAGGTTAAGTGTCTAACTTTTGATTTCAGTTCAGGTCATGATCTCATAGTTGGTGACATCAAACACCACATTGGGCTCTATGCTGACAGCATGGAGCCTGCTTGGGATTCTCTCTCACCTCTCTCTTCGCTCCTCTCCCCACTTGCACTCTCTCTCTCTCTATCTCTCAAAATAAATAAATAAGCATTAAAAAAAAAGAAGAATCTGTTTTCTCCTCATGAATTGAAGTGGGCCTTTGTGACTGCCTCCACTAAAAGAGTAAGCTGCCATGTGATTTCTAAGACTAGATCATAAAAGGTAATACAGAAGTTGAGTCTAATTGTCAAATTGTGGATAATAACTGCTATAATTTAGTCATGTTGAATAGAGCAGAATCTGATAAAATAACAAGAAGGACTTTAATTTGGGTAAAACAGTTATGGATATGGAGATCAGATTATTTGATAAGTGAGTCAGTGGAAACAATGATATACCAAATCACACTAAATTAATATGTATATTTAAGTACTGTCAACTTGAATCAAGTATAAGAAAATATGAAATCGGGCACTTGGGTGGCTCAGTCCATTGAGCGTCTGACTCTTGGTTTCAGTTCAGGTCGTGATCTCACAGTTTGTGGGATCAATCCCCATGTCAGGCTGTGGGCTGACAGTGTGGGGTTTGCTTGAGATTTGCACTCTCCCTCTCTCTGTCCCTCCCCTGCTCATAATCCCTCTGTCAAAATAAATACATAAACATTAAAAAATATGAAATGAATATAAATTTCTGCTTGAAATTAGGTGATGTAAAATATAAAGCATATTAATAAGAATTTTATGTACATGTAAACAAACAATCTTGAAAGAAACAAAAAATTAATATTTAAAATAAGTTGAGTAAAGAGACCAAAAGCCATGGTGATATTTGCATATTTTTCAATCCCCACTTATAATTAGTATTTATATTTGGTGCATATGCTAACTAATAATATAATTAGAAATGCTTCTCATTTTATGCTGTTCTTTTTTTTTTTTTTTTTTTAATTTTTTTTTTCAACGTTTTTATTTATTTTTGGGACAGAGAGAGACAGAGCATGAACAGGGGAGGGGCAGAGAGAGAGGGAGACACAGAATCGGAAACAGGCTCCAGGCTCTGAGCCATCAGCCCAGAGCCTGACGCGGGGCTCGAACTCACGGACCGCGAGATCGTGACCTGGCTGAAGTCGGACGCTTAACCGACTGCGCCACCCAGGCGCCCCATGCTGTTCTTTACAAATAGTAAAATAGACTTTAATCCTGAAGAAACAGTTTATGTTAGAAATATGCTCAACATTGTATCATATTTGGTCTTCATTTTTTTTTTTCTGTATTTTGTTTGTATGAGCTTGTTTTACTACATAAAATTTTCTCTTTTTTAAAAAGCAGGATCTTGGGGCATCTGGGTGCCTCAGTCAGTTGTGTCCAACTCTTGATTTTGTCTCAGGTCATGATCTCCTAGTTCATGGGTTCAAGACCCACATTGGGCTCTGCACTGACAGATAAAAATCAGGATCTTAATTATTCAGTGTTTTAACTGTGAAAATTGAATTCAGCATAGAAAAAAAAAATAGTAACCTTGATACTACCAAACAGTTGAGTAATGTTCCAAGATTTATGAAGTATTATAAAGTTTTGTAAGAAGTGCATAACATAAATATATATGCATATATATGCAGAACACTTTGCACTCATATTTTGTGTTTGTCTATTATAAAGAAAAATAAATTTTAGTATTCAATATAGATCACACTTTTAATCATATATTAATGCCTGGTTCTAAAGGCAAACAGTGAGAGAAGTTCAGTTTCAAATACATGTTTTTAATGACACTGTGTAATCTATGGGGTTATCTGTGATCATGTGGTTTTTCATTATACCACCAGGCTTCAAAAAATATTACCCTCTAATTTGGAAAAGAAGCTGGTAAATCACGATCTGTGGAAGCAATAAAACTAAGTTTAATCATAAATTTGGCTCTTACCAGTTATGTCACTAAATGCCTCTAAACCTGAGTTTCCAAATCTTTAAAATGAATATAAGTTTCAATGAGCTACTTTATAGATTAAGTGGAAATAAATTGTAATAGTTCATGTAAGATGTGACTGTCATAAATAATCACAATATTCACTGGGAAATTATAGGCAAACAAGCTAATCACTGCCAATGGGAATTGATCTTCTAATATATTTCACTTATGCCTTTATTTGGTTTGGGGTTTATATGAATCTTATGACAGTATGTGTTTTTCAACTGCAGTGATTCAATTTTCAGGAGGCAGGGATGAGAGATAAGAAATAAATTATGAAATATCTTGATGAAAGGCTGAAATTTCAACTTTGACTCCGATATTCTAGTTAAAATTTTATGAACAGATTATCTAAACTGATTTTTATTTTGACTGTTTCTGGCTCTTCATATTAAAATATACCTGGTATTAATTATAATTCTATTGGTGTGAGCATAGGGACCCCTCTGGGTAATTGTGACTTCCATGCACCACCATGAAACAATATGGGTGTTTCTACATGGTATAAGCAGCCATTTGGAGGATCTGGTTCATTGTCACCAAGGATACAATATATTATGCACTTAACTCACTGTTCAGTAGTTCAGAGATCATTCTGTATGCAGTGGTAAATCATTGAGATTTCTTACCAAATGGGTAACAAAAACAGTTGACATTTTATAGATATATAGATGTGCAAATATTAAATTTGTGTGTCAACTCAAAAAATCATGTTGAAGGTTTTTCAATTTCTTACCCCCAATAATAAATAATTTGAGATGAGATAAAGATTGATTTTAAATTGATTGAATATTTAGGGCAAGAAACTATTTCAATAATCTATGTCAAATAATAAATTCTAGTTTATCTATAGTAAGATAGAAAAGGTATGAGGAAAAGAATAACATTATAAAGGAATAATCAAAAAGTTCAGATGAATACTGACACTGTGAGATGGAATACAAGGAGAGAGATTGAGGAAGGAAACTTAGCACAATATAACATTATGAAATCACTGTGTAGTCATTGATCTGGATTGTGATGCTGGATGTGCTGATCAATCTTTATCTTTCCTTCTTACTAGTGTGGTGTTTTCTTCCTCTATCTTGTTACAACGGATAGAAGGCACTTGTTTTGGGGACTGGGATGATGCATAATCTTCAAGTTCTAGAATTTATCAATCCATTTGTACCCAGATTCACTCACTCTGATTCTGGAAAAATGCCAACTGTAGTCGATTTTTGTTATTCTCAGTAGTTATGTTCTATGAAGTCGCCACAAATACTGAATTAGGAAATACTGAACCATTCTTCATATGATAAATCCAGGGTTGGGTTCCTGCAAGCTTCTGGTCATAACAGTTTTTTTTCAAAAAGTCAACACATTATTTTATGTATATTTATTTAAATGTCGTCTTATTTAATATATAGTTGATTTATTAACATGGAACTGACAGCCAATGGCACTATAACTCATGTCTGAACAAAGCTTATCTAACACATGTATTTATCCGTAAGGTACATGAGAACCTTCTTGCACTTGGGAACACTAGACAGCACTTCCGCACTATGTTTGGGAACCATTTTAAAAGTAAAATCATCAACAAAAAGCACAAAAATTGGAAAACTGTGACATTAAATAGACCAGGAAAAGGACACTTATTTGTAGTATAAGAACTAAAACAAGAAAGTAGGGCATCATCTTGTTTGTACTATCTGGGAAGAGATGGGTTAAGTGATTGAAATTTTTGGCCAATCTGTACCCATGTCCCCAAATGACCAGAAAAGCACCATGCATATTGTTCTGGGAGGTTATACAGAAATTTTAGTGAAAAGGAAGTTCTCAAATACAGAATCTATAAAACATGAGAATCATGGTGTACGTGTTTTATTTATTATCCCTAGAATGCCTGTTTGTTTCCTTGAAAATTACATTTTTCTTTACTTAAATGTTTTCTTTTTTGTGCCTTCTTGATTTTTATGTGTCTGTGGTCTTTGTGGTGATTTGGCATAAGAAAAAAACATTTAAATGGAATTTTAAGGAGAAGAATTGGTTTCTCATTTTTGTCCAAGTGAAGAAAAGCAACTCATGACAAAGCATAATTCCACTTCTCTTTACCACCACTAAACATCTGTCTCCTGTTGAGCCTTGGAGCTCAGGAAATGTTCTTATGTACATTTTATGCGCAGTATTACATAGGTCGCACTACATCAGTAATAATATGAATTCAAGAAAATAGGATACCCTTGGAAATTATGTACTTGAAATAAAAATCTATGCCTGATATTTACTAACTCAACAACTTTGAAATATTGGCTTATATGTTCAATGCCTCCAATTTCTAATTATTAAATAGGCTTAATATATTGCAATGGTTTCCTTCAGATTTAATGAGAATATATATCTTAAATCATTCATAGTGCCTGCCATAGAGTAGGCAGTAAATAAATGTTATACTTTCTCCTGTACAATAAAAATGTATAATGGTTGGGATGCCTGGATGGCTCAGTGGGTTAAGCGTCCAACTCTTGGTTTTGGCTCAGGTCATGATGGCTCAGTTTGTGGGATCGAGCCCCACATTGGGCTCAGTGTTGACAGTGCAAAGCTTGCTTAAGATTCCGTTTCCCTTTCTCTCTGCCTCTCCCCTGCTTACGCTCTTCGTTCTTTCTCTATAAAGAAATAAACAACAACAAAAAATGTATTATAGTTACAGAATGTGCAATACAGAAAACACTTTCTTACCACAGGAAATAAAGTATGCTTCGCAAAAAGTTAAAAACTTAGAATATAATTTAGATATCTTAAGTGTAAATTAAAAAAAAAAAGGAAGGAAGAGAGAAAAATCTTATTATCTATCATTTGTTTTTCTAAATGCAGTGATTTGTTGAGTGAATTCACATGGTCGTGAAGCAATTACAGAAATTTTGCTTGATGACATCTGAAATATATAAAGTTATATATCAGTTATTTTTTTTACTCTAAAACAAAATCAAGTTAAAAGGTGGTTGGTTTAAAGAAAAATAGAAGGTTTAACAAGTTTCAAGTGAACTTGGCAAAGCATTTCAAAAAAGCACCATAAAAGGAAATGTGTCCAAGGAATCAGTAGCAGGTGTGGCAAAACAACTTACTGAAAGTGGGAAAATATGTCCTTGGGCAAACCATCTTGACATAGAAAATTTCAAAAGCATCAAAAACAATATGAACATTCCCTTCCTTGAGTCACTTCATTTGAGCTACCTGACTGAGGAATATTTTTGGAATTAACAAGGGTCACCATGCCTAAAGCTATAACAAAGCAAGCCACAAAAAGAAAAAAACATAATCAATAATAGCAACAAAAGAAAGGAAAACACAAAGGAAAATATGGTATTTTTTTCCTTTTATCTAATGATAACTAAAGAACAGTAAGGTAGGCAAAATATATCACCCCATCGGAGTCTTACTGAAAGTGTCTCTGAGAACAAAAGATTTTTCTTGATAATAATAAATATTTGAAATGAGCTTTTCCAAAACATTTTTGTAATGTGTTACAAAATAGACATGTGTTAACAGAAGATAATTAATAGCTGATTGATTAAAAAATGAATTTTTTCCTAATCTTTCAAAAAGAAGTAGAACTGGCATTTATAATAATTCTGGCATAGCGTATTTTACTCATCTAGAACAAACTTGCAGCAGGTCTTGTAGGTAATACATGTGTTTCATTATATGATGTTGCAAAAGTTTATAATGGAAACATTTGTGCTTGTAGCTTGACAATAAAGTTTTAAACTAGTAATAAGGGTCATTTTAACTGATCCTTGATCTCTACAAATGTCAATCCTCCATTAAAAAAATCAAATAGTAATTGAAGATAAATGGTTTGATTAATTAAGTCAATGCAAAAACTGACACCAATATGTTGTATCATTCAGATGACAAAATAGTGGGAAAAGGAAGGAAAATCCTAACAAATTCACACTTCATATATATGAGATAGAAAGAAGAAGAAGAAGAAGAAGAAGAAGAAATAAATCATCTCTCTCCCATTCTGTCTCATTTTCTCTTTTAATCCAAACAGTGAATTTCAGGAGTAGCCAAATGTGGACTAGTTTAAGTGATTTGTATTGGAGAAGACATTAAATAACCAAGACAGCAGCTAGGATTCCATTTTTGTCTCAGAGTGAAGTATTTTCCCTTTACCTGTACAAACTTTTCAAAGCCACATGGGAGGATTACCTCCACCTCCTGTTCAGCCTTTTAAATCCACCTGCAAAATGAAGTTTTGTACAATTTTTGCCGGTTCTCTCTTTTGAAGTTTTACCTTTTCAAGAATGTTTGATCTGGGGCACCTGGGTGGCTCAGTCTGTTAAGCGTCCGACTTCAGCTCAGGTCATGATCTCACAGTCCGTGAGTTTGAGTCCCGTGTCAGGCTCTGTGCTGACAGCTCAGAGCCTGGAGCCTGCTTCAGATTCTGTGTCTCCGTCTCTCTCTGACCCTCCCCTGTTTATGCTCTGTCTCTCTCTGCCTCAGAAATAAATAAACATTAGAAAATTTTTTTAAAAAAAGAATGTTTGATGGACTCCATTGCATTTATGTCAGGTATCTTGTGGCCAGAGAAAAATAGAAACCACTCATGGAACTGCTGACCTAAGTGAAACATTGGCACACATATTGGGTTTTCCATCTCAACCTATTTTGGGTATGCTTTACTGAGCCTTTTACTTTGTGTTTGTTTATTTGCTATCCTCTCCTTGAGTCACTTTGAGATATTTTTCTCCCAGATGATAGGAAGTATTTTGCAGCTAAGCAGACACTTCAGTAAAACTACAGAAATGGTTTCTGTATTTGGTGCTCTTCTCTAAGCTGACCCTAATAACTCACATTGCAAAGTTTCTCCATTTGGTGACTCTTTGGTCTCCAGAGCTAGTCAAGTGTGTCAGGCTAGGGCTTGTGTTCAGACAAATGTTCTGTATGTCCCAATTCCCTTTTGAAACATAGCTATTTGGTAAAAGGACTTCTTAATAGGAGAAATGCACAAAATAAGAGCCCTGGAGTGGGCTGCTTCTTTTTGATTTCTAAGGATGCTTTTTCTACAATGAAGATGTGACTGACCCGAGTCTGCAGCCTCTATTGGAGCCGGGGGGTGTCACTGCTACCATAGATTTTTTTTTTAAAGAAAGAATTCTAATAAAGTTAGTCACTAGACTATTAGGAAATTGTTTTCACCTGTCTTTTAAGCTACTCTAGAATTACAATAATGTGGATGTTCTGAGAAGGAAAATAAAACCGTATATGATTCAATGAAATTTTGATTAAAATTCTACCTTTTTTGAAACATCAAAACGTTTCCTGTTTTAAATGCTTGATATGCTGGTGCTTAAGGCTAATATAATTAAAAACCAAGTTGCCAAGCATGTAAATGTGGATATTTAGGAACCTGGGAATATTCAAGGTTTTAAAGCATGTCTTATCCTTCATGTATTTTATCCACATTAAAATATGTAATAAGGGTTGTTTACAATTTACTAAAACAAAAACCTTGGACAAATGAATTTTTAAAAGGTTGAGTCTAATATGAGTTTAGCTATGTTTTCTCATATAACCTTATACAGTGTTTCATTTTTATAAGCCTAAATTTATCTTTCTATAAACTAAGACACATTCTAAATATTCTGCCAACTATAGAGTCTTGTTTTGAAGCCAGAATAAAAATGACTTCATGTCAATGCACTTTGGAATGATTGCCTTATCTTCAGGACATATACATATACACTATGAAATTGGAACTTTTCTTTTTTCCCTGCCTTACTTCTTTACCTCCTTCCTTCTTTATTTCTTTCATTGGCTTCTTTGTTCATAATGATGTTATTGTAGCAAAAAGCTACATATAATAAACTGGCCTATTATATTGAAAAATATAATTTGGCATTTATGTGATATGGAAGTTAAAGGATGTAATTTTTCCTGATGATGCCATTTATAAGCACGTTCTTATAATTGGTAACAACATTCAGATCTTGTTTAGTTTGAAATCGTAAGCAGTTACCTAATGACCTTCATATTTAACTTTAAAAAACTTCTCAGTATACAAAGAAAATTACTTGCCAATTTGGATTAAACACAATGAGAACATTTGGCACTGAATTAAAATGTTGAGTTCTGCCTTGTCATTAATGTATTAATGGGATTGACTGCCAAAATTAAAGCCAATCTACACAAAGAAATGCTATCTAAGGTAAAACCATAACAAAATGTGCTGTAAAGTGGACTTTAATTCACTCTCTGGGTAGAAAGAAAGAGAATTACTTGAAAACCTATAGTGAAAGCCCACACTCGCTATTGTGGTAACAAATAAAAAGTGATTTTCTAGAATTCTCTTTTTAACTATCAGCTTCTGTGTTTTCATATTTTATTATTAACCCTAATCCAGGATAGTGTTTTTCATTTGCTTTCATGTTATATTGATTTTTGTTGTTTTTATGCTTGACTAAAGAAAGTATATAACATTTACATAAATTTACCATAATGCCTGAAAAAGACAAATGTTATTTGTTCAAGTATAAACAATATATATTAATATGCAACTTTAATTCTATAAATTCAGATTTTAAAATCTAACTTTCAACTAGCTTACTTTCCTTCGTGTGCCCACTCTATTCTTTTGGGCATGGAAGCAGGAAATAAGCGTTTTGTCTCCTTATTATTAATGATGCAAACTTTTGGTAAAATGCAGCTATTTATTTCATACATTTTTACCTCCTGCCTCTTGAAATTCCAATAATGTAAGAAAAGGAGACAAAAAGCAGAGTCAGCATTGGGTAGGGGTATGAAATTCACAAAATCAAAGAGACAGTAGAAAGAAGAACATAAAATGCTAGAAGCTGGTGATAAATGCACAAGTAGTAACTGATTTATGAGACAAGAAAAAGTTTAAATTTAAGTTGCATTAGAGTGCAGGTTTACTCTCTGGAAGGTTTGAACAACAGGAATAATTTTGGAGACACTGTACCCAGCTAATGGCGGTAACAGGTACTAAAAAACAGGAAGATGAGTGGAAACTTGCACATAGAAAGTTGAGAGGGTTAGCAAGTGTGTGCTCGACTCCCCGTAGAAAGTTTAGAAAACCCATCCTTACCCACAGGAAGTACAATTAAAAGTTTCTCTTTAGGAAGTTAATTAGAAATAATGAATTATAAATATCTTTAGTTAGGGGCCCAGCCAGATCAATCTATAGAAATGTTCCAATTCATAACACTACCTAACCTCACAGAGATTCTGGTGGATTTTACCCTTCTCTATTCTTGACCAAGGATACAGAACCAGAAATCATCAGACAATTGAGGAAATTTTCTGATATGAAAGATTAATTAATGCAGTGAGGAAACAATATGGAACCAGACAATGCATGGAATAGAAAATATCTTTTTTTTAATTTTTTCACATTTATTATTTTTGAGAGACAGAGTTCAAGCTGGGAAGAGGCATAGAGAGAGGGAGACACAGGATCTAAAGCAGGCTTTAGACACAGGGTTTGAATCCAGAAACCGCGAGATCATGACCTGAGCCTAAGTGGACACAACGACTGAGGCACCCAGGAATCCTGGAATAGAAAAGATCTTTAAAAAATGAAACAAAATAAAACAAAACAAAACTCAACTCAACAACTACTGTATACTTGGTATCCTCAAAAAGAAAAAAAAAAAAGTACAGTGATATTCTATGTATCCTAAAGCTTGTGTAAAGTAAAATATTGAGAGCACTTAAAGACATCATTGAAAATAAATATGATAGCAGTAATGAAAACAATTAAGCTAAGTATTAGGATATAAAGTGAGAAAATAGTCCATATTAGAAAAAAAAACTATATCATTGAAAATAGGAGTGAAGATATAGAATAAGAGAACCAAGGCAAATATTATACCATGTGGTTAATAAGACAAACAGGAAGAGAGTACAGGAAATAAGGAGGATGTTTTCAAGGGTTATATTTTACTTACCAGAATTAAGACAATTTTTTTCTTGATTGAACTTGTCCTCTGCTAAGTGGAAAACCATAGATAAATGAAGAAAAACTCACACTGATACAAAACATTAGAACATTAGGATTAAAGTCCTAAATCATCCAAATTTTAGAATAAAATCCTTACATCATCCAAAGAATAGGAAAAAAAGACATTTTACTCTACCTAATACCAGAAGTTACAAAATAGTTATCTTCCTTCAAAATTTTGATGTCTTATTCCAAGTTTTATAATTCTTTACAGAGGGAAACTATCAACTAATTTACTCATTCATTTATTCAATTATCCAAGTATTTTTGAAAACCTGTTGTGCTTCAAACCTTGTTCTAAGTAGGAAGGATAAAATATATTACAAAATAGACAAAATCCTACTTTAATGTAGTTTATACTTGATACTGGAGACAAGATAAATAAGTAAAAATAGAGAATTTGAAATCTTGATAAGTGCTGATGACAACAAATAAAGAAGACCAAAGTAAAATAAATCAATTCAATTAGCCTTCCTTTTCTGAGCAATAATAGAGGATGTATAATAAAATGATAATTGTAAGATAAAATATGCATCAAATTTAGACTTTTAAATGCATGTGTATTCACATTTCTGGAGGAATCGTTAGAAGAATAGAAACATATAAATTCCAAATAAAGAAAAAATGGAAAGAATAAAAATCTTGAATACATCTAAAAGATAACAGGAAAAGTAAAAGAAACAAAGTCAAAACAGTTTTGACACCAAAACTGAGGTGAAAAGTAGCCTGCAGGCTCCCACATAAAACCTGTGATTCACTGAGCAAAAAATGCTGGGATTTTTTGTTTGTTTTAGTTGAAATATATTTGATGTATAACATTGTGTACATTACATGTGTACATGTGTGTTAATTTGATATATTTATATATTGTATAGGATTGTCATTCTAGCAATAATTAGCATCTCCGTCATGTTACATAATTATACTTTTCTTTTTGGTGTTCAGAGTAACTAAATTCTAGTTTCTTATCAAGTTTGATGATTATTATACAGTGTTATCTGAATTCACTATACTGTATATTAGCACTTTAGAACTTATTTACTACTGTTGTAAGTTTGTACCCTGGACATCTGTCCTATTCCTCCCTCCTTTATCTCCTGGTGACACTTACATGTGGAATCTTAAAAAAAAGCTATGGCTTTAAAAGGTAGAGAAACAAGGATTTTACCAAGCCTTTCTAAGTCCTAAAGAAACAACAATAACGGAAACTTGCTCTTAGTATATTTGGAGTTGTTCTTTTCAGTTCTGTATGTGCTCAGACATTAATATAGTCTTTTGTCCTGTTCCAACATAATCATTGAGTGACTTTATATGATGCTGGTTTCTCTGAAATTTAATGTTCAGGAGGACATTGTAGATTCTGTGTTAGAGTAAGGTCAGTTCTGTGTTGAAAACACCCAGATGCTTTTTTTTTTTTTTTTCCCTCAGTTCCTGCCTTTTTTAGTTATAACTTAAAGACTAAGATCAGCTCCTTTAGGGAATTGTTTTTGGGTCGTCTATGATAAGAGAAGTATAGAAATATCTGGACAAATATAAAACACAAAGTAAAATCTTAAACTTGTAAATTAATATAAATGTAGTAAATTTTTGAAATAAAAGGTGAGGATGCCAGCTGAATTCAAAACCAAAAGCATATGCTGTCTATAGCAAAGGTACTTATATTATAAGGACACAAAACCTTAAACAGTAAAAAGCCTATATATATATATATATATATATATATATATATATATATATATATCTCAAAATAATACTGATCCCAACCAAAGTTCATATAGGTCACTTGATAATAAATAAAACAGGCTAAAAAATTTAAAAAAAAAAAACATTACTAGAGAGAGAGTCACTATTTTCCTGTTAAAATCTTAAATTTATCAATTGAAGATATAAAAATAACAATCTGGTAGATTTTAATAGAATAGTTTCAAAATAGATAAAATAAAAAGCCCAGAAACAAGATTTCTTAAATATCCTTCCAACCAATCTTCATGGTCATCTCCATCTGAAAACAGCATAGTTTGTTGATGTTATTCTTTTTTTTTTTTTAAACGTTTATTTATTTTTGAGAGAGAGAGAGAGACAGAGCATGAACGGGGGAGGGTCAGAGAGAGAGGAAGACACAGAATCTGAAACAGGCTCCAGGCTCTGAGCCATCAGCACAGAGCCTGACGCGGGGCTCGAACTCACAAACCGCGAGATCATGACCTGAGCTGAAGTCGGACGCTTAACCGACTGAGCCACCCAGGCGCCCCGATGTTATTCTTAATATACGGATGAATTATATGAATTATAACTAAAAGCGGATTTCTGCCATAACAAAACCTCAAATAAGAGAAGTTAGTAATGGGAGCCAAAATCTTCATTGAAACTATGGCCTATAACAACTCAAAATGGTTATCATACATTTGCTTAGCTGGGAGTTCTAGGGGAGAGGGTTAGAAAACTAAAACAGTGTTGTATGTTGGTGTGTTGATTGCTTACCCAAAAGAAATGAACCCAGAGCAGAATTGGCCAGTTTTCAGTTAGAAATGGAAGGAAATCAATTTTTTTGTAACACTGTGTTCTGAAAATACAATTTTGCCTAGAATAAATGATTTAGAGGGTGATTTAAATGATTTAGAGGAGCCAACACTGAAAAAAATCTTGTGTGTTTTATCAACTCTTTGAACTATGTGATGTGAGGGAAATAAAAGATCAGGCACCAAACTAATTCAACCTGTGAACTCCTAAAGAAAGTACAATCTTTGGGTGAGAAACACAAAGGCTAAAGCTATTGAATGATCCCTAATTCTGTCTAACTAATTTCTACAAGAAATTGGGATGATTTCTGGGATATCTGGGTGGCTCAATCAGTTAAGTTTCTGACTTCAGCTGAGGTCATGATCTCAAGATTGATGGATTCGAGCCCTGCATCAAGCCCTGTGCTGACAGCTCAGAGCCTGGGGCCTGCTTCAGATTTTATGTTTCCCCCTCTCTCTCTGACCCTCCCCCACTTGTGCTCTGTGTGTCTTTGTCTCTCAAAAATAAAAACATTAAAAAAAAAAAAAAGAAACTGGGATGATTTCAATTTTTGAGATTTTTGACCGACAAATATAAGATAAATTTATGTCAGACTTAACTGTTTTTCATTTAATATTTTTACCTTTAATCTGCAAGACAGTTTTGGTTGTGGACATTTATTTCCCCTCCATGAAATATCTTAATATACCATGTGAGTATGTGGATGGTGTTTAAAAAAAAAAAATCAGTACTTCTCATGATGTTTCTTAATTTTATTGCATAATTTTAATAGACCACATTGGACAATTTGCAAATTATTTGAGAAATAATCTTGAGTAATGTATGATTTTGGAGTGTGCTTAATTAATTGAGTCTTCTGACCCATTACAGAGATTTCTGGCTCTAAATTCTATACGACCTGCCATAAGTTTCTTGTTTCTTCCATTTTTGTTGCCCCATCTCTCTCTTTTTTTAAACTATTATAAAGGAGGTTAATTACCATGTTAGGAGAGACGATGACCACAATTGGTGCACATTTCTGAAATAAGCTAACTTAGGAACATAACCACATATGGGGAATTCAGTGCATTCTTTTGTCCCTCAAACAAAACAGAAAACACAGAAGTTGTTTTGTTTTGTTTTGTTTGTGTGTTTGTTTTTAAGTGCAGATTCTGCATTCCCTTTGACTGGGATATCCTGTGTAGAGTTTGGTATAATTAGCTTTACCAGTCATAAAAATTATATTTTGGTGTCTTATCTGGTGAGTGTGAGGTTTTCTTCCTCAATTTATTCATAACTTGAATACCGAAAATGAGAGCTATTTACTGGGCTCTCAAAAAGAAAAAAAAATAAATAAACACATTAGCTTTAGATATTTCATGTAAATTCTGTAGCTTGAGACAAAATCTTTAGGCTGATGATTCTGATTTTTATATATTTTTGCCATTATCTCTATTTTGAAACTGCATTTCTATAAGTACATTTTCTACACCATTGTCTCATAAACAGGTCAATCTTAATATATTTAAAATCAATTTCATCCTTTAATTCTTATCCTACTATATTCCTTATTTTTGTTTATAATCTTTAAAGCATCTAATTCAGGGGCACCTGGATGGCTCAGTTGGTTGAACGTCAAACTTCAGCTCAGATCAGATCTCACAATTAGTGAGTTTGAACCCCATACTGGACTTGCTGCTGTCAGCGTGTGAGTGCAGAGCCTGCTTCAGATCTTATGTCTTCTTCTCTTTGACCCTCCTCTGCTTGCACTTTCTCAAAAATAAATAAACATTAAAAAAAATAAAAATAAAACATCTAATCCAGAGGTTATACATGACATTGAGATCTAATGGAACTAAGGCTATTATAAGTACAGTATGTCATTGGGGAGCTTGGGGAGCTCAGTCAGTTAGCTGTCCAACTCTTGATTTCAGTTCAGGTCATGATC
Organism: Puma concolor; assembly: GCF_028749965.1. Taxonomy (NCBI): domain Eukaryota; kingdom Metazoa; phylum Chordata; class Mammalia; order Carnivora; family Felidae; genus Puma; species Puma concolor. The sequence goes on from NC_141667.1 coordinate 183,922,165, forward strand.
TCAGGGTTCATGAGTTTGAGCCCCATGTCTGGCTGTGTGCTGATAACACTGAGTCTACTAGGGGTTCTCTCCCTCTCTCTCTCTCTCTCTGCCCCTCCCCCACAGTTCTCTCTCTCCCTCTCTTTCTTTCTCTGTCTCTCTCAAAATAAATACATAAGTTAAAAAATAAGTATAGTCTGTCATAAACCTAGGAACTTTTAGAATTTCAAAGGCATGTAACTTCACAAATTATGTGGGAGAGGCTAACATAATTTAATTCAACAGTTGATTAAATGAAGGGATTTTCTTATCAAGAAATAGCTTCCTTGATCTTCCCCAACAGGAATGATGACAAAAGCATAGAGGATGCTATTACTGGAATTGAAATATACTCAGGTATCCCATTTTAGGAAGCTCATGCTGTTGGTAAGAAATGAAATTAAAGAAAGAAATTAAGGTAAGGAGCAAGTAAATGTGGAAGATGAGGTAAAGAATATAGACATTTTATGTAGGTGAAGAAATTAATGAGGCAAGAGTATACCCTCCATAACATAAAAAGTTCTAAGTTTAGTACACACACATCCTTGAAGCTTCTCTAATGCATGGTATCATTGGCCTGACCATGGCCTATCATGTGAATGATTAAAATTTATTCAATTAAATTAAAAACAAGCATACTATTCAAAGCTTTAACTGATACTAAAATGAATTTGAGTGGAATTTGCTTTTCTGTAATATACCAACGATTGACTAAGACCTCCATCAAATATCCAGTATAAAATGCTGAGTTTCTTTAGGCAGAGAATCACAGTAGAAGATTGTCTAATTTGTCTGAGCACCTCCTCAGGATAGTAAACTAGATCATATTCACATTCATTTACCTCTTATTTCCCCTTCCCCGGTGTATGTTTTTCATTTTTAATTTTCTAGAAGTACTTTTCTGAAAGTGACCCTTTCATTCTAGATATCATAATACACTCAGTGTCACAAGTTAGCATTGTTAGAACTTGATCTAGTTTAAACAAGTTCATGCTTTTCATTAGTTTCCAAGAGGCCATTTAACTTTCAAGTATCCTTTGACTCCCCCAAAGGCACAGTGAATTAATATAATGCCTTCTACTTCTGAAAATGTATCATCCTTAAAGGAATACAGTAGTCCTCCTTTATTAGAGGTTTTGCATTCTGCAGTTTTGTTACCCACAGTCAGGTCAACTGTGATCTGGAAGCAGATGATCCTCCTTCTGACAAATCATCAGGTCAGTAATTGCCTAACACTATGTTACAGAGCCAACGTCATTCACTTCTCTTTGTCTCATTGTGTTAGCATTTTATCATATCATATCATCACAAGAAGAAGAAGAAGGTTGAGTAAAGCCTAGTAAGATATTTTGAGAGACAGACCACATTCACATAACTTTTATCACAGTATATGGTTATAATTGTGTTATATTTTATTTTAGTTATTGTTGTTAATCTTACTGAGCTTAATCTATAAGTTATACTTTATCATAGTATATGTACAGAAAAAAATCACAATATTTACAGCGTTTGGTACTATCTGCAGTTTCAGGCATCCAGTCTATTCCCTGTGGATAAGCAGGGGCCACTGCACTCTCTCATCACTGAAAAGCTAGAGTATATAACCAGTGACAAGACAAACTCGGGACCCAGAATGTGTTCAAATCTGACTCTTAAAATAATTTAAATATGTGTCCCTGAGGAGCTTTTAAAAGTTGTATCTTCTTGGGGCGCCTGGGTGGCGCAGTCGGTTAAGCGTCCGACTTCAGCCAGGTCACGATCTTGCAGTCCGTGAGTTCGAGCCCCGCGTCGGGCTCTGGGCTGATGGCTCAGAGCCTGGAGCCTGTTTCCGATTCTGTGTCTCCCTCTCTCTCTGCCCCTCGCCCGTTCATGCTCTGTCTCTCTCTGTCCCAAAAATAAATAAAACGTTGAAAAAAAAATTTAAAAAAATAAAAAAAATAAAAAAAATAAAAGTTGTATCTTCTTTAAAATGGAGAGATAATTCCAGCATTCATTTCATAGAGTTACTTAATATTGAAAAGTTATATATGCCTGTCAATGTTAAGAACTATGTATTTGTTATTATTCTAAAATATTATATTATTATCAAATCTTCATTTATGAAAAGAATTTGGAGGAGTATTTTTTTGCAAAGTATATATTTTGTACTAACCGATCATTTGAGTTCTCTAAATAATTATGGCAAAAATTATCATTTCTCAGGAAACTTGTGCTGACGGTCTACCTAGCTTACTTCAGTTTTAATATATTCTAGGCCAATTTCAATTTTTAGGATGTTGCCTTCCTTATTGTATCCGTATCTCTCTGTTCTCAATGAAACCACCACCAGGTCAGGACTGTCTCTACAGTTAGTCACATCATTCCTGGAACACTTCAAAACATCCAAAAGTAAAAGGCTATTTTTGTTTAAGAGAGGGGCAGAAAGAAAAGGAAATGATCAGCAGATTCAAAGTTCCTTAGTGAAACAATATTAATTTCATATAACATCTCACTGGGAAATTTGTTAGCATTTTACATTGATATTGAAGTTTTGATTATTAATGCTATTAAATCTATTAAACAAAATATAATGTATTAATAATATTGACTAGAATCTTTTCTTCCTTTCACTAAAAGAGCTCACTGATTACACAATGGGATTGCTCAGGTTTGCTGCTGGTTTTATCATTTGAACATTGAATTAGCTAGTGAATAATATATAAAGGAAAAAGAAAGACCCAAATTCCATCCCGCTGCCATCTGGCTTGAGACGATAAATGTCATATGCAATTGGCATACTCTTGCCTAAGATAAATCTCTAACCTTTTTTTGTAAATTCTAAACCATGTTGTCTTCACAAGCACAGAGGGGAGAATGATCTTCAAAATTATTTTTAGACCAGAGAATGCCAGACTAGATAAATCACCATGTTATTCCAAATGACATAGTCTATATTCCCAAGTAACAAGGTGCTAGGTGAAGTTCTCATGCTCTCACTAAGGAAAATGAGAAATAGCTAAATATACAGCTTAAAGTGTTTATTATTCTGGAAAGATGAATCAAATATTAATGGGAAACAATTCACATGAAGATGATTTTTATGATTATTTTACATTTTTGTAGTTGTATTTTATTCATAATATCTTTGAAATATTATATATTGTAATTCAACATATGGTACTAAGTTAATTATGTAGCTATGTTTTTAAGAATTTCATTCAAACCGTGTTGTGATTCTAAAATACTATAACCCTGAGCATATAAATATAATGAAAATTTCATATCACTAGATATCTTTTAATTTTTTTGTATTTTTATTGCCCATATATAATAGTATCACTGTACTTTTATCAATATATTTTGCAGAAAAGATTACAAAACTTTTATAAAAATTATAATTAGTTGGGTTTTTAGAAGTTATTTTACAGATTCAAAAAGCTAGTACACTGAGAGTAAAATAACTACAACAATAAAAGCTTCATTTACAAATAAATACGGAGAAACAGAATCACATAGAACACAGATTTATAAACATATCTTATCATCTTATCACCCAGAGATACAGAGTGTTTAAATATGATAGATAATTCTATGTATATTAATGTGCAAAAATTACTACAAATATATAAAATGTACAAAAATGACAGCATACTGTAGTTTTCCTATATCTTGGAAATTTTTCTTCTTTTTTAATTTTTTTAATGTTTATTTATTTTTGAGAGAGAGAGACAGAGAACAAGTAGGAAGAGGACAGGGAGAGAAGGAGACACAGAATCCCAGCAGGGTCTAGACTCTGAGCTGTCAGCACAGAGCCCAACATGGGGCTCGAAATCACAAACTGTGAGATCATGACGTGAGCCAAAGTCAGATTCTTTACCGACTAAGCCATCCCGGTGCCCCTCTTGGAATTTTTTTCTTATTAGTATTTATAGAAATGTCTCAATATTTTTACTGGTCCTATACAATTCCATTATATTATTGCACCATAATTTATTAGGTAGGTGAGTACATATAATTAACATTATTATCCTGACATATAAATGGAAAGATGGCCAAAGGATAGTAAAAGTTAGTACCAAGTAACAGCACATACTGATGGCAAGTATACTGGGTTATTGTTCAATCTGTAGTGTGCATTGCCATCAAAGAAGCCAGAGGGGGGGAAGCAAAGCCATTATTTTATTGTCTATTCATTGGCTAAAATATAGCTGTCAGACATAAAGATTTCTACAATTGGCACTTTGGGTTCAGCTAGTTTAAACTCTATATTGTCAATAAAACAAAAGTACTTTTTTTCTTGACAAGAGAAAAACTAGGAGAAGAGATGATGAATAAAGGAGTAAGAAAGAAGATAAATAGCTTTCCTTACTTTAAGGATTGAACTTTAAAAATCCTAAGGACAGGGCGCCTGGGTGGCTCAGTCAGCTAAGGGTCTGACTTCAGCTCAGGTCATGATCTCACGGTCTGTGAGTTCGAGCCCCACGTTGGGCTCTATGCTGACAGTTCAGAGCCTGGAGCCTGCTTTGGATTCTATGTCTTCCTCTCTCTGGCCCTTCCCCACTCATGCCCTGCTTTTCTCTCTCTCAAAATAAAGATAAAAAAAAAAAAACAACTTAAAAGTCCTAGGGACACAAAACACATCACATTGATATTTTTGATAGTTTTCTCAGAATTTTCTACCATACTTTTTCTTCTATCTGTCCCCAGATGGCCATGATTTCTTTCTAATTCAGTCCTATTGTCAGCATCTCCATCACTTTGGTTCTTCCATTTTTCCTTTGATTCCACATAGAACATTGAATGTCCTTTTTAGACCATCAGTAATATTTCAGAGTGCTCATAATTTCCCAATGATTTTTCTTATTTATATGAAAGAGTAGAAAATGGTAGCATCAAATAAAGAGTTGTAGTTTTCTTGCTAAATTCTTCTTTGGAAATGCAGAGTTACATCTTTCAATTGCACATTTAATCAATAGTTACACTGACATGGTGGATAGAGTATTGAAATTTTGAGTGGATTTATATACTGAAATTTCTATCCATTCATTCTTTAATGGAAAACTCCAACTTGCTCACAGGTTATGTCTCTAGCCACCACAATGCTGATGCGTAATCTGTTTCCTGAAAATAGCTGATGGAAAAAAATGGATGGGCATCTGACATAAGCTAGGCCAATGAAATTCTGCTTTCAGTAATATGGAAATTGGGTGGATGAACAGTATTTAGTGCCTATAGGTGATTGCAATTTTATTGGCTTTTAGCAAATTGACCCCTATATCCAAAGAAAATTGCCTTAAAATTAATCTCAATTTTAGTTAGCCCAAAATGGGGGAAAAGAACTAAAAAAGAACAACGGGAAGAAAAAATAAAACAAGGCCTTATCAAAACCAACACAACTCAGAGCTTTTTGACATCTGATTCAAAGCAAGATAATGGCAGTAACCATGTCACAACATACACATCCTACACACACCCACACATGCCCCCCCACCCCCAACACACACAGAATTTATCCCCAATTATTTTCTCATAGGTAGCCTTAAAAACCCCTGGGCAAAGAACATCATCCAAATGAGAAACATACTGTGATGGCCAGAATAGCAGTCCAAGGGAGTCAAATAGATGGCCTTGATATTTGATGTTATCATGCATGTCATTTTCCACCTAAAGCTGCAAAAATTACGTGTTTTAGATTATTGATCAATCTATAATATGAAATTTATGTCTCTGTACGTTCTCATTTCTAAATGCAAGCTACATTTTATTTATGTATTTATGTATGTATGTATGTATGTATGTATGTATGTATTTACTTATTTCTTTACTTGTTTTTAAGATTTTATTTTTAAGTAATCTCTATACCCAACACAGGGCTCAAACTTATAATGCTGAGAGCAAGAATCACATGCTCTACCGACTGAGCTAGCTAGGTATCCCTTTAATACATATTAGTGGTTATATTGGGATTATTGGAAGTGTCCATAAGCTGCAGAATAAAAATCTCACACTTGGATTAAAATGAGAATACACTAATGGAAATATGGAAGTTACCGTAGTGTCACAGACTTAAAAAAAGAGGGACTTCATGTCATGACTATGAATGAAATAGATTTATCAGATTTTAAGCTGCTTCCCAAAAATGGAAGCGATGTTCTTGACATTTTACTGAAAATTGTTATATTTTGATAATATTTTATCATCAGAATTACATATTTGGAGGAAAGCATTTGTGCCTGAGCAGTCAAGGGATATAATATCATGCAAATGTTTTTTGGGTTTTTTTTTATGATTAAGTTCTGATTTTCTGGATACTGCTTTCTCCATATGGAGGAGTGTTTCCTCACCTCTTTGTACTGTGTGACCTTATTCTCTAATGACTGAGTAACTAAATGCTCTTTGGAAATACATTTGATCTAATCACAAGGCTATTAAATTTGAGAATTTGAAGTGGGATTGTCAGAGAGCAAATTGGGCTCAGTAAATGCTAGCAAGTCTAAAATGCAAGCATTACAGAAGGTGATGACAGTTTCCCAAATGGAAATGGAAAGGAAAGAAAAACTAATCCTAAGGAGCAATGATCTCAGGCAAATCTGAGTCAAAATTTTAGTGAAAGGTGGGTACATATACATGCACACTATATCTACATGCTCTTAGCTCTATAATTCTTGGTCCCAATATCTTTCAGATTTCATGTTCTATTTGTGTGCATGGATCCTATCGCAGTCAATGATTCATTTTATTTCATTTTTTTTCTAAAGCTACTTTATTTTATTTTCATACTTTACTGTTTGGCAAGTCATAGCTAGTTTTGTACAGGGCCGTCACTTATGATATGTGTATAATGTTAACTGTCATGTGCATTTTTGGGCATAATGCATACCATATTACATGTAAAAGCACCTCATAAGTTAAATAATATTTATTTTAGTTTGTGTATCTACTGAGAAAATATCTGAGACCATATAAGAAATTTGAGTCATGAGTTTTGCCATACTTACTACCATAGATGGAAATTTCTAATCAAATTAAGAGAACAATTAAATTTGGCACAGTAAAAGCCTAGCAAAAACATGACCGTAAGGAAACATGATTTTAGAAATGGAAGAAAGTAGAGAGTAGGAAATGGTGTAGTTTAGAGATCAGTATCTTGTGTATGACCTTTTTATAATGCCCAAATTTGGTGTGTGTGACCTTGAGCAAGTTATTTAATTTATTTAAAGTTTGCTTTTTTTACCTGTAAAAATTAGATAACAATAGAATGTACCTCATAGCACAAGGTTTAAGTTTAAATAAGATTATGGGGAGCCTGGGTGGCTCAGTCAGTTAAGCGTCCGACTCCTGATTTCAACTTAGCTTGTGATCCCATGGTTTGTGAATTCAAGCCCTGCATCAGGTTCTGCACTGACAGTGTGGAACCCGCTTGGGATTTTTTCTCTCCCTCCTCTGCTCATGTTCTCTCTCTCTCTCTCTCTCTCTCCCCCTCTCTCTCTCTTTCAAAATAAATAAATAAAACTTAAAAAAATTAAATAAGATTATATGTCAAAATCATTTAACTAGGTTCATAGTTAAGGCCTCAAAGAAACATGACTTCCCTTTAACGTTGATTACCACCACAACGCACCATGGTCCTGATAACATTTACCAGAAGATTAAGGGAGAATATCAACATATATCAGATTTTTTCTTTTTGCCAGTTCAACAACCCCATAATCTTTTACTAAGAACAATATAAATCAAAGCCAGACATGGAGGTTCTAGGATTTCATAAATGAATAGGTCATACTCTTGACCCCAAATTAGTTCAGTTGGTTAAGAATGACACTTCACTCAATATGAGGACTTTAAGACACAGAACAGATGAACATAGAAGGGAAGCAAAAATAATATAAAAACAGTGAGGGGGAGAAACGTAAGAGACTCTTAAATAAGGAGAACAAACAGATGTTTACTGGAGGGGTTGTGAGAGGGGGGATGGGCTAAATGAGTAAGGGGCATTAAGGAATCTACTCCTGAAATCATTGTTGCTCAATATGCTAACTAATTTGGATGTAAATTAAAAAAATACAATTTAAAAATGTCCAAAAAAAGGATGACAAATAATGGACAAATAACAAAAATACTATATAATTTGGTTGAGTTGTGACATAGTGTCTTTGTATGCAGTTTTTTCCATTTGGAACACCTTGTTTCTTTTTCCAACATAACTTCTGTCTTCCCCAGGTTGAATATAACTCTTGTATTCCACTGCTATATGTATGTTCAAGCTCTTATCATATTGATTTTTTTTCCTCTGTAACTAATCCCTATATTATTGTGGCTGGAATTATCTACTTTTTCCTTTCAGTCTCCAATGCTTCACAAAACAAGCTGTGAATAATGAGCAATATAATAGAATTATAATATGATAATAATAAACATAGAGATTTTTTTAAAATATGGATTAGCATAAAATCAAGTTCTTCCTCTAAGGAGAACAAGAAATAGTTTACACAATTATCAGTAAATTAATCAGGTAAAATTAGAAGAAATAAACATAAAAATGTCAAAGCCACAATATATTAAAAAATGAAAAGAAGTCTAGCTCATATATTTTATGTTAATAATTTCCTAGTCATCATACAGTACGAATATGATACCTTTCTATATTACTGTAACAACCAAAAATTTGTATGAGGACTTTCTCTGGATAAAATGACTCCACCAAAATTTATTTTTGCATCTTTAAAGAACCTTCTTTAAATTATCTCTATGGTCGGGCACCTGGGTGGCTCGGTCGGTTGGACGGCCGACTTCGGCTCAGGTCATGATCTCGCGGTCCATGAGTTCGAGCCCTGTGTCGGGCTCTGTGCTGACAGCTCAGAGCCTGGAGCCTGTTTCGGATTCTGTGTCTCCCTCTCTCTGACCATCCCCGTTCATGCTCTGTCTCTCTCTATCTCAAAAATAAATAAACGTTAAACAAAAATTTAAAAGAAAATTATCTCTATGGTCATTTTTATTGGCTACAGAGTCCATTTCCTATGCTTGGTTTGTACACCTCATCAGAGAAATGGATGCAGGATATTTTTCTCTATTTTATCTATGAAAATCAATGACCTTTCTCCAGCAGCTTTTAGCTCTGTTCTGCAGAGCTGAAAGGAACCCAAATCCCCCTTCCAACTGTGGAACTCAAATTAGCAAGCATTTGAGCTCCTAAAATATGCCAAACATTGTGCTATGACCTGAGCTTATCAAGATGAAATATTGCAGTCTCTGTGGGGGGAAAAAATCTAATGTCTATTCTCCCAAAAGGAAATTCATAGACATACAAAAAATTATCTTAAAAAAAGATCTCAGGGGCCCCTGCGTGGCTCAGTCAGTTAGGCTTCCGACTTTGGCTTAGGTCATGATCTCACAGTTTGTGGGTTTGAGCCCCACGTTGGGCTCTGTGCTGACAGCTCAGAGCCTGGTGCCTGCTTCAGATTCAGTGTCTCCCTCTCTCTTCCCCTTCCTCTCTCACATTCTGTCTCTCTTTGTCTCTCTAAAAATGAATAAACATTTATTTTTTTTAAATCTCATACTATAAAAGAACATGTGTATATGCAGCACTTCTGTTCTCCCAGAAATCACTTTGTTCCTATAATAAAAAGATCATCATGTCCTTACATAGTTCCACTTAGATCCTCTTCCAAAAAAATGATGTACAAACATCAATGTATATACTTTGTTTAACATTAAATGTTCATTGGAAGCATTTTTAATATAATTGTTATATAAGATGATTTAAGATGTTATATAAGATGATTCTAATTCCTCTCTAAGAAATCCTATTTGGTCCATAATGTCCCTAATGTATTTTATTGTTCTCATAAGAGCATAAAACTAAATAATTTCACTCATCAATAATCCTTTGAAGAAGAAGCCTAACTTGGAATTCTACAAATATATCTTTTCAGTGCAATGCAAACATTCAAGACCACAAGCTATTCCATAAAGAACTATTAGCTTATGTATAAATTATAAATTGGTGAAAAGACTGGGAATAAAGTAGACAACTAGACAGACATTTGATGTACAGATAAATGTTAATCACTGGTGGGGTGTGTGGCAGGGAAGAGGGCTAGTGGGACATCTAAGGCTTGTAGACCTAGCTATAGAGCTGATGATGGTGAGTGTCTGTGTTTTTACATCCATGTGAGACCAGTTGTAGGCAACAGAATGTAAAGTTAAATGACATTGGCCACAATATACCTCCTTTATACTCTTTCACCTTCCTTTGAGTCATTGGGGCCCACATGTAAAAGATGGTGATATCACAAATTGGAAAGAGTCTAGCTTCCTGAATTACTTCTTGGAGTAGAGCTATGGTTTCCCAACCAAGAACATCTGAAATGAACTTTGTGTAAGTGAGAAGTAATTTTTATTGTATTTTGCCACCGAGATTTTGGACTCATTTATTACAAACCCTGCATTAATTGTCCTAACTAATATAAGGGTTAAGGAGAAGTTATGATTGAATTAATTGGAAGATAGGGGTGGAATTAATCAGAACTACTCTGTTCTGCTATTTGTTCTTCTTATACTTTTACACTATTTCCACATTTTGCCCTCATTACCTCTTTAAAAACTGGTTCTCAGGAGAGCTTGTAGGACTAAAAAACAGGATGGATGTAAGAGCATAAGAAAAGAAAAACACTTTTAAAAAGAGCACTTTCCCTTCTTTCACCTTTGTTCATGTTTCCAACATTTAGTATGGGAGGTAGGAGGAACAGGGCATGTGACTTTGATGAAAAATAGCAAGAAAATGAGTTTTACCTTTATTGCTTTCTCACCCTGTATTTGGCTCCACAATTGCCAACCAGAATTAAAGTTGCAACTGTGAGTGGGTTTAGAGAAGAGTTAAGCAGGGAAAGGATGTTCTCACACTATCATTCTCAGTAGCTGGGGAAGCACAAATACATAGTATTGGTATCTTAAGTAAAGAAATGCATACACTAATTAAGCCATTCTCATAGGTATTGCTAATGATGACTGCTTATCAGAACACTGCTTAAGTCTTTTAAATTTTCTCAAAGTGATTCAAATCCTTTATGTTTAACGCGAGCTAAATGTACATACATTACTTAACCTCAGGTGAAGAGGACTGAAAAAATCAAAACAAGATTTCATGACATTTAACTATTATTGATATGTGCAGATGCTCTTTTTTATTTTATATATATGCCTTCTTTAGCACTATAGTCTCCATCCCTTTTTTTCCTCAGGGCAATCATTCTGTTCTCCCTACTGTGTTCTTTTTCATTTGTCTGAGTTTCCTTGAGGATTTCATGAGTTTGTTTTGGGTGGTGTAATGGATTTATTCAGACTTAAAACAGCCTAATTAAAATGATCTCAGAATATTAACTTACAATAGGCTTAAATTAGCATACTATACTGTCTCAAATGTAAGTCCTCAAGCAATGTTCCTAGGAAACATTTGAATACTGGTCCAAAAATACTACCAAGTTAAGATCAGGTGGTATGTATCAACATTTGCAAACACACACACACACACACAATGCATATATTTATGAATTTGTTAGCTCAGGCTGCCATAATAAACTACCACAGACTGCATGGTTTACACAAAGAAAATTATTTTCTTGCAGTCCTGGAGGTTAGAAAATTCAAAATCAAAGTCTGGCAGGGTTATGTTTCTGGTGATAGTTCTCTTTCTGGCTTATATAGATGGCTGCCTTCTCACTGTGTCCTGAGAGAAAGAGAGAGAGATTATTTTCTCTTCTTCTTCTCATAAGAGCACCAATCCTATCAAATTGGAATCCACCCCTAGTGACTTCATTTAACCTTAATTATCTCCTAAAAGCCCTGTCTTCAAATAAAATCACATTTGGCGGTAGAATTTTAACATATGAATTTGAGACGGGCACAATTCAGTCCTTGGCAATGTATATCTTATACACACATAGAAACACACAATTAGTCATACAACTATCTGAGGGAAGAAGATTATAGGCAAGGGAATTGTGAGGGCAAAGTCTCTAACGAAATAATATTTAAAATAGTAAGAAGACAGTGTTGCTACAACAGAAAATTAAGAGTGAGAACAGTGGAAATGAGGTCAGAAGCCAGATTGCACAGAATTGCATAGGCGTTTAGCTGTAAAGTCTTTGGCTTAAACTCTAAATGAAAATGGGAATCATTGGAGCATTTGAACAGAAGAGTGTTGTAATCTGGTTTAAGTTTTAAAATAATTAATATTATTGCAGTATTCAGAATTGAAGACAAAGAATGGCAAAATTGGAACCAGAAAGCAAGTGGGTGGCTACAAGAGTAATACAGACGACAAGCAAGTGTGTTTCTGATGAGGTTGGGCGCACTGAAGGTGGTAGGAAGTATCAGGATTCTGGATATATTTTGAAGGCACTGTTCTAAAGGATTTATGGATGGCTTGTATGCAGGCAATTGAGCACAAAAGTACATAGTTGATTTAACTTATATTATTATCACTATCTTCTGCTGAAAAAAGCAACAGGACTTTTAGCAGGTCACACACCTAGTTATAAAACCAATATTCTGGAAAATAAAAATGTTCCAATGAAGGTAGGCTGTGGGTAGATTCAACATTGACTAGTTCAGCATATCTAGTGTGTTACCTTTTCTAGTGAGAAGGTAACTTTAGAGGACGTGAAATGACTATCAAGTAGATAGTTTGTATATTCGGCACTGTTTTTCTTAAGGTGTGATAACAATGTAAGGTTTTGAACTACATCAAGTTATTTATAGATAATGTTATGATATATTCTGTTGTCCCAAGGTGCCTTCAAATGATACCTATTGAGGCCCACTGGTTATGTGGGCTAAAGAGTCCCTCTGAAGGGATACCTGGAGAATCTTAATCCTGGACAGTCTCACTTTTGGCTACATTCCAGTTTGAGGATGGCACTACAGCAACTGCAAGAGCCTACTGATTAGAATATTTTTTCTTTCTTATTTTTTTAATTTTTTAATGTTTATTATTGAGAGAGACAGAGACAGAGACAGAGAGGCAGACCATGAGCAGGGGAGGGGCAGAGAGAGAGAGGGACAGAGACACAGAATCAGAAGCAGGCTCCAGGCTCTGAACTGTCAGCACAGAGCCCAGAGCAGGGCTCAAACTCAGGAGTTATGAGATCATGACCTGAGCCGAATTTGGATTCAACTGAGCCACCCAGGTACCCCTCTACTGATTAGAATCTTTTTGCCGAATTTGGATTCAACTGAGCCACCCAGGTACCCCTCTACTGATTAGAATCTTTTTTTTTTAACGTTTATTTATTTTTTAGAGAGAGAGACAGAGTGCAAGTGGGGGAGGTGCAGAGAGAGAGAAAGGGAGACACAGAATCTGAGGCAGGCTCTAGGCTCTGAGCTGTCAGCACAGAGCCAAATGCAGGGCTTGAACCCATGAACTGTGAAATCCTTACCGGAATTGAAGTCAGATGCTTAACCAACTGGGCCACTCAGGTGCCCCTGGAATCTAATGTCTATATGCTAGTGATTTCTAATCTATATCCACTGTCAGAATTAGAGGTCAACTACATAGGTGAGATTTGCCTTCATACCCAAAGGAAAGTCTGCATATGTCCCAGTTTAAATGTGAATGGCCTGAGACAGAAGGTCACTGAGAGGTACAGAGTTTGCCTTTTTTAGGCTCCTGGGAAATCAATTTCTGCTTATGCTATTTGGTTTCACTGAAGGTACACAGTCCTGGAGGGTTACAGACTATTGCTGTTGGACCACACTTGCCAGCATGTGGGGTTCCAGATCCTGTTTCTTTTATCTGTGCCAAATGCACTATAATGCTTGCACCCTAAAATAAAATAACAATATCACTCTGATATTCTTTTCCCAGATATAAAAATGTAGATGTAATTTTGTGAGTTTTTGATAAAAAAAGAACATTTAAAATAAAATATCAAAGCAATATTTCTGTGAATAAATGTTTAAGGAAAGTCTTTCTCCTGAGCTGGAGAGCTATGCCACTCGGGCAGGGGTCTCTTTGCTATGACAGAGATAAAAGCTTTGTCCTGCCATGCAGATATCTTGGGTCTGTTTTAAAAGACAACACAGAAAATAAAATTTCTTTGCATGTGACTCTGTAAATCTCCTACTTCAGTTTACAGATTATTATGTCCTGAGATTTTTCTTCAGCTATTTTCTTACCACCTATGAGCAGAGAAACTTGATATAGATCAGGTCCCTCTTAATGTCAAAGGTAATGTGAGTGCTATTAAAAGTACCAACACCACAGGAAGCATCTACAGGAATGTGGACACTGACCACAGGAGAGGAGAAAGGAGAGTGTGTCCACCATAAGCCTGTCTCCCAATTGGTCAGGTACCCTGTGTAGAGGATACCAGTTGGGAAAGTAAGACTCAAGGCTGGAAACATATTTACCTTGTATTATAAACTACTGTTTTATATCAGTGTATATCAATAATAATGTCAGCTCTTTTGTCTTTTATGAGTATCTGTATCAAGAAGTACCGAAAGAGCAAACAAGTGTGACACAATGGAATATACACACGCTCTTCAAAGAGTGAGCATTTTCAAAATGAAAAGTGTGACGGATCACTGTCTTGGTCCACTTGGCTGCTATAATCAAATACCACAGATTGAGTAGCTTATAAACAACAGATACTCATTTCTCACAGTTCTGGAGGCTAGAAGTCCAAGGTCAAGATGCCAGCATGGTCTCATTCTGGTGAAAATTCTCTTGCTGGTTCATAGCCAGTGCCTTCTTGCTGTCCTTCACATAGCAAAAGGAGTGAGGGATCTCTGTAAGTTCTCTTTTATAAGGACATTGATCCTATTCATGAAGGCTCCACCTTCATGACCTAAGTGCCTCCCAAAGGCCCGGCTTCTTTACATCATTATCTTTAGGGGTTAGAATTTCATCATATGAATTTGGTAAGAGTCACAAGCATTCAGACTGTACCAGTCACCATCTTTTTCCACACTATGATTTCTGGTGCTATTAGATACAGACAAAAGATCTTGTTAGACTTATGGATTGGTCTACTGAAGTTAGGTCCTTGAAGTTAGGTACTTCAAACTGTGACATCATCATATCACACAACTATGAGTATGTCTAACACAGATTTACTTCTATTGAAGTTTAGAAGTTGGTGGGTAGCTGGGGCGCCTGGGTGGCTCAGTTGGTTGGGTGTACAACTTTGGTTCAGGTCATGATCTCACGGTTCATGAGTTCAAGCCCCACATCAGGCTCTGTGCTGACAGATTGGAGCCTGCAGCCTGCTTCGGATTCTGTGTCTTCCTTTCTGTCTGCCCCTTCCCCACTCATACTCTGTCTCTGTCTCAAAAATAAATGAAAATTAAAAACAAAAAAAATTTTAAGAAGTTGGTGGGTGGCATGATCTTCTTAATACAGTCTGTGGATTTGCCCCTTAAATACAAGTAAACATTACTTGTTCATGCTTAGATATGTAGATTCATCAGGGAGAAGATCTCCAATGTATCAATATGTCTTTCAGAGAAAATCTAATCTTTTAGATTCCCAAATATTTGCAATGAGGAAAAAGATGTCTGAATGCTAGCAGAGGTTTAAATAAATGAGACAATTTTTAATAAATTTAAGTGAGATGAAATTTGCTCCAACCCAATAACAAAATTTAGCTGGGCAAAATTAAATAATCCAGGTGGAAAGATCATATAATGGTTTGAAAAAAGGTGGTATTTAAGTATGAAACAATGATAATCCAATTACCATTAATATGTCCTTCAATCTATAGGATTTGTTTATTTTTTCATTGCTTGATACAGAGATGATTAAAGTTTGAAAAAAAATGAAGAATAAATCAGTGAATTACGTGACAGAATAGGCCTTTGATCTAGGCTTGATAATTAGAGTTTAATTTGTATTTTATCATCAGAAATGAAACTTATTTTAATGGATAATTTCATTCCATTGCAAAATATTTGAAAAATAGATCATGGATCTACAGATACTTTAAAGATTTAGGAGCTTTATATGGATGCAAAATATAAAAATTTATGTAGGAAGATATAAGAATAAAATAAATCATATCTTGACAGAGGATTCTGTGTAAACAAGGCAAGAAATAACTGAAGGTCTCTTTAACATCAGATCAGAAAACTAAAGCCACTTTATCATTTTTAATTCCATTTCTTTAATTGATCTTTGGAATGCTGAACCAGCAGAAAATAATATAACTGATATGGGCCAAGAAAACATTTGGCAATGAATGCAAATCATTTGGAGTTTCTATTTTGCTAATGTATTTTGGCTCTAGAAGCAGTCAGGACAGCTCCAATTTTTTCTATAAACATATATATTGGTAATCACCTCCTCCTTGTTTGATAAAAATAGCACTAATAAAAGGAAAACTTGCTTAACATTTTGACAACCTATCATTTACTAGGGTGTTTGCTATTTAGTTTATTAGGAACTATTATATATTTTAATTTGATTGGTGTATACATATGTGACTAATATCATTTTAAATATAGTTAGAGTTATATATTGTATATAATTAGGTATAGTTTATTACTTAGTGTAAGTGTTAGAAGGTTATTATAGTCATGCATGATATGACATCATTTTCAATTAATGCAACTAATAAAAGCACCTATTATATAACTTTTTTAAATGCTCTATGATTTACAAAGCACTCTACCAAAGCACTCTATGACAATACTATTTCTGTATATATTAAAAATATAACATTTTCTAAGGCACCTGAGTGGTTCAATCAGTTAAGGTCTGACTCTTGATTTCAGCTCAGGTTATGATTTCATGGTTAGTTTGGTGAGATCAAGCCCCATGTCAGGCTCCACACTGACAGCATGGATCCTGCTTGGGATTCTCTCTCTCCCTCTCTCTCTATGCCCCTCCCCTGCTCACATGCACATATGCAAACACACACTCTCTCTCTCTTTCAAAATAAAACATATATATATATATATATATATATATATGTATACACACACACACACACACACACACACACACACATACAAATATATAAAACACTTTCTGTTTATTAGGGTTATAGCCTTGAGTGGATAGACAAATGTTTAAATGCCGAGATATTAAGGCAAAAGTAAATTATGTGCTAGAAATAAATATGAGGATAAAGTGAGGTGAGACTGATACCAAATAATGGACAAGGACAAGGAACAGAAGCTAATATTAATTATAGAAAACATGAGAATTGGGTAGGGCAGAGAGGGAGACAATAAAAAGCAGGGATTATGAAGAAGAAAGAAGAGTAAAATCATAAGGGCTGGAGAGAGTGGGATTTAAGCATGTAGTGTGGATAAGAATAGGATATTTAAAGACATAAAAGGCATTGAGAAAATACCGCATCTACTTTTCCTAATGTATGAATGTATAACCTTCCAGCTTGTTTGAAATCTACAGCTCATTAAAGAGCATCCATTGCATAGCTAGGCTTGTGTTTGATGAAAAACGAAACAGTTTCTTGTTCAAATATGTAATTCCTAAAATCTCCTCGTGTTTTTCATTTTTTTAGTATAAATCCACGTTAATTGCATGCCGCTTAAATGTGGTTTTACATATTTACTCTCAGCAGCTCACTTTTAGAGCTACACTTATTTTTCCACAAATGAGTCTTTCAACTCTTCTATAAATGCTCTTTCAATATTTGATATGGTGGTATATATGCAGTTGCTGTCTTATCCTAAATTAAATGTTTATTTGAGACACTTCATTTAAAGTGTTTTCATTTTCTACTCATTTCAGTTGGAAAAGCAATCATGCAGCCTCGTTCAAGCTATCTTTTCCTCTGGCATTATTGTTTTTGTTAGTGGTGAAGTAACCTGAAAAAGGGGAAAAAAATCAAAATGAAAAAGACATGTAAACAAATTGTAGCTTCCAGTCTTCACAATGGATATACTGCAAACAAAAAAGGTTTAGCAGTGATCTCTGACTGTGCCATTTCAGTACACAAAGACCTATTTGTTCATTCATAACAAACAAACAAACAAAACCCCAAATGAATTCCCCTGAAATCCTTTACTTAATAGCTACATTGACAGCATGTGTGTTTTCGCTTTCATGTGGTAGGACGTGGGGCCAATTATAAATAAAGCACCTGTGGTTCTTTTGAGAGAAAATGGCTGGGTGGTAGGAAACATTTTTTTTGGTTGATCAAGATGACGGAAAAGATTCACCTGGTCTATGTACAAAGCTGCCCTTCATCTATTTTATATCTGCTGATGATCTTCACTATATTATTTTATACTCCTACTGTTGTTCTCAATACTTAACACCTCATGTATAATTTCACCCCTCGTTACCATGTTAAGAATAAAATCTGTGATTCCTTCTCCTTTTTATTTCCAATTTGGTATTTAGGAATAGTGAAAGACAAATGATTATAAAGGCATAGTCATAAATTCTGAGCCAGTATATTTATTTTAGCTTGATGTAAATAGAAAAGCATGCACTTGAAACATAACGCTCTAGAGACTTCAGGAGTAAGGATTCCTGAATTTAGCAAATAAAATTTCAGGGTACGCAGGTAATTTGAATTTTAGATAAACATCAAATAAGATTTTATTGTAAATATTCTGTACAATATTTGAGACATACTTATACTAAAAAAAATTAATTGCTGTTTATCTGAAATTCAAATTTAACTGGATGTCTTTTATTTTACTTGGCAATCTCATTTAGGAGAGACATTATGATTTTGGCCATAGAGGTTTGTGTCCTAATTTTCCCTCTTCCATTTCAGCAGGAAGAAAGACCTAAATTACACAATTTCTCCTCCATTATTATGGTTAATTACTAAAGACTGAAATAGAACAAAAAGTACATGATTAAAATTCACCAGTTTAATCATTCTATTAAATTAACAAAATGTTAACCCATTCCCTTTATGTTTCCTAAGTGAATCTGATTGCAGCAGTATTTATTCTGTAATTAATTCTGTTTATTATCTTATATCCATTTAAAATTCTATGGTTCTATGCTGTGTATTCCAAGTCATATAATATTTCCCCAAATACTACAAAAATTGCTATAAATACTACACAAAAATTGCAAAAATACTGTAAGAATTATTTTATAATCTAATAAGATGATTTTATAAGTATTGTTGTGAGTGTATCTGAGAAACAGTGCTACTTGAGCCTTTTCTCTGAGTTTCTTCAGTAGTCTCTGGAATAGGACTGAAAATGAAAATAAAGACAATGAGAAGGGAAAAGAAGGCAAACTTCCTTCTGGGTAAGTTTTTAATTTGAACTTTCTTTTAATAAACAAACGTTTTTTGACTTGTGCCATCCGATATGGTAAACAGCATTTTTTCAGAATATTCAAAGACAGTGTTCCTAAATATTCTCTTCATGGCATGAATTTCAAACAGTTTGTGCTAATAAATATTCCTTTCCTTTTTCACACATGTCTTACCCTTAGTAACTTAGTAACAAAGTGGTACAGAATGAATGAAGGAACCTTTGAGTCATGATGGCTGACATTATCTATGGTTCCTACAAGTAACACGTGAATTTATTAATGTTAAAGGCTATACATTTATTTATTTATTTATTTATTTATTTATTTATTTATTTATTTAATTTAATTTTATTTTATTTTTTTGAGAGAGTGCAAATGGGGAAGTGGGACGGGGCGGGGGGGAGTAAGGAAAGAATCTTAAGCAGGCTCCACAGTCAGTGCAGAGCCTGATGCAGGGCTCAATCCCACAACCCTGGGATCACGACTTGAGCAGAAATCAAGAGTTGGCCACTCAACTAACTGAGCCACTCAGGCGCCCCAGATTGTGCTTATATTTAAAAAGACCCAAAGTATGATTATTATTGTTGCACTTTTTTTTACCCTAAAATACTTTCCCATCAAATTTAAATTAGCCATCTTAGAATCATTCAGCTGTATTAATGGCATATGTTTTGAATTATAGACTTTAGTGATATAGTTTATTATATCAATATTTCTTCAACCAAAAGAAACATAGTCCATATTTTCCTTTTCTTTTTTACCATTTACAAGTGTTCATCTCTGTACTTGGATTTATATGATATCCGACACCATAAAGTGCTTCCTTTTATCCAATAGAACATGTTTTTCTGGACCCATATAAAAGTGACAGTATGTCACCTTGGTTTAAAGTGCACCTTCTAGTATTCCTTTCTTTTTCTTCCTGTATTCCAGCAACTCTAGTAGTTGTTTGACTTCTTTATTTCTGGAGGTGGCAACAGTAATCCATTTTGTTATTCCAAATTCCAGAAAACAGTCCTTTATTATAAGTCTCCTCATGTAAAAAAATTTGGAATTTATCGACTCCTGCCTACTAAAAGTTTAGAATTCTCCCTAGAGATATACAAAGAACAATAACAAACATCATAAAGATAATAATAATTTTAATAGTAAAAATATATCAAGTTCATCTGTGTAGATAATCACACTATAGAAAGGTAGAGGATTTAAGTAAGAAACGCATTTCTTGGGAAGTTGGTGGCTATTAAGATACCAATGAGACAGCCTTTTCTACAGTTTGCCCGATGAGGACAGGAAAGGCAAAGTCTATTGTTTTCTTGAACACGTGTGGCTACAGCATTAGTATCTGTTTCATGTGGATGTTCCAAAAATGTTGTTGCATAAATGTATCCCCTTTAAAATAGATTTACTTGGGGCACCTGGGTGGCTCAGTCGATTGAGTGTCCGACTTCAGCTCAGGTCATGATCTCGCCATCTGTGAGTTTGAGCCCCGCCTCGGGCTCTGTGCTGACAGCTCAGAGCCTGGAGCCTGTTTCAGATTCTGTGTCTCCCTCTGTCTCTCTGCCCCTTCCCCGCTCATGCTCTGTCTCTCTCTCTCTCTCTCTCTCTCTCTCTCTGTCAAAAATAAATAAACATTTAAAAAAAATTTTAAAAATACAATAGATTTACTTGTTAGGAGTTTGCTGAATTATTATACTTTCAGCAGGCAAATTAGAGATCAATTAATTTCACAATGAGTAAACATTTAAGAGACTTTTTGAAGTTTTTCATTGATAGTACAAGATTCAACTTTATATTAGTAAATTAATGTGTTAGTTTTAGAAATACTTAAGATTAAGCATTCTAAATCATTCCCTTATTCATGAGGTATCACTCATGAGATAAGAGATATCATGAATTTTTCTCCACACTAACAACATTTCAAATGCAGTCTGAAAAATGGTGTTTTATGGCATGATTTATTATGCCTATGTCATCACCTTGAAATAATTTATGAGACCATGTTTGTGGGGTGCAACATCTATCATATGTTTGTATTATTATAAATATGAATAGCACTTTACACATTTGCCTTTATATCTGTTCTCGCTTGCAAGGTTTAAAGCTTAATATTCCAAAACTTGAGACACATTATTTTAAAAAAAAAAAAAAAAACCTCACCAAAGCACACAGATTACTTGTAATGGTTATGCAAGGTCATTTAAATAAATACAAAAATTTGGAAAAAAAATATCTACTGTAGAAGTACTTAAATAATCATTGTTAAAATGAAGTGTTTTAAATTTCACTTAGTTGTATTAATGCAACTTTTCCTGGTTTAATTATTTACTTTGTACCAACCATTTAAAAAGACTCCACATTCTGCAAATCTCAATGATCATCATCCTGAGACTGACCATATGAGTCAACATGAATTCAGGATTAAACAGTAAGATGTGAGTTCTAGTCTCAAGTCAATATCTAAAGTGTCTTGTATCTGATGACCCATCCTGAGGGAAATGCAAAAAATTGTCTTTCCTGGGTGATAGGAAAATTCAGTTTGTCTTTATCAGAGTATCATTCAAAAAACACTAATTATGGACTATGGTAACATCTGAATGCATAATTTTGAAGAATTCTACATACTTATTTTCCATTTTTAAGAAATTTTTTATAGTATGTATTTGTTTTTTTGAAAAATATAATGAAAGAATTGTTCTCAAAAAAACCCACTATAAATGTTTGGATAGAAGTCAAAACAGACCAAATGTTGTAAGCCAAGCATATACATTATTTGCAGAGTAACCAATAACAGGATACTTAACGTATCCAGTCTTCAGTTTCTTTCTTATAGAGTAAAATAATTATATTAATATCCTATATAATATAAAAAATCTAAAAATCTATAATTTGACAACTAAAAGATGTCTCCACTATCTATTCCCTTTTCAACAAAATGGCAGAACTAAATAATCCTTAAGATCTTTTATATTCTTAAAATATAATTCTATGAATATTTTGAGGTTTATATCCAATAATTAAGTTGTATATTAATAATTCCTCCTAATTATTTTGAAAATAATGTAATGGATTCAAATTTTTAGTCTGATAAATCATTATTCACAAGGATTAGTCACATGATCATATTTATCATTCAATTTTATGCCAATGGCAAGCATAGAAATTTAAACTTTACTTTTTTATTATGATAAAGTCAGATTTAGTAATTTGACCTGCTCTGAGTTTCCTCGGTGATAAGATGTAGAAGAATAAAACAAAGAAAAAAATATGAAAAAAAGGCGGTAAAAAAAGGATGACAAAAAAGATAGAACTTGTATGATAATAGTGTTGGAACCTGGATCAAACTGATTACAGTGAAATGCATTTAAAGCTTTCTTTTGCCAGGCTAGTATAAACATTGTGATGAGATTAAAATCCTAAATGATTTATAATGAATCTTTTTTTTTCCAAAAAATTTTAAGTTTATTTATTTATTTTGAGAGAGAGACTGTGGGATCAGGGTAGGGGCAGAGAGAGGGAGATAGAGAATCCCAAGCAGGCTCCACACTGCCAGCACAAAGCCAAATATGGGGCTGGAACTCATAAAACCATGAGATTGTGACCTGACCCAAAACCAAGAGTCACATGGCTAACTGACTGAGCCAACCAGGAACCCCTATAATGAATCTTTTGATACAAAATAATTATGTAAATGCTCAACATGGCCAAAACATAGAGAATTTAATTATTTTTATTTTTTTAACATTACACATCTGATTGCTATTCTGATTAGTTGTGAGATCCAACCAACTTATTTTGGCTTCTATAACAATTCTGGGGATATGGGCGATAAGAAAAAGAATAGTATAGTGAGTAAGACTCTGACGATAACCTGTGCAAACTGATGGTTAAGCGTCCAAGTCTTGATTTCAGCTCAGATCATGATCTCATTGTTCGTGAGATTGAGACCCACCTTGGGCTCTGCACTAAGAGTGCGGAACCTGATTGGGATACTCTCTCTCTCTCTCTCTCTCTCTCTCTCAAAGTAAATAAATAAATATTTTAAAATAAAATAACATATGCAATAAAACAGGAACAAATATATAGACACAGGCAGTATAACAAAATTTTACCAAATTGAAAAGCAAGAAAAGCTGCAGAATTTACATTTCTTCTAGGTCTTGAAAAGTAGGTTTTATAAAGATTTTATGCATTGAAAAAGTAAAGGTAATTTATAGAAATCAGTTTACTTCTATAAATAGAAAGTTTATAGAAAGTGTTGGACAGCATTAGCGTTGTGAATTCACTACTACAGAAAGGCCCACTGAAATATGCTACAACCAGCAACATGGTCTGTTGCTTTCAAACCTGATGTACATATATTTTTATTGCTAAAACATTTCTTTTTCTTGTTCTTCTAAAGCATTTTAATTGACTTTTTTGTGAATTAGTGTTTATACATTTATGTTTTTGTGTTTACAGGCAAGGAATCTGGGTTAAAGGTGCTTTGGGAAACAGCTTCTATTGCCAAATAAGTAAGATGTTTTCAAGCAGCACTAAGGGAGCCATTCTTCCAAAATTTATGTTCTAAATGTGTATGGAGATTGCTGTTTGTCAAAACTTAATATACCCACAGATCCCTCTAAAATATATAAAATATTAATATTACATATAAAATTTACCATTTAAAGATAAAATTCAGGAAACGAAGTGCAATAGCCACTCATTTCCATATGCAGATCATTATACATGCATTATACTCAGACAATGAAACAGATGCTAAACCAGATTTCCTTCTCACACAAACACACAATAATATTGATTCATTTAGCAACAATGTGTTAAATATTCCAGACAGAGTACTGGGTTTGCAGTTTATTGTTGAAAACATAATGGACAGGACCCTAATTTTCTCTTGCTTAGAATGTTGGCTGAGATGGATACCTGGCAAAGCTAAATTGAGTCAAGTTCATAAGTTAATAAACTCCTATACAGTTAGTTTGCATCTATGCTCACTAGGCCCTTGGGTGGCTCAGTTGGTAGAGCACTGGACTCTTAATTTGGGCTCTGGTCATGATCCCAGGGTTGTGGGATCGAGCCCCACATCGGGCCCTACAAGCCTGTTTAAGAGTCTCTCTCTCTCTCTCTCTCTCTCTCTCTCATTCCCCCACCACTCTCCCCCACTCACATGCATGCTCTCTCTCCCAAATTAAAAAAAAAAAAAAAAAAGAAAAGAAAATCATTCCAACTAAAAAGTAGGCAGAGCTAGCACCAAACACTGCATTGATAGAGAGATAGTGATTGTCTAATTTCAAGAAAGTGTCTTTTCAATCCTTTATCAGTATATAACACAGACTATTACCTTTTCACATTAGGGCTCTTTACCCTTAACACACTCCTGAGTTCCTTTCTTGGAATTCTTTAGAATTCCAATAATTTTGATTAAGGTGATCATTTAAAAATGAAACCTGCATTGATTTCCCATCACACATATAATAAAAAAAGAGAGATCTTAGTACTGATATTTGAGCTTCTTCTCCCAAGCTTTAGCATCCTGCTCCTATCCACATCCACTTTACTGGAACTTTCCTTTATTATTCCTGGAGTAGAGAAATGGAAAAGAAGGCTGATTGCAGATAGATTATTTTCCAAGAAAAAGGATAGAGAGGAACATAACTAGTGCATTCACAGAATCTCTAAAGAAATCACAAATATCTTTCCTACTTCTCTATGGCACATGAGCCACAGAGCAGAGAGGGCAGTAGAAAATCAGTATCTCCCTAAAAAACAAACAAACAAACAAACAAACAAACACCCAAAAAACAAAAGACAAAAAAAAAAAAAAAAAAACCCAAAAAACAAAACAAAACATTGGGAGTGGAAAAGAAGCTTCCATCCTGCACCAGAAACATACATGTACCCACAGGTAACTTGGCTATTCTGATCTCTTAATATTCTGCTCCTTCAGCTACACTGAACTCCTGACTTTTCTTTTTTCTTTTCGTTTCTTTTATTTTCTTTCTTTTTTCTTTTCTTTTTTCTCTTCTTTTCTTTTCTTTTCTTTTCTTTTCTTTTCTTTTCTTTTCTTTTCTTTTCTTTTCTTTCCTTCACTTCCCATCCCTTCCCTTCCCTTCCCTTCCTTTTTTTCTTTCCTTTTCTTTCTTTTCTTTTCTTTCCTCTCTCTTTTTTTGAACTCCTGACTACAGCAGTCTAACCATGTTCACATTTCAAAGAAGTCTATTCCTACCACTTAAAATATCTTTTTTTAGAATTCCATGTCATTTGTGATTTCGTTTCTTTTAGGTCTCTTTTCAAATGTCATCTTATCTGAGAATCCTGCCCAAACCACTTTCTAAGACAGATTATACCATTGTCACCATGTTTTATTTGGTTCATGGCTATTATGACTACCTAGCATTTTGCTCTGAGTTTACATTCTATTTTTCATCATTTTCTATACCTCAACTGGAACTTAATTTCTTTAAGGACTTTGTTCAACGTTCTCTTTTCTTAGTATCTAGTATAGTGCTTAATAAACTGTGGGTATTCAATATTTGTTGAGTGAATAAAAGTAGTAAGTAACATTATTATGTCTTATAGGGGGAATTATGAAAGGCTAAGTGTATTCTCCTTTGAAACTCACATAGATTTAAAATGATTGCAAATTGAAACATTTCTAAAAAGCTAAGTTTTGTATTGAGATTTCAGCTCTTTTTATTATATCAAGAAATTGATTTTAACCATCACGAGTCACCTAAATATGGGTAGTTTTTATTTGCAAGTTGTTTATAATATTTTTAAAAAAAGTTAAATCATATACAATAATTAAGGCAAATTGGCAAGATTTAAGTTTTGAAGTCAAATAGATTTGGGATAAAATCTTTGCTCAATCACATCTTCCATGACCTTAGAAAAATGGACCAATTTCTTTAAATCTCAGTTTTCAAACCTGTAAAATTACCTTACCATACAGTCCTCAAAAGTATAGACATGTATATCTATTGCTGCACCTACTATATATAAATAAACATTTGCTAGCCTCCCCAAATATTGTGAAATAAGGAAGGTAATATTGAGTCACAATGAATTGCTCACATATATTAAATTATTTATAATATGTGAAATGTGACATATGGCATAAATAATAAACAGGTATTATGAAATAACAACACAGAAATAATATGCAAGCAGTCTAAAATGTAAAGTTTATGTGCAATTATAAAGAAATATATGAATCAAAACTGTTGATTGATATAAAAGCGTTGTCATCCCTGAAGATGTAGATTAGGTATAAATTCAAATGCCGTTAGGAGTTGGGCAGGTAACACATGTGAGTGAAGCTGGATATAGGATGACCATGGCAAATAGGAGACTCATACATTATCTAAAGCAGAGAGCTAAGGCTCATCTCTGGTTAACTGTTGCCAATAGCATAGCTGCATCTGTATTACAGATTCACAGTTTTTGCTTTTCTGTTTTATTTTCAAAAGAATTCAAATATCCAGATATTTTTGTGAAATTTGTAATTTTGAAATATTGACAATTCTGAGAACCAATCAATATCCATCACCTAATGGCTATTCTGTTTATTGAGATCTAAGGTAGACCTTACATTTGCATGTGTAGGGAATGGAAAGGAGTGCATGAAGGCCACTAGATTTTAAACTTATAAATGGTTTTGTTGTACTTATCACCCTGGTATTATTTATTGGATAATATCTCTGTTGTTTCCAGCACCTGCTGGCCAGGGACCATTATCTTGATCATGCTTATATTATAGTACTTGGTATAGTGCTAAGCTATACAAGTCATTCTTGCTAACCTGTTAACACTGAATAAATCCAGATTGAAAGCCTAAACTTCTTTTTTTTTTTTTTTTTTTTTTCAACGTTTATTTATTTTTGGGACAGAGAGAGACAGAGCATGAACGGGGGAGGGGCAGAGAGAGAGGGAGACACAGCATCGGAAACAGGCTCCAGGCTCTGAGCCATCAGCCCAGAGCCTGACGCGGGGCTTGAACTCACGGACCGCGAGATCGTGACCTGGCTGAAGTCGGACGCTTAACCGACTGCGCCACCCAGGCGCCCCGAAAGCCTAAACTTCTATATGATTGACTTGAAGTGATTAGAGATAATTGCAGCAATCAGAAAGATTAGCGAAGACCTTGGCCAGTATAACCAAGAGACAGAACTCTTATTATAGGTGACAGGAGATGGACTTATTTAAATTATAACATAGCAAGCCATTTGTATTTTACGATGTTAGTAGATTTGCAGATAAGACAGTACTTTGTTGAAGATGCTTCCACCAATCCAAAATATTTAGCATCCTGGGTTCTGCTCACTAAGTGCTATTACAGTACCCTTATCCCTGCAAGAATCCACAGTACATCCCATTCCACTTTTGAGAACCACTGGAGAAAGAGAGTGTAAATAAGAAGTTAGTTATTAGAAGAAATAAATATGGAAAGTATAACAACGAAAAAAAAAAAAAAACACTTCTCTTTGATATTTGCCTTTTCAACTGAGCTGAAAACCTAAGCTTTCTGAATTCTACTCACATTAAGTGGAGGGTTCCAGGGCAAAGATCTGGTGAAGTCATGGTCCATTAAGGTGAAAACAATTCAAGATGTAGTATTTTAAGTAAAGCAAAGTTTAAATATATATAAGTTGATATATATATATATATATATATATATATATATATATATATATATATATCAACACTAAATGCCAGAGCTGAATTGCTAAAGATCAATTTCAGAGCAACCAAGATCGCAGAGTCATGAGAAAAATAAGCTTCAAACAAAAGTAGGTAAGGAATAAATAATTTAGCAAATTGCCTAAGGATATCCACCTCCAGCCCTTATCTCTTTAAGTCATTTATGTTTAACAGAGTTAAAAAGCTAGAGGCAGAATGGCAGAGCCAAAGAAATTACTCCATTTCTGTGCCAGCCACATACCCAACTTCTGATCTCAAATCACTTGGATGTCTTAAGACTCTTAGAATCAGAAAATAAACTTCTAAAAGCTGACTCCTAAAACTGTTCTTTCTCAGGGAAGGAGCAGAGAAAGAGAGGGAGAGAGAGAATCCCAACCAGGTTCTACCTTCAGCCTGAGGCAGGGCTCCATCTCACAACCCTGAGATCATGAGCTGAGCCAGAATCAAGAGTTGGTCACTCAACTGCTCAAAGCCACCCAGGTGCCCCTGTTCTTTCTCAAATTTTAAGTTGCTAATTCAAGTTGCTGATCTGAATTTCTGCCTATATTATTCACTCTTGTCTTTCTAGTATGTACAACATCACCTGCCATATAGTGAAGAAAAAATAAATATCCCCTGCATAAATGAGTCCTTGACAAGGTAGTCATCAATGTTTAAATCAGAAAGGTGAATTCTTTTTGGTTTCTCCTTTCCCCTCAGCCTGTTCATCCTCTGATGAACGCATTACCCATTACCCATTCCAAGACTAAACACATATGTGGAAGGGTATGCTGCTTTGATATATAGATATAGATATATAGATATAGATATAGATATAGATATAGATATAGATATAGATATAGATATAGATATAGATATAGATATAGATATCTATATATATATGATATATTTTAACACACTGATGAAGCAGTTTCCTTTCCCTTTGCTTTTTTTCTTCTCTTCTTTTCCTCTTTTCTCTTTTTTCTCTTCTTCTTCCTTTTCCTTTACTGTGGTAAATATGATACAAATTTTAGAGAATAAAAGAATGATCAGACAAAAACCTTCTTTCTTCAAGTTGTTTACAAAAACTGTTAACGAGTGACCCCAGGGTGGCTCAGTAGGTTAAGCATCTGACTCTTAATTTTGGCTGAGGTCATGATCTCATGGTTTCTAGGGTCCAGTCCCATACTGACA
The DNA here is from genome assembly GCF_028749965.1 of Puma concolor. NCBI lineage: Eukaryota > Metazoa > Chordata > Mammalia > Carnivora > Felidae > Puma > Puma concolor. The sequence goes on from NC_141667.1 coordinate 183,951,290, forward strand.
GCATGGAGCCTGCTTGGGATTCTCTCTCCCTCTTTTTCTGCTCCTCCCCAATCTCTCAAAATAAATAAACTTTAAAAAATAAAAACTGTTAACAAAATCATATCAATCTTTCCAGTTGCTAATCTCATAAAAGTTTTTGTTTGTTTTTTTTTTTTTTTAGTTTTAATAGGTCATTCCTTTTTTTTTTTTTTTTTTCCTAGACAGCTATCTGAGTCTATTATGATACAAACAAGGGACACTTTATGAGGAAAGTGATTAGGAGAAGAACAAAGAGGAAGGCCTCTAGTAATGTTGTGAGATGGGTTGGAATTGGAGGGAATAGGCTGGAGGTACTAGGAAAATGGACTCAAAGAAACCATTGAGAGAAGCACTTTCAAAATGTCTTGAAATATTGCTGGATCAGACCTCACACATTGCTTGCATATAGGATCCTAGTATATATGCTGTCCATAAGGCTGAAGCACTACCATGGAGCCCCGCTGATCTTATATACATCTAAATAGATCACCAAGGCAAAGATTTGAACCACTGCTAATTTGAGTCTTGGCAAAATGCATTGTGATCAGTGTGTTCCAGAAAGAACACAAGAGGATGGGAGACTTGTACAGAGCTGCTGTGAAGCCTCCTCCACAGAGCCTTGGAGCCTATCACAGACAGTATTCTTGGGCTCCCCAAGTTCTGATGAGGTAAGGGGTTTCTGGACTTACCTCATATTTCTCATTGACCTCTGTCTACCTTGAAAACTCTAAGAAGCCTTGCCATTCTGATCCTATTAATCTTTACCTCAGCATCTTCCATTTTTAATCAGAGCACTTATAATACTTTTCAGTGACATTGATTTTTGTTGTTTTACGTGCTTTTTATCTGTCTCTCCATCATGAGTGCCATCTAACTATATTTTATTAAGGGAACAGACTATGACTATTTCATTCACCAATTTATACCCAATACATAACATAATACCTAGCATATAATAAGTTCTTGGATGTGTCTATTAAATAAACAAATTTATGGTGTTTCATACTTTTCTGTGTCATCAGAAATTAATGTCTCTTGGTAGTTGGGGTGTAAAGTCAACCTTTGCTTAGGAAAAAGACTCATCTTGAACATTTTAGGCTCACTGGACATTTTATTAAAATAATACTCTGGTAGAATTTTTGATTAGTCTCCTAAAGGAATAATTTCAAATAAAAACCCATTCAGATATAACTGAATTGGTGATATGGACATATAACATTTAATCATATATGTCTAATCCTGTCTTGCCTTCTTAAGATCATTTTTCTTTAATTTAGCATCTATTCTTTCTGTTAAAAGTGAATGTACTTCCAAAATGCTCATTATGTAACAAAACCTGTCACATGTAATTTACCTCTATTATTTCATTAAATCTTTGCAATAATTCACTGGGATAGGTGTTATCATCTGTATTTTATTAAGGAGAACATGAAAAGACACAGAAGAAAAATAACTTGCCAAAGAATAAAGACTTAGATACTTGTAGAGCTGGGATTTAAAGCACATTTGTATGCTAAAGGGCTACTACTGAAACCTTGATAAAAATTTATTATACATTTCATTTTATTTTCAACTTTAGAGACAATTTATAAGTCACTTCAAGACACTAAGCATGCTAAAACAAAGACTTCTCAACATTACAGAATTTTTAAAAACATTCCCAAAATATAGATGTATGTTATTGCCAGAGGCATCATCCTTGTAAGAAAAGTGTGATTTTTTTATAGTATAAAACTTTATATATATTTTTAATGGCAGAAAAAATATTCTTGCAAGTTACCACAAGAAAAATGAGAACTAAAGAAGATACAGAACTGGAAAATAACTGAGAACGAGAGAACAAACATAAAGTGTATAGAGAACAAAATACCTCTTTTTGTAAAAATCTCTGAAGATGTACATTATCTGGAAAAAAAAAAAAAGGAATGTGCATGCCAAACTTCATTTTTCATTTTGCATTGTTTCTCAGTTCAAGATTAGGAATGTGAAATCCAATAGATCACAAATTACAATCTATACAGCCTACAGGGCAAGCACAAAATGTTGCCTTAATTCCTTCTTTATTTTACTATTGTATCTTGCCTTTGAAACACATATGTCTGAGAGGCACCTGGGTGGCTCAGTTGGTTGAGCGTCCGACTTTGGCTCAGGTCATGATCTCGAGGTTCGTGAGTTGGAGCCCCGCGTCGGGCTCTATGCTGACAGCTCAGAGCCTGGAGCCTGCTTCATATTCTGTGTCCCCCTCTCTCTCTGCCCCACACCTGCTTGTGCTCTGTCTCTCTCTGTCTTTCAAAAATGAGTAAACATAAAAAAAATGTAAAACGCATATGTCTGATAGCCAAATTTTGGAAATGATTTGAAATCATCACTGCGACCTCATTTATAGAACTTTTGATGCTTGCTGAATATGAGAAGAGTAGAAAATATATTTAAACCAATTACAGTTTTCTCCATAATCGTGATTCTCTAAACTCCTCAATTTTATATAAAATTCTATATAATTATGGGATGTGAAATGGAGTTGCATGACTTACCTTTAATATAATATAAGAATCCTCTTCCTAACTTAACTAGTAGATAAAAAAGACAGCAGGTTTTGAAATTCATGTGAGCAAATCCCATCAGCAGAAGGTAGAAGAGATGACTATCTCAGTGTGAAAGGTGAGAATATAAAAATTTCACTGTTTTTAGTTAAATAAAATTATGCCCATTTATGCTTTGGAATTTTTTTGCAGAAATCTACATTCTGATACACATATAGAAATAATGTTGCTACTAAGGTAGAAAATTCATAAAAAAATGTGTAGTGACAGCAGCAACTATCACAAACAACAGAAAACCTAAGAATGTCTATGTTAATAGTTTATCTTCTTTTCTTCTTTCCTAAACGTATTAACTGGAGAAATGTGAGTTTTAGATATTCATATTCAAATGATATTAGTCTTCATATCTTTTCTGTTCTATACAGAGAAACCTAGTTATTTAACACGTTATGAAATGTCATTATCACATTATAACTACGGTACAGAAGATTTTAAATGTTTGTACTTAATTTTCATAGCCAAGCAAATGAAACAGTGCTCTCTGTCTTATGAAAAAAATAGTTTGGATTATATATCTCATTATAATACAGAGGTTATATTCATATACATGAATCACATGTATCTCCAGTTCTTATTCTACTTTACTGCTCCCACTTATAGCAAATTCCCATAGAACTTTTTCTTGCTCTCCTTTGTCCCCTCCTTCTTTCTTGAATTTAGATAATGTTTAGCGTGAATATTATCACTGAAAAGTTACCAAGTCAGAGTGTGAATGCATTAGCTATATTTTCTTTTCCATTTTCTTATATCAGTTGATTAACGGTACCATACCAACTATTTTCTTCTCCTTCTCCATTAAGTGGAATGTTAAGAGCCTTATACTCCCCAATTAACCTCCATTATTACTCCTCTGGTGTTCGTACATCTACTAGCATGGAGTCAATAAGAAGGTCTAGGACAAAGGGTTCTCTCAGCAAGACACTCATATCTCCTAATACCACAAGGTAAAGTTTATCAAGAGGAGCAGGGTCAACCTGGCAGAGAAACAGGGGGGCCCGAAGGTCCCTCGTCTCTCAAACATAGCATTATTGAGGCCAGAAGACTTGGAATTCCAGGAATCTGAGCTACAGAGTGACAGAAACATCTCCAGGGGCCCATGGGGACAGCTTGGCGGGCCATAGGTGCATGATTGTGAATTAGAAGAGATAAAACGGGCAGCATAGGTACAGAGGAGAGGGATCCCTTTCTGTGGAGAGACAAAAGGAAGAGAAAGAGAGGCTATATGCCTATTATATTTTGACAAGAGAAAAACCTCTTCGGACCACGGACCGAGGAATGGAAAAAAATGGAGAGAAGGCCAATTCCTAACTTTCAAATAGCCTTAGTTAGGAGTAATGATCCAGGGTTGCAGGACTTTCTCCGTACTGGGGTCAGCTACCCTGTTCACACACCTGGGTGGTAAGGGGAGCTAGCCCCAGGCTCAGTAGTGAGCTCCCTTGGGACAGTAGTCTCCTCCCTCAAGTGCTGTGGGAAGAAGGTATATAGCCATTTCAAGGAAAAAGACGCTGCAGGTGCCCATCAGCCAGAGGCCCTTTGTTGGCTGGGAGGAGTGCTGCTACCCCAGAACCAGGCTCCCAAAGCAGGATCCTTTAAGACATCAGGCTTTGAATCCAAGCCAGGTGCATGAGAGGCATGGGAGACTGTAGAGCAAGACAAACCAGCCCGATCACTCCTGTTCAGGTCTGCTGGAACAGTGGTTTGGGACACCCAGTTCAGGGAGGAGAGACTGGGATGGCACCATTTTCCTTCCCATCACCAACAAGATGGGGCTTCAGGGAATAGGACAGCAGGCCCACAGCGGAGGCGGGACCTACTTACACCAAACCCTGCCCACACACTGCCTGGTAACTGAGTATCTATAGGATCGAGGTTGACACTGACCGAACCAGACGACCCCACCTCCAGACCAGCACAGCCACGGGTTTCAAGGCACCATCAGGTATCAGTGCAGTGATTTTGCATTTTCTGATTTGATTCTTGGTCAATTCTTACCACTCCCCCCACCCCCCTTATTTCTTCCCTTCTCTATTCTGGTTGTTGGTTTGTTTAAACAGACATTTTAAATCTATTCTTTTTATACCTCTTCCGTATCTCCTTCTTCTTTATTTTCCTCTCTCTCTCTCTCTGTCTCTCTGGATTAAACCCTATACTTTTTCTGATTCTCTGCCTGGTCAATTGCTTTTTGTTTGTTCTATTTTTCCCCACCCCTGTCATTTTTCTCTTCATATTGGATAAAGTTTTTTCTGCCACCACCCCCCTTTTAAATCTTTTCAGGAGTTATTTCAACAAACAAATCAAAGCACACCTGGTAGAAGGTCTGAACCACCATTACCAGTAGGGAGATAAAGCAACCAGAGTCATGGCAACAGAGGGCATGCAACACACTCCAAAAATACCTCCTGAAGGGCCAGGCACTGGACAGTGTATTACCCCTTTTTAATATAGTAGTGCTTGCAGGTTCAGGGCGCATAGCAAGCTGTTAAAACACATAAAGAACAGAAAACTAGCCAAAATGATGAATTGGAAAAATCCTCCTCAAAAGAAACTTAAGGAAGAAATGACAGCCAGAGAATTGCCCAAAACACATATAAACAATATACCTGATCAGGAATTTAGAATAATAGTCATAAGCTGAATAGCTGGGCTTGAAACAAAGCATAGAAGACAATAGAGAATCTATTGCTGCAGAGATCAGGGACCTAAGAAATAGTCACAACAAATTAAGAAATGTTGTAAATGCAAAATAAACTAGATGCAGTGACAGCACAGGTGGAGGAGGCACAGGGGAGATTAAGTGAAACAGAAGATAAAATTATGGAAAATGATGAAGTTGAGAAAAAGATAAGAAATACTAGAAGCCAGGAGAGGAGAATTAGAGACCTAGGTGGTTCAATGAAATGTAATAATATCTGTGCCATAGGAGTTCCAGAAGAATAGGAGAGAGAAAGGGGCAGAAGGTTTATTTGAACAAATTATAGCTGAGAACTACCCTAATCTGGGGAAGGAAGCAGACATCCAAATCCAGGAGGCACAGAGAACTCCTTTCAAAATAAACAAGAATAGGTCATCACCATAGTATATCATAGCAAAACTGGCAAAATATGAAGATAAAGAGAGATTTCTGAAACAGCTAGGGACAAACAGGGCTTAACCTACAAAAGTAGACACATAAGGGTCATAGCAGAACTGTCCACTGAAACTTGTCAGGCCAGAAGAGAGTGGCATAAGTATTTAATGTGCTGAATAGGAAAAATATGCAGCCAAGAATCTTTTATTCAGCAAGGCTGTCATTCAGAATAGAAGGAGAGCTACAGGCTTTCTCAGACAAACAAATCCTGAAGGAGTTCATGACCATTAAACCAACCCTGCAAAAGATCCTAAGGGTGACTTGGTGAGTGGAATGCTGCAAAGACTACAAAGGATCATAAACATCACCACAACATGGTACCTACAGATAACAGAATAACACTAAATCCATATCTTTCAATAATCACTCTGAATGCAAATGGACTAATTGCCCCAATCAAAAGACATAGAGTATCAGAATGGATAAAAAACCAAGATCCATCTAATTTCTGTCTACAAGAGATTCATTTTAGACCTGAGAACACCTTCAGATTGAAAGTGAGGGGATGGAGAACCATCTAACACAGTACTGGAAGTTAAAAGAAAGCTGGAGTAGTCATACCTATATCAGACAAACTACATTTCAAACTAAAGACTATAACAAGAGATGAGGAAGGGCATTAATCATAATTAAGGGGTCTATCCATCAAGAAGAACTAACAATTGTAAATGTTTATACCCCCAACTTGAGAAAACCCAAATATATAAATCAATCACAAACATAAGCAATCTTATGGATAATAATAGGGTAATTATAAGTGACTTTAATACTCCACTTACAACAATGGACAGATCATCTAGTCAGAAAATCAATAAAGAAACAATGGCCCTGAATGATATACTAGACCAGATGGACTTGATAGATATATTCAGAAATTTTCATCCCAAAGCAGCAGAATATGTATTCTTTCTGAGTACATTATGGAACATTCTCCAAAATGAATCACATACTGGGTCACAAAACAACCCTCAATGAATATAAAACAGTTGAGATCATACCATGCATATTTTCTGATCACAATGCTATGAAACTTGAAATCAACCACAAGAAAAAATTTGAAGCCTCCAGATGCAGGGAGGTTAAAAACATCCTACATAAGAATTTTTTTTTAATTTTGTTGTTGTATTAGTCATATAAGTTCTTCATATATTTTGCATACTAACCCTTTATTGGATATGTCATTTGCAAATATCTTCTCTCATTCAGTTGGTTGCCTTTTAGTTTTGTTAATTGTTTCCTTCTCTGTGCAGAAGCTTTTTATTTTGATGTATTCCCACTAGTTTATTTTTGATTTTGCTTTCTTTGCCTCTGGAGACATATCTAGAAAAATGTTGCTATGGACAATGTCAAAGAAATTACTGTTTGTGCTCTCTTTTAGGATTCTTAGGGTTTTAGGTCTCACATTTAGGTCTTTAATCCATTTAGACTTTATTTTTTGTGTATACTGTAGGAAAGTAGTTCAGTTGCATTCTTTTGCATGTAGCTGTTTAGTCTTCCCAACACCATTTATTGAAGAGATTTTTTTCCATTGCATATTATTATCTCTTTTGTTGAAGATTAATTGACCATATAATTGTGGGTTCATTTCTCAGCTTTTTTCCTGTTATATTGACCTATGGGTCTATTTTTATACCAGTACCATACTGTTTTGATTAGTACAGGTTTGTAATAGAGCTTGAAATCTGAATTGTGATGTCCCTAGCTTTGTTTTTTCTTTTTCAATATTGTTTTGGCTATTTGGGGTCTTTTGTGATTCCATATAAAATTTAAGATTATATGTTCTGGTTCTGTGAAAATGTTGTTGGGATTTTGATAGGGATTGCATTAAATCTTTAGACTGCTTTTAAGTACCGTGTACATTCAACAATATTTGTTCTTCCAAACCATGAGCATGAAATATCTTTCCATTTCTTTGAGTTGTCTTCTATTAATTGCATCAGTGTTTCATAGTGTTCAGAGTACAGATCTTTCACCTCCTTGATTAAGTTTTTTCTGAGTATTTTATTCTTTTTGAGGCAGTTGTAAAAGGGATTGCTTTCATAATTGCTCTTTGTGCTACTTCATTATTAGTGTGCAACGGATTTCTGCACATTGCTTTTGTATCTTACAACCTTACAGAATTCATTTATCAGCTCTAATGTTTTTTGGTGGCATCTTTAGGGTTTTCTCTAGCATAATGTCACTTTAAATTGTGACAGTTTTACTTATTTTCCAATTTGGATGCCTTTTATTCATTTTTCTTGTCTGATTGCTATGTCTAGGAGGACTTCCTATATTATATAATCATTAAAAGTGATGAGAGTGGGCATCCTTGTCTTGTTTTTGAACTGAGGGGAAAGGCTCTAAGTTTTTTCCCATTGACTATGATATTAGCTGTGGGTTTTTCAAATATGACTTTTACTATGTTGAGGTATGTTTCCTCTAAACCTATATTATTGAAGGTTTTTATCATGAATGGATGTGGTACTTTGTCAAATGCTTTCTGTGTACCTTTTGAAATGACTATATGGTTTATATCCTTTTTTCTGATACCTATTTAATGAGGGAAAATATTTGAGCTATAAAAAGAAAAGTCTGATGGCAAATGAGGAGACAGATCAACAAAGAAAAAGAAAAATACAACGCTAGGAATGAAAGACTTCAAAGATAGGTGCATAGATATAATCCACAAAATAATATTGGTACAATGTGGCTATGAATCTACACTACATGTTTTGAAAGTATTCAAATATTTTATATTTCTCAATAAAATTCTTTTCATTTTGCTATTTATTTTTCATGTTTCTTTATGTCCTTTTTAATGAATGTCTCCTTTTGTTTTTCATGATTTTATCTATTATAGCAAAATTGACCTAAGGCCAATTAGTTTTGCAGCAACATTGTTTGTGACAAAAATCCTTGTAGCAAAGATCTTATGGCCCGGATGCTTACAGTGAGAACACCAGACACGAATTTTCACCTATTTTCTGAACTTATGTTCTAAATGCCTCCTTTGATCTATTGATCTAACTTATTGCTGGCTCTCCCCTGGGAACATGTCTTCTCCTTTTCTCAAAACTCTTAGTTACTTTCTCTGCACACTTTTTATATGATTGGGCTAAGAAATGAAGTAGGTGTCCTCTTGCTGGTTTCAAATATTTTTTTCTTTTTCCATTAAACATTCTCAACATTGAGTCACATGTCAGCATACCATAGGACCCAATATTCCTGATTATTATTGTCACCTGTAGAATCCCCAGGTTAACTGCCTTCATTCAGTCAATATTTTAACTCCTAGATGTCTGTTAACTCTATAACACTACTCTTATTTATGTATCTGAGTGAGTTCAATATCCATTTATCTGTCCTTCCTTCCAATACTCTTGACTTCCCATTCCTTGACCTCATATCTTTCAATATTCTATCTAACATTAGCCACCCATTCCCATAGTGGTAATATAGAATTAAAAATAACTTCAGCTCATCCATTATTTCAGTATCAATATCTTTCTACTCTGATCTACAGAATAATGCAAGTAAATAATACTTAGATTTCTGCTCACAACAAGAACGTAAAATTCATTTATCTCACAATGTTTCACTAATTTTAGCTATCTTCATTTCTACATTTTTATCTTTATCTAGCTTAAATTATTTGTTAGAATGTTATAACCAGTTTTCTACATACAACTTCAAATAGAGTGCCTTCTATTTCTTCTGAGTCTCTTGGGAAAACTCCAATGTTGATAAAAGATTAACTGGTTTTACTTGGATCCATGGCCACTAATCTCAAGAGGGCCCTAAATGCTGCCCAGTAAGCATATTAGTGTTTCATAATCTGTTTAGTATCTTATTCTTCTAGAAGCCTTATATATTCTTCTCTCTCCCCAAGTTTGTTTAAGGACCTCCCACCTTCTTCATTGTTTTGAGTAATCACACTTTTCCTTTACTTACTGGCATTCTTTTTTTATTGAGGAAAAAATTCACTCCTCTTTCAGCATCATTAACCATATTATTTTCTTCCTATATTTAAAGATAACCCATCTCTCTTCTTATTTAGGACCATTATGTCTTCTTGTTTATAGAACCATCTTCCTTTGTGTTTTCATATCACTCTGGTAATTTAATCTCTAAATCTACCCCCCTCAACTCTCTCTCTACTTTTTTCCCATTCAACTGTATCCTTTCCTTCAAACTTCAGATGAAGTTATTTGTTTCATGTTAAAATGCACACACACACACACACACACACACACACACACACACACACAACTTTGTTGACAATAACGTAAATGTTGCTTAAGCCATGGGTCAATTCTTAGTCCTTACTTTTCCTGACCACCAGATTACTGTTTTCTCTTCAAAATTTTCTTCATTTGACTTATATTTTTCAATTAAAGCAATGTGGTTTTTGTAACCCTCTTCTGTCCTGTAATATCAGTAAAATATGTCAGAATAAACTCTTAATTCCAATAAACTACTTAATTCAAAATATGCCTCTTGGGAAAAATCTGTTCAATGTTTAGAGAAGGGAACTGAGAACTGAGGAGAGTTGAAGTAGGATGACATTCTAATACCAACATAAACAGAAAGAGCAATATATTAAAATAGAAAGGAAAGAAGAAGAGAAGGAATAAAGAAGGCAGGGAGGAGAGAGGGAAGGATAGATATAATGGAGGAATTAGAGAAAGAAGAAATAAAAATAGAGATGATAACTAAACATTAGAATATTTTCTGATAAACTAATTCACTCTCTATCATAAATTATAAATTTGCTTTTAGCATGATCCAGAGTGTTTAGTGATGGAGAAAATGGGCTTTCATTTCACTTATTTGAAGTACATAACTCCAGTTTCTGAAACACTGGTACCATTTATATGACACCAATATTTATATTATTGTATTCACAAGTCCTGGTGACATATCAGTAAATAGCAGCACAGGCACATGGCAGAGAAGAGTTCAGCTAAAGCAAGAAATGAAGACCATGGCACATGAGACATGCCAGAAGAACTCTCAGGCCTAACGTGGTAAGATTTTGTACTGAAGTGTGTTTTCTGTAAGCTGTCCCATAAGATCCAGAAAATTTTGGTAATTGTATTAATATTAATGCTCTCTACCCTCTACCAGAAAGATACTGAGGCATGTATGAAGTTAAATTAGAAACAGAAGAGGTATTAAGACTACAGATAGGAATGCTCTTTTTATTGTTCACAGTAGCCTTTACAATGTCCCCTGAATTATGCATGTAGACAATTTTGAATAAGCAACCTGCAGTCTAGTTTGTTTAATTGGTGAACATTTATAACCATTATCTGGTATCATCTAAACACTGTGCAATGATCTTTAATGATTCCCATTTTGAATAAATACTTATGTTAACTTATTAGCCTATTAGGAATATACTTTGTTTGGTTTCAACAGTGAGTCAATGAACTTCCATTTTTAAGAATTTTCAAAGGTGTTATAATGAAAAGAGTTTATGGTTTTTAAACATAAAAATGAAGGTAGTTTTTTTTATCATGTGTATGGAATGGTGTGATAATCATTATTTTCTTAATGTACTTTTATCATTGTAACAGCTTATTAGCTGCCAAGCATACACAGATTTGATTATTTTGTTCTATCTTCAGCAAGGATGGTGTATGAAAATCTAGACCATCCACATTACATTGTAAAATAATTATAGCAGTATAGGGGGAGAAAAAAAGGCAAATAATTAGCTAAGGCAAGTATTAAGTAAATAAATTATATTTTCGTTAAACTTCTCTGGGATCAATTTATATTATTATCCAACTGCTTTCTTACTTTTATTATCTTTTGATTTTAACAATATTTTTGGTTTTGTAAAACAAAATGTGGTATATGTTTGGACTCATCTTTTTCAAATAAGGGACACTCAAGTTCTAAAAAAAAACGGTTTTTATCATGTAGTAACTGTTTTTATAAATGAGTTATGTTTTATTCTTATTTATTTAATTTTTAAAGTTTATTTTGAGAGAGACAGAGACAGCATGAGTGGCAGAGGGGTAGAAAGAGGGGGGTATGGAGAATCCCAAGCAGGCTCTGTGCTGGCAGCCTGAGATCATACACTAAGCCAAAACCAAGAGTCAGATGCTTAACCTACTGATCCACCCAGGTGCCCCGAGTTCTATTCCTTTTATTAAATGCCTTCAGTTGAAATATTAAGGAAATTAAAGGGAAAGTGTTATTGTAGTTACACTGCATAATACATTTCTCATTCAGACATAATCTTTCAAAAATAAGATAATCAAAAACAATGTAAAAATCTCCTTGATAAAACCAATTTATATAAACAGAGTTCTAATAGATTTTATGTGCCTCACATTTATGGAATTCTAAGGATGCATGAAGTTATCAGTATGCAGAAATATCTTCAGAACACCTCAGATAATTGTCACTATCTTTTAGAAAAAATAAAATATATAATAAATATCTCACTGGGCAATGAAGGAATAAAAAAGTTATAAAAACTAAGAAATGGGTATATTTCAGATATACAATACCAAACACATTCCTTGATATTTTCTCATGCATGTGATGTAAAAACATCTTAGATCTTAATATTTAGATTAATCTTGATGAAATCACTTCTAAAATTTGCTAGAAAGACATTTTTTGCTGATGCTTTGAAATTTAATCATAAAAACCTAAAATACACTCAAATAAAATATTCCTATAATGCACTGTGAAAATTGTGCCATACCATGTTTTAGATCTTGTTAACTCTGAATCATAAAATGTGACATTTCTTATGTCATTTGCAAGGCAGTTAATTCATCCCACAAATCTCATGATATTTTCTACACTCAAAAAGCTTTATTATTTAGTAATAAAAACTATTTTTGAAGAGGTAGAATGATGTACATGTATAATGTGATAAATATTAGATTATGTTATAAACTGTGAAGTAACCCATTCTAGAATGCTGAAATATCAGTTTCCAGATCAACAAGGTGCAAAACAACTACAATAAAATGTTAACTATCAACTAAGCACACTATATTTTAATGTAATTGTAATAAAGCTTTAACAGTGAAATCTAACCTTTTCATTGTACATACTTCCTTAAATAGTGTCTTTGCAGAATTTTTGATATTAGTAATAATAACATCATGTGAGGTTTCTATGAAATATTTACAATTTTTACTCTTATTGGAGAAAATAAAAATTTACTAAGAACTCATTTGTAAAAACATCAAGTGTTATTTTTAAAAGATTAAATGTTATACCCTCAGCAGATCTGCAATGTAGGAAAACACATGATTTGTAACTTTTTAGTTCTTTTTGTGAAGTAAGCTTGTAGAAGATTCTAATGTAACTCTTATTTGAGAAAAGAGTTAAAGGTATGTATAGGATCTGTAGAAAGCCAAAAAATGTGAAAAAAATTACCTGTCAATGATAAAAATATAACTATATGTTATCACATTTTATACCTTTTTGTCAACACATTCAGAATTTGACTATTCCCAAATTAAGTCCCTTTTATTTTTATAATGTTTATTTTGAGAGAGAGAGAGAGAGAGAGTGCATCAGCAGGGCAGGGGCAGAGAGAGAAGGAGAGAGAATCCTAAGCAGGCTTTGCACTGTCAGCGGAGAGCCTGATGCAGGGCTGAAACTCACAAACTGTGAAATTATGATCTGAGCCAAAATCAAGAGTCAGATGTTTAACTGACTGAGGCACCCAGGTGCCCTCCAAATTAAAACCATTTAAAAATTACCTTTGTCGGGGCACCTGCGTGGCTCAGTCGGTTAAGCGTCCGACTTCGGCTCAGATCATAATCTCATGGTTTGTGGGTTCGAGCCCCACATCGGGCTCTGTGCTAACAGCTCAGAGCCTGGAGCCTGCTTTGGGTTCTGGGTCTCCCTTTCTCTCTGCCCTTTCCCCTACTTATGCTCTATCGCTCTCTCTCTCTCAAAAATAAATAAACATTAAAAAAGGTAAAAAATTACTTTTGTCATTCTCTTTTTGAAAGAATGATGATCTTGTAAACAAAACCATAGTATTATTAGATTCACACTATTTTTTAGGTGGTTTCAATTTCTCCAGAAAATAGTAAAAACATTTCAGAATTGTTTCAATTGTCTGTAGACTAGAAACATTATAAGTGGTGACAGTCTTTAAAATATACATGAATAATAAAAATTGCATCAAGCTGTCATTCAGTAGTGAATAGACAAATAATAAGCTTCATTACATCCAGACAATGAAATATTATTTAGCTATAAAAAGAAATGAGCTATCAAGCCATGAAAAAGCATACACAAAACTTGGATGCATATTGCTAAATGAAAGAAGCCAATCTGAAAAGGCTACTACTGTATGATTTTAACTATATAGCATCCTAGAAAAGGCAGGAGATAGTGACAAGGTAGTAGTTGCTAATGGTTGGTGGGATGGAAATAAATGGAGCAGAGAGAATTTGTAGAGCAGTGGAATTAGTGTGTATGACACCATAATGGTGAATACATTTGTCTGAGCCAGGAGAATATACAGCATCTAGAGTGAACTCTAATTTAAATAGATTTTGGATGATTATGATGTGTTAATGTAGGTTCATTGATTATAATGAATGTACTGCTCTGGTGGAGGATGTTGACAATGGGGGAGACTATGTATCTGTGGGGACAAGAGGTATATGGGCAAGCTCTGTACCTCCCCCTTGATTTCACTGTGAACCTTACACTTCTCTAAAAAGTACTTAATTTTTGAAAATTCCCATAAATAATCATTGATGTGACCCACAGGAGGAATGAGTTATTCCAAGTAAGCAATGCAATATTCCCATTCAACCATTAAAATCAGCATGAAACATGTGTTGTAGATCCTCTATAACTCATTTTATCCTTACATTTTTATAAATCATCTGCTAGTACTCACGGACACTTCTTTGATGTACAATATGTTCTTAAATAATGAGACTTTTATAAATTGGTTTATGGAGCAAGAAATCTATGCAGAATGCATGGGATAATGTTGCTGGCAGCTCAAAAAAAAGTCAAAGAAAAGACTTTAGTGTTTATGTGTAAAACAGAATAGATGACTTAATCACTAAATTCCAATAGGACACTTCTCAAAAGAAAACGAAAATGTTAGGAGAAAGACAATGTTTCCCAAGTGAGCATGTGCAATAGTTAGGATGGTTAGTATTTGGAAACAATAATGCCTTAGCGATTATGAGCAGAGGAGGGAGACACATCAGGGAGTAGAAGAAAGAGAAAAGAGTAAGGGAGGGGTAACAGTGAGAAAGAGAAATTAGAGAACAGATGAGACATTTTAGCAGCAGCAAAGTGTAAAAGGGCACAATAAGGATATATTTCAAAAGAAATTTTACAGATTTGTTCACTTAGTGTTTTCTTTCCAAAATCCCACACCTTTTTGCACTTAAAAAAATTAGCATCAGATTTGTCTTTTTTTACTGTAATACTATCCTAAGGAAATTCCAATTTTCTGAAATACATTGTGAGGGTTTGTTTTGTTGTTGTTGTTGTTGTTGTTGTTTTTTGTTTGTTTGTTGTAGTTTAAAGTACAATAAATTCCCAGATACACCTTGGATTGAATTATTACATGAACTTGAGGGAATAATATTCTCCCTCTCTTACTGCATTATTATTATTATTATTAGACTTCTGACTTAAAGCCTTGTCATGAGTCAGACTTAGGCTCTAAAATCATAGGAAACCAGTAAGTACAATTGTGGTATAGGCGAGAGTCTGAGACTATAGGTGCTACAATTGTGGGAGATGCAGGAGAGAAGCATCAAAGGAAAAGACCTCAAAAGGGAAGGGCTGGAGAAGGTGCAAGGCCTTAGGACATGTTTACACAGCTGAAGGAGGCTTCGGCTTGTAAGGAACACCTGGAACTATTAACATTGTCCAGGGCCGGATCCTCCTTCACACCTGACCCTTCTTAGTGTTATAAAAACCAATTAACTCAAAATTCAACCTTGAAAAGCTAAACCATTAGGTTGATTAACACACTTGCTTAGCTGACTTCATGCATGTAGTCTTTAGCAATTATCCTAATAAAAAAAAGCTTCATTCTGGAGTCGGGGCCTCATTCTCACTGGACTATGAGGACCTTCACTTAACTGCACTTTGTGGACTCATCTTTTGCGACTCTGGCCATACTCCCTGCAACATACAATGAAAATTAAATTTTGATATTTCTAGGAAAGGTGATGAAATTGATGAAGTGGGATAAAAACCACCATAAACTTGCAACCACAAAATTTATTTTTAGCCCATAGACATCTGTTGTATTAAGAAGTTAAAGTACTTCAGCGGCGCCTGGGTGGCTCAGTCAGTTAAGCATCTGGCTTCAGCTCAGGTCATGATCTCAAGGTTTATGAGTTTGGCCCCACATCAGGCTCTGTGCTGACAGTGCAGAGCCTGGAGCCTGCTTTAGATTCTGGGTCTCCCTTTCTCTGCTCCTCCCCCACTCTCAGTCTCTCTCTCAAATATAAATACACATTTAAAAAAAGAAATTTAAAGTACTTTTAAATATATGAAATCAAAATTATTCTAGGTTTTTGCTGTAGTAAACGTGGTTCACTCCTCTGACTAATTAGATTTTACAGTGGGATTTAAATTTAACATACTTTAGAAATTCTGGTACTGGCCATTTGCCATCAGAAATGGGGAAAATTAATGAGATAGCTGGAGCACTATACCAAGGACCAGAGGATAAAATATCTACATAGGGATGCCCAAACATTTTGGCCAAGAGACATTAATTTGTGGAATACACCCCATGACGGGATAGCTAGACTAGATACGTCATAGCAAACATTTGCATTCTCCTTGGACTCTGATGGTTTAAAGTTTATAAGGCCTCTTCTAGGAGTGTAGTCCTGACCTTGATCAGATTTCCGGCCCCAAAACGTATGAAAGAATAAATTCCCGCTTTTTAAGCCACCAAGTTTGTGGTAATGTTATATGGCAGTACCAGGAGATTAATACAAGTTTAAATCACAAATTTGACCAATATTTAATATGAATTCTAAAAGACTAGAAAAAAGCAATAATTCTTTTTGAGAATTTTCCAGATTGATGACAGACAAATTAAAGAAGTGTAATTTCTGAGCAGTAAAAGCAAAACTTAATCCATGTCCAAGCCCATGACAGAGTAACTGGACATCACCAAAAATACAGTATCCTAAGCACAGTAACCACTGTAATTTCATAACACACTTCCAAATAAATAGTAGGTCATAAGAAAATCATATGAGATATTTAAAAACTATTTCAAACTGAATTATAAGAAAAATAAGGCATCCAAATTGTGGAATATAGATAAAAACACTCTTACGGGGAAATCTCCAGTTTAAAAAAGCTTATATTAGAAAGGAAGAAAAATCAAAAACAGTGTTATAACTGTCCAAGTTAGAAAGCTAGGAGAAGAAAAACAAAATAAATCCCAGGCAAAATAAAATGAAGAAAATAGTAAAGGTTAAGACTGAAAAGTCAGTGATACAAAACAGACAGTGGAGAAAATCAAGTGACACAAAATATGACTCTTGAAAAGTTGAACATTGATAAATCTTAGAGTAATCAGGAACACAGAGAGAGAACACATCTGCCAGCAGCAGCCACGAAAAAGAAATCTCTATGCAGATTCAATACATAGAAAATGTTACAAGAATGTTATAAAGGGAATTACGCCAATAAATTAGACAGTTTTCATATTAAAAATTATAATGACCAAAACTAACATGTGATTAATAAAAACCTGAAGAATGTTTGTAAAATACATTGAATTCATTCCCAAAAGCTTCCCTTAAAGAAATTAAAAACATTGATTTCATTGGTAAATTACAATTTCAATAAATCTGAAGAAATGACACCAATCTTACTTTTCCAGCTAAAGGAAGGAAACATTTCTAAATTGTTTTTGAGACCAATGTAATCTTTATAAAACACCTAACAAAACTTGTAAAAAAATTATGAAATAATTTATAAACACAGAACAGCAAAATATCAAATAGACTCTAGCAATACATAAAATGAACAATATATGATGACCAATAGAAGTGTATCCCAGACATTCAAGTGTAGTTTAAAGAAAAAGAGAGCTAATGAGACATGAGAAAATAAAAGAAAAGCTCTACAGTTACCAATATACTTACTTAATGGTAGAATATTGAAAAAAATGGAGCCGTCGAATTGAAAATAACACCAAGCTGTCTGCTCTCCCCATTTCTGTTCAACACTGTATTGGATACTTGAACCAGAGATTTAAGGAAGTTCAGAAAGGAGTGAATAAAACTGTCTGTATTCCTAGATGACATGATTATTTTACAGAAAAAATGGTTAAGCTATCTACAAAACAAAAACTAGAAAAGAATGTTAATTCAGCAAAGCTATAAGATTGCGCACAAAACTAATTGCAATTTTTATATACGTTTGGCAAGCTAATGGAATATGAAACTTATGAGAAGTATTTTATTTACAAAAAAGTCTCTTAGGGTACCACCCATCCTTTGCTGAGGTGACAGCTTTGTGCAACATCCCTTCCCCGTTTTAAATTATGGGATGTGAAAACACATTGCACCAAAGCAGCATTTACAAGGCTTATACAGGTTTACTTCTCATGCAGGGATAGGCAAAACAAGATCATTCCCTGGAAGAGAGACATGGGCCACCAACAAAAGGGCTCTCTGACAATGTCAGATGCAAGGGAATAGGTATAGCATGGGACTGCAATAAAAATATGTGTAGTGTAAGAGCTCCACTGATCCCACCCAGTCAGTACAGTTGAGCTTTTACTGGTTGTTGACTTGAAAAATGTTTAACACTTCAGCCAAAAGTCATTTTGCTGAGGGTGACTTAATTGTATTCATTCACAGCATCAAAAATACAAGAAAGGATACCTTTAACAGAGGATATATAACAATGATACACTGAAACCTATAAAATTTTGCACAGCAAAAAGCCTAAATAAATGAGAAAATAAACCATGGTTACGTGATGAGACTGAATTGTTAAGAGGAAAGTTATCCCAAATCATTCTACATATTCAATTAAATCTTTTATAATTACAGTTGGCCTTTTTTGTAAAACTAATAAACAGAATATAAAATGTATACAAAAATGTAAATGACCTAGATTATCTAATGCAATCTTGAAAAAGAACAAAGTTAGAACACCAGTACCTGATTATAAACTTAACAATAATCTAGACAGAGGGAGTTTCTTGCATAAGGATAAAAAAATAGGTCATTGGAATAGACCACTAAAGTAGACCCAGGCTTATACAATCATTTAATTTTTAAACTCTGATAAAATCGGAATGTATTTTCTATAAGAATGATTAAAACAAACAAATTTGTCCAGAGATTTACCTTGATTTGAGATATTTCTTGAGGTTAAATTATATGACTTATTTGTATTTATAGGTGACATAGTATATAGTTTTAAAATCTTCAATTATTGCATAATTGTGATATTAAAAATTAAATTGTGAAATTAAAAAATCTTCAATTATTGCATAATTGTGATATTAAAATTATCACATATTTTCAACTCCTTGCCAGCTTGATTTGGCTTCCTTACTTTTTGTTTTATGAATTACAGTGATTTTATCTCTAGCTAAAGTTAAACAAAATTTAGTGGGTGCCTGGGTGGCTCAGTCTGTTAAGTGTCGGATTCATGATTTCAGCTCAGGTCATGATCTCATGGTTCATGAGTTCAAGTCCCACATCGTGCTCTACACTGACAGCATAGATCCTGCTTCGGACTCTCTTTCTCCCCCTCTCTCTGCCTTTCCCACATGCTCTCTCTCTGTCTTTCTCTTGAAATAAATGAATAAACTTCAAAAAAAATCAGGGTTATAGTTCAGAGTAGTGTCTGAAACTTTTCTAAAGGGATGGCACTTTACAGTATTTGAAGCTAAATTTATTTATGGTAGGAAATTTTTGAGTTCCTTCACTTAGCTTTATTTTTTTTTCTTCCCTCCTCACCATCAGTCTTTGTGAATTAAACTCCTCTTCCTACTTCCACATGGCCCTCTCCTGCAGAGACATTAGCCTGGTTCTTGAGTAACAGCTCTATTATAAGGAAACAAAAATTACAATCTACACATAAGTTAATTTCCATACATTAGTTTCTTAAATTTGATTTGATATTTCTGAGGGCCTACACTGCACAGTCAAATCCCTAAGTTCTGTCAGGAGATCATAGAGTTGGCTGAATTTTAATAACCCATATATATTTTTTTCACTTAAATCTCTTATGTCAATTCTAGCTACAATTTCAAATTCTGAGGCATTGAATACCTTTCTTGTTCTTTTTTTTTTCATTTTTTAAAAAAATTGAAGTATATTTATCATACAGTGTTAATGTTAATTTCAGGTGTACAATATAATGATTCAACAATTCTATACATTACTCAGTGCTCATTACAATAAGAGTACTCTTAAATCCCCTTTATCTATTTCACCCATCCTTCTATCCACCTCCCCTCTAGCAAATCCTCCTGTGTAGTCTGTATTTAAGAGTCTGTTCTTTTGTTTCTTTTTTTCTGTTTGTTCTTTGTTTGTTTCTTAAATTCCACATATGAATGAAATCATATGATATTTATCTTTCTCTGTCTGACATATTTCATGTGGCATTACACTCTCTAGGTCCATCCATGTTGTTGCAAACAGCAAGATTTCTTTTTTGTGTTGCTGAGTAATATTTCATGATATGTATGTTATAGAGAGAGAGACAGAGACAGAGACAGAGACAGAGACAGAGAGAGACAGAGACACTTGGGTTGCTTCCATACCTGACAGTGTATGTATCTTTTCAAATTTGTGTTTTTGTTTTCTTTGGGTAAACACCCAGTAGTGGAATTACTGGATAATATGGTATTTCTACATTTAATATTTTGAGGAACCTCCATACTGACAGTGGCTGCATCTGTTTGCATTCCCACCAAGAGAGCATGAGGTTTCCTTTTTCTCCATATACTTGCCAATATTTGTTATTTCTTGTCTTTTTGGTTCTAGTCATTCTGATGGTGTAAGGTGATGTCTCATTGTGGTTTTGATTTGCATTTCCTTCATGATTAGTGATTGAACATTTTTTCATGCACCTGTTGGCCATCTGTATGTCTTCTTTGGAAAAATGTCTATTCACATCCTCTGCCCATTTTTAAATCAGATTATTTAAATTTTTGGTGTTAAGTTGTTTAAGTTTTTTAATGTATTTTGTATATTAACCCCCTGTCAGATATATCATTTGCAAATAACTTTTCCCATTTAGTAGGTTGTCTTGCTGACTTTGGGTGTTGTTTATTTTTCTTTTTCTAGCTTTTTTAGGCATAAGTTTAGATTGTTTATTTTTCTTGTTTCTTGAGGTAGGCTGTATTCCCATAAATTTCTCTCTTAGAACAGCATTTGCTGTATCCCAAATATTTTGGACTGTTGTGTTTTTATTTTCATTTGTCTCCATGTATTTTTAAAATTTCCTTTTGATTTCTTGGTTGACTCATTTGTTGTTTAGTAGTATATTTAGTTTCTATTATTTGCATTATTTCCAGATTTTCTTTCTTATGATTGATTTCTAGTCTTATGCCATTGTCATTTGGCAAGTGGTGTGATATGATTTCAATTTTTAAAAATTTGTTGACACTTTTTAGTGGCCAAACATGTGATCTATACTGGAGAATGTTCGTTGTGCGCTTGAAAAGAAGGTATATTCCACTGTTGACAGAATGTTCTATATATATTTTTTGGTCCATCTGGTTTAATGTGTCACTCAAAGTCACTGTTTCCTTGTTGATATTCTCACTGGATGATGTATTCATTGATGTAAGAGAGGTGTTAAAGTTCCCTACTATTATTGTATTACTGTCAGTTTCTTTCTTTATGTCTGTTAACAGTTGCTTTATGTATTTAGGTGCTCCCATATGTTAATAACAAATTTATATGTACAACTAATCTGCAAATGTTTAAAAAAGTCTTCCACTGATATGAAAGAGCCACCACAACTATAAACAGAACATTATAAAAAGCTAAGTACTTTTAATTTTGGAAAGTGATTTTTAAAAATAATAACATCAGGGGAAAAACTAACAGAATTGAATACACAGCACAAGATAAAAAGCACTAAGTATATTATAAATAATTAGGAACAATTTTAAATGTCCTTTGTATTCCAGATGCCTGGAGATATGAAAATCATCAAGACAAACAAACAAATATAAAAAAGATAATCAGTAGTGCTTACTACTACTTCAAAGAGTGATATTTTCTGCCATCTAATAGAAACTAAATGATTGTAAAAACTAACTTTTCAGCGTTGTTATTTGTAATGAGGACAAAATGAAGCAGACTAGCTCTGTGGAATTAGAAATTTGAAATTGTAATTTATTAGGTTGGATAAAATTTAAGAAGAATTTGGGCACAGGGACATTGTATCAGGATTTGTACAGGTTTAAGTTGAGATGTTTATTAGATATCAAAATACAAATCTAGTAGCACTTTGATAAATGAGTCTGGAATTCGAGGGAAAAGTTCAGTAAAATATAGTCTACAATTGTTAATTTATGGATAATGTTTAAAGCTTTGAGATTGGATAAGAAAGACAAGAGGAAAGGACCTAGGATTGTGCTCTAAGACGTTGTAACATGGATATGAGGAGAATCTAGCAAAGGAAATGGAAGAAGTAACCAGTAAGGTAGGAAAAACAGAGTATGATATCCTGGAAACAAGGAAAACCACATGGTTCAGGAAGGAATGTGTGGCTAACTGTATCAAATACTGTTTGCAGGTGAAATTATATGAGTGAGAATTATCCACTAGATGTAATAATTTCCAGGTGATTGTTATCCTTGACAAAATCTCATTCAATCAACTTCTTTGTAAAAATAGCTCATTGGAGTGGTACCAGAAAGAAAAAAAGAAAAAATAATTATGGACTTCCCTTTCAGAGATTTTTTTCAGAGATTTTTATTATAAAGAAGGACAGAGAAACAGCTTATTTGCTAGAAGGGTCTTTGCTATTGATGTAGTTTAATTTTTGTTTTAAGGTAGATAAATTATAGTTTAATGATGATGTAGATAATGAGGCAAACTGCTGAAACAATGTGCAGTTTTCATCACAATTCCTGCACATCCATTCACAAATCTTAGGGATTTGGTTATAGTATTATTTTGTAAGTGTAAAGTTCTGAAAAGTTTAAAAATGAATGATAAAGCTGATCTTTTGAAAAATAAAAACTTCCCTAAAATGATACAAAATGCAGACATCATAGAGTTGAAAGAATGTACCATTGGTTTAGAAAATCAAAAAAGCAGGGTGCCTGGGTGGCTCAACTGGTTAAGCATCAGACTTTGGCTCAAGTCATGATCTCACAGTTCTTGAGTTTGAGCCCTGTGTCAGGCTCTGTGCTGACTGCTTTGGATTCTGTGTCTCCCTCTCTCACTGCCCCTCCCCCATGTGTGTTCTGTCTCCCTCTCTCAAAAATAAATAAACATTTAAAAAAAATTTTAAAAAGGAAATAAAAAATAGTTCTCTGTGTGTATGTGTATGTCTGTACATGTGTGCATGCATGTGTGTGCTCGTGTGTGTGTGTAATAGAGACGAAAGGATATGACTGGGCGTCATTAGTAATTAAAATCAAAATGGTGACTATCAATAAATTTAGTCTGCACAATTAGATATACAGTTGAATACAAGTGAAATTAAAGCACTGCCTTGTATAATATTTTAAAAAAGAAAAATACTAGTAAGATTAAAATACTAGTAAGATTAAAATACTAGTAAGATTTTTAAAATTTTCCAAATTTAGAATGTAAATTTTTGCCTAGTGAACGATTTCATTAAATTATTTTTAATACATATTTCCTTGATGCTTAAGGGAATTCTGCATCCTTTCTATGTCTTATAATTTTTGAGTTCCTTATAGACTTCTTTGTTAGCCATATGGATTGTAGCTGCCTTTTGTTTCTCACAATGTATAGCTTGTCTTTTTACTTTGTTTAAACTGTTAGAGAATATGTTTATTTTAATGTAATCAAATTAATTAATTTCACTTTGTGCTTTATGCTTTTTTGAGTCTTGTTTAGGGAATCATATGCTGCCAGGGCGCCTATTTGGTTCAGTGTGTTAAGCGTCTGACTCTTGGTACTGGCTCAGATCATGATCTCTCTGTTCTTGGGATTGAGCTCCCTGTCAGGTTCTGCAGTCAAAGTGTGGAGCCTGCTTGGGATCCTCTCTCGCTGCCCCTCTCCTGCTGACTCTCTCTCTCTCTCAAAATAAGTATACTCAAAAAAAAAAAGAGAGAAAGAAAGAAAGAAACCATATGCTGTATGACTTCCTAAAGATATTTCAACCTAGTTTTAAATAAATTATTTAACATAATGCTTGTGTTATTTTTAATCTATTTCAAAATCAGTATTTATATATTTTTCTAACTATTTATTGCTGCTGTAACAAATTATTTCATGGTTTAAAACAACACAACTTTATTTTCCTGGTAGGTCAGAAGTCCCAAATGGGTCTCACTGGGTTAAAATTGAGGTGTCAACAGAGCTGTGTTCCTTCTGGAGATTCTAGAATATAATCCATTTCCTGAACCTTTCCAGCTTTTAGAGGTTACACACACTCTTTGACTCATGACCCCTTTTCCTCTATCTTCAAAACCAGTAATAGTGGGTCATTTTGTTGTTGTTGTTGTTTGTTTCAAGTATTTGGTTAAATTCTGGTTAACATATACTGTAATATTGGTTTCAGGAGTAGAATTAATAACACCCAGTGCTCATCCCAAGTGCACTCTTAATACCACAACAGCAGCAACCTTCAGTTTGTTCTCTAGAGTTGAGTCTGTTATGGTTTGCCACCCTTTTTCCCACCCCCATCTTTACCCTTTATTTGTTTCGTTTCCTAAATTCCACAAATGAATGAAATCATATGGTATTTGTCTTTCTCTGACTGACTTGTTTTCTCTTAGCATAATGCACTCTGGCTCCATCTACATCATTGAAAATGGCAAGATTTCATTTTTTTTGATGGCTGAGTAATTAGAATCAGCTTTTCTGATGCTTAGTCAAATGGCTGGCTTTCCCTTAAGTATTATTTTTTATCTATATCATAAACATTTCCCATATTTACATAAGTGTTATTATTAAATTTAATTTAAAGATTTACTCAGAGAGTGAAGAAAACTATTTCAATAAAATATTTATTTAAAAGGTATTATTTTTTCTATTACTACTGATAATGAAAATTAAGAAGATGATATATCTCCCTTCATAACATTAAAGACACATACACACACATAATCTATGAACAACAAAATTGCATTATTTTATGTAATTTTATATGCTAATGCTGTTTTGTGTATTATAAACTATGTATTCCCACACTCTGTGAAATGCAGAAGCAAAGCCATCCAAGGGCAGAATTTCTCTTCTACATTTGGGTAAGTAAAGAAAATCTTTCCTCACAAATGAATTTATTTATTTATTTATTTATTTATTTATTTATTTATATTTTCCAGAGGTTGAAAGAAAGCCATGTGCTCATTTTATATTAAATATTGACCTTAGTATTCTCATCATGAGATAAATCAACCAATGTAGCTCTTTTTTTTTTCAGTTTATTTATTTATTTATTTTGAGAGAGAGAGAGAGAGAGAGAGAGAGAGAGAGAGAGACAGTGCAAGTGGGGGAGGGGCAGAGACAGAGGAGGGAGAGAGAGAATCTCAAGCAGGCTTCATGCTGCCAGCACAGACCCTGAGGCAGCGCTCGAACTCCTAAACCAGATGATCATGACCTGAGCTGAAACCAAGAGTCAGACACCTAATGACTGAGTCACCCAGGCACCCCCAATCAATGTAGCTCTTTAATGTGACTTTTCAGTGTTTAATACAATCAATTCTAGGTAGTAAAGATTTTGTGCTCCTAGCAAATAAATTGTAAACGATAGCAAAGAGTCAAATTTTAGATTTCTAAGATGTTTTAGACATCATGAAGTATGGTATGATCATCTTGTATAGTGGGTTCCAGAAAGTAAATAAGGACTTCAAAAAGGTCACAAATAACTTTATTGGTAGAGTTAGAATTCTGATTTTATCTTTTTTTTAAATTTTATCTATTTATATTAAGAGAGAGAGAAAGAGCGTGGGTGCTGGGAGGGGCAGAGAGGGAATCATCCCATGTAAGCTCCACTTGAGGCTCCTTCACCCAGCGGGAAGACCGGCTCGGGGCTCTAACTTAAAAACTGTGAGATCACAACCTGCCTCAAAAATCAACATTTGGACGCTTAACCAACTAAGCCACCCAGGCACCCCTGATTTTCTCTCTTTAATGGAATGCTTTGAGTACTACATAATTCCAACTTTAAATTGATCAATTCACTTTAACTGATTTGTGACATCATTGTTTAAACTTTTTAAATAAATGTGAATTTTATGAAAAAGAGTAGAATGTTGGAGAGTGAATATTTTCGAAGGCAGAAAAAATGTAATTATGATAACAGTGATTCTAACCATGACTTAAATTTGGAAGAAATATTTCAAACAATTGAGACTGAAGTAAAGGCATTGCATGCATGCATATGGAACAAATCTGAAGAAGTCATTGCTCTGAGTGAGGAATATCTCTCATGTATTAAAGTTCCAAATGATATCCCCAGAAATTAAAATAATTATTTTTTGTCTACCATCTCAAATTGTGATTCAGAATTTAATCATCTGCACCATTTTATATTTAGAGACTTTTAACAATACAACATTTGCCTCACAATGTGCTTTTAAATTTTTTAATATGTCACTCCAAGATAATTGCAATGTAATGCAAGTTTGGTAATCAAAATTATAAACACGGTAAATAAGGATAACATAGGTGTACAGCTGGCAGTTCAGTTGATGGTTTTCAATAAGGTGACTACAATGAAAAGCAATGAACCTATTTCCATATATGCCGGGCAGAGATTTTTCTAATAAATGGGGTAGTAAAACATAAGATAAAACAGATATCCATTCTTCTGAGTTAATATTGAAGATAGTACCATCTTCTATTGCAATCATCCCAAATTCTAAAATGTGAATTTCTTTCTTACTATTCACTTTAATCTGAAAATCTGAGATTTTGTCCCCGAATTTAGTAAGTCCTCAAACTGACTTCTATTCCTTTTTTCGGCATCTTCAATCCCTTAAATAATTATGTACATTTTGTTGAGTATAAATATTTGGAATATTTATTTGGAATACTTTAATATACTTGGATATTTACAAAAATATTTACATTTAATATATTTGGAATATTACAAAAATACTTACATGTACATATGTCTAGATAATGTGCTCTTCTTGCCCACAGAACTATGACACTGTCCTTTCTAACTGCCCATATGTTTAGCTCTAGCTAAAATCATGGATGCCAGGGAAGACTATTTTTTGATTTGTGGTCAGTGTTGAAGTTTGCAAAACCTGGCACTGTGACTGCTTATTAAGCCCCAGGTCAGCTCAAAGCCCGAGTTGAACAAAGCGACCTCCTCTGTTTGTTGCACAGCAGGGCGATCCATGTAATATCTTTGCTGCTTACAGCTTTGTTGGTTTGTTGAAGTTCTGTCTGGAACAAGCTTTGAAAACTTGTCTTTGCTTGCTGATTTCTATCCTCACTTGGTTCAAAGAGGTGATTGGTGTCTATGGCATAGGCAGTACAAATTTATCCACAGAATCAGAATTGTCAATATGCTTGAGTGAAGTATTTTGATTGAACCAGTAAGAGCTTTAGAATGTAGGTGTGTTGGACATATTGATTCATATATGCATGCTGTCTGTTACAATATATCTCTTGTGTTCTCCACCTACATTGTTCACTTGTTCTGTAAATAAGAGAGGTCAGAAATAAATAAACATTCTTATTTCATTTATCATAACTGAAATGAATTCCAGTAGCTGGAGTCTTCAGAACTATAGGCAATTGTTGGATCAGAAAGTTTCCTTTGTGTGATAGACAAATCATATAACCTCTCTTTACCCAAGTTCTCAATCTGCCAAATGGATTAAATATAATGTTCGTATTGAAGAACATTATATTTAAAATGGCAGGCACAGAATTCTGATTCATTTTATCTCATGATTTCATCCATTTTGTAGTTTCATAATCTTATTATAGCTATGTAGTAATAATATGTTTGAGTGTACCCACTCCAAATGTAAAAATTTGGAATTACAAAAGGGACACTCCAAATCATTAATGGGAGGTGATTATTTACTACAGGAGCTAGCTATATGATATTTTGATATTATTTTTGATATCAGGATATTAGGATATTAATTGGTTTACAAAATTAAATTTGTATAAAGTATGAAAATTATTATATTAAAATAGGTAAAAACATCTTAACCTTTATAGACAATGCACATATTATATTAATTTAATTTAGCAAATGCTGGCACAGTTTATTGAAGCATTAGTGAATGTATATATTTCTGACATGTGGTATATACATCAGGTAAAATTTAATTCCATAAATAGTTTCAAAACTGTGCTATAGTTGATTGCCACCACTTAAGAAACACAGCCTAAGTAATACCATACAAAGTTTACATGAACAATACAAGATTTCATGAAGTGCACTGTTTATAAACATTAAAATCTTCATTCTTGGTGTATGAATATTTTTTCTAATCAAAATAAATATTTCAGGCCATTTTATAAAGACCATTGCATTTTCATTATTGTTCCCCATAATATGAGGTGAGGAAAAGCTAGAATAATTCAAAATCATCAAATAAGATCGAAACATGTATTAGGTCATGTTGTCTATTGCCCTATGCTAACCACTGTAGAGAAACAATAGAGCCAATACAGTCTGTACATTCTAATTCACCCTTTTAGTCAACATATAGGAAACATATAGGTCAATATATAGGAAATTGTGAGAATGCAGAACTGTAATCAATGTTAAATGAATGCTGTTCTCTTTTGAATTTTTAGATACAGCATTTGTAGGGAATTGATATCCTGAGTTATTTTAACTTAAGGGACTGATACTATTGAGAATTATGCACATCTCAGCTAGCTAAGTTTGCACATTTATTTCAAGAGAGATTACTTTCAACATGACTGACCATTGGCATTGGTAGAATCTGTGCCCATGAAACAGACTTTCAATAACTAACACATACCAAGGTGGAATTAGACATCTTCCTGATGAGCAGGGATCAGATAGTATATAGAGTGATTCACAAGTTATATATGCATATATAACCTCATATAATAATAATATATAATCTATGTCATCATCTCATATTATGGGTAATGATACTGAAATTGCAATACATATATGCAATAAAATATATATAATATATTTTTATCTTTTAAAATTTTCTTTCTTTTTTTTTTTAATTTACATCCAAATTAGCATATAGTGCAACAATGATTTCAGGAGTAGATTCTCTAGTGTCCCTTACCCATTTAGCCCATCCGCCTTCCACAACTCCAACAGTAACCCTCAGTTTGTTCTTACATTGCAACGCACGCACATACTTTTAGGAAGTTTATATGTCAAAATCTAACAAATATTCTCCCAACTCATAGAAAAGAACAACAATGGCAATAGTTTCACAGTTCACCTCTCTCTTGGCTGCTCTAACTCTGCATTGCACTTTGTCGACATTTCCTGAATAGTTGTTCTAAAATTATTATCTGGTTCTGCTCTAACTAGAAAAGTAGAACATTGTAGTTAGAGAAAAGTAGAGGATTCAAATCGAAACAGGCCTTACACAATACCTATGGAGCTGCAGTAATGTATAAATGAGAATTTGAAAGGGAAAACCTTAAAGGAGCTTCTCAGAAATCATGTTGCTAGTTAGAAGGGGAGTAAAACCAAATTGCTTTTCACTTTAACTCACTATCAGCAAATGATACAGTGTGCTCATTCGCTCTCTGCTCTGTTCACTCTTCCTCTTAACACTGATTTCTTGTTTTAAAGTCTGTCTTAACCAAAGTTTTTATGTATTCCCATGGAGTGGATGGTTTTGTTTCATCAAATTTTTTAAGGCCTGAAATTTGTGTATGGTATTTTGTCTGTGTGTACATTTTCCTGTGGCATATGGATAGATGTGATAAAATTTTCAAAAGAAAAAATGACCTAATAAGTCTAAATTTCACAACATTTTCAGTAAAACAAAGCACACAGACACATAATAAAATATTATATATATAGGTAGATAGAATGATTAATATAAAAATTACTTGATTTTTATTAAACATACATGGTAGGAGTATATATTTAGACTGTAATTGAATATATATTTTTGTTACTTACTTAATTTTTATGATTATAAAATCTCTATAACATTTTTTTTATTAACCAGAGGTTCCCAATACAATTGTTTAGCTTATCCTGCAAGTTCCCACAGGATGTGGATCTTACCAACTGTTTATTTCCTGGGGTTGCTGTAACAAATTAGCACAAATTAGAGGTTTTAAAATAACAAAAATTTATTTTCTTCTGGTTCTGGAAGCCACAAGTCCAAAACTAGTTCCACTTGGCTGAAATCAAGGTGACAACAGAGCTGTGCCCCTCCCCCGATCCCCACAGATGCTCTAGAGAATCCATTCCTTGCCTCTTTCAGCTTCTGGTGACCATAAACCTCCCTTGGCTTGTGGTTGCATCACCACAATTTCTGCCTTGGTGGCCAAATTATCCTCTCCTCTGTGTGTGTAAAATTTTTTTTCTCTACCTCCCTTTTTAGAGGATATATGTGATTGCATTTAGGGAATGCAAAGGTGATCTGGTAAAACTCATCTCAAGAGCCTTAACTTAATCACATCTGCAACATCTTTGGCCCATAAAATGTAATATTCACGGATTTCTAGGGTTAGGGCATGCATATATTGTGGGACGGCATTATTAAACCTACTGCACTGACTCCCCTTTGCTAATGTTTACTTTCTCACCAAGAGTACCTTACATCTCAGCTACAGACAGAAAACCAATTACAGTTTTTTAACACATCAACTTCTCTCTCTTCAGTGCCTTTACACTTGTTATTCCATCTTCAATGCTCTACTTCATGGCTCTTGACTTCCTTAATTGCTTCATATCCTTCATTCTAATTCAGGTTAAAACAAACTAAAGAACAAAAACAAAACAACAGCAAAATGTTCCTTGCTCAGGTTACACTACAACTGATCTTTGGCCCTTATTCTCTGTGCATATTTCTGTATTTCATAGGTGTTTATTTGTTCTTTTCATTCTGATGCACAAAGAATATATAACTTTCATTTTTGTATCTGGTAGATAGCTTATTGATTGACACATAGTAGGAGAGAAAACGTGTTTACTGATTGCTTCATTGTGTAAATAGAGATGACGTCATTAATAGGAATGGTAATTTACTTTAAAATAGTGTTCTGTCATTAGGGAAATAAGCTCAATTGCAATGAGAAAAGTGAAATCATTAAGTTATCTATAAATAAGAATTGGATTTTCTCTTATTATCATGAGTAGGAATAGCAAAGCTTTCCAAAACTAAAATGAATAGTGTAAAGAGAGTTTAGTCTTTTTTGAGTCATAACGTCTTCTAGCTTATAAAATGGCATTAATTCCTTATTAGGAAGCTGACTATTTAAAATTTTTTAACGTTTATTCATCTTTGAGAGACAGAGAGAGACAGAGCATGAGCGGGGAAGGGGTAGACAGAGGGAGGCACAGAATCCAAAGCAGGTTCCAGGCTCTGAGCTGTCAGCACAGAGCCCGACGTGGGGCTTGAACTCACTAACCGTGAGATCATGACCTGAGCCGAAGTCGGACACTCAACCGACTGACACCCAGGCGCCCCAGAAAGCTGACTATTTAAAATGAAATATGTAATATCCTAAAGAGGAATATCCCTTTCGTGCATTTTCAAGAAAAAAAAAAAAGTTTCTACACATTCCATAATATATGAAAAGCAAAAGCATATAATACCATTCAAGAGCACTTCATTCTAAAACTGCAAAATACTGGTCAAATGTTTATTTAATTCAACTCATAATCAAGAAAATGTACTCTGAACTAAGTAGTAAGCTAAAAAGGGAGGATATAGAGTACAGTGAGATGTGGCGCTTGTTGTTAAGAAAATTTTAATATAAAAAAGGAGATAAATGAGTTAACAGTAAGTAAGAGAATTGGGTAAGAGATATAGACTTTAAAGTATACAATAGGAACATAGACTAGAAATCAAAGATGAGTGTGTGTGTGTGTGTGTGTGTGTGTGTGTGCGCGCGTGCACACGTGCGCACCTGCATACACATGGACACACACGTGGATTGAATTGTAAAGATTAGTGGGAAGCTGGAGAATGACTGTAGCTTTTGGACTGCACCCTAAAGGAGCAATAGATATCCACCAGGTAGTCTGAGTAAGAAACAGATAACATAATAAAAAACACTAAAGAGTCAGACCGGTACAGAGATATACAAATAGTCTAGATTATTCAGCGCACAGATTCTCGAATTTGACTAATGTAAGAAACTGTAATAAACAGAAAATAAATCTTACATAGTTCCCATTGATTTATGCCAAAGTGTATTGTTACTAAATATCTATAAACATGAAACATGATTTTATTTTATTATGTTTTTAATGTTAATTTGTTTTTGAGAGACAGAGAGAGACAGAGAGAGAAAGAGCGCAAGCAGGGGAGGGCAGAAAGAGAGGGAGACACAGAATCCAAAGCAGGCTCCAGGCTCTGTCAGCACAGAACCTGATGTGGGGCTCAAACTCACAAACCACGAGATCATGACCTGAGCCGAAGCCCGAAGTTTAACCAACTGAGCCACCCAGGCACCCCTGAAACATCATTTTAAAATATCTTATGCAGAAATTAATGTGAAGCTATAAAATTAATGCAAATTTATACATTTATTTAATGAAAACTATAAAATTAATAGGAGTAAAATTAATATTTAATGTGGTAACCCGCTAACATTCAGTTGTGTTAAATTTAAAATATAAATTTTAACTTTAATTTTACTAATACAGAAAATATCTGTTCTCTAAAAGTAGAAATACTTGGGATAACTACAAATTTATTTTTGGGTAGATCAGGATAAACAATCCTTCAATTTAATAAAATTTCTGCTTAGTGAATATTACTTAAAGGCTGATTTTAAATAGATGCTATATGAGGATAATATTTAAATTGTGGATATTTAACTTGACCTAAAGGACAAGTCAATATAATTATTGCTAAAATTGGAAAATATGGGATTATACCTTAGATTCATAGTAGCCACTGGAAATCTCAGATTCACAGTATTTTGAAAATAACCAATTAATCACACATCTCTCTCAAATTTTAAGCCAAAAGAGAAACAGATATACCAGTCAGCAAGAGCTAAAAATACCCTGCTTATTACTAATAACAAAAAATATTTTGGAAAACATGTTTTGGACCTGAGTCCAAATTTGCTGCTTTACTGGTATTATGTCTCCATAAGTGTAGACACTGCAAACAGCATATAAATAGTGTAGAGTTAACAGTTCGAATCAACCAGTATTAAAGTATATCTTGGTGTATAGCACAGTCCAACCAGCACAAAGTCAGAATGAAAAACCACTCAAGAATAGTAATTTATGAATCAATAGAACATATCATATTAACAGAATAGAAGGCAAAATGCATGTGGCCGTTTCAAAAGACACAGAAAAAATCTATTTACTATGATAAAAAAAACACTTATGATAAAAAAATTTTAACTTATGATAAAAAAACACTCAGCAAATTAAGAATAAAATGAAATACTGTCATACTGAAAAAGAACATCTCATTACTTTTACTCAACATTTCTTCTAGAAATTCTATCCTGACAGTTAGGCAAAAAGAAAACATTAGAGGCATCCAGATTAGAAACAAAGAAGTGAAACTATTTTTATTTGCAGATGGCATGATATGGTATATATAAAACCCTAAGGAATCTACAAAATAATTGCTGAACTAATAAAATGAGTTCAGTAATATCGCAAGATAAAAGATTGATATGAAAAATGACATGTATTTCTATGTAATCACAGTGAACAATCCAAAAATGAAATTAAGGCAACAATTCTATTAAACATCAGAAACATCAAAAGAATAAAGTACTTAACAAATTTCACAAAAAAGTGCAATGAATACAACAAAATATATTTGAGCAAATTACAAAAAAAATCCCTAGATAAATAGGATATCGCAAGGTCATTGATTAAGAGATTTAATATTATCACAATCACATAATGTTCAAATTGATCTATGGATTCAATGCATTCCCTATCATAATCTCAGTTGGCCTTTTTTTTTTTAAAGTGTATTTATTTATTTATTTATTTATTTATTTATTTAGAGACAGCACACATGCAGGGGAGGATGACAGAGTGAGAGAGGGAGAGAATCCCAAGCCAGCTCCATGCTGTCAGTGTGGAGACTGATATGGGCTCAAACTCACAAAATGTGAGATCATACCCTAAGCTAAAATCAAAAGTCAGATGCCTAACTGAGTCCCTCAGGAACCCCCCAGGTAGCTTTCTTGCAGAAATTGGTAAACTAATGCTAAAGTTCCCATGGAAATGCAAAGGTCCCAGAGAGACAAAACAACATTGAAAAGAACAAAGTTGGAGTCCTCACATTCCCTGATTCCAAAACTTACTATAAAACAATAACTATCAAGACAGTGTGGTGCCAACATAAAGAATGGCATATAGATCAATAAGCTGGAATTGATCAGAAATAAACCTTTATGTTTATGGTCAATTGATTTCTGGCAACAGTGTCAAGACAATTAAGAAGGGAAATATTGTTTTTCAACAAAATGATGCTGATACAATGGGATATCCACACAAAAGAAAGAAGTTGGAGACTTCTTCACGGGGGCACCTGGCTGGCTCAGTCAGTTAAGTGTCCGACTCTTGATCTTGTCTCAACTCATCAACATCTCTCAGTTTGTGAGTTCAAGCCCCACACTGAGCCCCACTTCAGACTTGGCACTTGTAGCACAGAGTCTGGGATTCTCTCTCTCTCTCTGTCTCTCTCAGATTAAATAAATAAACTTTAAAAAAGTGAACTTGCTCCTCGACCTTTTATAATATACCTAAAAAAAGTGAATCACAGACCTAAATATAATAGCTAAAACTAGAAAACTTTTATATGAAAGCATAGAAGTATGTTGTATCAAGCAATAGTTTCTTATATAAGACATCAAAACACAAGTGACAATAAAAATAAAAAGACTTAAGATACCTCAGCAAAGAAGATAAATAAAATAAGCACATGAAAAGATGCTCCACACCACATTATCAGGAAAACGCTAATAAAGGAAAATGTTAATAATAAAAACAACAAAAATTCCACTGCACAAATAGTAGAATTAGCAAAATGCATCACACTAATGACACCAAATACTGGTGAGGATGTACAGAGTAACAAGAACTCTCACTTATTTCTGGTGGGAATGAAAAATGGTACAGCCCCTTTGGTTTTTATTACAAAGCTAAAAATACTCTAATCATATGATTCAGTATTGTGCTCCTTAATATTTGTGCAAAGGAGTTGAAAACTAGTATCTTCATAAAAACCAGCACATGATGTTTACCAAGTTTAGTGTCAAAACTTGGGAACAACTAAGATGTTCTTCAGTAGGTAAATGAATAAACTGTTATACATCCAGAGAATTGAATATTATTTGTTGCTAAAAATAAATGAGCTATCAAGCCATGAAATGACATGAAGGAAATTTTAATGCATGTTAGTAGTAAAAGAAGCCAATCTGAAACGGCTATACAATGTCTGATTCCAGCTATATGACATTCTGAAAAAGGAAAACTATGGAAATAGTAAAAAGATCAGCAGTTGCCTGGGTTAGGGAGGTAGGAAGGATAAATAGGTGGTGAAAAAAGATATTTTAGGGCAATGAAAATACTCTGTATGATACTATAGTGATGAATATGTGTCACTATGTTTGTCCAAACTGATAGAGTGTGCAACACCCAGAGTGAACCCTTATGTATACTATGGACTTTGGATAATGATGACATCAATGTAAGTACATCAATTGTAACAAAATCCCACTCTGGTGGTAGATGTTGATAATAGGAGAAAGCTATGGATGTGTGGGGTCAGGGAGTGAATGGGGAATCTCAGTACCTTCCTCTCCATTTTGCTGTAAACATAATGTCTAAAATGAAATTTTAAGGGTGCCTGGTTGGCTCAGTTGGTTAAACATCCAACTTTGCCTCAGGTACTGATATCGCAGTCTGTGAGTTTGAGCCCTGCATTGGGCTCTGAGCTGTCATCTGTCGTGGAGCCTGCTTTGGATTCTGTGTCTCCCTCTCTCTCTGCTCCTCCCTTAATAGTCTCTCTCTCTCTCTCTCTCTCTCTCTCTCTCTCTCTCTCTCTCTCTCTCAAATAAATAAACCTTAAAATGAAATCTTAGAAAAATCTTAACTCTCTATCTCATGTAATACTTTAAATAAAATGTAGATAAATTCTCAAAAAAAATCTTAAAACAGAATAATATCTTTTTCTATTTTACTAATGTTTCAGACAGAGCATGAGCAGGGGAGAGAGGAAGAGGGAAAGAGAGAAAGAATCCCAAGCAGGCTCCATGCTTAGCACAGTCCATACCCTGGGCTTGATCCCACAACCTACGGATCATGAACTGAGCCAAAATCAAGAGTTCGATGCTCAACTGACTAAGCCACCCAGGTGCCCCAAACGGAATAAATATTTTAAGATCATGCATTTTGGGGAAGAAGCTGGACACAGTAAGCTGCCCTAGGAAGGAGGAAACAAGTAGGGAACTGAAAAAACAGAGACAGGTTGAGAAAATATGTCTATATACATTAAAAAAGCCTCATATGCAGAAGTCTATTACTTTAATATGTCTATTGAAAACAAGCAGATTCTGAGGGATGATAGTAGGTATAAAGGTTTTCTTTAATATTGATAAAGGCTATCCTAGTAAAATGTATAATAAATTCATATTTTTGAAGAGCTTCATGATTTTAGAGAAGAAATGTATTCACACATACATAAAATATGACCAGTATGAATAAATTTGAGGGGAAGAAACCAGTTTTAATTTTTTTAACATTTATCCATTTTTGAGAGACAGAGTATGAATGGGGGAAGGGCAGAGAGAGAGTGGGAAACAAATTCTGAAGTGGGCTCCAGACTCTGAGCTGTTAGCACAGAACCTGACATGGGGCTTGAATTCATGAAAGGTGAGATCATGACCTGAGCCAAAGTCAGACACTTAACAGACTGAGCCACTCAGGCACCCCATAGAAACTGGTTTTAAATAACAGAATCATGAAGCAATGGTTTTTGAAAAATAAACGTCATTTAATTTCATCCTGGCCTATTTGGTAAATAAGATGTAACTAAGTAGAAGTCTTACTAGAATTAATAGAGACAAAGGAATATTTGTACTTAAAATTTTATTTGTTCATATACAATAAAGACCTCAAAATACTGCTTTATTTCAAATTAGATGCCATATGAAATGTTATTTATACCATTAATGTGCTTGGGAAGCATTTATGTAATGAAACATAAGTTTCATTACATTCTCATGAATTATGCATTTGTGGCTCTAATTATATATGGTTTTTACTATACTAAGACGATTGAGGTAGACACATTAAGGAAATCTTAAAATCAGGCTTTGTAAGTAACCTACATTAATACTGTAGGTTCAGAAATATTTTTAGGATGCTACATTTTACTATAAAAATGTGGAATAGTTAATAAATTTCAATAGGACTAATTATTATTCTTGTTAGCATACAGTATTTCTTAATTTAAATTTTACTGATTTTATTAGCTGGCTCATTAAATGCAGATTTTCACCTGTAACAACCAAAGTGAATTAGTGACTTACTCATTTGGTTATACTATGAATTCACATAAAATCTCTGCAAAAAAATCTCCTGCTTGCTCAGTGCCTTTGGCACTGATATGTCTCACCCCAAACTCAGAATATGCTTTGAGTTTCCATTGGGAAAACAAACATCTCATATTTCAACAATTTCTATCCAATGTTTTGAGTCCTTATGTTAACAACGCGTTTAAACCTGATAAGCATTTGACTAATGTATTTCAGTGTGAGATGTATAAAATTTTTAATATGCTTCTACTGTATTGTAACTGAAGTTGATATGTTTTCTCCAAACCCTGAAAAGATACAAATCTGTTTTTCCTTTAGAGTTTAAATACAGCAGAAGTTGAATTAGATATGATAAAAGCCAAGCCACAAACTCACATTTGGCTATCCTCAGACAGCACAAGTTTTTCTTATTTACTTTTTTTGTCAGGCAGTGTTCATTTCATTTTAAAATTCTCCAAGCTATGGATCATCTCTCTGCTCTTTGGGGAGACTATTCCACCATCTAATACAGTTCACTAGCTATGTCAAAGTCCAGCTTTACTGGCTAGAAATCAGGGTAGAGTGGAATTTCCTTCTAACAGAAGGGCAATTTGACTCATTTTATTATTTTTATTACTGAACACCATAGTGAATTAGCCAGTTGACTGTGCATTCAAAGACATGGGCCTGCCCTAAGGACTCACATCTCAGCAAATGATCCCTTTCCTCTGCCTGACTTGCACAGCAAAGGACAGAGAATGCAATCATCTTGATCAATGAACCCGAGTAAAAGCAGAGCAGGCAGGACACTAATCAAATAAGTGGATCTGCTGAGGCTAATCCTTCAACCCCAAACTTTGTTTCTTGAGGGCCCACAGGAGATAAGCAGAGAAAAGAAAGCTAGACAATATGCTGTACTTGCATGCCTCAAACAGGCCCTCTGCAGTTACATTTCCATTTAGTCACCTTGAGCATACGATGTAGTGTCACAGACCTAGAAATGCATATTCTGCTTCAGATGCAGTTCCATATATAACTTTGGTATTATCTATAGCCTTTAGGATATGAAATATTTTGCCTGTAACTAAGAGCATCGTCACAGAGAGAGAAATAAGTAGACAACCAATTTGAAAATAATTAGTCTATAAGATTCCTCTTATATTATTCTTCATAGATTGTTACAATTAACTGCAAAGAATTACTCAGCGCAAAGAATGGGAATTAATATTTAAAGTGTGACACTAAAAGCTGTGTCACCTTGTGAAAAAATATTTTACTTCCCACATTTCAAATGTATCTGTAAAACAATAATAACCACTTCAATAGATTGTTGTGAAGTGTATTTGGAATAATGTACTTAAGATGTCATAGAGCATAGTTAATATACACTATATTAATTTTTCTCTTCATTTTTAAAAGAAATACTAAAATGCCAATCCTAATTGAAAAGTATTATGGACTTGTATGTAGTGTATGTATGTATGTAGTGTTTGGGGAACCAAAAAAAAATGAAAAGTGTGACTTATTTCGTAAAAAAGGAAATAAACTTAACTGATGAGTTCATTTTCATGAATGGCCAGAGTGGACAAATTATTTAATGGAAAGAGGGGAATATTCTACCTTTATTTGTAAATATTTGCTTTATGTATGAAATATTAAGTATTAAAGCATTTCTTTGAAATTCCTTTTCACCACCAGTCTATAGCTTTGTATCACATCCTTCTTTTCATTGGTGCCAGGTTTTCAGCTTTAAATTAGAATTTTTCTTTTGCAAATGTTTAGTGAAATAACTAGCATATTTAATACTTAAAATATTAGTGTATGCATTTAAATGTAAAGAATGTTTTTAATGGGTAGCATTTACACCTGAAAAGGGAGCTAATGAATCGACCTCAATGATTACACATGATGAAGAATATTTGAGGGGCAAGATCATGCCAGCAGGAAGGGGAGTTTGAGAAGTTAAGCCCCAGAAAGATCTCCCATAACAAAAATATGTGCTGAGATGCCATGTAATTATATCTAAGAAACACACACACACACACACACACACACACCTGCCATAAGATTAAGCATGGGGTATGTGATGCAGAGAAGTCAATATTGAGCAGGGAACTCCGATCGCCAAGGTCAAGAAGAGTATACAAAAGGTCAGTGATGACCTTAATCAACATAAATGAAATGTTATTGTACTTTCAATCCTACATTAATTCGAAAAACATGATGTTGGGATGGGGATTGAATGTCTACAGACTAACCAAAGGTATTTGATCAATGTAATTCTCATTCATGTACTTTAAAACAATATTTAATACTAATAAATACACATTAAAAACATTCTGTCAGAGGAAAATACTTCATGAGAAACAAGCTTTACTTTAACTTCATACAATCCAATGGCCGACTGGGCATTTGGACAAAGAGAGAGGCAAGCAGAGTGGAATTGCTGTCTTACTTTTAGAAGCTTCATTTCTGTAGTTGATCCACAAGACTTCCTTCATTCTCACAAATGAAATTTGCTTTTTGCCTCCTTCTATATTGTTATTTGTCATTTTTATTATCAGCATGATGCTGTTTCAGAGGCTATCGTAAACATTTTT
The DNA here is from genome assembly GCF_028749965.1 of Puma concolor. Classification (NCBI taxonomy): domain Eukaryota; kingdom Metazoa; phylum Chordata; class Mammalia; order Carnivora; family Felidae; genus Puma; species Puma concolor. The sequence continues at coordinate 183,991,470 of NC_141667.1, forward strand.
AAAAGAAATCGTTCTCACTTTTGCTCATCTAATAGACATAATTATATTTTATTTATTTAATAACAGTGTTGGGAGGCAGCTGTTTCAAAAGCTTTTCCTACATACTTCAACCCAGCTGATATCTGTTAAGATTTATTGGCTTAATTAATTATATCTTGGACATCATGAAATTCTTTGGAGCTACAAGAAAGCTTGATTGTTTTTAGAATTCTGATAATCATGGGAAAGTAAAAATTAATAGAGTGATAATGTGCATATGTGTATATTTGTATACCATATAACCACAAAATTATATATATGGTCAAAAAATGATAAAATACAGTTTTTGCTGAAGGCTGAGTTTTTCTTTTTCATTTTAATCTGTCTCCTGCGGAATGTTTGCAATGTGCTAGCAGGTTGCTATGCTATTTCATGAACTTCCAACACATGACTCTGTGAAGTCTTTTGTCAGTAAGCCAACCTTCAATTAATCACAATGTCTGAGAGTACTCTAACACCTGACATATTATTTCCAGGTCTGACAACTGTAAAGACAACCCTGGAGGGCAATTCCCATCCTCTATTGCAATACTTCTGAAGCCCTGTCAAAAAAGTAGGTGATAGATGCAAAGACCTTTCAAGCTAATGTGCTTGCTGTTCTGGTTTCTGTGATGAAAAACTATTTTTATATGGCTATCAATTAACTTAGATGAGTAGATACTTAATTATATAGGAATTAAAAGAATGAAAACATCTTCATTTCCTCAGGGAATAGATGACTTTTTTTTCCCTCAGTGTGACAAGTTGTGTATGTGTTATTTCTCTGATTTCTGCTAAAAAGATGAGCTGTAAATCTTTGGATATACTACCAGTTAAATAAGCAAAACCATAATTTTAAGTCATGCCTTTCTCTGAAAGGAAGTTTCCAATTAATATTCCTGTTTAACTATAAAGATCCAGATTAGAAGTAGGCTGTTGGAGTGTCACTGTAGTTGTCCTGTTAGATTCAAGATTTGACCTGACCCATATCTATGAAAAAGCAAAAGAATGGGAAAGTAAGAATTAGTTATATTCCCTTCTCATTTTTTGAGGAAGAATTTTTCAGTTTTATTAATTTTTAATGGTGACCTTCTGTAACTATATTTCCTTGAAGACAACATTTAATGGTAGTAAATTATATTAAAAATCTCACCAATAACATTATGTATTTAACTATATTGTATAGTTATTTTATTTAGGAAATAAATTTCCTGATCTTCAGTCTTCCTAATGTGGTTATGAATCAACTGTGAATAACTGTGGAGAAAAACACATACAATAAATAGTGCACAATCTAGTAATTTCTATCATTTCTACACAAATATTATTCTATATAATTGTAAAATATTTCAGTTACTAATTTAAATAAATAAATACACAAATGAAAGCAAAATTTTTTTTTTATTTATTTATTTTTTTATTTTTTTTTTCAACGTTTTTTTTTTTTTTATTTATTTTTGGGACAGAGAGAGACAGAGCATGAACGGGGGAGGGGCAGAGAGAGAGGGAGACACAGAATCGGAAACAGGCTCCAGGCTCCGAGCCATCAGCCCAGAGCCTGACGCGGGGCTCGAACTCACGGAGCGCGAGATCGTGACCTGGCTGAAGTCGGACGCTTAACCGACTGCGCCACCCAGGCGCCCTGAAAGCAAAATTTTTAAAAATATCAGCATCAAGGTGAAATTACACAACATTCCGATACAAAGACTAAAATCAACCACTGCATACCTACATGTGATTTATTTTATTATCTCGTACATTTTCTAGAAGTAGTTAATAAAGCCAGAAAGTTGTTTGATTTATTAAATATAGGCAATGTGTTTGATAAAATTTATGAGCACTATTAAGGGAAAAGAGACCTCTCCTTAAAACTTACATATATTTTATGTGTCAGAGAAGATGGGGTAGATGTATTTTTCCCCATTTCTTACACTAAATGCAACTAAAAGCCCTAGATAAGTGACATTTCTTTTTTCCTTAATGCAAAATGTGGTTTGTGCTGCACCTCTGTTTTCTTATCTCTTTCTGCTTCATACATTCCAGACTTAGAACTGGAGAAACTGACAACCTAGAAATGCCAATGGGTATGCACAATAAAAGCCCCAACAAAAGCCTGTCCTCTAGACAAAAGACAAGGGAAAACAGCATCTTTGCATGACAGAAAACTTTGAGAAAATAACTGCTCTGGGGCATCCAAAACCAGAGCAACAACAAAACAAACAGAAACCTGTGGCTTCTCACTCATCTACACCTGCAAATATTGAGTGGGGTCCCTAGACACGCTAGGCTGTAATAAGGCCTCCAAAATCCCACCAGAGCAGTGTCAGAGAGGGCAAATACCTGAGGTTATCATTTCTGACACCCTGTTGTGTCAGAAGAGACAACATTGGGAGACTGGACTGTTATGTTTCATTAGCAGTAATGATACGCTCTTGCTCCCTCCACAGTGTGATGGTGTCAGAAGGGCCCACACTGGGGAATCAGTACTTTTACCATCTCTTGTGCTTGAAAGCCATCCCCAATCCAATATATTGGAAACCACATGGGAAACTAGAATGCCCACCCACACCAGCATTAAGGAGGAACCAACACCCATCTCAGGTATCAACAGAGGGTAAGTGGGCTTCTACCTCCACCTGTCAGTAATGGGACAGTATCCCATCCCCTGTCTCACTAGAGTGGTGTCAGAGAAAGCCAGTTAAAAGAGAACCTGTGGGTCTAACACCCATGAGTCCAGAGACAATATAAGAATATCCAGGTTTCAAACAATTCTTTTTCATACAAGAACAAGGAAGATGTTATAATAAATAAATTTTTAAAAAGAAAATCAGGGGCTCCTGGATGGCTCAGTCAGTTAAGTGTCTGACTCTTGATTTTGCACAGGTCATGATCTTGAGCCCTGTGTCGTGCTCTGCACTGATAGTACAGAGCCTGCTTGGGATTCTCTCTCTCCCTCTCTCTCTGACCCTTCTCCACTTGCCCTCTCTCTCAAAATAAATAAACATTAAAAAAAAGATAATCAATAGATGTCATTACTGAGATAGCAGAGATGTTAGGGACACATGTAGCCATGTTAAAAATGCTTCAATGACCAATTACAAACACAATTGAGATAAATACAAAAGTAAAAACACTCAAAGAAATAGAAGACATAGGGATGAAACAAATGGAAATTTTGAAACTGAAAAATACATAATAGCCAAAACAAACAAATAAACAGAAACACCTATATGAAGGAGATTGACAGCTAAGAAGCAGAATGAAGGAGACTGAGGAAATAGTGAACTTAAAAATGGAATAATAGAAATGACCCAATCTGAATGACAAAGCAAAATAGACCGGGAAAAAAAATGAACAGAGCTTTAGGGACCTGTGTGACTATGACAAAAAAGCTACATTTGTGTCACAGAGCTCCATGTCTTGGCATTGGATTCAATTTTGGTTATCTTTATATTCAAGCATCAAGAGCATATTCAATTAGATTAGTCAAAATCTCAAAACTCCCGTGAAGTACTTTGAAACACCCTGTCTCTAAACATAAAGCTTGACATAGAAAAAATGTTATTTTAGGTTTACACTTTGCCAAAACCCACGTCTTGCTTCCTGGTCCAAAAGCTTCCCCTGAGCCCAACAGATCTATCATGGTAAGAATCATACACTCAACTCAGTGCAACAAATCTTTATTAAGTACCTACAAGGGGCCAGGCCCTCTGAATTTTAACATCTGTTCTCCCTTCCTGGCATGGATTCCTTTTATCTGGATCACGCGGCAAATTCCCATTGTTCCATCAAATTCAGTTCAAATGCAATCTTTACTGACTCTTTCAAAAAGATATGTGAGTTCCTTCATTTTTACTTCTAATTCAATACATTGTGCATTGATTTCTGCTCTCCTAACTATACTGTATGCTCTCAAAAGCTAGGACTCTCATCTTTGCTCTTCCAATTGCATTGTAATCTCTTCTGTCATGAAATGTATTCATAATTATCTGTTGCATAAATAAGTGGATCAATATATTCAGCTATACATCAGATATTTTTTATTACCTACTGCCTTCTATGCATGATAATAGACAAAGGTATATATGGTGAATGAATGATGTTACTCACTGTTCTAAAGAATTCAGATTTTAGTGGAGAAAACATACCATTAGAGTACCCAAGTAATTATAGTAGAAGATAATGAGCTGTATACAAATCCCATAGTCTTGGAAGATTTTAAGAGTAAGCATAATTTTGCGTCTTTATATCCCAGGAAGCCACATGTCTCATAGTACTCTAGTGTGTATGATATTTTACTTGCTTAAAAAAAGCAAAGACTGAAAAATTTTTATAATACTCATTTTGTAACTGCCCTATCACCTTTTCAGCAATAACAAAAGTCATATTTTAACTGCTAGACTAAATTACCTTTCTAGCATACATCACTGGGCCAACCATACAGTTAATTCTCAATACTTTGCTGAAAAAAAATTTACAGAAATAATCAAATTAGTGGTCTCCAGAAGTTTAAGTTGAGATAATCCTTTCTGAATATATGTACATTTTATTTATTTTATTTTTTAACTTTTTTCATGTTTATTTATTTTGAGAGAGAGAGAGAGAGAGAGAGAGAGAGAGACTGACAGAGCATGAGCAGGAAAGGCGTGCAGAGAGAGAGAGAGAGAGAGGGAGAATCCCAACCAGGCTCCCCACTGTCTGTGCAGAGCCTGACACAGGGCTCAATCTCACGAACTGTGAGATCATGACCTGAGCTGAAATCAAGAGCTGGATACTTAACCAACTGAGCCACTCAGGCACCCCTGTATATTTTAAATATGCAATCCCCATTTCCTACTACAACAATATATCTAGTATCTTTAAAATATATAAATGAAAATAATTTTGTAAATATGAAATAAACAATGTTTATATAATAACTTGTAAATATTTTTAAGGGTAACTGAACAATTTAAAATTCTGGTTTTAGTTTAATTTATATCAAAACTTACAGTATCTTTTAGAAATATCTTAGTTTTTATAGTAAAAAACAGTACTTGAACAAATAATTTTATTCTTTCTTTTTTTAAATAGTAAAAAGGTAAGAAGTCCATCCTGTTTCATCTTTTCAAGTATGTTTTCAAGGACCACTGTCCTATCTTCCAATTCTGTTTTTTTCAACACGTTCAACATTTTTATGTTCATACAATGCTGCATCTTTCATATTCACCTGTTATCTAGGGCAAGAGGTAGAATCAGGGTGAGAGGCACAGAGGTAAAGATTGAAGAGGCATGTCCTTAATTTTTTTCCAACACACCTAGTGCTTGTATTTCTATGGTTAGAACTGTGTCACAAGTCAGCCCTAAGAAACAGGTTATCTTGGGAAAATAATTTGGCTTAATCTATAGTAGTAGAATAAGAAAATGAGAAGGGAATACGAACTACTAAATTTAGACAAATACTACATTTGTCTAAATATACCACTGTTTCTAGTTTGACTATCATAGCTCAAAATGGTAGTAACTAAAGACCAAAAACAAATGTACAAACAAACAAAAACACAACAGATTGAAATCAGAGAAATAGACAACCTGCATGAGTTTATTAACTGTGGAAAGAACATTGAATTGTCATATTCCATTAATGTTTTTCTTCTGAAAACGAATTAGAAAGGATAATTTTTTAAAAATTATGATATGGATCTAAAACCAACTGAAACTTTTATTTCAAAAATTTAAAACAAGAAAAAGAATATTACCAAATTTCCTGTGCAAGTAATAGGAGACTTTGTACAGGCAGACATTCCTGCAACAAAATCATATAATTATACCAACATTTCCAAAACTTTGGTTTACGAATGTTCTTTCCTTAGAATAGTACAATGAAAATGAACAGACTCTGGTGGCACTATCTTCAAGCCTTCTACATGGCAAAACTCCCACTGTTGCCTCAGGATACTAATTTATGGAAGTTGCAGTTAGTGAGACAGAGTAGATCTATAGATTAAATTTTGGAGAAGAGAATGTTTTTGTTTTTGGTAATGTTGCATATTTGAATAGTTTCTTGTTGCATCCTAATACATACTGTTTTACACCTCCTTGCTACAAGCAGGTGACTTTGGATAACTTTGGTATAAAATTCTGTAAAGTTCTTGAATTTAAAATTTCAAAGACATCTTTTAGTTGAAAGCACTACAGTAAACTTCGATTCTAGTCCATGATCATTAAAACACTTTTATGCTAAGATGTCCTAGGAGATAGCTTTCACTGAAACTTCACTGAAAGGTGAAATTATAACTGCTGGTTTTCAGCTTCATAAACTGGTTCCAGAGCCCTACTGTTTTCTAATTTCCTTCCCATTCCCACTGTTTTGTTTTAGTTTTCTATATACCAACATATAATATTTCAAAGAAAATACTTCAATTTTCCAACTTACAGAAAGACTATTTTGAACAGTTCAGTGTCATAGTAGTTTTATGTTACAACTTGTTTCAACAGGTTATACTTTGAGTACAAATTCAATACCAAATGCATTCAACTACATGTTTACCTTTTCAAAGGAATAAGATAAGTTTCACATCCTTAGGATTTTAGATTTACACTGGGATGATTTATCTTTCTAAATAACTTTCTATTTTTCTGGCAACTTTTTCTCACCTAATATATTAAATTACCTTTCTAGACACTTACTAGATAAATCCACCTCTTTTTTTTATTTATTTAAGGGCTAACTACATGTTTCTACATAAACCTCTGTATTTGTTTCTATCCCCAAATAGAATTTCCTATTCAAAGACAAATTTAATTTGATAGCATTACTCACTTTCTTATAATAATTAATATAAGTTGATATATTCATTTTAAGTATTATTTTAATTGCTAAAGACGTTCTTCTCAGTTTTGCTTAGAATAGAATGATAACCAAATAATCATAGAAATATGTATATATACATATATATATATATATATATATATATATATATATATATGTATATATATATATATATATATATATTTTTTTTTTTTTCAGAGGATATAGCACCTGTCCTGAGAACATGACAACTCTATTCCTGGAAAGGACTACGCATTTCCCTATTTTCTTACAACAAAGACTACCGAAGTATAGTAGTCCGCACTTATCCGCAGTTTTGCTTCCGGCAGTTTCGTTACCTGCCATCAATCTCAGACTGCAAGCATCTTACAGTCCTTCTGACGAATCATCAGATGGTCAATTAGTAGCCTGACGCTACATCACAATGCCTACGTCATTCTGCCTCAAGTTACCTCATCAGGTAGGCATTTTATCATCTTACAGCGTCACAAGGAGAAGGGTGAGTACAGTGCAGTAAGATAGTTTGAAAGACATAATAGTCATGTAACTTTTAGCACGGTGTATTGTTACAATTGTTTTATTTATAATTAATTTATTGTTGTTAATCTTTTACTGTGCCTAATTTATAAATTGACTTTTTATCATCGGCATGTATGTATAGGAAAATACAGGGTTCTTTACTATGTGTGGTCACAGGCATTCATTGAAGGTTTTGCAACATACCTCCTGCAGAGAAGGGCGTGCTACTCTATTAGGCAGGTGGTAAATAACTGTAGTTACTAAACTGAACTAAACTTACATTTAATCTTCTAAAAATAATTTTGTGTTTTATTCAACAGTTTTACTTCATATATGTTGTATGTAATAATTAGAAATAAGATGAAGTTCCATGCCATTTCAGGTAATATCACTGATAAAGTTTTTAAAACATATTTCATACATAAATAGAATTATCAGAATAATTATATTAATACACCTTTCCTTTAAAATGTTTTTTTCCCATTTCTAAAAGTGTACTTTTCAAAAACAAGTTTAGCTATCTTAAGGCATAAATTTGATACAATATCTTTCATTTTAGAATTATAATCTTGCAAAGAATTTGTAAATGACCCTCTGTGGGCTTGTTCATTATTCATAAATCTTGGGTTGAACTTGATCTGTATAGTCAGTAAAACTGACCCTTATGCAATTAAAGCAAATAGTTAATTTAATTCATATTAGAATTTAGTTATCAATGAATTATCCTTGCAACTTATTTATACATGCTGAAGGTTAGTGCTACAAATCATCCTTGCTTTTACTGTGTGTCAAACACTTTTCCTCAAAGAAGAAAGGAGAGACAGTTATGAATCTGACTCTATGATAGCACCTAGTGTATTAATTATAAGGGATTTTTTGCGTATATAATTCAGGTCCCTGTATCACATCCTTAAGCATATGTGTGCAGCTATGGAAGCATGTATCACAAAATAAGCTTCCCATTGTTTTCCTTTTTCTTTCGTTTTTCTTTGTTTCATTTTTTTTAACCTTGTGCTTCAGTCTTTTCACCTTGAACATAATTCATTGTAGGAGAAGATTAGTTTGGGGGGATGCAAGCGAGATTGTCACAGTGGAAATGTCTGCTCTGTCGAGGGACTGATCCTGGGTCAACCCAGTTTGTTTCCATCTCCACAAAAAATGAATTAACTAAGAAAAAACACGTAGCCTACTATGTGCCTTACTGAGTGACCAGGTATTAAAATATTAAAAATAAAAAGGAGAATATGAACAAACTCAGCTCTCAAGAACCTTATATTGTGTCTCAGTGGTCTCTCACCAACATTCTGCATCCTTGACTGCGTACTGTCACATATTAAACTTCTTTTCTCATTTCACAAGTAATCCTCTTTTAATGAACAAATACTCCAAAATTACTTTCCCATTTGCTTTCTTATTGTTAGCTAACATTGCTATATATCAGACACTAACAGATACTAGTTATGTGCTTATACTAGCTATTATTTAATTCAGAGACTCTATTAAGTATCCTCTTGTTATCCACTTTTTTTTAAATAAATTATGATATTGTGATTTTGGTGGTTGAAGAAACTCATGCAAGGTCCCACAACTAGTATCCTACTCTGCAGCCACATGGACAGTTTTCTGACCCCATGCCAAATTCTTAGTCACTGAGGCAAAATATTTAATTACAATTTGTATTCCCTTTAAGTAAATTTGTTTAAACAAAATCTCTTCCCAAACGGTTAGCACTAAGAATGGGATAAAGAAATAGCTCCTTTTCCACTGTCTACATTTATGTATAACCTAATTTCCAGCTACATAATCAGATTGAGTTCTTGAGAGCAATCTTACATGGCAGGTATTACTATTCATCATTTTCAAATGAAGACAATCTGGCTCAGAAACTTCAGGGAGTTTTGCCGAGTATCATACAGCTGATAAATGCCTAAGCTAAAATTTCAGCCTCCGTTTTCTAACTAATTTCTTCTGCTCCTTCCATGACCCCTGCACATTTTTTAACAAATCTTGGTGAACCTTGGTCAAATGTGTCCTTTCATTAGTTATGCAACTTGGTTTATTCTGACAATGTATATGAATAAACTTGGCAAAAAAAAAAATTGAAAATGAAATGGGAGTAGTTGTGGTACCTCTATTTAATCTAACAGCATAGAGGAGTGGAATTAGAGAGTGGCAAGACAGCAAGTGAAAGAGTAAATTCCTTCTGAAGACACTTGACTCCACAGCCCAGAGCAAAACAGGTATTTGAAAATCTTTACCTCCACAGAGAAAGCCCTAAGTAGGAATGCCAATAGCAATAGCAATAGCTATTCTTAACTATGACAGACACTTTGGTAAAAACCCTACTAAAGGAATTTTTTATTCTCATTTGATGGTTGTATGAAGGCAGAGAGAACTATAACAAGAATCTTCCTGGATCAAATTCCAGAAAAACAGGGTTTCTGCCTGGAAGGAAAGAGAAATAATGAGTTTTGTTCTTCAAGTATGACAGTCACTTAGCATGGTAAATAAGACAAAATATAATCTGCTTCCCTCGCAAGCTTTCTGCAAGCTTCATTTCCTACTGCCTCTTGCTCAAGTACTCAGATGTGCTAACTGCCATGTATATTGTGTTTGCACAGCAGTATAATTTTGCACATGTTGTCTTTCCACTTGCACATGCATTCCCTGCTTTATGTATTTTTTAAGTAGCATATTCTGTTCCTTCAAGAAGCTAACTCAGGTTTTTCCTATTTATGAATATTGTCTTGATTGTACAAGGCAATGGGGTCTCCTGTTATTTGTTCCTACAGCATTCTGTTTATACCCATACCCCTACTATGCATTTTTCTCTATTAAAGTGTTGGAGAGGTAAATTTTTTCTTTCATCCCTTTTAGGTTCTTTGCCTGGTGTAACAATTAAATTGACAGAGTCAGATTGACAGGACAAAAATTTAATTTTGTATGTATGGGAGCCCCATAAAAATATGAGACTTAAAGTTAAGTGACCAAAGCAGGAAACATTTTATACATTTTAGGCAAAGGAACAATAGATTTATGAAGAACTGGAAAGACAATGGGGTTTGGGCTTGGTGTGCTAAATTGGTAAAAAAGTAACAAGTTTTGTTTATAAAGGCTTCTCAACCCTAGATTTTTCTATCTTTGATGATAAAGATGCTTTTTATCCTCCTGGAAAAAGGAGGGTAACTTTTACATGGGAAAGTTATCTTCTGCTTTCAGGGGGAAAAGGCAGGGTCAGGGTGTTCTTGTGCCAGCTGTTTCTCAAGTACTTTTAATTCAAAATAGCCAATATGTCCAAGTGGTATGTTTTGGGGTGATATATTCTGGACTCCTACAGTAGTTTTCTGGTTCTTGTCTGGCTCCACAAAAAAACTGAAATTCTTGAGAAGACTGTGTCCTATTTAGTTCCTTGGCATCAAACACAAACCTTCGTTATAGTTTGAAGTTAATGAATGTTACATTAAAGAACTAGATGAATTTATAAAATTAGTTTCCAAAATAACAAGTTACAGTATTTCCTGTTAGATGGGTAAAGAGAGCATACTAACTGTAATAGGTCTTTGGATGGAGGGAAATCCCGATAGCTTCTTGCTTCTTTACATTAACAAATAGGTATGGCTATCTTAAAGTCATTTATAATCATGTCTGCAAGAGACTTATATCTAATTATGATGCAGCACCATGAAATTGTACATATTTAATGTGGCAATCAAATTTATTGAAGTATTGTGTTTTATTTATGAGCACTCTTCCTTAGATTTTATATAGCATAATCATTGTCTCAGAGCTTAAAATAATTAGTGAAAATTAAGTATTCCATAAGAAAGTATCATCTGGAAAATTAATATTGTACACATGTAGTATTAGACATCTGAAAAACTGTGATACATGTTCAAGTTTGATTCAAGTATTCTCTGATTCTGTAGACAAATGAAAATGGAGTTTGATTTTCAGACTCTAATGTACATATGAATCACCCGGGGGTCTTGTTAAAATGCAGATTTGGATTCAGTAAATTTGGGGTGGGGCCTGATTATCTGACTTTCTAACAAGCTCACCAGGTTTCTTTAAATACACTTTAGAGTTTGAGACACAGATTGAAGGGATATTTGGATTTCTCTCTAGCAATTAAAAAAAATTAAAGTTGAAATGTTAAGTAGAATCCCTCCTTAATATTTATCTCAGTGTCTAATTTGACCAAGAGACTAAACACTTTGAGCGCTAAGGGTCCTCTTTGAAATTACCTGGAACAATGATAGTGCTTAGACACAGAAAAAAAGATTTCAGGCAGACACATGTAGAGGGCACACTTTTGAGGTCAAATTACAAGGGGAGATTCTGGGCTCTGGGAAACAAACCACCTGAAGCAAGAAAGTAGAATGATATACCATAGGATACCCCATAGGAACCAATGGTTACAGCTTGTGGTCACTTGAATATGCCTCTTCTAGAAATCCTGGTGAAGTGTGTATTCTGAGAGAATAGAGTCAAAAATCCCAAAATAAAAAATAATTACAAAATGAAACTCCTACTAAATATCTCCTAAACATTGAAGGCTGGCACCTTCAATCAACTGAGTAGCAGTTGAGAAAACTTCAAATAGTCAACTAACCAGGTTAGTAAACAAGCTGCAATGACAGTAATTAATAATCTTCAAGGGAGAGTTGACCATCTGCTTGTGCAGTGGAGGTGACATTTGAGTAACAGATAAAAAAAGTGCATGCTTCGTAATTTTGGTCCAAGAAACAAGTTTGACAACTAAACAGTATAATGTACACTGTAAAATATAAAGTAACTTTATTATTCTGAAATTTTCAGCCTATTCTGAATATTAAAAGAAGTTAGGTATTTTGGAGATTTGTTTTTATTATCTTAACCCTAACGTCAGCGCTTTGTGGGTAATAGCTGTAACAATCAGATTTAAGTATGCTAAATGTTTCCATTTGAAATTTTAATGGGGTAAGTAATTATTATAAAATATGTTGATTTCTCATTGTCAGTGAAAATTGCAATGCAATGCACAGCAAGCTTTTAACTGAGTGAAAATAGTTTTTATAGTGTCAGTTTATGGCATACCATCAGTAATTGTCTAAGCAACATATTATATTTTTATTGGGGACACATATGGTAAAACAACTGAAATACTCATGTAAAGTCTTTACATTGCTTGTTTTTTTTTCATAGTTTATCTTATATTTAAATACCAGTACTGCCAAGTTCAAATTTTACTGCTATAGTGAATTCCAAAAGGGAATATTTTAACATTCAGGTATGAATATAAAGTAATTATATTGACTTTGCAATCCAAAAATGTGAAAGTCAGTAATTTTTTCAACAAACATGTTTTATTATACTGTCATTTTGTTTTTTTGCAGAATACAATAGCATGCTGGATCTCAGAAATCATTTTAAACATGAAAATATCCACAAGGTAAAACACAAATTATAATACATACCTGATAAATCACGTGATACTTAAAAGAGGATTAGGGAGACATCTGGTAGCCAATTCATAGCACTTTAGGCTATAAACTAAAGAAAAAAAAAAGTCTTGAAAGTCCAAGACCCAAAAGGTGACAGGGCTCTCAGAGCCACAGTGAGACTTGGGATGCTAACTGGTCTCAGGCAGTGTGGCTGGTCTCAGCTCTTCCCTATGTCAGCCACTTTTAATGTGTTACTGTTTTCATCCTCAGACATTCTCAAGCTCATTTGGCCTGCCATGGCCTTTAGCAGGTGCTAGAGAGCCCTGAGTATTGCCTGTGTCCTGTATCCAATCCCTAGCTACTGCGCAGTACAATGGTCACATTAGCTTTGTGACCAGTATATTCACTGGTTATGTCTGAAATTTAAGATACCTCAGTATTTAGAGTGATATGTGTGTGTGTGTGTATGTGTAAGAGAGACAGAGAGACAGATTAATATTAACCTACACCCTTGGGATGGTTAAATAATATTTGTATGACCCTAATTAGGTATATACAATTCAGAGTTGGTTTCTGTAATCATAAATTCATAATTTAGAGCTCCTGTATAAGCCCATTACACATTACTAATATGAAACAGAAAACTCATGATTAAAATAAAGATTAAAAATGTTTTATTTGGAGGAAATAAGTGATGATTATGATGTATAGCTATCTAGGAAGATGGTATAGAACATTTACAATATACACACGTTCATTCTTTCTCTTGATCTCTTGATCTCTTTGTCTCTCCATCTCTTTCTTAATCAAAGACTCTAATTCCTGATCCACCTAGAAGGCTGGCTTATCCTGCCTTTAATGTATAATTTTATGTACCTTAGAGTGAACTGAAAGTTTCAACATATTTTTAAGAGTGCCTAAAAGATAGCAAGTATCAGTGTTACAGAATAAGTTACATAACTATTTCTGTACATGTTTGGTAACAATATTTGTGTGTTTTATCAGAATCCAGTCTGAGGCTCACTTTCATTATAGCATGGTCCATGTTGGCAAGATTGGGAAGTTGGATATATCTCCCATGTGGTAGTCAAAAACCACCAATATCTAGTAAAAGAACCTGACATTAGGTCTGTCAACAACAGTCACTTTGATATTCATTACTTTGCATATTTCTGAAATATTTCACTGACAAAACGAACATTCATTTGTACAGTTTAACATCAAAAGTACTTGCATCACAGACTAAAAGTAAAAGTTCTATTTAAAGGCAAACAGTAACAGTATTTACAGAATAACGTAAGGTAACAGTATTTGCAGAAATTCTGAGTCTTAAATTTGAAGTTTCAAATATGATAAGTGTTATGCCCAGAATTCGTGATCCCCAAAGACCACCAGGGAGCTGAGTCTGATGCAAAAGCAAAGAGTCTTTATTAGAGCTAGCTCGAGCTCAATCCCCTGCCTGCACCGACACAGCGGTGAGATGCTGGAGAGAGAGCGAGTTTCAAAAGCACAAAGGTTTTATAGGATCTAGGGGCAGTTGGTGGGGTAATGGTCGTGGCCTTAGCCGATTAGCTGGGGAAGGGTCAGAATCCCATTGCACAGGCTGCCGGGCGTGGTTTGAATGGGGAGTTTGAACGGGTGAGTGGGAAGTTACTCAAGGGGAGGAGGCGTGGTCTGAGGTTTGAGCTGTAATTTCTTTCTGTGGTTTTCCCAGAAAGGGGGCCATGTCGGGGACGTAGTCACTCAAGATGGAGGACACAGAACAAAATGGAGTCGGCCGGCCTAGGTCCGCTCTTTCAATAAGCGTACAAATCTGAATTTTATTTTAGAAAAACAATAATTTGTTAAAAATATAATATTAAACAAACATTAATATGTGTATACCTAACTACTATTTGATATTAAGAATTACCAGATAGTCATAAAGCCTTTAAATGAATTTGTAACTCAGTGATTATGTAGAATGTTTCATGTGCCTTCTTTTGGTATCATCATAGAATACATGCACTTTGTTGCCGACTCTGTTAGTTGCTACTCAGCTATCTATTCTGTGTCCTTATTTTGTAAAAGGTACCATAGTGCCCAGTTGAAAAACTATATTTCTCAGACTCCTTTGCAATTTAGTCCTGTCATGAAACAGAATTATTTCTAGTGAATTTCCTGCTGGGGATATCCGGGAAAATTTACTTTCCTGATATGAGCATCACTTATTTCCTTTTGTTGCTTATGTATCCTTGAATTTATTTTGGCACTGCAACCATGAAGCCATAGGTAGAGCACTATCTTGCAACCACAGGAAAACTGTAAAAATAGTCATTTATTAAAGATGGTAAAGTGGAAAGAAGGAGCTTGGGGACATTGCTGATACCATAGAAACTTCGTTGCAGTTCTGGGCTGCTTGCCTATACATGTTTTCTTATATGAGGAATCATTGGGTGGGGGTGGGGGTCACTTTTCTATTACGTATAGCTAAACACAATCCCAAACTGTTTAAAATTCTGATAATTAACACTTTTCATCTTGTCAAAAACAACACCCATAGCAATAATTATTCACTAGAAAGAACAAACTTTTACATATTTTTGGTTTACTTTTTTTAGAAGAAAAACCAAGCATCTATTAGTATGCAGACATATTTTAAAAGGAAGCAATTCAAGTGTTGTCCCACGATAATCTGTTAACAACTTTCAGTAAATTCATCGGTCCTGGGTGAAGAAGAGATCAATCAAAACTGATTAGCCTCAGTCTTAATTTTGAACATCTCTGTTTATTTTATATGGATAATCCAACTTTGAATATGCTATTGCTAATGATGATAAATAAAATCATACTTAATATTTGGAAATACTGATATAGGATACGTAGTATTTTGACATGTGGTGTAACCTTACTTTGAAAATAACTGAATTTGATAAAAACACTACCACAATTTGGGGCTCCTGGGTGGTGCAGTCGGTCAAGCGTCCGACTTCAGCCAGGTCACAATCTCGCGGTCTGTGAGTTCGAGCCCCGCGTCAGGCTCTGGGCTGATGGCTCAGAGCCTGGAGCCTGTTTCCGATTCTGTGTCTCCCTCTCTCTCTGCCCCTCCCCCATTCATGCTCTGTCTCTCTCTGTCCCAAAAATAATTAAACGTTGAAAAAAAAAATTAAAAAAAAAAAAAAACACTACCACAATTTTATTTTTCATTTTACTTTAAAAATATTTTATGTATTTATTTTTGAGAGAGAGAGAGAGAGAGAGAGAGAGAGGGAGAGGGAGAAAGGAAGGGGAGAGAGAGAGGGAGACAGAATCTGAAGCAGGCTCCAGGCTCTGAGCTGTCAGCATAGAGCCCAATGTGGGGCTTGAACCCATGAACCATGGGATCATGACCGGAGTCAAAGTTGGACACTTACTGACTGAACCACCCAAGCACCACTACCACAATTTTAAAATTAAACAAATTGACGATGAAAGGAATGAACGACTTCTTAAGTATGATTAATATATTGAGGAATCAGATTTTATATAGTCATTATTCTAAGTTGATTCCAATTTTGAAGTTAGACTGTTGTAATTACCTTTGTTATGGTTCTGGGAATATTTTAGAAGAGTAGGTCATGTGAGCTGATATTAATTGAAGTAAAATTAGGTTAAAATGTGAAGGCAGCAAATAGAGTTAATTTACCATTTTCAGCCAATGGTTTTCACATTTACACTATTACAGCAATCCATTGCCATAGATATTTTAATGGGTCCGGTCATCTCAAACTAATCCCTTTCTGAAAATGTTAACTCAAATAATCCGCCTTCTCAATTCATATTTGATTTTCTTTACGATGACAAGTTGATCCTTGTTCTCAGTGAGATGTTTAATCTTGTAACCAAATTATTTTTATGCCAATTTATTGATTCCCTCTTGCCATCACTTTCTTTCCAAGGCAAAGACCTCATGTCATTGTTGAAAAGATCTTCAGCTTCTTATCCCTTTCTAGAACCTGAGCCCTGAGCAGTTCCTTCTTCAGTGTTCTGAATCCATTTCCATTTCTCTTTATGGCCTTGGGGTCCCACTCTATTATGATTCCCTGTTATTTCTGGACATTTACTTTATAGATATAGGTTTGTTGTTCCATTTAAATATTTGTGTGACTCAATTTCTCTCTGGAAAATACTATTTCTTGCCCTAAGAAGCTGCTTTGTTTTTGTGTATTTTTTAAATGTTATCTATAGTAATTACATTGTCAGATTACTACTTCTCACTCATACTTAAATGAAATGAAATATGATTCGAGTTATGATCATCCCACTGGAATGCCCAGTTATTAATACCATCACACCTTCAAAATCTACAGACGAGTTTTTTTTTTTTTTTTTTTAATTTTTTTTTTCAACGTTTATTTATTTTTGGGACAGAGAGAGACAGCATGAACGGGCGAGGGGCAGAGAGAGAGGGAGACACAGAATTGGAAACAGGCTCCAGGCTCTGAGCCATCAGCCCAGAGCCTGACGCGGGGCTCAAACTCACGGAGCGCGAGATCGTGACCTGGCTGAAGTCGGACGCTTAACCGACTGCGCCACCCAGGCGCCCCGACAGACGAGTTTTAATTTGCTCTATCGTTTTTCTTTGACACTCAGTAGAATATAGCATAGCTCCTGACGCCCTCCTCTGGACTATCTCAGTTTTCCATGGTTGCCATGATGCAACTCCTTTGAAGTTCCTCTCTCATTTCTTTGGTTGCTTTGAAGGTGGTTAAAAAAACAAACAAACAAAAAAACAAAAGTCCACCCTTATGCTTTTTCTTGACATAAGTCAGTGTTGTACCCTACCTTCTTCTGCCACTGATCCTATTTCTGAAATATTCCTCATATATCTTTCTTTCTTTCCAATATTTTTTTCCAAATTAGTATAAGGCCATATAAGTCTTACCATGTTGTATAAACATCCTAAATGATTATCTTAGTGTTTTTCCGCATACATGACTTTTCTACAAAAGAGATATGCTATTGCATATTTAGAGATAAAATAATAAAAGTTGTGACTAAAAATCTTAACCTGAAATAGTTCTTTCTGACCTGGCCCTGAGAAATACTTTCTAGCACCATTTGCAGAAGCTTTCCTCCTGAAACTTTGGTTCCGGCTATACACAATGACTTGCAATTTTCAAAATGTGCTATGCTCTTGCATATCTATTCGGTAGCATACACTGTTCACTTTCTGGACTGCCCTTCTTCTGCTCTACCAATCAGGTTAATTCTCATTCCTTTTCCAATAGCCCGCTCAAAAATTACTTTTCCTATGAATCTTCATTTGAAAAGAGAGTTAAGCTCTCCTTCACAGTCCCATAGAGGTTGATATCTACTGGTATTAAATATTTTTCCAACAATATTAATAAAAGCTAGCATTTGGGTGCTACTCCATGCAAATATTCATTCCTAATAACAACCCTGAGATAGATTTGTTAACATCCCTGTATTACAAAGTAAGGAAACAGAAATGGTTAAGCAACTTGCACAAGGTCTTGCATCTAGTACACAGCAGAGACAGCACAGCGTGTATAAATTTTATTCCATTTTAATATCTTCAACAAAAAACACAGCATCCAGCTGAGTGAATTCCTCAAAGCAGGTACCTAACATGTTTGTTGAATGTTGAATGAGATAGAGGAAATACATGAGCAGACATGGGAACATACAAGTAATTCAGTTAAGTACTTGAAGCTGCTTCATCATGTCTCCTTAATTACTGTTCACAAGAGAGGCATCAAGATTTAAGTTTAAAATCTTATCTACAAACTAGCATATGGTAATTTCAACAGTTTTTTTCCCCTCATGTGGGAATGAATTTAGTTTATAGACAGATGTTTGATTTAGGTATGTAGACAAAAATATCAGAAATGCTAAAGAAAAATTGAGCAGAAATCAAGAGGGTCAATGTAGTCATAAAATGAAATTCCATTATTTCCCTCCTAGACTTCTTTTCTCATTCCTTTAAGCTTTCAGTGGCATTATTTTGTGATCTTGGAAACTTTAATCATTTCAATGCTTTGGGTAGACACTTTAAGTACATGATCATAAATCTTAGTGAGGAGGGTAGAGCCAGAACATTTTGTAAATTTATTGTTGTCAGTGTCATTTTTAGTAAGATCCTTCTGTGTTTTCGATATGCGAACAAGGTTCTAAGGGAAACAGGAGCAACCTTAATTTCAGTTATCTTCCATCAAAAATCATATTCATTATATAAAGAATATTTCAATTGACTTCTTAGAAATATTTTAAATATAGTTTTTGATTTATAATTTAAAAGTTTATATCAACTATTACAAACTATACTTATGTTACAGAAATGTGCAAAATGTTACAAAATGTTACAAAAATGTACATTGTTTTCCCTAAAAATCCTCATCAAGCTTCTGTCATACATACTGTGTTCATTCATGACTTTACTCATCTTTACCATTCTCTGGACATGCCACCCTCTTACCATATCATATCTTACCTTCCAGGTTTCACTGAAATAACAATATTAATTGATTATTTGAGCTGCTCATTATTATTTGAGTTTCTACAATGCTTATAAATCTGCTCTACATTATATAGCACTTCTTTGCCCACCCCCCCTTTTTTGACCCTCACTTTTTTGGTGAAATGTTTTCTTAATATGCATTTATTGTGCAGTTACTACAAGCCAAACACCCTGCTGGGGGCTAAGTTTATGTGATGGCGAAAGAAACAAAACACACACAATAAAAAAGAATGGTGGAGCCAAGGCCATGGAGAACAATGAAGTGTAAAATGGCCTACGGTCACAAACTGGGACCTAATCAAGAAACATTCTCAACCTTCAGTGGAGGCTCCCTTTGCAACTTCTGCTAAGAAAAATTCAGGATGCTAAGGAAGAGTAACTACTATTTGACATTCTGAATGCTAGTATTTATTATGGCTGTCTTATCCCCATTTTACTATTTAATGCTTAATACACTTGATATATCTGTATATCTATATCATCTATCTATATCTATATATTATCTATCTATCTATCTATCTATCTATCTATCTATCTATCTATGGATTCAGGGCTTAGAGAAGGGGATGAGAAATAGTAACTGGACATTTGTGTGTGTGTGTGAATGTGTGTGTGCATTCTGGATCAAGAAAAGCCATATTAATTGGCTCTCAGTGAAAATTTTAGTAAAAAAAAAAAAAAAAAAAAGGAGGAGGAAGAGAACCACCACGGTATTCAGATCTTATGTAGGGACCATTACAATATTCTGAACTTTGAGTCTGATATCGTGACTGAATGGGTCCTTGAACAAGAAGAAAGATTCTGTTGGATGGAATCATGAAATATTTGCTTATACTCTGTACCAGGCCTGTCCTTGTGTGAGGACAATACTTTCCATTGACTCCAATGTATGTGAATGTGGCCCTTTAAGCAAGGGCTTTAAGAGTCATCATGAATTCTGAATTTCCATTTTCCCAATTGTCATGAGTCTGGATAATCACAGACAAAGGCTTCTTTTTTTAGCTTGGGTTCAGCAATGAAAAAGACTTGCCACAAAGCCAAAACTGTCCTGCAAGGGACATTAACATGATTGAGAAATCAACTTTTGTTCTTGTAAGCTAATGAGAACTTAGTTTACTTTTTTCTGCAAAACAGCTTAGTCAAAGTTATATGATAAAGAAATAAAACAAAACACACATTGTGTCATCATAAAACTTAATGGTCTATTAGCACAGAAAGCTCTTAATTTAATAATTGCAGAAAAAATCTAAAACTGCAACTGAGAAAAGTGTTATAAATAAGAATCATAAAGAGACTCTGTTAAAGGAGTATGCAGTAGTAATAGATGTCAAAGGAGGTACTCCTGAGCAGAATTGCCCTTACACCCTGAGAAGAGGGCTTCCTGCCCAAGTCCTATGCCTCTAGAGACTCAGGTTTCAGAGTGCTTTCCTCAAAAACTTCCAAGTCCTACTTTGATGCTGGGACAGCTGAGGCTGGCAGTGCCATCTGAATGGGGTATTCCAGGTCTGGACCTTGATAACATGGGCCCTAGTACTCATTTATCTCCTTTGAAGAAAATAACTTAATGAAAAGAAAAATTTTATAATAGCACCAGAATCACTATGTCATTATAAGATTATGTATCTCTGAAGTCTACTCATTGAATAGAGCTGTAACTTATGTTTCACATTTTTAAGTATTAGAGAATCATTGGTGACAAATTCCGTCTATATGAAAATGGTCATCATAGGTGAAGGCTACTATCTGTATATAATATATTACCATGCAGAAATGAAAATAAATACAACAAATGTGTGGATATAAAAACTTATAAATTTCAGAAACACAATGTTGAGTGAAAGATGATAAACATAACAAGATTTAGCATAATGTAATTTTTTCATGGATTTGAAACACATCCTGGTAAATTGGCTTCAATGAACAGCATTATTACTATAGTAGTGCACACACAGGAATCTCATTTCCTAGCAATGTTGGGGGGATACTCTATAGGAAACCAATGATATCAAAGAATAAAAATAGGAATTGATGTTTTTGTTACATGTTGGTGGAATATTGCAAAATGTACCCATACCATAATTTATAAAATATCCAATATTTTACCTTACAAAACTCAAGTAATATGGTTAAAATAAATTATAAATACAGATCTGATAAATTATTTGGCTAAAATGTTACCCTTTAAGGGAAAATACTCTGAAATTCTCTTTTCACTCTTTTTTTCAGGCCCCCGGCAGTTCACACTGATTTCCATGTTGTCTTATAAAGGCAGTATTAATTCACCCACCTATCCAAAAATTTTTTTGAAATTGTTTGCAATAACAACATCAGGTGCCTATAATGTAAATGGGAAGGGGTAGGGGAGACTAAAGGCAAATGATAAATAATATAAGTACTATGAATGAATTAAAAAATTTGATCATCTTTATTCCAAGCTGTTATTATCAATTTGAAAAAGAATTTAACATGATTGGGAAGATCAGATATTCCCAATGTCTATCTCTGATTTTCTTTTTTATTCCTAAAAATCTAAAGCATTTAAAAACAAATTACTTCCAGGGACTTCTCATGCTTCCCCATGTAGCTTATAGTTACTGCCACCTAATGAACATGCCTACTCCCTGAAATTTACTAATTTACTAACATTGAACATTTTGAACACTTTTCATTACCACATCTAAATTGGCACCATTCACACTACAGCAATGAGGTAGGCAGTTGGGGTCTGTTTCCTCCATTGAGGCCCTCATTTCATTAAATAGTCCCATTGTTTTAATGTTTTCTTTGCTTATTTTTCTATGTTTCTTCTTTAAGCACAGAGTGCCCTTAGTCTATTTCCTTCCTTTTTGCTTTAAAGGTCAGATACTTGTTTTCCTAACACATTTGTTAAGGTTATGCAACATATATATTCATAGTAAGTAAATAAATTATGGGTCTATAAAAAATATCCATGGTTCAAGCAAATATTGTTCAGTTTTGCCTCCCAGTGTAAGAAAAGCCACCCAATACAGATCTTCCCATTATGTCTAGCATCAAACTGAGGTCTGGATTCCATCTATTGGGGCCATACTTTTTTTTTTTTTTTTTGATTGACTTATTTGTTTTTATTATTGATTGATTGATTGATTGATTGATTGGATTTCTTTAGTATCTTCCTTCTATTTCATGGGCACTATTGTTTGCCCATTCAAATTAGTTCTCTAACATCCAATGTTACTTAAATGATTTAAAAAATATTTCCATACATACTCTTTTAAATATGTCCAAGTTTAAAATAACCACCTGAGTGACTCATCATATCATAAAATAACTTCCTGGGTCATCATATTATGGTTACCTAATTATGTAGATTATTGAATTCTGTCTGCAGATTTAGGCTTCCACCAATAATTTTGTATACCCTAGATTCACCTGAGAAAGACATCCTCATTAACTTTCTGAAATCTCTCTACTTTATGAGGTCAAGCTCCCTTTCCTAACTCACTAACAATTTAAGAAAATATATTCCCTAGAACTACCCTACCCAGGTAGATATTTGATCTTATTTTATATTTCATGCAATTCTAGATTTGCCTCTTAAGAATCCATTGCATTCAGTATGTATTTATGTATGTATGTATGTATGTCTTTATTTTCCATAGCTTCTTTTTGGCCTAACATATTAAAACCTCTTTTGTAAAAAAATGAACATTGCTAACCAATTCCAAAGGAAAGAAATGTGAGAAGTACTTGCTGTTTAACTTCAATGTACTCATTATGTGTTCACTGATAACATCAGCTATCTCACTGTGTTTGATCTCCATCTGGTTCCCAGTTACCTACAACCATTGTTTAAAACCTATGCAATGGAAAATACAGAAATAAGTCAAATGATGGTAGAAAGGATAGGGATATAACCAGAACCCCAAAGATAAGACACAGTAATTCAATCTGTGGCCATTTTTTGGGTCAGTTTATTTTTGGCCCTTGAAATACTTTTAAATGACTTTAAGAAACATTTAAGAGGCAGTTTTCTAATGGCCACTAACTTGTGTCTAACTGAACATTTATTTTTATTATTTTATTTTTATTTTTTCCTCATTTCAAGTTTTTATTTAAATTCTAGTTAGTTAACACGTGGTATGATATGAATTTCAAGGAGTAGAATTTACTGATTCATCACGTTCATGTAACACCCAGTGCCCAATACAACAAGTGCCCTCCTTAATGCCGACTACCCATTTAGCCCATCTCCCACCCACCTTCCTTCCATCTACCCCAGTTTGTTCTCTCCCCCAGTTAACAGTCTGTTACGGTTTGTCTCTCTCTCTCTCTTTTTTCTTCATTCTCTCTGTTTTGTTTCTTAAATTCCACATATGAGTGAAACCATATGATATTAGTCTTTCTCTGACTTATTTTGCTTAGCATAATACACTCTAGTTCCATCCACATAGTTGCAAATGGCAACATTTCATTCACTTTGATGGCTAAGTAATATTCCATTTTTATATATACACCACATCTTCTTTATCCATTCATCAGTCAATAGATATTTAGGTTCTTCCCATAATTTGCTTATTTTTCATAACACTACTATAAACATTGGGGTACATATGCCCCTTCAAATCAGTATTTTTTGTATCCTTTGGGTGAATATCAAGTAGTGTAATTGCTGGGTCATTGGGTAATTCTATTTTTGATTTTTTTTTTCTGAGAGAGAGAGAGAGAGAGAGAGAGAGAGAGAGAGGAGGGGGGGAGGGGCAGAGGGAGAGAGAGACTTTTAAGCAGTCTCCTTGCCTAGTGCAGAGCCCTATATGGGGCTCCATCCCACAACTCTGAGATCATAATTTGAGCCGAAATCAAGAGCTGGACACGTAACCAACTGAGCCACCAGTTGCCCCTATTTTTAATTTTTGGAGGAACTGCCATACTGTTTTCCACAGTGGCTGCACCTGTTTGCGTTCCCACCAACAGTGTAAGAGAGTTTCTCTTTTTCTACATCCTCGCCAACATCTGTTGTTTCCTGTGTTGTTAATTTTAGCCATTTGACAGGTGTGAGGTGATACCTCATCCAACTTTTGATTTGTATTTTCCAGATTATGAGTGATGTTGAGCATTTAACATTTCAAAGAACATTGATCCCAGAAACAGGTGTTTGCATCCTCTTGGAACATTTAAAACTGATAACATAATCTGAAATACAAATAAATAAATGCATTCTACATATTGATGACCATAAATTTTGTATCTGCCTGATTTGAAACAGTCTCAGAAAAATTATTTTTTGTATCTTTATCTGTAAATCAAATCTAAACCTTAACCAGTTGTAAGCTGCTGCATCCAAACACAACACTTTGTCTTCCTCTGAGGGGTATTGACCCCAACTGAAAAAGGTAACTTCTTTCATAAACAATTTTTGGCCCATGTAAATATTTAAAATCATCATTAGTGTGTAACATGGAAAATATAATTTGAATATTAGAGAAATGCTATAATCAGTAATAGTGTATTTTTCTGGCTTAGTGAAAAAAACAGAGTCATGATGAGTACTTCAAGATAAAGGGATTTAATACAGGAATTAAACCTTACACAGAAATGGGGAGTGCTGAGAAAATGAATGTCTGGAGTGGAAATCACAAGATTATACTCAGAGCCAGTGAAGATTCTACTTTAATGACTGACAGGTGAAAACATGGAAGTTTTCAGAAGTAAGAAACCAAAACAAACAAGAAGAACAACAAAAATGTCCATCTTTCTGAGGAAAATCATGAAAGAAAGGTTCAAGAATAGGGACTCTGTGTAGCGAACACCTCGATAGCTCCACAAACAAGCAGTTGGGGTGACATAAGGCCACCGTTGGTCAACTGGATCATAAGTTGGGAAGACAAGCTAAATGCAGAACAAAGAATGACTGGGGTCATGTCTGTGTCTGTCATCTATCTGAACATAATGACCTTTGTAGGATAATTGACAATGCTTCAGCTTTGCCCTCCAAATCTCAGGTAAGGTCTACTTTTAGCCACTTGTAACTTAAAATCATAGATGGAGAGATAATCTGAGAAACCTAGTTTCCATGTTAAGCAAGTTGACATTAGCACAATCCAAAAAACCAAGTACACATTTAACTTGAAAAAGACTTTAGGCTACCCTGACAATCACTTTATTTATAGTATTATTGAAATGTAAACATTTTCTAACCTTTTCATCCTTAACTTTCATCCTTAACTGAGAAGAACAATTTCATAATAGCACCAGGATAATTATGCTGACAAGATTATATTCCTCTCAAGGCTCCTCATCTAATGGAATTTTAACTTATATTTCCATATTTAACTCAAAGAAATTAATGTCTGTAATTCAGATTTTTCAAAATAGAATTTTAAGTATAGAATCCATTTTCAGTATTCTCTGACTATAACCTTTAACCATGAGGTTGTGGTGACCATTAAATTAGTAAACTTTATATGTTATCAGAAGTTACATATATTTGTTTAATTTAAAATATTTAATATGGGAATTTGCTCACTTATTCTGTAAATTAACTCATCAGATTTATTTATGTAGGTTCTCATTTGGGCAGAGGCTGTTTTGCCTCATGATTTGCTATGGATGCATAAAAAAATAATAAAACACTCTGGCAGAGCAGATTCAAACCCAAGGCAAAGTTTGATTTTGTTCCTTACTGGTTTCACTTAAAATTCATGACCACAGACCTCAAATGGGAACTTGATGCTGCCTAGAAATCTAATATATCTCTCTAGTATAATCATTTTCCACTCTTGAAACTGTTTTATACCCTTAGCTCTTTCCTCAATATCCAACTGCTATTCCTCTTTTCTCTCAGCTAAAGTCTTCATCTCAGATTGCTTGAGAAAATAAAAGTATTGGGGAAAACCATCTCAAATTCTTATCTCTAAATCTCAAAGTCAACCTTTCTCTGAAATTACTATCTTAGTCTTCCCTCCTGTTAAATGGGAGGGTTATTCCATCTTATTCAAAGTCCAGACAGACTCTTGAGAAATCACCTAATTATAAATCAGAGCTTACCATTTCCAAAATTATTCTCTTGATTTATCCATCTTCTGGTGACACAGGATTGCCTCAAGCATCCAATTCTAGAAAGTGCCCCTCTTCCTTTTACCTGCTTGGTTATGGCTGTTTATGTGTTAGTAATGGAGCAAGATCTACAGCCCCTCTCTAGTTCATGGGATAGCCAAATTGTGCCAATCAGTCCCTTCCTGGAAATGTTGGAAAATAAACTAGAGAATAAGTCCAATATTTCTTACGGTAGCTGAAACCCTTACATACAAAAATAAGAAATTGTCAATATCCAGGTTTGGCCAGGTGAAACAGAAAAGAGATTCTATGTG
The DNA here is from genome assembly GCF_028749965.1 of Puma concolor. Lineage (NCBI taxonomy): Eukaryota > Metazoa > Chordata > Mammalia > Carnivora > Felidae > Puma > Puma concolor. The sequence continues at coordinate 184,018,089 of NC_141667.1, forward strand.
TTGAAAACAAAAGGAAATTAATGAACATTCTCAGAAAGACAAGCAGAGGCCATAGAGGGAACGAGAGACTTGTTGATGTATGAATTCCTGACTTCAACTTTTTTCTGAGATCTAGTAGGATTCCTATTGTTGAGTTCTACAAAAGGCCCCAGTGTGTTACAACGAATTTCTCTTTAAACTGAGACTAACTCAACTAACTTTCAGTTACTCATATTCAGCAGAATGCTAACTATTCCTTGTTTCTTAAATATTCCCTGAGTTGCATTTCTGGAATCCAAGTCTGCAGTTTCTTTTGTTCCTGGGCACAATTTGGGTCTCCTGTCAAACTGAAATAAATTTTCCTTCCTTGCTTGCTCTGTGTTTTAGTGAAAAACAAACAAACAAACATCATTTCTTATACTGGAATCTATTGCACTATTTATCATGGCCCATTACATTGTAGTCACTTATGTGTGTTTATCTTCTGCAAGACTGTAAGTCCTTTTCCTGGAGGACAAGGCAATATTTTATCCTTCATTCTATCACAGCTAGTACCTAGAAGAGTGGCACATGGGTGGGTTCAAAATAAATATTAAATTATGTGTTACATTTTGAATATTTCACTTTAATTGTAAATATATTAAGGGGTGAAATGGTATTACTTCATTTAATCCAATAAAGTTTCTAATATGTTCAATGAACAATTTAATATTAGTTCCCAGAAAATGACCTATTATCCTGATCAGGTCACTGATAAATGGTTTAAGGAGTGGTATATTAATGTAACTGCAATTTATGATTTTAAAAGTAAGTTTTAGTGCAGCTCTAACTACAGGCTGCATTCCAAAGCTCATTGTAAGAAAGTGATTCATGCATGTTGTGCTTTGTAATAACTTTCTTCAATTACTGAATGACTTTGCTTTACAGTTTATCATGTGACCAGGCAGTTCATAAACTCCCCAGTTACTGGAAACTTATTAAATCTATATATTAATTCAACATATTTCCATAATAGGAGAATCTTTTAAATGTAAATCATGTTAAATCATTTTTCACCATTATGGGGATATAATTAAATTATATTCAACTCACATTAATGTTTCATTTTTTGGTTTTGTGGTTTGTCAGCCCTTGGATTTTGATCATTAGCACAGTTTTGACAGCAAGCTATGTCATCAGAATAAACAAAGAAATTCTTGATGGAAATCTAAGATACTAAAAAATTTGGACCATGAGAGAATTGAGAAGTTGGAATTAAGACAGACGTGGAGTTACAAAAATCAGCAAAGCAATCAAAAAACAATAAAAAAAGTCATGTAAATAGTGGCAAATAATTATCATGTTATACCAGCCAAAAATCAATGCTAATATTTCAGCACCTAGTCTATAAACAATTTAAAGACACGAGAAAATAATTAGAGAATAAGCAAGATGGGTGATTAAAACACAGAGAATAATCAGAAATCAGGCTCTCTCATCAAGATTGTAGACCACCTGTGTACTGTTTCTTCTTTTGCTCTCCACATCTCCTGTGTGAGCAAGCTAGAAGGGCAGAAAGCAAAACAACAGAGTAAGCCTACCATAGAGAAGAGAACAGGAGACAGCAGTCATCAGCATACAGGATATTTTAGAAACTTATGGAACATGGAAAGCTGCTGGTAGTATCTATCTGTTTTGCTTATCTACTTGCCTTCATAACCTCAATAGTCTGTTGAGAGGGGAAAAAAAAGGAACAACATGACCACATTAAATTCAATTCAATGAGAACCTGAGGCGGGTCTTTGTAGTTTGTCACCAGCCATGCTGCTCAGCTGTGTCTGTCCTGCCTTCTTCCCATTTTTTAGTCTCATGGAAGTTCCAAATCAGCAAACGCAAAAAAAGGGACTAGACAGCTCTCCATTAATTTTTTTTTTAATTTATGAGACCATAAGTAAATACATAAATACATAAATACATAAATAAATAAATAAATAAACAAACAAACATTAGTCTATACAGGCATACCTTGGGAGATACTGTGAGTTCATTTCCAGACCACTGCCATAAAGTGAATATCACCTTAAAGCATATCAAAAAAAGTTGTCAGTTTCCCAGTTCATATAAAAATTATGTTCACACTAAACTGTTGTCTATTAAGTACGTAATAGAATTCTGTCTAAAAAGACAATTTACATGACTTAATTAAAAAGTACTTCTAAAAATGCTAACCATCATCTGAACTTTCAGTGAGTTGTAATAACTGATCACAGACCACCGTAACAAATATAATAATAATGAAAAAGTTTGAAATATTGTGAAAATTACACTTTGGCATAGAGTAAGCAAGTGCTGAGGTGAGCAAGTGCTGTCGGAAAAGTAGCTTGACACAGGGTTGCTGCAAACCTTCAATTTGTAAAAACAAAAACAAAAACAAAAACAAAAATACACCACCAATATCTGTGAAGAGCAATAAAGCAAAACACAATAAAATGAGGTATGCCTGTAACTTTAAAGAGAGCTTGAATTCTGATCATTTGTCTAGCCATTAATTTTACTTTGTGCTCTAATATTTTGTCTTCCTAGTTCCTTTTTTCTTGTATATCTTAACACTGTTTTCTGAGCTATTGGTTTTGGTCTCTTTCCTTGTTCCTCAAACACCTTTCCTCAAAACTATATACCAAGCCAAATCCCTTCTATCACCAGCATGTTGGGAGAGAAACACACAGGGTGGTGGGGAGGGATTTCTGTTCTTTTGTAGCTTGGTGTTGTTTGAAGGATTCTGACACTAGGTGTTAGGGCTGTCATTGAAGATGGCCATTTGAAATAGATGACAGTTGGAGGAAGATGGCGGCGTAGGAGGACGCTGGGCTCACCGCGCGTCCTGCTGATCACTTAGATTCCACCTACACCTGCCTAAATAACCCAGAAAACCACCAGAGGATTACCAGAACGGAGTCGCCGGAGCCAAGCGCAGACGAGAGGCCCACGGAAGAGGGTAGGAAGGGCGGCGAGGCGGTGCGCGCTCCACGGACTGGCGGGAGGGAGCCGGGGCGGAGGGGCGGCTCGCCGGCCAAGCAGAGCCCCCGAGTCTGGCTTGCAAAAAGCGGAGGGGCCTGACGGACTGTGTTCCGACAGCAAGCGCGACTTAGCGTCTGGGAGGTCATAAGTTAACAGCTCTGCTCAGAAAGCGGGAAGGCTGGAGGACAAAGGGAAGGAGAGCTGCTGAGCCCCCGGACGACAGAGCTCAGTTTGGTGGGGAACAAAGGCGCTCGCCAGCGCCATCTTCCCCGCCCATCCCCCAGCCAAAATCCCAAAGAGAACCAGTTCCTGCCAGGGAACTTGCTCGCTCCGCGCAAACACCCAACTCTGCGCTTCTGCGGAGCCAAACCTCCGGCAGCGGATCTGACTCCCTCCTGCTGCCACAGGGCCCCTCCTGAAGTGGATCACCTAAGGAGAAGCAAGCTAAGCCTGCCCCTCCTGCCCCTGTGCACCTTGCCTACCCACCCCAGCTAAGACGCCAGATCCCCAGCATCACAAGCCTGGCAGTGTGCAAGTAGCCCAGACAGACCACCCCACCCCACAGTGAATCCCGCCCCTAGGAGAGGGGAAGAGAAGGCACGCACCAGTCTGACTGTGGCCCCAGCGGTGGGCTGGGAGCAGACATCAGGTCTGACTGCAGCTCCGCCCACCAACTCCAGTTATACACCACAGCACAGGGGAAGTGCCCTGCAGGTCCTCACCACGCCAGGGACTATCCAAAATGACCAAGCGGAAGAATTCCCCTCAGAAGAATCTCCAGGAAATAACAACAGCTAATGAGTTGATCAAAAAGGACTTAAATAATATAACAGAAAGTGAATTTACAATAATAGTCATAAAATTAATCGCTGGGCTTGAAAACAGTATAGCGGACAGCAGAGAATCTCTTGCTACAGAGATCAAGGGACTAAGGAACAGTCACGAGGAGCTGAAAAACGCTTTAAACGAAATGCATAACAAAATGGAAACCACCACGGCTCGGATTGAAGAGGCAGAGGAGAGAATAGGTGAACTAGAAGATAAAGTTATGGAAAAAGAGGAAGCTGAGAAAAAGAGGGATAAAAAAATCCAGGAATATGAGGGGAAAATTAGAGAACTAAGTGATACACTAAAAAGAAATAATATACGCATCATTGGTATCCCAGAGGAGGAAGAGAGAGGGAAAGGTGCTGAAGGGGTACTTGAAGAAATAATAGCTGAGAACTTCCCTGAACTAGGGAAAGAAAAAGGCATTGAAATCCAAGAGGCACAGAGAACTCCCTTCAGACGTAACTTGAATCGATCTTCTGCACGACATATCATAGTGAAACTGGCAAAATACAAGGATAAAGAGAAAATTCTGAAAGCAGCAAGGGGTAAACGTGCCCTCACATATAAAGGGAGACCTATAAGACTGGTGACTGATCTGTCTTTTGAAACTTGGCAGGCCAGAAAGAATTGGCACGAGATTTTCAGGGTGCTAGACAGAAAAAATATGCAGCCGAGAATCCTTTATCCAGCAAGTCTGTCATTTAGAATCGAAGGAGAGATAAAGGTCTTCCCAAACAAACAAAAACTGAAGGAATTTGTCACCACTAAACCAGCCCTCCAAGAGATCCTAAGGGGGACCCTGTGAGACAAAGTACCAGAGACATCACTACAAGCATAAAACATACAGACATCACAATGACTCTAAACCCATATCTTTCTATAATAACACTGAATGTAAATGGACTAAATGCGCCAACCAAAAGACATAGGGTATCAGAATGGATAAAAAAACAAGACCCATCTATTTGCTGTCTACAAGAGACTCATTTTAGACCTGAGGACACCTTTAGATTGAGAGTGAGGGGATGGAGAACTATTTATCATGCTACTGGAAGCCAAAAGAAAGCTGGAGTAGCCATACTTATATCAGACAAACTAGACTTTAAATTAAAGGCTGTAACAAGAGATGAAGAAGGACATTATATAATAGTGACAGGGTCTATCCATCAGGAAGAGCTAACAATTATAAATGTCTATGCGCCGAATACCGGAGCGCCCAAATATATAAAACAATTACTCATAAACACAAGCAACCTTATTGATAAGAATGTGGTAATTGCAGGGGACTTTAACACCCCACTTACAGAAATGGATAGATCATCTAGACACACGATCAATAAAGAAACAAGGGCCCTGAATGAGACATTGGATCAGATGGACTTGACAGATATATTTAGAACTCTGCATCCCAAAGCAACAGAATATACTTTCTTCTCGAGTGCACATGGAACATTTTCCAAGATAGATCATATACTGGGTCACAAAACAGCCCTTCATAAGTTTACAAGAATTGAAATCATACCATGCATACTTTCAGACCACAACGCTATGAAGCTTGAAATCAACCACAGAAAAAAGTCTGGAAAACCTCCAAAAGCATGGAGGTTAAAGAACACCCTACTCACGAATGAGTGGGTCAACCAGGCAATTAGAGAAGAAATTAAAAAATATATGGAAACAAACGAAAATGAAAATACAACAATCCAAACGCTTTGGGACGCAGCAAAGGCAGTCCTGAGAGGAAAATACATTGCAATCCAGGCCTATCTCCAGAAACAAGAAAAATCCCAAATACAAAATCTAACAGCACACCTAAAGGAAATAGAGGCAGAACAGCAAAGGCAGCCTAAACCCAGCAGAAGAAGAGAAATAATAAAGATCAGAGCAGAAATAAACAATATAGAATCTAAAAAAACTGTAGAGCAGATCAATGAAACCAAGAGTTGGTTTTTTGAAAAAATAAACAAAATTGACAAACCTCTAGCCAGGCTTCTCAAAAAGAAAAGGGAGATGACCCAAATAGATAAAATCATGAATGAAAATGGAATGATTACAACCAATCCCTCAGAGATACAAACAATTATCAGGGAATACTATGAAAAATTATATGCCAACAAATTGGACAACCTGGAAGAAATGGACAAATTCCTGAACACCCACACTCTTCCAAAACTCAATCAGGAGGAAATAGAAAGCTTGAACAGACCCATAACCAGCGAAGAAATTGAATCGGTTATCAAAAATCTCCCAACAAATAAGAGTCCAGGACCAGATGGCTTCCCAGGGGAGTTCTACCAGACATTTAAAGCAGAGATAATACCTATCCTTCTCAAGCTATTCCAAGAAATAGAAAGGGAAGGAAAACTTCCAGACTCATTCTATGAAGCCAGTATTACTTTGATTCCTAAACCAGACAGAGACCCAGTAAAAAAAGAGAACTACAGGCCAATATCCCTGATGAATATGGATGCCAAAATTCTCAATAAGATACTAGCAAATCGAATTCAACGGCATATAAAAAGAATTATTCACCATGATCAAGTGGGATTCATTCCTGGGATGCAGGGCTGGTTCAACATTCGCAAATCAATCAACGTGATACATCACATTAACAAAAAAAAAGAGAAGAACCATATGATCCTGTCAATCGATGCAGAAAAGGCCTTTGACAAAATCCAGCACCCTTTCTTAATAAAAACTCTTGAGAAAGTCGGGATAGAAGGAACATACTTAAAGATCATAAAAGCCATTTATGAAAAGCCCACAGCTAACATCATCCTCAACGGGGAAAAACTGAGAGCTTTTTCCCTGAGATCAGGAACACGACAGGGATGCCCACTCTCACCGCTGTTGTTTAACATAGTGCTGGAAGTTCTAGCATCAGCAATCAGACAACAAAAGGAAATCAAAGGCGTCAAAATTGGCAAAGATGAAGTCAAGCTTTCGCTCTTTGCAGATGACATGATATTATACATGGAAAATCCGATAGACTCCACCAAAAGTCTGCTAGAACTGATACATGAATTCAGCAAAGTTGCAGGATACAAAATCAATGTACAGAAATCAGTTGCATTCTTATACACTAACAATGAAGCAACAGAAAGACAAATAAAGAAACTGATCCCATTCACAATTGCACCAAGAAGCATAAAATACCTAGGAATCAATCTAACCAAAGATGTAAAGGATCTGTATGCTGAAAACTATAGAAAGCTTATGAAGGTAATTGAAGAAGATTTAAAGAAATGGAAAGACATTCCCTGCTCATGGATTGGAAGAATAAATATTGTCAAAATGTCAATACTACCCAAAGCTATCTACACATTCAATGCAATCCCAATCAAAATTGCACCAGCATTCTTCTCGAAACTAGAACAAGCAATCCTAAAATTCATATGGAACCACAAAAGGCCCCGAATAGCCAAAGTAATTTTGAAGAAGAAGACCAAAGCAGGAGGCATCACAATCCCAGACTTTAGCCTCTACTACAAAGCTGTCATCATCAAGACAGCATGGTATTGGCACCAAAACAGACACATAGACCAATGGAATAGAATAGAAACCCCAGAACTAGACCCACAAACGTACGGCCAACTCATCTTTGACAAAGCAGGAAAGAACATTCAATGGAAAAAAGACAGTCTCTTTAACAAATGGTGCTGGGAGAACTGGACAGCAACATGCAGAAGGTTGAAACTAGACCACTTTCTCACACCATTCACAAAAATAAACTCAAAATGGATAAAGGACCTGAATGTGAGACAGGAAACCATCAAAACCTTAGAGGAGAAAGCAGGAAAAGACCTCTCTGACCTCAGCCGTAGCAATCTCTTACTCGACACATCCCCAAAGGCAAGGGAATTAAAAGCAAAAGTGAATTCCTGGGACCTTATGAAGATAAAAAGCTTCTGCACAGCAAAGGAAACAACCAACAAAACTAAAAGGCAACCAACGGAATGGGAAAAGATATTTGCAAATGACATATCGGACAAAGGGCTAGTATCCAAAATCTATAAAGAGCTCACCAAACTCCACACCCGAAAAGCAAATAACCCAGTGAAGAAATGGGCCGAAAACATGAATAGACACTTCTCTAAAGAAGACATCCGGATGGCCAACAGGCACATGAAAAGATGTTCAGCGTCGCTCCTTATCAGGGAAATACAAATCAAAACCACACTCAGATATCACCTCACGCCAGTCAGAGTGGCCAAAATGAACAAATCAGGAGACTCTAGATGCTGGAGAGGATGTGGAGAAACGGGAACCCTCTTGCACTGTTGGTGGGAATGCAAATTGGTGCAGCCGCTCTGGAAAGCAGTGTGGAGGTTCCTCAGAAAATTAAAAATAGACCTACCCTATGACCCAGCAATAGCACTGCTAGGAATTTATCCAAGGGACACAGGAGTACTGATGCATAGGGGCACTTGTACCCCAATGTTCATAGCAGCACTCTCAACAATAGCCAAATTATGGAAAGAGCCTAAATGTCCATCAACTGATGAATGGATAAAGAAATTGTGGTTTATATACACAATGGAGTACTACATGGCAATGAGAAAAAATGAAATATGGCCTTTTGTAGCAACGTGGATGGAACTGGAGAGTGTGATGCTAAGTGAAATAAGCCATACAGAGAAAGACAGATACCATATGGTTTCACTCTTATGTGGATCCTGAGAAACTTAAGAGAAACCCATGGGGGAGGGGAACAAAAAAAAAAAAAAAAAAAAAAAAAAAAAAAGGAGGTTAGAGTGGGAGAGAGCCAAAGCATAAGAGACTGTTGAGAACTGAGAACAAACTGGGGGTTGATGGGGGGTGGGAGGGAGGAGAGGGTGGGTGATGGGTACTGGGGAGGGCACCTTTTGGGATGAGCACTGGGTGTTGTATGGAAACCAATTTGACAATAAATTTCATATATAAATAAAAAAAAAAAAAAAAAAAAAAAAAAAAAAAAAAAAAAAAAAAAGAATGAAATAGATGACAGTTGTCTTCAGAGTACTTCTTATACCTTATCCCTATATTTTAAATTGTTAGCAAGAAGGAAAGAGATGCAATACCCATGGAGAGAGTGGTTGTAATCACCATAAACAAAAAATAAAAGCAATTATTTTTGAGAAATTGAATGGGGTATAGTAAGCAGTATATTTTATTTTATTTTTAAAAAAATTTTCAATGTTTGTTTTTGAGAGAGAGAGAGAGAGAGAGAGAGAGAGAGAGAGAGAGAGAGAACAGGGGAGGGGCAGAGAGACACAGAATCCAAAGCAGGTTTCAGGCTCTGAGCTGCCAGCACAGAGCCTGATGCAGGGCTCAAACCCACGAACTGTGAGATCATGACCTGAGCAGAAGTTAGACACTTAACCAACTGAGCCACCAAGGCACCACAGTGAGCAGTATATCTTAATTTTCATTTTATGTTCATCAGATCAGTTTGCTTTATGTGTTATACATGTGTATACATGTGTATAACACATAAAGCAAAAGCATGTAGTATGTTGATAATTAAAAAGATAGATGTTAGTAGCAGGAGCAGGCTGACAAAGCATATGATCAGGGAGCAAAGTCTCTGGTAAAAGTAAAAACAATAAACCAGAATAGATGAGATTCCATATATTCTGGCTTAGGGGAACATTAGTAGCTGACATAATTTTCTTTGACCTGAAGACAGGTCAAAGATGTGGCCAGTGATGTGGCCATCACTGAGCTGAAAGCAATATAAGAATGATGACTGGTAGAAGCAAAATTTAAAGTAATTTTATGGGGCAAAAGAAAGTAAAATTTTCTGGTACAGTGATATAGAAAAATTCTTATTATATTTTGTACTTCCCCAATAATTCTGGGGACATTTTCTCAGTTTCATATGTGTGTACTTTATAGCTGAAGTCAGAAAGACATGTTTTTCACTTGTCTTCAAATTTGGTCTCACCATTTACTGTCTGTATGAAGTTGGCTTGGTTCATCCCGGGTATCAGTTTCCTCATGGGAGAAATCAGAATAAGAACAACTTTTAGTTTATACATTGGGTAAATTAAATGAGATATTTTATGCTTACAACCAAGGATGTACACATATTCTAGAACCTTACTCTTAATTCTACTCAACCTTACTCTAAGGAGAGATACTAGAACTTCATTTAAATATTAATTCAGGTTGGGGTGCCTGGGTGGCTCAGTTGGTTGAGGATCTGACTTTGGCTCAGGTCATGATCTTGCTGGTTAGTGAGTTCTAGCTCCACGTTGGGCTCTGTGCTGACAGCTCAGAGCCTGGAGCCTGCTTCAGATTCTGTCTCCATCTCTCTCTCTACCCCTTCCCTGCTCATGCTCTCTCTCTCTCTCTCTCAACTATAAATAAACATTTAAAAATTAAAGTAAATATTCAGATATGTTACCCAATAAAATGAGTATGTACAAAGTATCAAATTCTGATGAACCATTTTGTGATACAAATTCCAATGCAAGTTTACTGTCCTCTATAAAGTATTACTTTTGGAAACTGTCACAAATAACAGTGAACTTAATGCATTCTCTATCAGGCAGTTTCACATACACCATCTGATTTGCAATACACAAAAATTGTGATATTTTTGTGATAAGGAAAATGAAAATTAGAGCAGAATTATCACCCAGTTTATAATTAGAAAGATGTGAATTTAAAACCATGTTGGTTTTAATCCTGTACTCGTGATTCCATAGTACTATTATAGTAACTATAATGCATACTATCTCTCAATAGGAAATGGGAAAAGAGATAACTCCCTTGACCCTCACCATTATACTCAACTTATTATCTACTTCTAAATCAAGGTCCCTCAATTTCATATTAAATATGACCTCCAGATGAACAGGGTTAATTTTTGTACCCTTTAGTTCTTTGGAATTTCTTGGCAGTCTGAAACGTGGTCTCAATGGTGTGCCTTACTTCTGATCTCTTCTCTGGCCCCATTTGCAGTGAACATAAATGTGGCAATAACATTGTCAAAAAATACTACACCACTTTCTTAGATTACATACTCACACATGCAGTATCTTATAAGGATATGTTTGTCATATATCTCTGAAAATATTTAAGAATATATAAAAGATATCCCAATGTAGAAGTAAAAAGATTAATTGTGGATATATGATGGTGTATATGTAGGAATTGTTTGAAAAGGCTGTCTTTATAAAGAGTATTGTCTGTTGCAGTCAAAAAGTGCAGTAGTTTAGAGATATTAAAATTATTTTCTTTACATTAAAAAATTAAGAGATGTGGATCATCACCATTAATTAAAGAGATGAATTAAACGAAAACAAAATAGCATCGCTTTATTCTCAAGTGCATCACCAAATTATTTCATAAACTTCACTCTTTCTTGCATCTCATGTAGGATCGCTGTACATTTTAAACTATAGCTATTTATTGCTTAATGACTTAATTATAGACATATTTTGACAAATAAAGACTATTTCAAGTTTTAAGCTTTTTTACTTTTCATCTAAATCATGGAGATAATAGGGGCGCCTGGGTGGCTCAGTCAGTTTAGCGTCCGACTTCAGCTTAGGTCTGATCTCAGTGTTCATGAGTTCAAGCCCCATGTCAGGCTTTGTGCTGACAGCTCAGAGACTGGAGCCTACTTTGGATACTGTCTTTCTCTCTCTCTCTGAACCTCTCCCACTCACACTCTGTAGCTCTCTCTCAAATATCCTAAAATTTAAAAAAATAAATCATGGAGATAATATCACAGTTTTAAATAACATTTAATTATTACTTTGGTTAAGATTTTATTTCTATGAAAACAGTAGTTATGATCTAAATATATCCTGACAGGACACTTCCAAAGGTATATTAGAAAACAGATACATAATGCAATTGAAACTTTTAATACAATGGGATACCTGGGTGGCTCAGTTGGTTAAGCTTCAGACTTTAGCTCAGGTCATGATCTCTCAGTTCATGGGTTTGAGCCCCCTGTTGGGCTCTGTGCTGACAGCTTGGAGCCTGGAGCTTGTTTGGATTCTGTGTCTCCCTCTCTTTCTGCCCCTCCCCTGCTGGTGCCCTCTCTCTCTCAAAAATAAATAAACATTAAAAATTTTTTTATACTTTTAATGTGATTATAAATTTTATTTAAATTTTAAATGAAGGAAATACATGTTTATGAGTGTTTTAAAATTTAAAGCTAATGTTACTTTTAAAAATATCCTAAAAACATAATAATGAATATGAATTGGCTAAAATGTTAGTGTGTAAATATAATTTAGTTTATAAAAGCAGCATCACTTACACCTATTTTCTGCATTATCTGCTTTATTTTTTCATCTCTAAATTTGATAGTGTTTGCACTTCTCCACTGACATAGAGAATTAACACTTTTTTCCAAAAAATATTTCACTTAGGAAATGTCATTCTAAAAAAAAAATAACTAGATATTTACTGGAACAAGACATGAAAAGAAAAGTAAAACATGAAGCAGAAACAAAGCCAATGTTAAATCAACAACAAATCTTCAAAATACAACTACACAAATTCTGTTTTCAGCAAATTTATTTTGTAATTTGATAATGATTATTCCCTAAGTCTGATTTATACAAAAAAAAAATACCTGATAAACTATGTTAAACTCATTTGTTGACATCCTCGAATATTTAAAACTATTTTGGAAAAAAAGTGTTTTGTTAGTCAAATAAAACATTTAACAGAAATGGTTATGTTAAACCAAAAAAATTATATAATGTAGATTTTCAGGTTAGTGGAGGGACAGCCAGAGATTATTAATGGAACTTAAGAGACCATATAGAATTAGCCTATGTTAAAGATCTATAAAAATAACTATTATGAAATTTCAATGGTTCTAGACCACATAAAGGAAGAGAGAAGTTTTGTTGGTGTGGTGTCTGTTTCCTGCATGAGTGTGCTTCTTTTAAGTCCTTAGGAGAGAATACTATTAGTCACTTTGATAGACATTGATGAGAAAAAAGAAAAAAGATAATTATTCTGTGCCAAAATTAACTCTACTATTGAGAAGATTTTATAAGCCCTGTATTACTTCATTGTGCAGAGATAAGATGAAATTGACAAACTAGCAGATGATGGCCTGATGAAGAATACTTTTATTAATCTATAAAAGTATTCCAAGGAATACCTGCTGGGTGTCATAATAGTAAAATAAAATAAAGTTAAATGCTATAAATTATGGCACAAGTCCTAAGGAGAAGAGAGATATGTGTGTATATAGAATGGGCAGGAACACAGTTACCATGAAGAGTATTAAATAGTGAAGGAAAATAAGAATCAAGAAGAATACTATTCTACATTTAAATATTATCCTGTGGGCAAACAGTGGCCTTTCAAGTAGCCCATTAATGAAAGGTTATCTGACAACATAAAATGATAAATACCTGATACATTAAAAATAAAATATTTAATTGACTTCATGTTAAATTATTAATTATGTGATTACTTATTGATCTGAACCAAAATATTATGTGATTTTTTTTTAATGTTTATTTTAGAGAGAGAGAAAGAGAGCTTGAGCAGGGGAGGGGCAGAGTGAGGGGTGACAGAGGAGCTGAAACCGGCTCTGGGTGGACAGCATGGCTCCAGATTTGGGGCTCGAACTCAAGAACCATGAGATCATGACATGTGATGAAGTCCCATGCTCAACCCACTAAGCCACCCAGGAGCTCCTTGTCTTCTAAATATATGTGATATAAGTAAATGTTCAAGAAGGATTCAGACTTAACATGTTAGCTGGTTTTAAACTAACTCTCATTCTGAAATTTCCAGTTAAACCATTTAGCTTCATTTTATTTGTGTGTAGGAATTGATTATTTAATAATGATAAAATACAAGATAATGAAAACGGTGATACCATCTTTGTGAATTATTTAAAAACTACACACTTTCTGCATACTGCTCTACTGCATAGATAGAAAAGACAGGATATATAGTAACTTGGTAAAAATCATTATCAGGTTCACATTTAAGTACAATTTGAAACTTTTGATTGAAATTTTGTTCTTCTATAGACTTTTACACTTTCTTGAAAGGAAAAAATACAGCTTCAAATAACTTCCTTTTATTTATCTTGTCACTAAGCTGTTCACTATTATAGGTAGTTCTTATAACCGAGGGTGTCTTAGGTATAATGAGCTGAAATGCTATCTACAATAATCAAACCTTGCTCAGAAGTTTCTTTGAGTTTCTAAATTGGAAAGCTTCCCTTGCAGATTAACACTCTTATCTAATTAATACATCATGCATACCTGTTTCACTATCTTGTTAGAAATCAAAAGTAATGTATATATGAGATAAAATAGAATATGTTTCAGTATGAGCATGTTGCCAGTAAGAAAGAAAACATGCTTATACTTTGTAAACTTTCCAAAAAAAGTATAAAAAATACTGTTCAAATTATAAAAATATACACACTTTATAGCTTAATTTACCCATTAAAGTCCCAATTTTATTACATAAGTTTAAACATATAAATATATTTGATACAATAAACAATGAAAATTGATGGATGGTTATTATCCTTTAGAAAATTACCAGATAGTAATTAAAGTAGTAAGGATACCAAACATTATATATAACATTTTATTAAAATTATTTTATTGAGGAGGGCACTTATTGGGATGAGCACTGGGTGTTGTATGGAAACCAACGTGTCAATAAATTATATTAAAATAAATAAAATAAAATTATTTTAGTCATGTTAGTTTATTAAAATATGCACTGGTCCGATGTCTGGCTATTACTTTGCTTTTTGACAGTTCTCAATTACTTTAAAAAGATAGCTAGAGTAACAGAAACCATATCTTGAAACCACTGCAATTCTAATTCTAAACTACACAGGAATCAGAATTCATCTGGAGATCTCCATTTAACCTGTTCTCACCACTCAGACAATTGGTTTCAATGGAAATTAATTCTAAAAGCAGAGTTAAGAGAATGAAGATATATTATATATATAATTATATTATATATATATTTATAATTATATATATATTATAATTATATATATAATGTATCTTTTGACATCAAACTATATATATATATATATATATATATATATATATATATATATATATTATATATCTTTTGACCATCAAGCTAAAGGATATATATGTATCCTTGACCATCAAACTAAAATTTAGCATAATGACCACTTCCATTTGGAGCAGAGCATAAATTTATTAGGTCCAGTTGACAGGATCTATGTGATGTCATTCCAGGTATACATTTATATGCCTAAATCTTTAATATTTCCTAGACCTGCTTAAGGGTTGTGATATTACTTTAAGGAAGCATCATGCTAGTCTAATAATTTTGACAATGAAATGAGAATAATTCATAACAAATTTACTTATTCCAAACTTCTGGTAAGAGATCTATCATCAGAAAAAGCAGAAAGCAAGAACATTGGGGAACTTTTTAGAATATTTGTAACAAAATTATGGTAGATGGGAAACAGAAAGTGGTCAGCAGACAGACCAAACAAACAAACAAACAAAAACAAAACAAAACAAAAAAGAAGTCATCTGATCTGGAAGGTGTTATTAATCCAGACTTCTGTTCTACATTAGGGCTGTGATTACCTTAGCAGACCCTGTCTATAAGCAGAAATAGTATGAACCAGTCTCATAGATAATCACCACATATTCTGGGGAATTCATAATATTAGATATTACAGGGTCTGGAAATGCCATATCTTATGTATTCTCAGGGAAAGAAACATCTATATGAGTATTTTCACACTGTAAAATCTACAGCAGTGCTCCTCACACTCTGATGTGAATATGAATCACCTGGAAGATCTTATTAACATATAGATTGTGATCAGAAATCTAGGGTGGGATCTAAGATTCCACATCTCCAGTAAGATCCTGTGAACAACAATGCTGTATATTAATGAATTACATGTTTCTTCAATACCTTCCTGGTTCTACTGTCTCCTAAAATTATAAACATAAGTATTTTACTATAAATTAGAAGATAAAATTTCTTTAAGATGTTTTTCCCAGTATTTCATTCAAAATACTTTTTTCTCTCTTTTTGACATACAACTTATTTACTCTGTAGAGTCATACAATCTGTAGCCATTTCTGACTTCCAGAGAACAATTAAAAAAAATCTTACATTGAAAAATTAAGGGAGGAGAATTATTAGAATAATCCTGGGAAGGAAAAGGGAGCAGATTGCAAATTTTCTTACCTTAGTCACTTCAACATTGTTCTCTATAAATATGTCTCATCACCATTCAGCCTGATTCTGTTTTGAGAATCAGGCTGTAAGAACTAGGCAGTTCACACATATAGTCTTATTTAATCTCATAGTAACCCTGCAAGACTTTTGTAGAAGGGGAAAATGCAGTTCAGAAAGGTTGTTAGTTGAGCAAGCTAAAAATTGAAAGAGCTGTTATTTGAAGCCAAGTCTTTTGGCTCTAAGACATGTATACTATCTCCTTGGCTCTGTTCTGAAGAGTAGGGTTGCCAGTGTCTCTGAAATAAGCTTTGACTGTTTGACAGCCTTGACTAGGACACTTTTCTTTGGAACTTCAAAGACGATACTTTCATGGCAGTTGTAGACTTAATTCACCTATTTTAGACACAAGGGGCCATAGAAACAGTACACAACCCAGGTGGAAATCCAAGTGCAATGAAAGAGATTCTCCCCCTGGAGGTCACATAAGCTGCAAGATGGGGATAAGTTATAAGAGAAAGAAGCTAGACATGGTGGGAAGAAGCTCGCTGGATTGCCCCCCCCCCACCTTCTCACTCCCCTTAAATGTTCTAACTGTAAGAATATGATAGTTAAAAGGGAATAATTATCCATTAATAAAAAAAGAGATTCATGAAGGAATAGAATTACCCTGATATCATATGATCTATGAAATGACTGTATTGATGATACAATGCTTAACTGACTACTGGAGGTATTAGGATTTGTGATGTTTAATTTTATGTGTCATCTTAACTGTATCACAGTTGTGCCCAGATATTTGGTCAAACATGATTCTGGGCGTATTCGTAAGGCCATTTCTGAATGAGATTAATATTTCAATCAATAGGCTGAGGAAAGCAGGTTGACCTCCCTAATGTATTCTGTTGATTATGTTTAAACCAAACTAATGTAGCTTGTTTCTACATTCAGGATTTCAGGACAGTGTTTATATAAAAGTGTGCATGTGGGAATTTATGTTTACTTCATTTTACTTCTCTTAAATTAATCATTCAGGTTTTCAAAGAGGTTGCAATATTTTAGTAGCTTTCAATGGAGTACTTGAAAATGTTGGATTTATGATGTTTTTTTGGAATGTAGAGCATCTATATATACATAAGCATCTATATGCATAAGCATCTACATGATGCTATATGCATATGCATCTACATGAACATGCATGCTTCCACTAACAGTTACTTGGCTAACCTATTCCTTACTCTCTCTCTCATGTGCTATGAAGACTCAAGGTAACCAAGAATGGTTTACACCTTACAGAAGTTGTGACTGATGTCATAAAGTCTGCAGACATTATGGCAATAGGCTGCACACCATCCGTAGCCTAACTAAAAATAATGAGTATGGATGATATGTGATAAAGCAAAAACCTTTTTCCCTATCCCCATATATTTAAAGCTATTTCTGTTTTAAATATCCTATTGTCATCTTATTTACATTCATGGAATTTTAGGTGATATCAGAGGACATAGGAGGAGAGGTAAGGCAATAATAACTTCTATCCCCAATTTGAGCTTATTATCTTATTATTAGAAAAATTTAACACTCTAAGAGATGCGGCCCATCTCATGAGTACTGAATGGTTGTCAAAAATATCCAAGCCTTGCTCTAATAACTTTTTTATTGTTTAATGGAAAAATGGAACTCTAGGTATTCTAAAATCAGAATAGCTCTGATAAATAGATGAAGAAATGAATAATCAATACAGAAGAAGTTTATTCAAATTTGAGGAAGTATTTTAAACTATTCAGTATATTAACTTGGAAAATACTTGTTTTATTTAATATTGTTTCCTGCTTTTTCCCAAAATTAAACTTCAGTGTTGGGAATCAGAATTGACAAATAGCCAGCATTCAGTTGGTCCTTTAGTTCTTGTACATCCTTTGTTTTTCCAATCATCCTTCTGTTCCCTTTGTAGGGAATATAATCTCTATAAGATCTTATCTCTGGGTAGCCAGGGAGAAGTGGGACAGTAGGCAAATTCAACTGCAGGCCTGTGGGATGGCTATCCTATGTGTAATATTTGGGCAACTACCTCTAATAAAAAGTATTAAGGAAATAAATTGCTTTGGGAAGGAAGAGGTAGTGAAATCCTCCTCAAACCAGTAAATATCTTCAGAGGACTAAAAATATGTGGGCTCCATTCAAGAAGTTAAATAAATAATTGCATAAGGCTATAACTTAAATGCATAAGGCACAGGCTGTGATACCAATCCATAGAAAAGATGCAGACTTGAAATCAGCTGATGTCTAGAGATGAAAACAAGAAAAAAAAAATGAGAGAAACAAGGAGTAGTGGACCTATCTCTGACACACCTATAATCTACTCTGGAGATTATAGCCCTCAGGGTCTATTTCCTCCATCCTGTCTAAAATCTCAGTAACTAATAATAAAATTGTCGTAAATCATCATAATTAATAAAATTGTCAAGTAAACTTGAATTTTTAGACAATATCTGCTCTTAGTATCTGTATGTTTTTTATTCAAATCTGTTCAGGCTTAGAATTAAATATAGAGGTGATTAAGTTAACCCAGTTTATTACATGGACACCTCTGTGTAATATTTAGAAACAATCTCTGTATGATTGCTATTTAAAGTATTTATGATATTTACAGGCATTGTAATGGTGGAATGTGTTACTGTTTTTCTTATCAGTATATTCACATTAATGTATTAATTCTAAGAGGTTTTTAAGTAATTGTAAGACACTCTTGTTTTATTTGTTAAAATGCCTTACCAAGCTCTTGAAGTCATTGCACTGTTGGTGGGAATGCAGATTGGTACAGGCACTAGAAAATAGTGTGCAAGTTCCTCAAAAATTAAAAAAAAATAGAATTATCATATGATATAGTAATTTCAATACTGGGTATTTGCCCAAAGAAAATAAAAACACTAATCTGAAAATATATATGCACCTCTATGTTATTGCAGCATTACTTACAATAGCCAAGATATAGAAGCAATCCAAATATCCCTCAATAGATGAATGCATAAAGAAGGTATGGTATATGTATATAATGGAATATTAGTCATAAAAAATGAGATATTGCTATTTGCAACAACATGAATGGACCTATAGGGTGCAATGCTAAGTGGAATAAGTTAGATGGAGAAAGAAGATACCATATGATTTCACTTATATGTGAAATTTAAAAAACAAAACAAAAAAGAGACAAGTAAATGAAAAAACAGAATTGTAAATACAGAGAACAAACTGGTGGTTCCCAGAGGGGAGGTAGGGTGAAATAGAAAAAGGTGATTAAGAGTATGCTTACCATGATGATGAGCACTGAGTACTGTATAGAGTTGTTGAACCATTATATTGTACACCTAAAACAAACAAACAAACACCTTGTCAAGGTCTTAAAGCCAATAAGTTCAATAATAAAATTAAAAGCATTAAACATATAAATTCAGCTAAATAGCTGATTGTTTAAAGGTATTCTGTTGAATTTGAGATGATCAAACAATAAAAATTTCTCCAATAGTAAACATTTCATTTTATGTAAAAGTTATGTATTTACAATGGAATAACAAGAATTAAAGACTGGTAGACCTTTGAAACATATGATTTCAATTAAGTGATTAATAAAACTAAGTAACTCTAGTCTTTTATGCATGTAAACTTTCCTCAGACACAAAACGCCTCATGTTCTCAAAAAGAGATCTTTATAATTTGTTTAATCAAGGGTGTATGAAGTACAGAAACCATTGTTACTATTTTAAGTAAAATAATAGTAATAATAACGATAAAAACAAAAATCATTGAAGGGTTAGAGGACTGGAAGTTAAGGAACTACCATAAGCTCTTTGCATCTAAGTCAGACACTGCAGCTGAAATCCAGAGTCAGGAAAATGTTCTCCTGTGGTCATCATCATTCACCAACCACACAGTACTGTACCCACAAAACTGGAGACCAAGTAGTCTAGCCACTGTGAATACTCTATTCTTTTGACTCATTCAAGGTGAAACATTCTGAATCTCATTAAAGTGCCTAAAAGATACAACCTAGTTCACTTCCAGAACTCTGTTAACAGGGAAGGAGGAGAAGTACAGGTTTTTAGCTTGCTTCTTTCCTCAGATAGAGGGAAAGTGGAATGGAGGTTGAGAGAGCCAAATAATCATCTTGCACATTCATGGTCAGAAATCCAGGAGAGTGTATGAAGTATAAAGATTGTTTTAAGTGACTGAAAAAATATATATTTGACATTGAAACGTTCACGTAGTGATTGAGATGCACTTGTTTTGCAAATATTACTTCAAAGTAGGGCTATATTTAAGAAGACACGTTAACAGTTTTATAAGCCCACATCATTAGGCAGCATAAAACAGAAACCGTTTGCATGTAATCATTCCTATCTTCAAGTAACATGAGAAAAAGACATTTTCATTTTAACTGAATTTTACACCATACCCAAATCTCACTCAGCTTTAGTCCTCACCACATATAATTAATGTGAATAAATTGAAAAAAAAAGCCAAATTAATCTGCCACCCTTCAAAACAGGGGTGTCAGATGCCATCTCGCTAAGGTGCTACCTTGAAATGGCCTGAATCAATGTTGAAAAATATTGTAGTTATAGGAATAAAGAAAAGTGACCAAAAAAGTAAACAAAATTGAAAATGTAAGGGAAAATGTAAAAAATGGTATTATATTTTAAGCCTGAATGATGTACGACAAATTGTGAAGATAGGTTAGCATCTATTAATTCTGACTGCCCTACCCCTTATATTATTCCATATGCAAATGAAAGAAAAGATCTCACAGGAGGATAATTACACTTAGTCAAAAAAAGCCAGGGATTATTCTAATGAAATAACAGATGTGTATTGACAGTGAATATACAAAAGCAATATTGTATTTGATTTATTTGATGGTCAAGTTAAGTAGAGGATAACATATGAAAGATACACCATAGAACCTAAAAGTAAAATCAGGATTTGGGCTCTGAAGAGTAGTACTTTTAAGTCTCATTTTACAGTCTCTTAAACTCCTACCTGCTCTCAAATTTATGCACATAATTTGTACATGCAGGAACCTTTGTTTATAAGACGATTTGATAAATTAAGGATATTCAATCTTTATTGCCATAAATATTTCAAGTATTTTCACAGTTTATTTCTCAGATTATATATATCATTTCAGTTGATGGAAAAGTTTACATTTTTATTTATTTGAAAATATCAATCTTTCTTCCATAGAATTATACTTAGAAATGTTTTCCTTATTCCAGGTTTACATTTAAAATAATCTATGGCAAGCCTGGGTGGCTCAGTCAGTTAAGCCTCTGACTTTTGGTTTTGGCTCAGGTCATGATTTCATGGTTTCATGGTTCAAGCTCCAAGCAGACAGTGCAGAGCCCACTTGGGATTCTCTGTCTTCCTCTCTCTGCCCACTGCCCACTTGAGCTGTCTCTGTCTCTCTCAAAATAAATAAACTTAAAAAATTTTAAGTAATCTATATTTACGTTTATTTTTTACCTGTACATTTTACTCTTATTGAAATGTATTTGAATGTATAGTGTGACTTACTGGTCTGATTTGGATGTTATTCCTCTGTATCTAACCTGATTTCATGTCTTTGTCATCACATTTATTTTCTTTACAATTTCCAGGCGCAATTTCATAAAAGTGATAAAAATTTCATAAAAGCGATATATTTTTATATCGTATTGTGGACATGAAGCTGAAGTTCTTTGAAATTTTCCTCAGCATTCCTTAGATAGTTTTTTTTTTTTCCAAGTTTCATAGTGATACCTCTTTCTCTTTGTATTTCAGTGTTTTTTTTTTTCTTAAACCCCGTTATTATTCTTCCCCTGATTTCTCCAGACAGACATTAGTCCTTCTCAACCATTCATTCTTACACTTTGCATTGTTTCCACCCAAACCGCAAGGAGGGGAAACAACCTTGTCTGGATAGACTGAGATACTAGAACAGTTGGCTAGTGAGTTTAATCCATTTTCTGGTGGAAGAAAACGTTGAACATTTAAGCTAAATGTATTGAGGAAAAGCCGAATATATTCACTACTTCTTGGAAGTTGATGTCAATTCATTTCAAAGAGTGAATTGCAATTTTGTTACATATTTTTGTATTTTTTTCTTTCCTTTGGTAGATAAAACTTTACTGGAATAATTCTCGAAACTGACAGAAATACTTGGTATTTTGCCTTAATGCCTCCAGAGACATTTATGTGATAATGGGAAAGGAGAAATTAGTAACTTTTAGCATGATGTGATTTAAAAGCAAAAGTCTTATTATTAAAATATTGCTCTTTGGACCAAATATAATTTTTCAGCAGTGATCAGACAAGCACAAAGTAACATAGCGCTCACACGATCTTGTCCTGTCCTCCATATAGCTACCAAAGCCAGATGAGCTAATTTTGGCATTCACATTTTCCAACTATTACATATCATACTTATACTTCAAAAATACATTTCTTTAGAGGTAATGTAGTGATTATAGTACTCACTGATAGTGCTTTAGAAAAATTAATAGAAGAAAATTGGGAGAACTTGTGATATTTTTCATGTTCTAGTATCAGATATCAAAGAACCAGTTAATACTTGGAAAGAGTAGTTCAGTGATAGAAAATCAATTCGCTACCTATAGGAATAATAATGTTATAATCTAACGTCTGAAAAGCCACAGTAAGGAAGCACAGAATAAAGATACTTAGGGATAAGTGATGACACATTTCATAATTTATATCTTTCAAAAGGATATATCTTATGCCAGAATATCTATTTTATCATAAATGTAGTGTTTTAAATGTGATTTTTAAATAATTGCTTAAAAATTCAACATATTATGTAAATAATAATTGTAATTTTGGGGCAAATTGAATGTATTAGCATACTCAAAATGTGATAAAAAATTCAGATTTAAAAGTCTAAGAGTCTGTGAAAATACATAGCACATTTCAGATACAAATACTTATTTCAGATACAAATATTTATAACACAAAACATAAATTATGGCCACATTGTTTAAAATTATTTTAGCCAAAAATTTATTTTCTAATATAATTGAATTAATAAAGTTAAAATATATCACCTGATAAAACATTTTTAATGTTTTTATTTATTATTTTTGAGAGACAGAGAGAGAACACGAGCAGGGGAGGGGCAGAAAGAGAGGGAAACAGAATCTGAAGCAGGCTCCAGGCTCTGAGCTGTCAGCACAGAGCATGACGTGGGGCCCGAACTCACCAACAGTGAGATCATCACCTGGGCCGAAGTCGGATGCTTAACTGACTGAGCCACCCAGCTGCACTGATGGTAATTTCTTTCATTTGGGATGTATTTTTCTGTCTTATTTTTTTAACTCCCAGTGTCTGTTTCTCTGTGTTAGGAAAATAAGCTATGTCTCTTGCTCCTGAAGGTAATGGCCTTATCAAGAAGAGGTTCTGAAATGCCCTGCAGTGCTGTGTCCTGTGTTCCCCAGGAACTGTCACTTCAGATTGTGTCTCTTGTGTTTGTTGTATATGCCTTTGTGTTCTTGCCTCTTTTCCCTTCAGTTCAGTTATCTGCAGTGGTTCTCTGTGCCTGTTGTGGCAGTGTTTGGTCCACAGCAGGTGTGTGGTACATTTTAGGAAGGTACACTTTGGTCTGCTTGCTAATTGAGACCTGAAGCCACTGATATTAAGACCAGCTAGCTTGAACTGATGTGCGAGGGGCATGTTGGCCAGTCCCACATTATTTTTTGTTAATTATTTTTTATTTTACATCCAAGTTAGCATATAGTACAATAATGATTTCAGCAGTAGAATCCATTGATTCATCCCCTACATATAACACCCATTGCTCATCCCATCAAGTGTCCTCCTTAATCCCTCTTGCCCATTTCACCCATCCCCCCACTCCAAACTTCTCCAGCAACCCTTAGTTTGTTCTATTTAAGAGGTTTTTGTTTTGTCCCCTTCCTTGTCTTTATATTATTTTTGCTTCCCTTTCCTTATGTTTATCTGTTTTGTGTCTTAAATTCCACATATGAGTGAAGTCATATGGTATTTGTCTTTCTCTGACTATTTTCACTTAGCATAATACACTCCTGTTCCATCCATGTTGTTGCAAATGCAAGATTTCATTCTTCTTGATTGATGAGGAATATTCCATTGTATATGTATATACCACATCTTCTTTATTCATTCAACAGTTGATGGATATTTGGGCTCTTTCCATATTTTGGGTGTCATCAATACCACTGCTATAAACATTGGGGTGCATGTGCTCCTTTGAAACAGCACACCTATATCCTTTGGCTAAATACATACTAGTGTAATTGCTGTGTCACAGGGTAGCTCTATTTTTAATTTTTTGAGGAACTTCCATACTGTTTTCTTGAGTGGCTGTTCACATTCCCAAAAGCAGTGCAAAAGGGTTCCTGTTTCTCTGCATCCTCACCAACATTGTTGTTGGTGACAGGTCATTCTGACAGGTATGAGATGGATCTCATTATGTTTTGGATTAATTCATATTTCCCTGATGATGGGTGATGTTGAGCATTTATTTATGTGTCTGTTAGCCTTCTGGATGTCTTCTTTGGAAAAGTGTCTATTCATGTCTTTTGCCCATTTATTTCTTCACTGGATTATTTGATTTTTTGGGTGTTGAGTTTTATAACTTCTTTATAGATTTTAGATACTAACCCTTTATCTGATATGTCATTTGCAAATGTTTTCTCCCATTCATCAGTTGCCTTTTAGTTTTGCTGATTGCTTCCATGCTCATGAATTGGAACAACAAATATTGTTTAAAAATGTCAATATTACCTAAAACAACCTACATATTCAATGTAATCCCTATTAAATAACACCAAAATTTCTTCACAGAGCTAGAAAAAACAATCCTAAAATTTGTATGGAACCAGTAAAGACTCCAAATAGCCAAAGAAATCCTGAAAAAGAAAACCAAGGCTGGCAGCATCACAATTCCGGACTTCAAGCTGTATTACAAAGCTGTAATCATCAAGACAGTATGGTACTGGCACAAAAACAGACACTCAGATTAATGGAACAGAACAGAGAACCCAGAAATGGACCCACAAAAGTATAGCCAACTAATCTTTGACAAAGCAGAAAAGAATATCCAGTGGAATAAAGATAGTCTCTCCCCCAAATGGTGTTGGGACAACTGAGAAAGCAACCTGAAAAAGAATGAACCTGGACCAGTTTCTTACACCATACACAAAAATAAACTCAAAATGGATGAAAAACCTAAATGTAAGACTGTAAGCCATCAAAATCCTCGAGGAGAGAACAGGCAAAAACCTCTTTGACCTCGGCCACAGTAACTTATCTCCGGAGTTGATTGATTGATTTTAAGAATTTTAAATCCCATTAGCTGTAAGAACTCATGAAATTCAGTCCCTCTTGCTTTCAAAGTCAAATGTTATTGGAGTTCATCTTCATCATGCAGAGTCCCTTGTATGATCATGTATTCCTTGTCCTTCACCACACTCCTGTCTCTTTCCCTTCTACAAACAGCCATGGTCCCTCTAGGTCTCAAATCATGTCTCTGCCTTTTGGTATGGCCTCTTCTCTACCTTTGGTTGTGGAGTTTGTTCTGTCAGTCTTCAGGGTTTCTGGGATATTTAAGCTGATGTGAGAGTGCTGTCTAGTTGTATTCATGGGAGGAGGCAAGCCTAGGGGCCCCCTCTCTACCATCTTCCCAGTCTGCCTTAGCTTGGTGTTTTCCTGAGGTTTTCTGTGTCGTACCATAAATCAGTACTTCATTCCTTTGTATTTTCAAATAATATTCCAGTTTGTGGATGTATCACATATTTTCATCCATTCGTCAGTTGATGGACATATGAGTTGTTGCCACTTTTGGCTCTTATGAATAATATTGCTGTGAATATTCATGCATAATTTTTGGCATGGACGTATCTTTTCGATTCTCTCCTGCTATACCAAAGGATGAAATTGCTGGGTTGTATGGTAACTCTATATTTAATTTACATGTTTCCAAAGTGATTGTAGCATTTTATATATTCCAGTAAAGTATGAGGGTTCCAATATTTCTGGAGATTCACCATTTGTTATTGCCTCCCTCTCTCTTTTTAATAACCATTCTAGTGAATGTAAAGTGGTATTTTATTGTGGTTTTCATTTTCAATTTCCTGATGACTAATTATGTTGAACATATTTTCATATCCTTCTTTGCCATTGTATACATTCCTTGAAGAAGTGTCTTTTCAAATCCTTTGCCTATTTTTTAACTTGAATATTTATCTTTTTATTATTGAGTTGTAGGTTATTTATACATGATGGAAATATGATTTGCAAGTGTTTTCTCTCCTGCTTTGTGTTGAAAAATATTGTTTGATGCAATATTATTCTTAATATTTGTGAGGGGGTAATTACAAGCTACCCTGATATTATCTGACTCTATATTCAAATAATCCTTTTCTCATTGATAATTTGAGAACTTTTTGAAAAACTGTGGGTGTTTTCTGATCAACTGCAATATTGATAGTCAACTTCAGTTTTTGTGTCAAAGAAATAATTACCATTCTTTATTCATTTCATAAAAAATTCGTTTTATAGGTGGTGACTATGATGCAGAAGTTACTAGTATCAGTTTCAATATTGTTATATTCATAGTCCACTTGCTCAGAAAGTCTTTGATCTAGACCAAGAATTCTTAAAATAGAAGCTTGACTTATTCATTGTTTTCTTACACTCTTGAGAACTATAAATATATAAAAGAAAGTTTTTACAAAAATTTGATGTAGCATAAGCATCTTCAATGAAAATTGAATCATTGACGTCTTAATATCATCATAAAAGTGATTTTTATTTCCAATCTTTATTGTACATTTATTTCAGTCCTTTAAAAGATTTACTGAAGGGTTGCCCTTCCTAGATTTCACTGCTTCCTTTGACTGTTTAAAAAAAGTGTATTTATTTATTTATTTTGAGAGACATAGAGAGAGCATGAGCAGGGTAGGGGCAGAGAGAGAGGGAATTCCAAGCAGGCTCTATGCATCAGTGCAGAGCCTGATGTGGGACTTGATGACCTGAGCCAAAATCAAGAGTCA
The DNA here is from genome assembly GCF_028749965.1 of Puma concolor. Classification (NCBI taxonomy): domain Eukaryota; kingdom Metazoa; phylum Chordata; class Mammalia; order Carnivora; family Felidae; genus Puma; species Puma concolor. Next base: position 184,045,160 of record NC_141667.1, read on the forward strand.
GTTGCTTAACCAACTGAGCCACCAAGATGCCCCAACTTCCTTTGACTTGAATCCTCTTCAACCAATCTTCACCCTTAAAACTGGTAAATGATATTTTTTCCCCACTGGGAAAGATGGGCTTGAGTGAGATACATGGAATCATTGGAGAGGCCAGAGACATCTTGATATTTTTAGGATGATTTTCAGAGAGTGGATTAGGGAAAGGAACAAGAAAGAAAAGGAAAGAAAGGGGATTGGAAAAAGAACAAAAAAGTGGTACATTATTTGAGATACTCAAATCCAATAAAAGACACCACCATGATGAACCAGTGTTTATGACCTACAGGTCAGAAAATAATCTACCATAAATTTTCTTTTTTTTTTTTTTTTTTAATTTTTTTTTCAACGTTTTTATTTATTTATGGGACAGACAGAGACAGAGCATGAACGGGGGAGGGGCAGAGAGAGAGGGAGACACAGAATCGGAAACAGGCTCCAGGCTCCGAGCCATCAGCCCAGAGCCTGACGCGGGGCTCGAACTCACGGACCGTGAGATCGTGACCTGGCTGAAGTCGGACGCTTAACCGACTGCGCCACCCAGGTGCCCCTTACCATAAATTTTCAAAGAAAATTTCTTTGAAGCTGCAATACAATGATAAAATAACATGTTTTCATACATTTTCACCATTACACTTACACATCAAATGGTGGTGCAGAAAAGAAAGTACATTTTGTGCAGGTCCTATTTATTAGGAAAGGACAAGTCACTTGTGATCACAAACTAACTTTGCTCCAAGAAGGAAGATTAATTTTAACAAAATAGGTCAATCTTCATTAATATTTCCAAGTGACTTAGTGTATAATCAACTTTGCAAATTTGATAAAAATTTTATAAACAATTAGAAAGGAAGATATTTTCCCAGTTTTAGGGCAGTAAGTATTTAGGTCAATTATTTTTTAAAAATTAGCATCAGGGCTCCTGGGTGGCTCGGTCGGTTAAGCATATGACATTGGTTCAGGTCATGATATCGCAGTTTGTAAGGTGGAGCCCTACATTGGGCTCTGTGCTGGCAGCTCAGGGTCTGGAGCCTACTTCGGATTGTGGGTCTCCCTCTCTCTCTCTTCCCCTCCCGTGCTGTCACTCTTTCTCTATCTCTCTTTCTCTCTTTCTCAAAAATAAACATTAAACTTTTTAAAATTAGCATCTATTAATTGCTGTTAATAGTATATCTAGAAATATTCACTATAATTAGTTATAATATATTTTCATTCACCTTCTAAGAAAGATAAAATGCATTAATAAATAACTGTCTATTAAATCATCTGTTATTTTTTAGTGGTTGGAGATAGTAGTCATGTGTACAATTAAAGGATTTGATAAATTCAGCTAAAAAACTAATTTGATTGATTTAATTTGCAGCACATTGCTTCAAAGTAAGTTGAATAATTTATCATTACTTTATTAGGGCATTAAACTCAGCAGTGATTATCATATATACCAGCTTTCAACTTCATTAATAAACTCTCACATACATACATATTTCAAATAAATAAATATAATATGGCTCCTAATTTCCCACCTATTTGTCCTACGTGGTCTTCTCCTGGTTTATATTCTGCCAGTGATTTTTGCATCATTTATCTAGTTCATCAATCTAAAAACTAGAGACCATAATTGACTCTCCCTGTGTATTCCATCCTGTAAAAGAATATTTTCATTTATTTCCTTCTCCACTGGTACCATTTTAATCAGAATTTTTCTCATTATTCCTTTAGATAAATGCAACCAATTAATGGTCACCAGCATCCATACTTCTTTCCTAAACCCATTCCCCCACTCCATAGTTGAAATTAATTTTCAAAATGCAAATCTGATCTTCTTACCTATTTCATTCCTTCAGTGTTCATCATGTTTTCTTAGAATACAGTCCTATTCCTTAACTTTACTTTTGAAGTCCATTCATTGTCCACTTTCCCTTGTATTTATTGCCAGCTTAATGTGTGTGCTTCTTTCAATTTCACCAAAATGTCAGGGTACCTTCAGTGCTGGATACTAATGTGTTGGCTCTGCCTGGAGAACTCATCTCCTTCCTCTTCACATAGTTAAAGCTCTCAGCTTCATATTTCATTTTTTTCAGAAAGTTTTTAATCAGCACCCACTACTGAGACTGATATACATATATTTCCATATTTGACACCTAATGAACTTTCCATTGAACTGTGCAGTTTTCTCTGAACATGACTGTTTTGTACATTATACCTCTTAGTGCTGAGTGGTAGAGTGAACACTTCTTAGGGACTCAAATACTTTTGAATGAATGTCTGAAAGAATGAATGTGTACATTTTAGCTTGGATGTATGTTTAAATAGACCTGCATATCATTCTGTGTGTATTGCATGTGCATGTGTGTATGTATGTGGTTTTCTACTATGCAAACTTTCAGCATCTTCGAATTCTATGTACTTGCCAACTTCTTACCCTAACAATTTGAAATAGCATAATATACAATTCGTCGATTCCTTAAATCCTTTTATCATACTACTGAGTAAAAACAAGAAATTTATTTTTCTTAGTTGACCTTGTAATCACATGTAACATCCATGGGACATGAGTACATTTCTATAATAAATAAAAACAGCTTTAGTTGTAAACATGAGTATTTAGCCATTTCTCTCTTTATCAGCAGTGTCATTAAAAAGAAATACAAGAATATTCAATATTACTGATTTCTTTGTAAAAAATTTATGTAGGGGGGAAAAGTTACTGCAATATGAAAGAACTAATAAGAACTTACTTTCACTTTCATTATCATGTAAATGAGATTTCAGAATTTTAAGTCATAACTTATTCTCTCACTGAAGTACTAAATTGGAATATGGCATCTGTTTTGAAATAGTTAAAAAAATTTTAACGTTTATTTATTTTTGACAGAGAAAGAGAGAGAGAGAGACAGAGAGACAGACAGAGCATGAGTCGGGGAGAGGCAGAAAGAGAGGAAGACACAGAATCTGAAATAGGCTCCAGGCTCTGAGCCTTCAGCACAGAGCCTGACGCAGGGCTCGAACTCACAGACAGTGAGATCATGACCTGAGCCAAAGTCGGAGGCTCAATCGACTGAGCCACCCAGGCACCCCTGTTTTGTATTATTTTTTATCGCTTTGCTTCTCCTGTTCCTCTTTGGTGTCAAATAAAGTATACAAAGGGAACACAATTGACAAATAAGTTGTCAGTGTTAGATAATTAGTTTCATTATTCCAAATTTAAGTATTAAAGTTTGATATATCCATTACAAAACTACAGAATAGTAAGAATACAAGAAAATGGATGCTCATAAGTATAGTGCTTAAATGAAAGTTGTAATAAATTTTAAGGAATAATTTAGGAGACTTAAAAAGTCCCAGATGTTTTGGGTAAAGATTTTGATAATTGTTCATGCATTTTAGGCATTTTATTTTTTATTTTTATTTTTATTTTTTTATTTTTTTTTTCAATGTTTATTTATTTTTGGGACAGAGAGAGACAGAGCATGAATGGGGGAGGGGCAGAGAGAGAGGGAGACACAGAATTGGAAACAGGCTCCAGGCTCTGAGCCATCAGCCCAGAGCCTGATGCGGGGCTCAAACTCACAGACCGCGAGATCGTGACCTGGCTGAAGTCGGACGCTTAACCGACTGCGCCACCCAGGCGCCCCCATTTTAGGCATTTTAAAATAAATTCTGTACAATTATTTTGAAAATTGTCTTCATATAAAGTATACCTTATTTAATGAAAACAAAACATATATTTCTTTTTTTTTTTTATTTTTTTTTTTTCAACGTTTATTTATTTTTGGGACAGAGAGAGATAGAGCATGAACGGGGGAGGGGCAGAGAGAGAGGGAGACACAGAATCGGAAACAGGCTCCAGGCTCTGAGCCATCAGCCCAGAGCCTGACGCGGGGCTGGAACTCACGGACCGCGAGATCATGACCTGGTTGAAGTCGGACGCTTAACCGACTGCGCCACCCAGGCACCCCAAAACTTATATATTTCTAATACATTTTTTTTTTTTTTTTTGAGAGAGAGAGAGAAAGTGAGCAGGGAGGGGGCAGAAAGAGAGAGAGAATATCTTAAGTATGCTCCATACTCAGTGCGGAGCCTGATGTGGGTCTCAATCCCAGGATCATGAGATCATGGCTTAAGCCGAAATCAAGAGTCAGATACTTAACTGAGTGAACCCCCTAGGCACCCTGAAAACAAATCTTTTAATTGAATGAGTTTTCAGTGAGTTATTAAACAAAATGATTAATCATTTTGAAATAAAGCATTAGCAAATAAAAACATTTTTCACAGAGGTAACAAGTATTTCTTTAAATTTTAAAAAAGATGTATTGTTTCTATGTAATTTTTCCTTTCAAATGAAATATTTTAAAATTTATTTATTGCATATTTTTATTATCTTCAGTTCCGGTTTCTGTTTCTTGATCTTTTTTTTCCTTTTATCTTTCTCTGTGAACATTAAGAAAGCTGCAAAAGATGGACTCGCTTTCACATGTACTATATACAAAACTCCCTCTTTGTTTTCTTAGCCAAATGACCCTTGGCAATTTATTGTACTTCTCTGTTCTTCATTGCTCATGTCTATGAAATGGGGGCAAAAAAATAATACCTACCCACAGAGTTATGAATAGCATTAAATACATTAATACAAGTAATAGTTCTTAAATATAATGAATAGTTAATTCTTAGCACGTATTGGTGTTTTTATTTCATTACATTGGTGAAAGAATGAAAAATGCAATGAGTGGGACAAGATGGGAAATATAATTGATAACTTTGCAATTAACTTTTTAACCAGTTAGGCTATTTCTCAGTGTTGGATACTCATTCTTCATCATGCATGACAACAATGAATGCAAAACAAAATACGTTGAATAATAGCATTAATGTCTTATAAAATAATGCAAACAGACCATGGTTTATCCTAAAAATACATTGAACATTTTTATTCTTAATACCATTCTTATTAAAGTCAATCATTCATTTGATAATGAATAAGAAGCAGGCATAGGATTTGTAGATAAATAGGAAGAAAACATGGGTAAGTGGTTCAGAGTGCTACCTCTAGAATCAAGTGGCTTGAGCTAAGCATATGGTTTCTGCTATTTACTAGTTGTATGCTCTTGACTTCTGCTTTCTCACCTGTGAATTATGAATAAATGTAGTTTATACATTACTGTTAAGAAAGTACAGTCTTATACTAAGCACAGAATAAATATTCACTATTATTACCATTATTGCATGTTACTGATGAAAACCACAAAATGGGAATCACCAAATAGACCACCATAATACAATGGTTTTGATTTCTTAGTTGAAGTGTTTCTAAAGTTCTAGAGATTAATTTGTTTAATATAAATAGTTAAAGCAAACATAGTGGATAAAATATTCAGTTGTTAAGTGTTCTTACCACAGAAGCAAAACAAAACAAAAACAAAGGAATAGGAGAAAACATTTGCAAGTGATCAGTATGCTTATTACATTGACTGTCATGATGGTTTCATTGTATATGCATCTCTCCAAACTCATCAAATTGTATACATTAAATATGTTTGGTTTTTTTTAATTTATCATACCTCAAAAGAGCTGTTTTGAGAAATATATCTATCTGACTTGATAATATTACTTAAGTAAATATAAAATTTCCACCTTGCCTGAGTGTGTATCTCCATGTACTATGAATGTATGAAAGAATAATTCTTTATTAGGGCATGCTGTTTTCTACTTTGGTAGGTTTAACTAAGGTTAAATTTTGAATTTTGAATTTTGAATGGAAGATGTTAGCAGATATAATAATACTATGGAATCCATTCCAAGAATTTGAATTGCCAACCACACATTTGAAAATAAGTTGAGAAAATTACCTGGTGATACATCAATAAATTAGTGAAAATGACATCAAAGTAACTAATAATGAACTGACTGTAAACTTTCCAAAAGTGGACAGATAGTCATTTGAGATTTGTGTATTTAGAAGAGACATGTATTAGCATTTTTGTCCATCGGAGTTGGTAAGAAATAGTCTTTAGTTATGAGATACTGACATTAACCTTGCTTTTCTAGAGATAATTTATTATTATTACATAAAGTAGGATTAACATTGTGTGATCTTCGCTTTGAGACAAGTGCTTTCTAGATAAAGTATGGCATCCTCACAGAGGGAACAGTCATACATGCACTGCCACTTAGAGACAACTACGTTTGTTGCTACAGATCTGACTATTTAGTCCTGTTTTTCAACACACAGCCCAAAAGAAAAACATTTAAGTAGCACCCTAAAATTTACCAATGCCTTTTGCTTCTGGGGCTGAGAGTAAGGAGCAATATTTAAGTCCAGAGTAACAGGAAGAAATGATGTCCTAAAATGTAACACTGTTTGTCATAACATTCCTGTGAAATCAACATTATTACCAAGCAGATGGAAAATCTGAAGTACAAAGAGGTTAATTGCCTAATGACACAAAAAATTAATGGCTGAGGAGAAAAAAAAGACCATGACCACCCGAGTCACTAGTTCTCATGACCAAAAAATTAAAAGAGAATTACTGAGTACTTTCCCTATTTGACATACCTATTACAATTAATTAGCACTAGTTAGCATTGTTCTTTCATTTTGCAAGACTTAAAGCATTTTTGTAAGTCTTGTCATTTATAAAATTTAGTGTTTGGTATTACTTGAAGTTATAGCTTCCAAGAATCTTAGAACAAAATGGTGCCCAGCAAATTTACTCTTCTATTCCTTGAGGTTACCAATGAGCTATACAGATGAGGTAAAACAATAGATTCAAAATACTCCTTTTACAGTCTTTTTTCAAGGTCCCTTTTTCCTCCAATTCACAGCTCCAATAGAAGCCTGATTGTTATGTATAGTGTATGTTTAAAGCTTAAGGAAAGTCTTATGTCTACTCACAAATGAAAAATGTCATTCGAAGGGATACATTTTTCAAGAAAGGAAAATTAACAGTGTGACAAGGCAAGTCCAGACCACTTCACGTACTCTTGGTACATTGAAGAGAAGAGAACAATAATAGGTCACCTTGATTTACTTAGATTTACTTCTAGATTTACTTACCCCATGGACTAAATACCCATTGAAAATTGAATGGAGGGGCTTATGTCTTTTAGTGACATGGGAAAAAAATCCGTTAATATGTAAATCCTGTTGCCTTGGGAATTTTTAAAATCACCTGTAGCCTCAATAATCACCTGAAATCTTAACGCTCAAAAATGCTATTGTAGGGACGTCAGATGGCTCAGTCAGTTGAGCGACCGACTGTTGATAGGGGCTCAGTTCATGATCTCACAGTTCATAGGGATCAAGCCCCACATTGGGGTCTGCACTGACAGCACAGAGCCTGATTGGAATTTTCTTTGTCCCTCTCTCTGTCCCTCCCTTTCTGCCTCCCTCTCTTGCTCTCTCTCTCTCTTTCGCTCAAAATAAATAATAAACATTTAAAAATTTTATTTTAATGTTTATTTATTTTTGAGAGAGAGGGGACAAGCAGAGGAGGGGCAGAGAGAGACAGAGATAGAGAATCCCAGCAGGCTGCAGCCTCTGAGCTGTCAGCACAGAGCCCGACGTGGGGCTTGAACTCATGAGCCATGAGATCATGACCTGAGTTGAAGTTGGACGCTTAACCAACTGAGCCACGCAGTGCCCCTAAATAAACACTTAAAAAATGCTATTGTAACCATGGTTATGGCTTATTACACCGAAATAATACAGATTAAAATCTGCAAAGGGAAGAGGTGGAGGTACATGTGTTGAAGGTGAGTGGAACTGAGATGCAAGCTTTCCAGTGTCCTCTGCCAATGGAGTAACATAGACATGCACTCAATTTTCTGCTATGCACGGCAGAATGTATGAAGTGATGCCAAGCAATTCACCTGAGCCTAGTTGTCCAGGGGTTTTTGAGGGATTCAGTCATGAAATTGACAGAAATTAACTACAATTTGTGTCTAAACCTTCCCCTAGAAGTTACATGCCGTCAATAGATTCTAGAGTTCCAAAATAGTTACATCACACATATTGTCCTTTAGATGGAGAGTATTCTTTATTTTATCTTACTTTATTTCATTTTATTTTATTTTATTTTATTTTATTTTATTGATTGATTTTTGAGGGAGAGTGCACATGTGAGCAGGGGAGGGGCAAAGGGAAAGGGAGAGAGAGAATCTTAAGCAGGTTCCAGCACAGATCCTGATGTGGGGAATAGGGGGCTTAATGTCGGGACCTTAAGATAAGACCTGAGCCTAAATCAAGAGTCAGATGCTTACCCTAAGCCTGAGCCACCCAGATACCCCCATGGAGAGTATTCTTGACACTTCCTATTCTGCTATTTTCCCAGAATCCTCTATCCTAATATTTTCACTGAGTCTTTTTTCACTTCCTACAGGTTTGACTCTCCCTATTACACTGTAATTATTTGTTGGTATGATATCAGCTTTTTAAAATGATGAACATACATGTCAAGAGGATTCCATTCTTCAGAGTTAATTTGCCCTGTTCATTTTTCTTTATAACTCTATTTTTAAAAACATTCTCTCATTATTGATGCTAGAGAGACTGCTGCAGTGTTTGAAGTTTGAAGAAAAACATATTAGAGTGACAAGCAGTGGCACACACCAAAGTGAAGTTGTCAGATAGAAAGCCAAAGCCAACATTAAGTGAATAGAGACTGAGAAATAAAGTTATAACCAGCTTTAGATACGTCCAAAAAAAGAAGAGACCAAAAATCAAAGAGTTGAAAACAATGTTTTTGCTCTTGCTGTTGAAAATGCTATCATCTTCACACAAACATTCAATTAACAGCATGATGACAGCAGTTGAGGGGTATCTACGTCCGGAAATAGAAACTGAAGTTCTATGTGTTCAGTTTAATAAGACTTTCAGAGTTTTAAAATAATATTTCAAAGATAATATAGTTAACAGAAAAATCAAGTATGCTAACAGGGCTCACTCTCTGAAATTGAATATTTTTCCAGTTATTTTTTCCACTTAAAAACTTTAACTGTACATTGATAGTAATTTTTGCACATGAATAAGAAAAAAATACTTTAAAATGAAAGATTATATCAATTATTTCACCATAGTTAACATATTTTCCCTGATGATGCATATAGAAATCAGCAGGTAAAGTATAGAATTTGTCTCAAAGTTAAATGATAAAGCAAAAGACATAACATGAAATTTTTAAATAACAATTTCTCTGTCTTTCCCTCTCTATATGTATTTATGTATGTATGTACATGTATATAATATATGTTATCAGATACATAATATAATGTAATCAGAAATTTCACATACATTTCTAGTGGATCATCTGAACTACAGGAAACATGGGTTTTAGATACTGATAGACCTTTGTTAAAACCTTGCCTCTAACATTTACTATATGTGTGACATTTGATGATTACTTAAGTTTTAGCCTTCTGTCTCTGATGAACAGGAGAAAATAATATCAAGCTTTCAAAGTTACTAAAATGATAAAAATAGATAATTTATGTAAAGTGGTTTTGAAAGCACCTAGCTTATGGGAAGTTCTCAAAAAAATGGCAGATGTGATAGTAGAACTAATTTACTGAATACATATATACTAAACAGTGTTCAAAGTAGTTCACAGAAATTAACTCACGTAATCATCACGATAACTGAGAACTTGTGACATTTCACTTCTTTTTACATGTATCTGAAGTAAAAACGAAAACCATCAACTCTTGCACAAAACCAAGGGTGTTGATACATTTCAGTCGTCTAGTAAATAATCACTGGCCTCAGCAAGAGAGGTAGTTACAAATTCTGGAGCCAGTATGCTTCAGTTCAAATTCCAGCATAGATACTCATTCAATGAAGAAGCTTAATTTTTTTAACCTCTTTTTATCTAATAAATTGCATGTAACAGAGTGATAAGTTAGTATAGTCACAGTTCCTCAACATTTTCTGATTCATTATAGGTACTCAATAAGTGGTAATTATTATTACCAGTAGATGCTGGGAGCTGAGTTTGTTTATCAGCATATTACCATAAAGATATTCAATCTGGTAAAGCAAAGTAAGTATATTAGCAAATAACAGCACAACAAATTGATAATGGAAAATAATGTTTGAGAAACATGGGAGATACACATAAGAGAGTAGAAAGTTTCACTGAAGGGGCCAAGGTTAGGAATTATGATCTCAGGACAATTTTAGAAGCAAGAAAAATCACAGGGTTTGATAGAATCTGAAGTTGCTGGGGAACTTTATGTGGTTGGGAAGAGCAAAATAGAATGGAAATTTAGCAAGATACAAAGCTCTTAGAAACAGGAAAGAGCTAAGTCTTGGGAATCCATATAGGATATATTGAAGACTATTCTTATAGACATTTGTATGCCATTGATGTGTTTTAATGTAGGAAATTACATAATCATTATTTATGTTTTCAAAAATTTGTATTTGATAAGAGAAGATACATTTTCAGAAACATGAATGGAGGAAGACTAATAATTGAGGCAGGGGAAAAGTTTGGATAAAATATAAGACCCTGGAATTTATCCATGAAACTAGTAATAGAAAGAATGAAAAATATATTTTAAATGGTGTGGCAGTAGAATCAAAAGTTCCTGGCCAATAATTGATGGCTGTGTTATGGTGAAGAGGAGTTCCTAAGATGGTCATCAAGTTTCTGATGGGTGAAAGCAGGTTGTATCACACACCTGTTAAGTTATTTGAGAGAAGCAGTTTAGAGGATAAATGTGTGCTGAGGCATACAGGTGTGGAGGTAGCTGGCTGCAGTTGACTATAGTCTGTAATTCAGGGGAATAGTCTGCGTTGGAAATGTAGGTTTTTGAGTCATCTACAAAGAGAGAAGCCATAAACGAGGATGCAATCTTTTGTAAAGATAGGAAGAGAGAGAAGATAATTTACAATAATTGTGTGATATTGGGATGGTGCTAAAATACCACTGAAGTTCGTCCAAATTTAAATCTCCAGAATCAAAGAGTTCCCTCACTTGGGATTGTTCCCACCTTGGATTGTACCTTTCTTAAATCTACCTGGCCTATGAAAAATACAGCTAGTCTTTAGAAAAATAGATAGAATATTTTCTTTTATTTTTTAAATGTTTCCACTGGTATTTAACATTTTGGCTTTAAATTTGAACTTTTTACAAAAGTGTTTTTGTTTGTCTGTATAACATTGCCTTGAAAATGAGATACATTTGCTAATTTGATTTCCAAGTATATTTTAACATTTAAGATATATCTGAAAATTATGTGTAGCACAGCTGTCCCATAACTTTGATATGGACCTCAGATTGTGAGAATCAAGTGTTGGAATCAACAACAACTAAAAGAAATTGGGAAGATTGGGATAATCTAAAAATAAATCATGAGAAAAGTATAATTTGCTTGCTTATTTTTTTTAATCAGTTTAAATAGAAGCTGCTGAAGTCAGGTCTATCTTCCCCCTACAAAATGATGAGCTTTTTAAAGAACACTTCTCATGATTTAGCTATATTCTTATTACATTCATGTTCACAGTTGCTAGGGCATTGATCACCTGTGGCTATATAACAATAAACTTAACTGTTCCAGATCTTGAAGATGTATATCTGCTCTAGGCTACAAACTGCCACCTATCACAGAAATTGTTTCTAAACCCAAGCAAGTATCCTAAAATGCCATGTACATTCCATTAGGTGTTGATAATAGTTTTCCTTATCATCTATCACTTGTAAAGCCTCTACTATGCCCAGGCATTATACCATGCATGTACCATTCTCACAACAATTCTATCACATTTGTTTTATACATACTACAGATGTAAAGTATGAGAGGTGAAACTAAAATTGCTTAAGGTTTCCATTTAGAAAGAGCCAGACCAAAATATAAGTCCTGTTTCCAAATTCCAATAGATTTCCTTTATGCCTTTTACGTACTTCAAATGCCAATTATTTAAAATAAACTTTGTCCCTCTCAGTAGACGAAATAAAAGACACAGTTATTCACTCAATTATCAACCAGTAATCTGAGAATCTGAGGCAGCCTAAATACCTGCTTTTTTCTGTATTCTCAAATCTACTTTTTTTTTTGAGAGAGAGAGAGAGAGAGAGAGAGAAAGAGAGAGAAAGAAAGAAAAAGAAAGAAAGAAAGAAAGAAAGAAAGAAAGAAAGAAAGAAAGAAAGAAGAAAGAAAAGAGAAAGAGAGATTTTAAGCAGGTTCCACGCCCAGTGTGGAGCCCCACATAGGGATCAGTCTCACTACTGTGAGATCATGACCTGAGCCTAAATCAAGAGTGAGAGGATTAGCTGACCCAGGTGCCACTCAAATCCACTTTATGAATGAAGTCATGATATTTTACCTGCTAGAACATGAGGGGCTTCCTTCCTTCCTTTTTTGACCTGTTATTTTGGGGCTAGAAGAGAGTTTTTGTCTTCTTTATTTTATTTCTATTTTAATTGCACTTATATTAAAATAATGTTTCTAGAAAGTACCACTTCTTTTCTAAAATCAAGTGTTTATCTCTGTTGCCTTGAGTATATAGTCAAAATGCTTTTTGTGACAGTCAAATTCCACCATTTCTAGTACTGACATATCACTTGTCTTGACCCCCAAACCTACAGGATCCAGTTTCACTAACTCCTTGGTTCATAATATAGTTTCATGACTTGAAGATCTTGTTTATGTTGTTTAATCTACCCAGAGTATGATTTCCCCATGTTTTCTATTTGTACATATCTATTTACATTTCAACTCAGGTTCTACCATCTGTGAAACTTTCCTTGCCTCATCCTTGGCTTCAGGGGGAAGTAACCACTCACTCTTTATTTACTTTATAAATATTCTAACATTTTTATAAAATATTTATATTTTAGTATCTGTCCCCACATAATTTATTATACATTCTTTAAAAAAATATTTCTTTCTGACTGACTCACATAATCTTTGGCTATGGAAACAATTAATTAGATGTTATTAAATGAATGAAAGAAGGTATCTTCATTCCAGGTTAATCTCTTTTTCATTATTCTTTCTATGAGAAAATTTATCAGTATTGTTTCTATTCCTTTGGAATAGATGTATACATTTTGGAAAATGTATAATTGCAAAATTATTTTTATGTTCTCAGAGGGAATGTCAAGATAAATGAATTATTCTTCAAGAATTTTATGATATAGTTGAGATTTGGATATGCCTGTAACAAAATATGCCAAAACAAAGCTGATATACCTGGTGGCTAAATAAAATGATTATCAGTAGTAACAATAATAAATGTAGGTAATATGGTACAAGGCAGATAGAAGTAAAAGTAGATTTGTTGGTGGTATTACTATGTAAACTGTCTTGAAAAAACAGATTAGCCAGTTGGAGATGTAAAGGGAATAATACTGATCTAAGGATAAAGAAAGAAAAATCAGAACCAGGCAGGGAAAACAGATTGTCAGTAAGGAATGGAAAAAGATCTAGTAAGACTGCATAGGTGTGCAGTGAAGTGGAAGATGAGTTTAAAAAATTCTTTTTTTAATGTTTATTTATATATTTTTGAGGTGGAAGGAGCAGAGAGAGAGAGAAGAGAGAGAGGGAAAATCTTAAGCAGATTCTACACTGTCAGCACAGAGCCTGGCATGGGGCTCAATCCCATGAACCACAAAATCATGACCTGAGCTGTAATCAAGAATCAGATGATTAATTGACTGAGCCATCCAGGCACCCAAGTTTAAAAAGTTCTTAGGGTTAGTTTTGGAAAAGCTTATATTGTAGGCTGGGAAGTTTGGACTTAATTTTGAACATGTTTAGAAGCCATTAATAGTATTAGAACAAAACAGTGAAAAGACTGTGCTTTTGTTTTGAAATTAAACAATTTCATAACACTGAGTGGAGGAAATGAAATCGAGTGATCTGTTAACTATTATAGTAGACTAGGCAAGGATTATTAGAACTTAAGTGGCATAGTGAGAATAGTAATAAATAAGCAGAATAATTATAAAAATATTGAAATTTAATTGATATTTTGAATATACATTGAATATGAACAGTGAGAAAAGTAAAGATGCAGTGATTTTCAGCCTAACAGTTAGTTACTGATCACCTATAAGTGAGACACACTGTCATCTCAGAGATAGTAGATAATGCTACTCATCAGTGTCAGACAAATAAAAGAATGATGAGTTGAAATGAATGATAAATGGAGGTTTTAATATTTTGAGTTGTAATTTTAACCGGAAGCTCATGTCAAGTAAAAAAAAAGTGAGGTCACAGATAATCAATTTGCATCCAGTACTTTTAATAGCACAACTACCCATTTCCTTAAATTTAATAGAAACTATAAAAGACATCATATTTGATGTTTTGTCAAAGAAAGTAAGAGTTAGGTTTTATATTGTATGTCCTTGATAGTAGATTTTAAGGTAAAATATATCAAAGTGTGAATGAAAATAATTATGAGAAACATGAAACCCTTTGTCTAAGAATTCCAAGATAACTAACTAGTTTAATAAATATTGGCCTAGAAGAAACGATAAGGAGGTGAATGAAATACCATGGCATAAAAGTTTAAGAACTTTCCACAATGCTTCTTCACGAAGTGCTGCAAGTTTTAAGCCTCTATATTCCGTTTCTGTGATAAACTCTAAAACACTATACTTTGCCCAGAGTTATCTTTAGGCCATCTATGTCTGATAAGCAAGTGATCTCCTCCCTCCACACATCTTACTTTACTGTTTTTGTCACCCATTTTGTAACCAAACTAAGTGTCTCTAATATGTAGCATCTCTGCCAAGTATTAGAATGTCAAACATACCTTTTTCAAATAGTGATAAAGTTTTCTAAGTGTTTGTTTTCTTGTGGTTTTACTCCATGACCCTCCATAATGGACTGTTGATAAGGAAATGAGGTACCAGAAGACATATTCTATGTTTACGTCACTTGAGTCTGCACATGAAATACACACATGAAATAACACCTAGGTAGCTGAAATTCCATGTGGGACATCATATTTTGACATATTAATTGACATTTTTGGAGGATAATTCATACAAGTAATACTGTAGCTCACCATCCATTTACTCAAATATTATTTCAATGAGAAAGTAACAGGGTAGAACTAAAATACTGTACTTTTATTTTGAGTTTTAAAATATAAAGGCTTCATTCCCTTATAGACGTAATCATGTGGAACTAGAAGCTTTTTTGATTTGCAAGAGCTAAGCTCTAAGTATGGGGTGGGGGGGATGCCATGATATTAAAAACTTGATCTTGCAATATCAAGGGCAAGTTTATGATGGATTAAGGATACAGATACTTAACAGCTACACACTGAGTAGAGACATTTTGACTTAACATATAATAATAATTCTTATGCTTCATATGCAGAAAAGAAAAGCTAAAAATGGCAAATTTTAATTAAGAGGTTTGAAGTAATATTTGAAATTTTCAAGTCTTTGAAGCCTGGGAGGAGGATGCTTCTATTCTTGCTTATAAAATTTTAAAATTAATTCAGTTGAGTGAATATGAAAGAATAAAACAGCAACAAAACAACTCCAAGAAACTCTCTTCTTCAAAAACATAAGTCTTTGAAATACTTTGCTGTTTTACATTAAATCATAAACTGCAAGCCCCAAATAAACTGACTGATGAGAATGCGAAAGCATCTCCCTCTGGTTCAAAAGCCAATCAAAATTATTCCCGCTTCTCTTGGAGCCAATGAAAATTCTCAATGGCTGTGTTCTATAACATATATAAGATCTGTTCCAGCACTGAGAGAGGCAGTCCCTTGACCAACAAATTTAATAAATTCTGTTTTGCCTTAATTAGTTTCACTATCTTTCTTTAAAACATTTTAATTTTAAGTAATCTCTACACCCAATGTGGGGCTCAAACTCACAACCTTGAGATCAAGAGTGGCACGTTGCAGTGAGTGAGCTAGCCAGGTGTCCCTAGTTTCATTATCTTGAAGTCATCTTGAATCTCTCAGGCAAACTCAGTCACACATTTCTCTAGATAGGCTGTAGTCAATATTTTAAATGCTTCTGTTACATTTACTACACAGTAACCACAGTATCACTGCGATATTATGATTATATATTATATCTTTGATCCCTTATTCAACCTAAAATAATATAAATTAATATAAATAATATTAGCATGCATATACATGTAAGTCTATATCTAACATATTTCTGGACACATATAATAAACTAATATTTGTTGAAACATTCATGTCCTTATAGGGATACATTGCAAGGGAAGAAAAGAGAGCTGATAACTTTGGGGTAGTATCTCCACCTTCATGTGGAGGAATGGGACAAGAGTATGGTGTCGCAGGGGCGCTGGGTGGCTCAGTCAGTTCAGCGTCCGACTTTGGCTCAGATCATGATCTCACAGCTCGTGAGTTCGAGCCCCGCGTCGGGCTCTGTGCTGACAGCTCAGAGCCTGGAGCCTGCTTACGATTCTGTGTCTCCCTCTCTGTCTACCCCTCCTCCGCTCATGCTCTGTCTCTCTCTGTCTCAAAAATAAATTAAAAAAAAAAAAAAGTATAGCGTCATCAAAGGTGAAGGAACGTGCCAAGGACCATGTGGCCAATCATGATAGTAAGTCTAAAGATAAATCAAATACCATGAAAACCATCTGATTTGGGAAACTCTTGGTGGTAATTTTGAGGGAGTGTTTCTTGTAGACTCATTTGGAAAAGCAGAAATACAACTGATGGATGAGTGGAGTTAGTCTAGGACAGTATATATATATAGTTACAAATGTATGTAGTTGTATATATAGTTACAAATATATATAGTTACATATAGTTATATATATAGTTATGTATGTAGTTATATATATATATAACTATATATATATATATAACTATATATATATATAGTTATATATGTATATAAATAGTTCTACACTCTTTTTTTATCTCCCTTTCTTCCCTAACACTTATATATATGTGTATATATATATGTATATATAAGTGTTAGGGAAGAAAGGGAGATAAAAAAAAAGAGTGTAAATGAACTATTTTATTATTAAATGTATTGAGAGGACCCCCTTTTTTTATAAATGGGGAAACTAATAAAGAGGCTAGGAGCACCCAGTTTAATCCAGGAAAACAATTCCTTAAGCAAGAAGCAAAAGCAGAAAACAGGGCAGGAAGAAGCAATTTTTTTCTGGTAGATGTGACCAAGTGAGTAACTTCTGGCTAATGAGGGGCAAAGATCAGAAGTAGGACTTCAAGGATGTCTCCTTGAAAGGATAGGGCCATAATCATCTCCCTCTTTCCTGTTGATAAATTGAGGCTCTGTCACAAAGGACAAAGGCAAATATTATAATAGGTTTGACAACAAACAGCCTCTGCAAAATCTACACCTTTGCTCTTCACATTTCCACATATATTCCTTTTCTGATAA
Organism: Puma concolor; assembly: GCF_028749965.1. Classification (NCBI taxonomy): domain Eukaryota; kingdom Metazoa; phylum Chordata; class Mammalia; order Carnivora; family Felidae; genus Puma; species Puma concolor. The sequence goes on from NC_141667.1 coordinate 184,062,559, forward strand.
ACAGAACTGACTTACAATATTAATTGAACCAAAGGAATAATTTCCCCAAACCTCCCTGAGAACAAACTTGGCACAAATGAGTGTCAATGTTATCTTCCCCATCAGGTATGGGTGTGGGATATGGTACATCCTAAGATCAACTGATAAACTAAAAGTTCAGGTATCTATCCTCATATACCCAATACAGTAAATCAGAAAGGGAAAATGATAATTAGAATTAAAAAAAAAAAACAACTTTTGTTTGGAAACAAAGAATTGGAAAATCACAGTGGTCAGTGCTTTTAGCAGTAATAAGACTCTGCCAGCAGGAATGTGGCAACAGAATGAGGTGCTCAGCTTGTCTTACAGTCTCTGATTAGGCTCTCTGAGGACTGACTCTCCTGTCTTTTGTTGCTGGCTTTGTCTTCTTGGAAGCTACTCCTTGACCACCGTTTTCCGTGGTCACATCTGAGGTGGTCTTTGGGAACTATATGCTTCCTGGACATAGAGCTTTGGGCAGCATGGGGACTACTTTGTGAGTTGTACAAACCAAATACAAGTTCCTTTGTTAGTATAGTTACCTCACTATCTCCGAAGGAAAAGAGTGTCTCTTTATTACCTTCAATCAATTCCATGGGGAAGTTACCACACCCAAAGACCTGAACCTTGAATACTCCTGTCTTCTAAATGCAGTCTTCTGTGCCCTGCTCCCTTCTCCTCTCTTCAAAGGAATGACAGCTCTCATAAAGCCTTGGAGGGAACATGGCACATTTTATCTGATTTAGTTGGAGTGCTAGTTCCCATTGTCTTTCCACAAACATTTGACAGAAAGCAAGCAGAAGCCCAGAAGCAAAATAAAACCGTGCCTCCAGTCTTGACTTCTACTTAACGTGCAGTTCTGCAGCCACTTTTCATTACTGCTTCAGCACTTTGCAGTATGGCTGCAATTGGTTTTTAAGCCATAGAATGCTCCAAATCATGTAACTTTTGGGCAACTTAGGTTGCAGTCCTCAGGACTTCTGTAGCCATGTACTTTTCCATCTTCACTTAAGAGAAAACACATCTAGGTTTTTTGAAATATCCCTTTCTTTGGTATCTTTCTAAAAGCCTTGGGAAACACCCTAAACATGCCAATATTATTCATTTTTCCTTCTATTTCCCTGACTGCCTAAGCACACTGTCTGCCTTCCAGCTTACAGCAGGAAACAATCTGATGATTTTGCCACCCCGTACTGTGCATCAGACATTTTCTAACCGTAGTATTTGAACCCTTGCCACCCACCTCCTGCTTACCTCCACCAAGCCAAAACATTCTTTTTTGTTTTGTTATTACATTAATTCATTGGAAATATATACACTTTTTTTTTTCTTTTAGGTTGCAACTGTAATGTACATACAGATTATCTGGGGAGCCTGTTAAAATTCAAGTTCTGAATCAGAAGTTCCGGTGTGAGCCCCGAGACCTGTAATGTCTAACAAATTCCCAGCTGATACCAGTACTGCTATTATAGGACCCCACTTTTAACTGGAAGATCAGTGTGCCACACTACTTGTATCTAATTACTTTCTTTATCAGTATTCTCAATTTAAGAGAGCTTAATTTTCTCTCACCAGTTCAAGTAAAAGAGAATGCAAAGTTGAAGCATTCTCCCAGGGTGATGTGGAGGACTGTTTCAACAGATGATCATCTGGTGCCTCAAGAAGAGATCTCAAACCTCCGTAGCACTTGGTCATAGAAGTTGTTGCCTTTGCAGAAAGATCAGGCAGAATATTACATTTGGCAACGTGAATACTGCTTCCAGACCTTGTGCCTCTTCAAAAACCAAGCTGCTACCGTTGTCTCTGGCTTCTAAACATCACCTCTGCCATAATCTATAACAGTAAAATGGATTTTCCGCTCCCTGTGCCTCTCAGTGCATAAGTAATAATGAATCCCAGTTTCATGGGAGTGCATCTGATTGGCAAAACTTAACTAGCTCATCTTCCTAGACTAAACAGCCACAGCCCTGATTGCAAAACAAAACAAAACAAAACAACAACAAAAAAACCAGTATGAAATACAGTTTTTACCCTTCTACTTTCCTCCCACTAGGAGATTGGCGTGGAAGTGTGATAGTTCATAATATTAAGCCATCACAGGCAAGTTTTTCAAGGGATAATGTTCTATAGTTGCTTAAATGGTTAATATAAGAAAAAATATGAGAAAAAGTAAAGTGGATTGATATGCAGATCATCCATGAAGTAATATAAAAAGGTAGTTTTAAAAGTCAAACTGATAAATATGTATTTACAAATCAAAAAGAAAAAAAGGTAAAAGAACAATGAATTATTTTTAATCAAAGGAGCTATTTAAGGAAAAGTAGTAAATAGATTTCTTACCTAAATACAACAGGTTAAAGGATGTTTCCCCTATGACAACATATTGTCAATTAAGGTTTTAAAACTAAAACATTACTAACTAAATCTCTAGAGTTACAATTTTTATCAGTTTGGGTTAAATAAATGATCTAGATTCAAATCTTGAGATGTCTGAAAATATTAAACATTTATTTTACATACCCGATAGTAGCAACCAAAATTTGCATGTCTTCACCCAGAGAAGAGGAACTATGAAAAGCCAGTAGTTTTATGATAGTTATTCACAAGCTTATGCCATGAGGTTTGAGCCCAAAAAGATTATACATGTAGAACAGAAATGTATCGTAACATTCAACATTTTGACGTGTTTACTTTTCATTTTTTTTCTGCTTTTGGTTTACGATTTTACAAACCTACATTGCTTCATTTGATAAAGGGAATGTCACTGAAACTGACAGTAAAACCAAACTGTTAATTGTTCTGATTTGCTACTAATTAACATATTTATCAAATAATATAGTTGAAAATTTGGACAGTAGTTTTGGGATTTAAACATTTTATAAATTCCCTTTATGTCATAGTCATATTTTATTTTTATAGAACCAGCTGCATACTGTTTACTACCTAAGCTGAATACTTCAACTGTGAGGTTTCTGCATACTTTACTGATTGAAATGAATACATTAGTAGTTGAATTTGCATATACACTGATTGCCCTGAATATTCTGCAAGTGTATATGTTGTTAAGTACAAAAAAATATCTAAGTAGTTACTTCTATTAAGGAGATTTAATAAAGCCCATGACATAAAATTAACCTGGACATGAAGATTTGATGAGATTCCTTATTACTATTCTCTCACTCTGTTATTAATAGGTGAGATTATTCTTTAAAGCCTTTCAGTAGTATTATTGGTCACTTTAAAATAAAACTGTTGTTTTGATGATCTGTTGTTTTTATTTTATGATGGGTGCATGATTGTTTCAAAAAAAAAGAAAAAAAGAAAGAAAAAACCTCATTAGCAATACATCTTCTTTTGCGATAGTGATATAATGGAGATATAAGGTCTATTATTTTATATCTTTTTTTTTTAATGTTTATTTTTGAAAGAAAGAGACAGAGAGAGAGCACAAACAGGGGAGGGGCAGAGAGAGAGGGAGACACAGAATCTGAAGCAGGCTACAGGCTACAGGCTCTGAGCTGTCAGCACAGAGCCCAATGCAGGGCTCAAAGTCACAAATGGTGAAATCATGACATGAGCCAAAGTTGGATGCTCACCCGATTGAGTCACCCAGGCGCCCAAACTTTATATCTTTTATATAATACAATTTAACTGAGATATTTATTAATGTAATTTCTATGCATATATGACATAGAGGAATGAAAATAATATTAATTTAGTTTGTACTATATGCCAAGTGACCAAAAATATGTTTTGCTTTCATTCTTTCAGCAGCTGCCATCATTTCACAGATAAGGAGACTCTCAGAGATGTTTATATAAAGCCCATGAAGATTACATTCCAACTAAGTAGTACATCTTGAACTATATTCTGGAATCATCCAAATTAAAATCCTCTGTTTTCTAGTGTATTATTTATGCCCTAGATTAAAAGAGAGTCTTAGAGTCAAAACTGTCACTTACTAGGTTTGTGTTATTGAACAAATCATTTACCGTGTGTCTATCTCTGAAATTGAGATAATATTTACTGTTCACACCTCACTTAATTTCTTAAGGGGCATGAAATAAAGAAAGTTGATACTTTTTGAAAATCATAAAGCACTCTATTATTTTAAGGTATCTTGAATATGTTTAGTAGTCAATTAATTTATGTCATAATATAAAAACATGTTTTTAGTGAGAAAATACCTACTAAGAATCAGGAGTAGGAGAACTTACCATGTTCACCAGTATCATTGTATAATTTAAGGACAGGGAAGCAATGATTCACTTGCAGAAGGATGTTCCCATGTTTACCATGATCCTTGGCATGGTTTCCTTCTCGTATTCTGTTTCCTTAATTTGAAAGATCCTTTTGCCCTTATGCCTTGCAAACCCCAATTATTCTTTCTGTTTGTGTCCCCTTACTCCCTGAAGAGACTTTTCTGATCAGTTCTCAATCTGTATTACATCCCTGTTGCTGAAGTACTTTGTGCATATACCATCATGGCATTGATGAAACTTTCACATGATTGCTATTCTCTCTGTCTGTAAATCTTGCCAGTTGGAGCATCTCTGGTACATTGTAAATGCCAAAAAGTATTACCTGAATTAGTGGAAGAGTTACTATCTCTACTATAATATGGCTATAATTAGGTGGTGTTTGTTATTGTTTAACTTTATGATATAACACATAACAAAAAACACATAACATGAAACCTACACTCTTAACAAAATTTTTTGGTGTTCAGTACAGTACTGTTAACTATTAGTTCAATGCTGTATGGCATATCTCTAGAACTTTTTCATTATGCATAACTGAATTTTTATACCTTAAAAATTTTTGTGAAGAAAATAATTTGTGAGTGAGAAAATGGAGCATAATATTGGATAAATCAGATTTTTAAAAATATTTTTCTTTACAAAAATATTTGCTATAATACTGTGCAGTATTATAACTGAATATGTATCACAAATCAATATCATATATATGCATTCATATATGTGTGTATACATATATACATACATATATGTGTATGAACTTTCAATTTAATTTTCATAGGCAAGCTACATTATATCATATTTTAAGAATCATAGAAATATATTTTGGTAGTATTAAAATAGAAAAAATATTACAAAGTTATATTTGCTTATTGAATGATGGTAAAATAATTTTATTTTTATTTTACAAAGTAACTTTATTTATATTTTATATTTAAAATTACAAAATAACTTTATTTTACAAAGTAGTTAATATAAGTGATATCACAAACTTGGCACTTAAAATTCTAAATTTTACATTAATTGAACTTAAAATGTGAGTCAATGGGAGTGGGAAATGATAACATCCAGAGTCAAACATTCAACTTTTATCAGTAATGACTAAGGCGTGACTAATAAATTGTACTACATTTAGAGCTAAATTATTAAATCAGACAACCTCATCAGAAAATCAAGCTGCACAACCTATAGTGCAGTTTAAAAGTCAGCAATTGTAACTTCAAAGTGTTTAGCTGTATCAGTGGAATTGGTGGTTGAATCATCAAATATGCAGTGCAATTAGTTGAGTATGAAAATCCCACAGTGTTACAATATGGAAATGAATCAGCAAAGCTTCCTGGTGATTGCTAAATACCTGACTACTTCCTCAGTAACTATAGTTCTTGAATAATTCCCTAAATAAATATGGAAATGAAGTTTAATGAAATGAAATAGTGAACATGAGGTAGTCTTTGATAAGTTTGGGAAAATTTGATATAAGTTGAAAGCAACTGACTAATTTTCTTTTCTTCTACATATGTTCACTGATCTGTAGAAACTACTAGTATTTACTGCACATTATTTGTATTCTCTTAAATTTTTTTTTTGTTATTACATTTCTCACTAGAAATTTGCTCAAAAGTTGAAAGTTCCTTCATTCAGAAGAATTAACCCATAGAAATACTGTATTTGCATTCCTCAACTTAACAGCGAGATTAACTATACCAGCTATAATTTACAATGCCCCCTGCCCCTAAAAAATTATATGCTTTTTAAGATCTTTGTAAATGAAAGATTTACCATTTGACTTGTTTTGGAGATTCAAAAAGAAATGCCTAGAGATTGGAAATCTTGGGTATAGAAATTTTTATTAATGTGGAAGTTGATAAAAATATTGCATTATTTTTAAATTTCCAGATAGGAAATGTGGAGGACTGCATTTGTGGATATATGGAAATTCGAAAGCTATATAGTATGAATGATGTTTTCTTTTACTTCAGAATTTATGTTTGTAAGCTTACGTTCAGCACTTGAAGAAAATTTTCCCAATATACTTAACCTTCAATGATATTATTTAGCTATCTGGTGTCATTCTTTACTGACACTTCATGTCCTGGAAAAAAATTATAAATGTCATCTTAATTTGACCTAAGTTCTAGATAAGCACACATTGTTTGTTTGTTTTTTTAAGAAATTTAACATTTTGAAATAATTAAGCATTTGATGTTATTGCCACAAATTATAATTCAAAAGTACATATAAAGAATGGAAATTTGGAATGAGAAGAATTTTCAGGTCTTCTCCCTAGAACATTAGACTGGGGGCACCAAATTCAAATGCTTATGGGATCCAGGCAGGTCATAAAAGAGAGTGAAATTGGAAGACACGGTGGGAACTGATGAACTTTCTGAAAAATTATAATTAGATCTGCCCTAAAGAGGCAAAAGACCCTACTGGAGATTAATGTTGCCATTCAGTGTAACAGAACAGGCAGTTCTATTGCTGCCAATTAAAAAAATGTTTTTTTTAATATTTATTTATTTTTCAGAGATGGAGAGAGACCGCATGAGTGGGGAGGGGCAGAGAGAGAGGGAGACACAGAATCCAAAACAGGCTCCAGGCTTTGAGCTGTCAGCACAGAGCCCAATGCAGGGCTCGAACTCACAGACCACGAGATCATGACCTGAGCCGAAGTCAGATGTTTAACCGACTGAGCCACCCAGGCACTCCCCCTGCCATTGCTGCCATTTCAAAGAAACACCAGAAAATCTTATTTTCTGTTTTGAATTCAGTAAGTATTGCTTACTATTTTTTCTTTTAAAGAAGTAAGTATACAGTCCAAATACATGGTATGTATAAGTTTACAAACTTTACTATAAATGGAATTTTATTACAGATGTCATCTTCTCTCAACACAGTTACAGGGATTAGGTGTTGATTATTTCATGAGGCAGTTTTCTTAACTAATAGTCAACTTTGTTAGAAGCTTTTTTTTTTTTTTACCAAGGACTAAGAATTCTAAAGTAGAAAGGTCAAAAGATGATTCAATTCATCCTTTCCTTAAATGGAACACTGAGAACTAGAAAATGCAAATCATTCACACAAAGTCATATAATGGTTTAATAAGAGATCCAGAAAGGAAAGCAACTAAAACAAAGTAAGCACCTATCACGTGAGAAATTTCATGGTGGTTGTCCTCATATTTGTTCTTCCAACAATTCTTTTGATGTAGAGACTCTTAACCACATTTTACAAATCAATAAACAGTTTCAGGTCAACTGCCCATTACTACACAGTCACTGAGTAGCAGACTAATGATCTGAACCACATTTGCTAATTCCCAGGCTAAGTCTCCATATTATGCTACCAATTGTATTAAAAAAAAAAATACCTTGGGGCACCTTGGTGGTTAAGCGTCCACCCATTTGGACGTCCAACTGATTAAGTGTCTGACTCGATTTCAGTTGGTTAAGCATCCAACTCTTGATTTCAGCTCAGGTCATGATCTCATGGTTTGTGAATTCAAGCCCCACATTGGGCTTTCTGCTGATGGTGTGGGGCTTGCTTGGGATTCTCTGTCTCCCTCTCTCTCTGCCCCTCTCCCACTCTCTCTCTCAAAATAAAGAAATAAAGATTAAATTTTTTTTAAATACCCTAAGGATTCCTTTCCTATGAAGAATTTAAAAAATCTCTTTGGAAAAGCTTAAGATTAGGGATCTTCATACTATTTCTCCTTCACTACTAATCTTGATTATTGTTTATAAGAGACACAGCTGATTTGATGTAAATTGTGGAGAGCTTTTGTGTATTTCAACCATTATAGACATAGACAAAAGGCTACAGTACCAATGGTTGATTAAACCTGAAGATATACAACTGCTATTTCCTGCTGGGCACAAAGGAACAAGCAAGATAGCCATTTAAACCTAGTTTCTCCAAAATACACCTCAACAAGTATTGCTGTCAAATGTCATTCTAGTCACTTACAGCACATCCTAGCTGGGATGCACACCAGAGAGTCTCAGCTGACAGCAGACTTCCAGTGGGAACACCCTAGCAGGATGAGCCAGCCATTTTCCCTGCATTCAGGAACTGCTCATTGATAGGACAGAAGACACCCAGAGTGAACTGTTTTCTTTTTTTTTTTTTTCAACGTTTATTTATTTTTGGGACAGAGAGAGACAGAGCATGAACGGGGGAGGGGCAGAGAGAGAGGGAGACACAGAATCGGAAACAGGCTCCAGGCTCTGAGCCATCAGCCCAGAGCCGACGCCCGGCTCGAACCCACGGACCGCGAGATCGTGACCTGGCTGAAGTCGGACGCTTAACCGACTGCGCCACCCAGGCGCCCCTGAACTGTTTTCTAACACAATACTTAGGGCTTCAGTCCTCAGGCTAAAATACACTTTACAAACCTCCGAGGTTAATATATATTCTTAGTAATGGTGCCTGTCATCCAAATTAAGCAGATACCAGGTGTAACCAAAATTAACATAATACAACCAGCATTAAAAATATATTTATCAAACTCAGATTTATGACATACTTGGAAGAAGAGTTAAGAATAGAATTAATATGCCAATGGTGTCCAATTGCTAAAATTAATTTTAGCCCATCTCAATAAATAAATTTATGAAAAACTTATCTAAATTTGGCTACCCTTTTTACTTGATCACACCTCTTCCTTCGATGTAACAATTTGCAATTTTTTATTTATTTCAATACATGTAAGTAGTTTATCTTTTCATATTATAATCCAAATGAGATGAAGGCAGAGGCCTTGTGTGATTTGTTAATCATAAAGCTTGGAAACAGAGTTTAATAAAAAATAATTCATTAATGATGGAAAATCAAACTTGGAAGTTGCAAGAGGATAAAGAGGATAAATGATAAGTAATTATTCATCTCTCAGAAGAGTGTTTAGATTGTAATGAGTATATCAAAACTGATAAAAAAAATTAAAGTTATCCACTAAGAGAAACAAAATAATATTTAGAATTTTCAAATACTGTAAGACCTTGGATTTTGAGTAACTTGTTCTGCGAGTGTTCTCCAAGACAAGCAACTATTTCTAATAAATCTTAACTTGATAAATGAGTGATGTCTTGCAATACAAGTAGTACATGAGACCAAATATCACATGACCAAAACTGAGCCAATAGTTCTTGAAATTTGCTTTGATAATACAAGTACTTGGGATTACAAACATGTTTCTAGAATGAATTATTCTCACAAACCAAGGTTTTATTGTAGCTGAAGGAAAAAAAAAAACGAACACAGGAACAGTTCAGAAAAGTAAAAAGGCAAAGGAAAAGCAGGAAACTTGTTATGAAATTGATTTATTTAAGCCCTAAATTGCTAGGGGTGTTGAGAAAGAACACAGGGAAAATACTCCCTGTAGACTCTATTGGGCAAGAGTAACTGGAAATCAAGACAAGCTATAGTAATCATAAATAGTCATAGTAGACAATGGGTTAAATGCCAGACACCTAATCTCTCATATGTTATGAATCTTAAAAAGTAGCTAGCATACAAATAAGATAAATCGTATTTGATATCGTCTGAGAGGAAATTTAAGAATTTCTCTTTAAGACCAGCAAATATGTGTACACGTGTTCTAGGTTTTAACCTCTCTTTTTGTAAGTCTTAAATGGCTATTTAATCTCTCATTTTGTAAATCTTAAATGGTTATATACACAACCAACCATTTTATTTTAACACCTGCCTGCTTGAAATTCCAGGGTGAATTCTAATTAGATTATGGTTAAAATCTAAGATCCATATACTTCACTGCAAAAACTCTACCTAGTGTAATATACTCTTCTCCAATGTTCTTTAGCTTAGTTTCCCCCATCTTTATTTTAAGATAATCTTACAAAAATTAAGTAAAAATAAAAACAATTTGAATTGTCAGGCTCCCAACCTAGTATATATCTTTTTCTATTCTTCCACAGTGCTCTAAATATAGTTTCAGATCCAAACCTTTCAAACTTCCCAGCAATGTTTCTGTGCCTCAACACATTTGTCTTCATCATCTCCCTCCCAAAGCTTCTCCATCTAATCAATATCTATTCATCCTTTTGTAGAAATAAAACTTTTACCTAAGAGTCGTTTGGCTTGAGGCAGGAAACCAGCTAGAAGCTCTTGTTATTTTCAGTTCTTAACAAGTCTGGCACAAAGTCCTTTAGACCAATTCATATTTATTTTCTTCATTGTAAAGCCATGCTTAAAAGAAAAAAAATGGAAGCAATAAAATATTCTTTGAAGTAGCATCTTATTGATTCATGCATTATACACAGATTTTTATATACAGAAAATGAAAATCTAATAGATTATTGCTGGCTATGGTGGCATGAAAATGCACCTCTCAGACCTCTAACTGCAGGAACTGTAACTGCAGTATCGTATTCAGAAATTCATTGCCAAGTTTGCACCAGGGCAATGCTCTCATGGACTGCTTCCAGCCAATGCCTTCATATAGCTGTGATACTAAATGAGGTCCATTCCTAGGAGATGAATAATCTCCCAGAAGGACAACAGTGCTCAAGGAATACCCATTATCCTTGCCAAAGTTTTGGAACTACAATACAGTCTAGGATTCTCCACTTTAATCCATTCCTCTCTCCTTCAAAAGGTCAGACCTGCATCATTCACTTGACTCCTCTCCCAGCTACCCTGGTGTACTCCATTTTGCCTCACAAGCCTTTCTCCTCGTAAATCTCTTGAATGTTAATCCCACTTGCATCCACTCTTTAGGGGCTTGGACTATAACATTGGGCTTAACCCCTTTCTATTGTCAACAAAAATGGCTGTATTAGACAGCAAACTAGAAATTGTGTATAATTTTTCTCGTGAAAAATGCTTTGCAGATTTCTTATTGAACACGGTGTATACATGGATGTATTTCTGCTCTCTACTGAAATTCTTCTATGATAGTGGCAAATTGAATTAAAGACAGAATCATACACAACGACAGGGTGAATAATGAGATAAAAACAGATGAAATATATCAGCTAAACTTTGGAAATTAGAAGGCGGTGGGGGGGGGGGTCTGGTACATTAATTAACAGAGTGGAGAAAGCATCACAAGTGAAGCCAAAGAAAAGTAGCCTCTTTAATTTATATTTGTGTATGTAGTAGGGAGCTGTCAATAGTTCCGACTTCTTTATGTTATTTTAAGGAGGAATTGAGCCAATGCATGTCAATCACTTAGAAGTTAAAGGATTTAGCCCACAGTAAATATTCAATAAATATTAACTGCTGTTAAACTGTTATCATTCTATCAAATTCAAAAAAAATATTTAGTTTCTATGCTAGAGTAACTGCCACCTAAATAAAATATATAAAATTTCATAAAATGATGAGGGAGGCGCCAGGGAAGTAGGGGTGCATAAATTCTTAGAAGGCAGGGAACCCCATAAGGCAATGGTTTAAAACTTGGTACTTCTGCAAATTTTATGCATATCTATATATCAATTATGTAACAAATATAGAATCATAAAAATTAACTATAAGAATGACATTTAATCTTCAGTAATTAATGAGATGTTTTCAGTAATTAATGAGATGTTTTCAGTAATTAAAAAAAGAAAAAGGCAAAAACCCTGAAAGTTACTACTTATTGCAAAGATGCCTGTGAGCAGTGAGGAAGGCAACATCTGCACCTCAGTGTGAGAGGTTGCTGCCCATGAAAGCATGTTGGGAAAATGTCAACTTTTCTTGTCAACACAGAATTCTGTTGTCCAGGAAATATTTTCTCATCTCTAAATACATTTACTCCAGTCTTCTTCCAAAACTTTTATTCCTATTACACTAAAATTACCTTTATTCCACCACTGCCTCTGCTGATTCTATTACCAGTTATTCCTTAGAGAAGCATCTCATTTGCTAGGTTTGAAGGACAAGAAAAGGGGAGCAGTGCTTCATAATTGGTTGACAAAGGCAAGGAGAGGTCATAGGTTATGTTGGGAGGCATGCTGACTGGTGGGGGTGAGGGTGGTATGCTAAGGGCAGTGCTGCAGCAGCAATGCTCATTATCAAGACCATGCTTCAGTTCTCATGCAGGTGGAAAGTGAAATGGAAAGATGCTTTCTAAAGAGGATGATTTGTTACTTTACTTTATAACTGACCACTTCTAAAATCATTTAAAGAAATAAAATCAAAACTGATTCAGTTTTCTGAAATGGAAGAAAAAAAAACAAGAAGTGTTATTAGTAATATATGATCTGTGCCCGATTATTTGATAGCAATGAATATATCTCAGTTTTCAAGGTAAAAATCTTTTTCCACAATTGTAAAAACCAATGGTTGCATATATATAAGCCCTACCAACACTGAAAGATGCATTTTTTTTTATTATCCCCAAAAACCTCCTCCAATCTAACTTGTTCTTTGTGTATAACCTATTCAGACTTGTGGATTGGTGGCTCAGCCAGAAGTCTTTGCAGAGCTTCTAAAGCACTCTCTTCCTCTCCTTTCACATGTGATGAGGCATAGAGTCCTACTGTTTCTGCTTTCATCGGTCTCAGTTCATTCTCTTCTCCACTGTTTGGCTCCTCATGAGCCCTAGAATGCATCAATAAAATAGCTGCACAAGCGTTTCCTTGTGAGGCCATAGGTCATAGTCAGAGATCTGAGAGCTAATGAGCTGTGAAGATTTTGAAAAACTACCTATCTCACCAGGAGACTAGTGACACATATGTGATATCCAGTACAGATGTTGGCACATATCTGATGTTCAATAAGTTTAAGTGAACAAATAACAGGTTAAAATTGGTCTCCCTCAATTTTGCTTCCATTCTCTACCATGTAATCTGTGTTGCTGCTCAAATAGTTTCTTAAACACAAGTCTGATTATGTCTGTTCCCTACTTAACAGCATTCATAACTTCCCTCACCATTTACTGCCCTGTTTCTCAAACAATGGTGTATTTTTTACAAAGCCTGGTAAAAATTCAGAATCCTGGGTTTTAACCAGACCTGCTAAATCAGATTTTTTGGGGTGTGAAATCCAGGATATGCATTTAACATTTCTCCAAGGTTATGTTTGCATGCTGAATTTTGAGAGCCATTGACTCACAGGAAAAAATTAAGCTGGTTAATATGTGATGTGAGTAATGTCATTGTTTGGCCCTACCTTATCGACTTTGTACCAATAGCACTGGACAGTTTTTATTTTCTTCATTCAAATGACACTCTCTTCTTCTTTTAAGTTTATTTTTCTTCCAACCAGACTATCTATTCCCTCTTATGCTCTTAAAAACTCAAATTTTATATTTTGTTACCCATCTTAGGTATAATCTCTTTCGGAGACCTCATCTACTGTCCCATAAACCCTGCAAGAATTAATCAGTCCCTCTTATGATACACTTGTATGCTATTATAGCTGCCTGCGTCCCTCACAGGGTATTATAATTTGTTTATATATCTGTTTCTAGACTATGAATGCCTTAGGTCTAGTGCCTATGTTGTATTCTTTTCTTTAACACAAATCCCTACTAGAACCACAGGGGGTCAGTACGTTTTCCATACATATTGCATGGATGACTGCATGCAAACAGTGTGTGTTTGGTTATTCATGCAGTGTTTTTCTTTCTTTTCTTTTTCTTTCAAAATTATCCGACACACAAATCTGTTCATGGAGAACTCTTCTAAAATGCTTCTTAAGCGACATCTCATTAGAAACGTAGAATATATTGAAGAAGATACTGAGTTTCATGCATTAATTCACTAGTACTAACAAATTAAAGATTAAATTAAAAATGAACATAAAGAAGCAAATCAAGCTGTGCTAGTCACGTATTTTCTGCTTGTTAAAAGGAAAACTGCTTAAACTGGTTCTAAGATTTAATTTTTAATATGTTCCTTATTAAAAAAACAGTTTAAGGTTAATAAGGGAAAGTAATGTGTTTGTTTATTCATTTTTCCTCTTAAACTCCTATACAAAGTACTTCCAACTTCTCTTTACAGAGAAAATAAGCCAAATGTCTCAACAGTTTAAGTACCAGATTAGCACCTGCTTTAAGAGTTTAGGAGGCACTAATTGACCTGAAAACAGCCCAACATGAGCAGCAGGCATGGCGCTATGTTTGCTTCAAAATCTAAGTCTTGTTGCCAGCGCTTACCTAATGTAAATATAAGAAAAGCAAATTGAACAGTACCATTGCTTGTGTACTAAAGCCATCTCTCATTGAGCCAAATTCTCCCTTGGAGCACACCGTTCCTTGGAACCTACATAAGCATCCAGTGAGATGGATTAACACTTTGAAGTCACTAGGGTATCATCAAGACTTTTTTGTTGATGATACTGTGTCTTTGGCACTCGGGAAAATCTGGCTCATCTTGTTAGTGGCAGAAAAAATGCAATTTAAGTGAGCTGCCAGGATAATTAGAGCAGGTGAACAGTAGACAGAAATAATGCCCTAAAGAGATGAAAGAAAATGCTTAGATTCTTTTTCACTTTATTTCAGTGCTACTAAATGCTATTGGTATCTGTTTGCTCCTGTATCTCTGTCAATCCTTGGTAGAAAATTAGGTATTTAGGGAGACATTAACTCTTCCAAGCTACTTGGAGACTATTTAGTGCACTTCTGAGCAGTGCTAATTGACAGAGTTGTAAATGAAAACATCACAAAAATGTGATATTTATCTATACTGATTTAAGAATGTTAGAAAATCACAGGAGAATGACTCATTGTCATCCTTTTTAAAAAGAAATACAATTCCAGAATTCTGTCAGTATTTAATTATATGAGAACAATGAGTCAGTGGCTTGTTATATTTGGGGAATTTACACTAACTATATGCTAAAGTTTTGTAGGCAAGAGTTTACTTTCCAAAATCTTAATAGCTCCCAAATTCATAAGAATAACATTTAAATGGTATTTGGTTGGTTTTCAAGAGAATTTGACTATAGTCCATTCGATCAGTATTATTTCAAATACTCCTTCTGTGTAAAATGACCCAAGTGCTTCACAAAGTTTATCAACTCCTCCCTGAATACAGTTTATGCATTTATGTCTTTTGTATATTTTTGTGTGCATTACTTTAACTAGAAAGTTCATTTCCTATTTCCTAATGAAGATTGAGCTCCCTACTATCTTTCCTGTTTAGCTCACGGTGACCAGACCAAAAGTCATAGGAACAATGAAGCATAGGAAAAATCTTCAGGGCAGTGAAACTCTTATGTATAATATATAGTAATGGTATACAAATAATGCTATGCATTTGTCAAGACCAATAAAACCTTACAGCAAAAAAAGTAAACCTTAATACAGGAAAATTAAAAAAACTCATTTAAGGGGCAGGAGGATTCTTTTGCAGAATGTGACATTATAATCATATGCAACAATCACTGAAAGAGTCAAGGAAAGGAGCTGATTTAAGTAACTTTGGGAATGGATGGAATGTGTAAGATTAAATGTTCAATGAACTTTATACAAGCGCCATATTCCAGTTGATAAAGTTGTTTCCATTGGCAGTATGGGTTAACACTTCTGGCATTACTATCCCTGTTTACTAAATTTGAATAGTTAAGTAAATGGATGGCAGATGGTAGAAGTTAGACTTCTTACTGATGGAGTGGAAAGTTATAGATAGTGAGGGGGAAAAGGCTATATTCATGCAGTAATGGACAAAGGTTGGATATATTAGTTTGAACCCATATTTAGCTCAATGTATGGATGATTAAATATTGAAATATATATATATGTATACACACACACACACACACACACACACACACACACACACTGATTAGTATACACTAATATATTCTGTCAGCTAAAAAGGCTTAGAAACAATGATACCCCAGTCAAAATGAACACATCTAGGGCCCAGATTTTGTTTTCTAATATAATTCTCCAATAAAAGGAACTAAGACTCTTTGGTGAAACTGTGGATTGTAGGATAGCAGCAGGACGTATATAAGAAGGGAATGGAATATCTTGAGTTTCCAGAAAGTAAAGAAGTGCTCAAACCAATACAAAACACATAAAGATGGTGATGTGAAAGAGTTGTTGGAGCCAACTGAATAGCCAGAACTGAAACAACTTGTTCACAGAATAAGTAAAAGTGTATTGGGTTATAACCCAAAGTGTAAAATAAATTATTTTAGTTCATGATATAATATGATCCCATACTGATATAAATCGATTATATAAAAATAAATAAATAGTGGGGAAAAGACAAATATATGCAAGAAAAAATATATTTAAATGGAGATTCTTTAATTTCAATGAGAGGAGACATAACTTTCCAGTCTTTAATTGTGAACTGCACATAGTGTCTTCCTTCATTAGAGTACAAATGCAAAAGGATGAAATAAAGAAGAATTTTATAGTAGAGAACCCTGGAAAGCACCATAGCAACAAGGAGATCAAGATCGATAATAGCAGTTATAATGATATTGACAGTATATACTCTTAAGTATTATATGATGAAAATAATTTAACTGATACTGTCCTCTCTAAAGCCCTTAACCACAGGCTAAACAAGAATTAAACATTAGACAAATTCCAACAGAGAGATATCCTATAAAATATCTGACCAGTACTGTTCAAAACTCAAATTTTTAAAATAAGAAAAATCTGAACTTTCACACTGTCACAGCCAGAAGGAACCTAAAGAAATGACAACTGAATGCATGTGGTATCCTGGGTGAGATTTTGGGACAGTAAAAATCACATTAGAGAAAAATTAAGAAAAAACGAATGAGTATTTTCTTACTCATTTAGAGTACTATAGCAAAATACCATACACTGAGTGGCTTATAAACAACATAAATTTATTTCTCACGATCTGGAGTCTATGAAGTTCAAGATCAAGGTGCCAGCATATTCAATGTCAGGTGAGAATCCCTTTCTTGTTCATAAAGAGCCACCTTTTTTCTGTGGCTTCCCATGGTAGAAAAGAGAAGCTAACTTTCTGGGATCCCTTTTAAAAGGGCACTAATCCCAATCATGAGAACCCCACCCTCATGACTAAATCACTTTCCAAAAGCCCTGTCTCCTAATACCATCATATTGGAGTTTAAGTTTCAAATGAATTTTGGAGGAACACAAACATCCAGTCCCTAGTAAATATGTACTTTATATAATAAAATGTATTAACACTGTTTCATTAACTATGACAAACAGCATACTAAGGTAAGATGCTAATAATAGAGGAAACTGCATGAAGTATTTGGGAACTCAAGTACTATGTACAGTTTTCTGTAAATCTAAAACTCTTTAAAAATAAAGCCTATTTTAAAAAATAAGTTGGCCAGGGGAGCATGGGTGGCTCAGTTGATTAAGCATCCTACTTCAGCTCAAGTCATGATCTCATGGTTCATGGGTTTGAGCCCTGCATCACATTCCATGCTGACAGCTCAGAGCCCGGAGCCTGCTTTGGATTTTGTCTCCCTCTCTCTCAGCCCCTCCTCTGCTTGTACTCTGTCTCTCTCTGTCCCTCAAAAATAATTAACTCTTTAAAAACAATTTAAAACCATAAGTTGGCCAAAAGCATTTAGTGAAAAGAAACGCTATAGAAGCTATTGGTTGAATCAATTTGGTCAATAGAACAATTTAGAGTAAACATCTTGCTTGAATATGAACCAGTGATACACCATTATATTTGTCAATCAGTATTATCATTTCTCCTATACAACCATATTATATTCTAAATAGTTATTATACTATTGATTCATTCATCCTTTAATTTAAAAATGACTTAAATATAATACTTTTTAAAGTTAATTTTAATTTTGAAAATTCCAAATCCAGTTAAATATTTTATGTAAAACTAGAATTTCCACTCACTAGACACACAAGTTTCACTATGCAGATTCTACTCTGTTTCACTGTTTTGAATGGTATACACTAAATCTAACTAATTACATCATGTGATAGAATTAAAGTAACTCAAATTCTGTTATTTTGATTTTATGAAAGCTTCACTTTCATAGGGTCTTTCAAATCTGCTGTTTCAACTCAGGTATGTGTAGTACAACAGAGGCTGGAGATATGAATGAGCCTGAGAAGGACTCAAATCATCCTGGTCCCTTATGAACTTTCTCTTAAAATGAGTCTCTGTAGATAAGTCTGTACCTGTCAGGGGACAATTTTGTAACGGGAATTTCTCCAACTTAAATTCCACGTAGAAATCAATGTCTATTAAAGAAGAAGTAATAAAAATGCAGTGTTATACATAATTGTTATATACATGATTAAAATCAATGTATCCACATTTTTTTTAGCAGTTAGGACAACACATGTTGTTTGTTTGTTTTTCCTCTGGGAGGAATGTTTTATAATTGAAGTTATTTAGCATTGCTAGTGCATCATGGTTATAGAAAACAGAACATTTTTTTTTCAATAGAAAAAAACATCACTGTTTAATCAGTTTTATTATTTCCTATTTAATTAATTATGTTAACTATTTTTCTAAAAACTTCTGTACACATAGTACATGCTTTTCTTGCTAGAACCTGGGGTGATTCATTCCCAACACCTGCCTCTTTAGATACCACAGATATGAACATTTTTTTTCTGTCCCTTAAAGAATTTGTACTTTTTGTTTTATATTTAAATTACTAATTTATATTCTGTCAGTTAATCCTGCTCTTCCCTGTGATAGCAAATACTATTTTTAAATACTAAATTAAAAAAAATAAAGCTAAATAGTTTTAACAAACAACATAGCTTGTTTCTGTTAAATATACAATTTTCAGAAGATATGTGATCAAACCACAAAAATTGTTTTTAATCTATTGCAAATATGTAATCAATATCATTGTTAGACATTTTCTTGTTATCAACAGTACAGAACAGAAATGACTAAAAGTGACTTGGAAATTAAAATTAAATCACTATAGGGTTGCCTGAGTGGCTCAGTCGGTTAAGCCTCTGACTTTGGCTTAGGTCACGATCTCATGGTTCGTGAGTTCGAACCCAGCATCGGGCTCTGTGCTGACAGCTTGGATCCTGGAGCCTGCTTCATATTCTGTGTCTCCCTTTCTCTCTGTCCCTCCCCTGCTCATGCTGTGTCTCTCTGTCTCTCTCAAAAATAAGTAAACATCAAAAAAATTAAGTTTCATTAAATTAAATCACTATAAATACATTACAGATTAAGCAGTGTAGAAGATCCACTCATCCCAAATAAAAGGTTGTAAAATTATCTTCAGTTTTCATAAGATTTATCAACTATCAGAAACATTTAACTTAAGATATATGTCTGTTAATATTAATTATTATTTTTAAACATTTTTATTTTGACTAGATCATATTTTATCAATTTATATTTTGTTCAACTACTTTCAGTCAAATGCGGTTTTCATTTTTTAAATGTTTTACAAAATGATAATGTTTTACATAGTGAGATTTGTAGTTCTTAAGTGCTTGTTCATTCTTTCACTCCTTAATAAGTCCTCAATGAATTTGTAACATGAGAAAAATTCTTATTTTAGTTTCCTATTTCTTGGTATCGTTCCTCATGTTTTCACAACAAGTGGAAAGCTGACACTCTATAAATGAGCAGATTCGTTGCTTTATATTACAGTTGCACTTCAGTATATTTAAAAAAAATTAATGTTCATTTTTCTTTGAAAGAGAGAGAGGCAGAGTGTGAGTGGGAGGGGTGGGGAGCAGTGAAAGGGACACACAGAATCTGAAAGCAGGTTCCAAGGCTCTGAGCTGTCAGCACAGAGCCCGACACAGGGCTCAAACTCACAGACTGTGGGGTCATGACCTGAGCTGAAGTCAGACAACTTAACCGACTGAGCCACCCAGGTGCCTCACCACTTTAGTATATGTAATGATATGTTTTTCTTCAGGTGAGAGAAATAATATTTACATTTACAATTTCTACCAAATGACTCACACTACTAGGGAAGTTAATAGTGTTAAGCATCTACATTAAAAAAGAAGAATATTTCTTTTTTTTATTTAAAAAAAATTTTTTTAACATTTATTCATTTTTGAGAGAGAGAGACAGAGCATGAACGGGGAAGGGGCAGAGAGAGGGAGACACAGAATCTGAAACAGCTCCAGGCTCTGAGCTGTCAGCACAGAGACCGACATGGGGCTCGAACTCATGGACTGTGAGATCATGACCTAAGCTGAAGTCAGATGCTCAACTGACTGAGCCACCCAGATACCCCAGAAGAATATTTCAAATAAGTGAACTAACTTTACAGCTCAAGGGACAAAAAACAAACAAACAAACAAACAAAAAAACACCAAGAAAGGAAATAAAAGAACAAACTAAGTCCAAAATCAATAGAGGAAAAGAAAAGTAAAGATTAGAGAAGAAATTATCAAAATAGAAAATGGATAAACAATAGAAAACAAATCAATGAAACCAAGAGTTACTTTTTTGAAAAGATTAGCGAACTTGAAAGACCATTAATCAGACTAAGAGAAACAAGAGAGAAAACTCAAATGAAATCATAAATGAAAGGGGAGACATTACAACTGATACACAGAAATAAAAACATAATTAGACACTACTAAGGACAAATCTCTACTAACAAATTGGATAATTTAGAAGAAATGGATATATTCCTAGAATGGTATCTGACTAGATATAATTATGAATAGAAAATCTGAGCAATGAGCAAGGAATGTAATCAGTAATCAAAAACCTACCAACAACGTTAAGTACTAAAGAGACTAGATAGCTTTACCAGGATTATAGAATTCTACCAAAGATTTAAAGAACTAACATCTCTAACTAATAATCCTTCTCAGACTCTTCAAGGCCAGCATTACATTGATACCAAAGATGGAGAGACACTACAAGAAATCTATATGCCAGTAACCCTGATGGACAGACACTACAAGAAAACTATAGGCCATAACCCTGATGAACATTGATGCAAAAATCCTCAACAAAATACTATCAAACCAAATTTAGTATCACATTAAAATAACCTTACATATTGATCCAGCAAGATATATCCCTAAAATGCAAAAATGGCTTAACATCCCCAAATCAAGTATTGTGGTATACTACATTAACCAAGTGAAGGATAAAAATCACATGATCATCTCAATAGATACATTAAAAGCATTTGACAAAGTTCAATATCCTTTCATGATGAAAACTTTCAACAGTCTGGGTATAGGAGGAACTTACCTTAATATAAAAAAGACTATATAATAAACCACAACTAATATTATACTCAGTGTTAATAAACTGAAAGCTTTTCTCCTTAAGATCAGGAATAAAACAAGGATGCCCATTCTCACACTCCTACTCTACATAATATCAAAATCCTAGCCAGAGTAATAATGGAAAGTAAAAGAAATAAAAGTCCTGCAAATAAAAAAGGAAGAAGTATATTTTTTCTCTGTTTGCAAATGACATCATCTTATACGTGGAAACCCTAAAGATTGCATCACACACACACACACACACACACACACACACACACACACACACCAAAATTGTTACAGCTAATAAATAAATTCAGTAAAGCTGCAGGATACAAAATCAACATAAAAAATAAGTTATGGGGTGCCGGGGTGGTTCCGTCAGTTAGGTGTCTGACTTCAACTCAGGTCACGATCTCACGGTTTGTGAGTTGAAGGCCCATGTCGGGTTCTGTGCTGACAGCCTGGAGACTGCTTCAGATTCTGTATCTTCCTCTCTCTCTGCCCCTGCCCAGATCTCTCTCTCTCTCTCTCTCTCTATCAAAAATTATAAATATAAAAAATTTTAAAAAAATTTTACATGTCTATACATTAACAATGAACTATGTGAAAAGGAAGTTAAGAAAGAAATTCCATTTACAATGATATTGCAAGTAATAAAATACTTAGAAATAAATATAACCCATGAAGGTGAAAAACTTGTACCCTGAAACCTATAATGCAATGATGAGAGAAACTGAAGAAGACACAAATAAGTAGAAAGACATCCTGTATTCATAGATTGGAAGATTTAGCATCGTTAGTGGGTATAGTACTCAAAAACTACCTACTGTATAGATTCAGTGCTTTCTCCATCAAAATCCAGTGGCATTTTACACAGAAATTTTTAAAAATCTTAAAATTCATATAGAATTACACACAGACCTATGGAGTCAAAGCAGTTATGGGAAAGAAGAACAAAGTTGGAAGTATCACACTTCCTGATTTAAAAATTTCAAAACTATACTGATTAAAACAGTGTGGTGCTGGCATAAAGACAGACATATAGACCAATGGGACAGAATAGAGATCACAAAAAATAAACTCACACATATAGTCAACTGATCTTCAACAAGGGTAACAAGGGTGCTAAGAATACACAATGAACAGAAGACAGTCTGTTTAACAAATGGTGTTGGGAAAACTTGATATCCACATAAAAAAAGAATGAAATTGGATACATACACAAAAATGAATGAAAAAAAAAATGAATGAATACAAAATTTAAAAATGAATGAATAAAAAAGAATGAAATTGGCCCACACACAAAAATCAAATCAAAATGGATTAAAAAATACTTAAATGAAAGACCTAAAACTATAAAACTCCTAGAGAAAAACATAGTGGAAAAGCTTGACATTAGTCTTAACAGTGATTTTTATGATATGACACCAAAAGCACAAAAAAGAAAAGAAAAGAAAAAAAAACAGCAAGTGTAACTATATCAAACTGAAAAGCTTCTGCAAAGAAAAAGGAAGCAATCAACAGAGTAAAAAAGCAACCTACAGAATGTGTGAAAATACTTACAAACCATATATCTGATGAGGGGTTTATATATAAAATATGTATTGAACACTTACAACTTAATAGCAGAAATACTAATAACCTAATTAAAAAGGAGCTAAGGACCCAAATAGACACTTCTCCAAAGAAGATATACATATGGCCAATAGGTATATGAAAAAATGTTCAGCATCATATATTATCAGGTAAATGAAAATCAAAACCACAATGAGATATAACCATAGTGTTAGAATGGCTAACATTATATATAACTTACATATTATATAATATATATATTTATATAATAATATATGAATATATATTATATATAATATATAAATATATGTTATATATATAAAAATTTTAGTGACAATGTGGAGAAGTTAGAACACTTGTACATTGTTGGTGAGAATGTAAAATGGTACGGCCTTTGTGGAAAACAGTATGGAGCTTCCTCAACAAATTAAAAATAGAACCACTATATGATTCAGCAATTCCACATCTGAACATATATTCAAAAGAATTGAAGTCACAGATATATGCTCTCCCATTATTACTCACGAAGTCAAGAAATGGAAGCAATCCAAATATTTGTTAGGTGAGTAGATAAAACGTGGTATATACATACAAGAGAATTTTATTCAACCTTAAAATAAGAAGGGAATCCTGCCCTATGGGGAGACTTGGATGCCAGAAGCAGAAGGACAAATATTACATGATTCTACTTCAACCTCATATTGACAGAGAATAGAATGGTGGCTGACAGGGTCTGGAGGAGAAGGAGAATGGTGGTTTGATATTCAACAGTTACAGAGTTTCTTTTACTCAATAATAAATAATTTCTAGATATCTGCTATATAACATAGAACCAATAGTTAAAGCTGTATTGTGCACTAAAGCATTAAAGAATCTCAAGTTGTCTTAAATACAGAAACACATGGATGGGAAGAAACTTTTGAAGGTGATGAACATATTTATTGCCTTGATTGCAGTAATGGTTTCATAGGTGACTACATATGTTCAAATCTATCAAACAGTGTACATTAAATGTGTACAGTTTTTACATAGCAATTATATTTCAATTAATTTATTTAAAAAATGAGGAATGACCCCACAACTGAGCACATTTCATTTAAACTTTATAATGTAAAAATCAAAACAAAACCTTCTAAAAGATTTCTGAAAGAAGCAGTTTACCTACAAAAGGTCTAAGCTTAGATTGACAAATGACTTCAACATCATCAGTGAAACCTACAGGACCACTTCAAAGTAAAATCTTCAAAATGCCAAATGAGTTAACCTCAAACATATAGTTTATATCCAGTAGAAGTCTCACTTAATTGAAAGGGGAAATTATTCTGAGAATACAGTGTATCAGAATGCTTAATTGTATCCTCTTTGAAAATTCTTAAATAGGATAATCATATGATTTATTATCCAAACTATGGCATTTACTAGAATTAATTTTTAATGAGAAAAATAATTATTAATTAATCATTTAATATTTAAAATTGTACTGTTCAGAGGGTAAACTAGGTCTGGCCCATGAAAACTCAGAAAAGATTAGCCTAGTCTTAAAATATATACTCCTTCAAGTACAGAAAAATTAAGATAAAGTTCTATATGGGGGAAAATGATATGTAAATAGCTTAGTAAAATATTGTTTTCTTCAAGTGTTTCAACGCCCAAATATTGTATTTCAGAACTGACAACAGTAATGCATCAGTAATGATGGTAGAGAGAAGATGGGGAAATAAGAGGGAGATGAAAGTGTTTTCACATAATTGTTTGCTGTAAGAATATCTGTGTCTAATTCCATAAATTTAAGTAAGTGATAAAGATATAAAAACATAAGTTTCACAAAGTTAGGGAACTACAAGAAAAATTTGTATTGAATTCATGATTTTCAAAGCAACACAACAGAACAGTAAACCCATCCAGTGAAAGTCAAGAAAGAGAAATAAAGACAAAAATAATATACACAGAAAGCATATGTAAGAGCAAAAATGTTACATCATAATCACTATAAAAATTTATTTAAGATATACCATAAAATCAAGAAATGAATCATACAAACACACACACACACGTGTGCGCGCACACAATCAGATCTATCAAATTGTCCACAAGAAACATAGTAAAGCAAATATCTATACAAAAAATGAGGGAAAACTAAAGAAATGAAGAAATTATGCAGGGAAGCATAAGCCAAAAAACTGGAGACAGCAATTTAAAATCAAACAACATAGAAGAATGCAGTGAAAAATCAAAGCTAAAGGATGTTATGTACAATTTAAAAAAAGGTTAACTATCATGAATACACACACACACACACACACACACACACACACACACACACACACACACACACACACGTCTTGAATGTATAAGGCAACAATTGCCCAAGCCAAGATAAATAGTAATAGAAATAAATAATAGTTGACACAATTCAGTTAATAAGAAAAGGATGGCTAGTTGAATTGATGGGTAGAGATATATTTATACAAACTCTTAGTTTAAATATCATTTTGTGGCCTTTAATTTAAAAACTGCATATAAAAGCTGCATTAAATATAATCAGCTATTGTTCTAACAAACGATTTTAATAACTTAATACTTCTCTACTTTATCACTACGCATTTTAAACTAACCCTCTTATCGGAAATTAGGTAGTTTGCCACTTTGTGTATTAGAAATAACTGAAAAATGGGGTTGTATACAAAGCTCTCTAGACATTTCTGATTCTTTTCCTTGATGATATCCTTAAAGGACTTACTTGGGTGTTTAGTTATGAACTGTTCTTATATTCATAAGACTTCTATAACAAAAATAGCTCATACCAATTTATAATTCTTTCATTATTGCTTCTTATAAATGTCAACAATGATCTTTTTATTGCCAAATGCAAAAGATATTTTCCATTCTTACCTTAATTTCAATTCTCAGAACATTTCAAACAGTTGATTTTAAAAAGATGATCTTCACTGTTTCCATGATGGTACGTGATCCTACTTTTCCTCAAACAATAAAGGCAGTTGTTCCTTTGTCTACTTACATGAATATTCCCCACCCTCTACCTGACCTTAAAATATTAAAGTGCCTCCGTGGTCTCTTCATGACTTCCCCCCATTATCCTGTATTTTGTATAGTTATACACTTATAACTTTTGAATGTACTCCTGCTGCCAGACCTATACTGTAAATTCCAAACTCACATTCCAAATTTAATTGATTTATCTAATTTGATGTCTCTGAGCTGTTTCAAATTTAGTATCTCTAAAATGAAGTTCTCATTTTTACTTCAAATTGTTTCTCACCATTTTTTTTTCCTTAGTGAAAGGCAATAAAATCCACCCAAAGACCGAAGTCAGGGATAACAGTTATACTTTACTTCCACCATCTCACCCTCACATCCAGTTCAATGTCAAACTCTGTCCTTTATGACTCTGCACCATATTCTGATTTATTTTACTTCTCTCATCTCTGCTGATACCACTCTTGGCCAAGCCACAATCAATTGTTGGACTATTGCCATGGCCTCTCAACTGTTTTCTCCAGTGACTTTCTAATACATTCTTTGCTGGAAAGTAATTTTCAAAAAATGTAATTTACATCATGTCGGTCACCTTCTTAAAGTCTTGTAATAGCTTTCCATTAGATTTTGAATACGATCCAAATTCCTTAACATGGCCCAGTGACCCAGCTCCAGCTTCTTTCTCAAACTTCGTTTCTGACAGTTCACCCTGTCTTACTCTGCTTCAGCTACCACACTGTGTCAGTTTCTAGAACCCACCAATCCCCATCCAACAGCAAGGTCTTGCCCTGCCTATTCATTCCCTTTGCCTGAAGTAGCCTTCTGGATTTAGGCCCATTTGCTTCTTACCTTTTGGAGTTAACCATAATAACCCCAGTGATATCATAGCTTCCTGTTACTCTCTGGATTTCCAGGTAGCACTTGTTTCCTTATACTTAATACAATTTACCATTGTTCTGTTGAGTTTTATGTTTGTTTTGTTTCATTTTGTCTTAATTCACACAAATTTTTGCTTTTTCTTTTACTACAACATAGGGTCATAAGACTAGAGATTGTATCTACCTTGTTTCTAATTGTGAACAAGTATTTGCTATTTACTATGTTGTATGGCAGAAAGTACACACTTAAATTATTAAATACAATAATTATATGAGATATTTTTTTGTGGGGATTAACCGACAATGAATACATACATATATATATATATAATATCATTATATTATGTCATTACATATTATTTATATGATGATCATTATATATTATTTAATGATATTATATATTATATATATATATGTCTTATAAATCCCACTGTAAAAATTCTTGTAAGTATGAGGGAATAAAAATGTCTGTTTTAGGGGCACCTGGGTGGCTCAGTTGGTTAAGGGTTTGACTCTTGATTTCGGTTAGGTCATGATCTCAAAGTTTGTCAGATAGAGCTCTGCATTGTGTTGGGCTCTGCATTGACAGCTGAGAGCCTGCTTGAGATCGTCTCGCTTTCTCTTTCTCTCTATGCCCCTCCTCCCTTTCTCTCTCTCTCTCTCTCTCTCTTGCAAAATAAATAAATAAACTTTTAAAAATATCTGTTATATTTTTTTATTCCAGTTGTGCTTTAACGTTTCCTGTATATTTACTTTATTTTCTTTTAGCTTTATTGAGATGTAATGGACAAAGCTTTAAGGTATTTTAAGTGTACATCTTAATGATTTGATATATGTATATATGTGAAAAGATTCTCCCCTTTTAGTTAACTAACACTCCATGACTTCACATATTATATATTATTTTCATTGAGAAAATGTAAGTTTTACCCTTTTAGCAAATTTCTATTATGCAATATAGTGTTGTCAACTATAGTCACCTTACTATATATATTAGAACCTCAGACCTTATTCATCTAGATAAATGTTACTAGTCCTTCACTATTTCCCCATGTCCTTTGGCAACTACTTTTCTAATCTTTGTTTCTATGAGCTTGACATTATTTAGATACCACATATAAGTGATATTATGCCATATTTGTCTTTCTATGTCTGTCTTATTTCACTTAGAGTAATGCCCTGAAATTTTATCCATGTTGTTGTAAATGCCAGCAATTCCTGTTTTCTCATGGCTGAATGATATTCCATTGTGTACATATATACCAGCTCTTCTTTATCCATTCACTTGTTGACAGACACTTAAGCTTTTTATCTTGGCTATTGTAACATTGCAATGAGCAGAAAACTGTAGATATCTTTTAGATATTCTGTTTTTATTTCTCTAGTATATATACCCAGAAATGGAATTGCTGATCATATAGTGGTTATATTTTTAAGTTTTGAGGTACTTCCATACTGTTATATACAGTGACTGCACCAATTCACATTTTCACCTGCAATGCATATAGTTCCCTTCTCTCCACATCCTCACCAACACTTATTATTTCTAGTCATCTTGATAATAACCATTCTAACAGGAATGAGGTGATTCCTCATTGTGGTTTTGATTTGGATTCTTCTGATGACAGTGATGTTGAGCACATTTTTATATATCGGTTGGCCATTTGTATGTTTTCTTTGGAAAAAAAAATGTCTACTCATTTCTTCTGTCCATTTTTAAAATCAGATTTGTTGTTTTATTCATTATTGAATTGTATGAACAAATAGCAGCACAATGTTTGATATGAACAAATAGCATCACAAAGTGCTAGAGATATTTTCTGTTTTCCTCACAATTAGGTAAGACCATCATAATGTTTCCCAAACTTGAATTGTGAGAGAAAGTGATATTAATCACTTCTGAATGTGGTTGTTAAGAGCATTCTCTGCATTGCTGGCCATATCTGTGAACCCACAATGGAGGAAGAAGGCTTGCAGGCTTATGAAGCCACTGGTCTAAAAGATCTGCAATCCCTCAATGTTGGCATGAAATGGAGAGCCCTCCACCTCCTATTTTCTATGTACTTTGAACAGATAAGTAAGAATGCACTAAACTTATTACTTGAGCCACCAAGTTTTTGGGATCATTTATTTTGGAAGATAACCCTCTCTCACTAGTAGCTCACATGTAGCATTTTCTCCAAGGATATCTGTATACCTTTACATTTTGTTCAAGTTGATTGATATATACAAATTATTTCTACCTATATAAAAAAAGTTTCCCACTATAATTTCTTTTGATTTATATTTAAAAATATTTTCTTTCCTAATATCAGATAGTCATTTTCTTCATTTCCCCCTAGTTTTACTTTTATGTCTTTAAACAATTTAATATTAAGTTGCAAATTATTTGAAATAAAATCACAACTTTTAAAAAATAATTAAACCATTTTTCTTCAGGCCAACATTTTAATAATTTTTCCAATATCCATAGCTTTAAATGTTACTCTTATGGAAAACAAAATTCTTTAATATCTTTGTCTTTTTATTCTAATCCATCTGTGTATAATTCCTTCATCAATATTTATTTTATTTAACATACCTCCTTTATATACTTTCTTTATTAGTCATTTTTCTAAAAAGCAGTCTAATTATTTTTTATATACAAAGTTTAAATAATATTTATTACTATTTTCAAAATTAAGTGGGAAGGTCTAGGAATTTTATTTAACTTCTTAAGTGATCTAAAAAAAAATAAAAGAACTTCATCTGTATCATTCTTTTCTTTTTCAAATATTTATTCCTTTAAAAAATGGCATTATTCCCTTAGTATGAATCCTGCTTATTGCTTACTAAATGCTTTTTTAGCTATTTATACTCTTGTTTCTATTGCATACTTTTTAGTTTTAGTTTCACTTACAAATTAATAATTTAATAACTTCTAAATGTCTTCACAGCCGGGGTAATTATACTTTGTTTTCCCAAATATTCAATTTATTTCCTTAGAGTTTGCGTGCACACAACTGTATCAACTGCAAATTGTATTTCTTTTTCCAGAAGTGCTTCGTCTTCTAATGCTTACATTTCTGGCAATATCTTGTGCTATGTCTTGCAGGTGATTGTCTTAGTTTGGAAATAGTAGTTTACAGAAATTTTCTCCCAAAACTCCATAAATGGTGCTTCATTGTTTTCTTTGCTTAAATATTTTAAAGTTGATTTCTGAGTCCAAACTGTTTTGAGTATATATAGATTTTTTCTACCTAGTACTACAGATTTTTTTCTTATCATTAAAATTCAAACTTTGCACCAAAATCTGTTTATGAATGTTGTTAACTTATTTTTTCGTAATACTTGATGAGCCTTTACACATGTGCTTATTCAAAGTTCTTCAGCTTAAGAATGTTTGACTTCCTTTTTGTTATATCTTTGATCATTGTTTTATTCCAATATCTCCTGCTTTCAATTCTGAAATTCCTTTTATGTTTATACTGATGTCTACTTTTCATCACTTTTTCTTTCATTTTTCATTTTATTTCTTTATACATGTCTATAAATTCTGGATATTTTCATCTTCTCCTTTACTGATTCTAATTTTGAAACATCTAAACCATTGACTCTTTTCTGATTTTTTAAATTTATTTATATTCAAGTTAGTTAAACACAGTGTAGTCTTGGCTTCAGGAGTAGAACCCAGTGATTCATCCATTATATATGACACCCAGTGCTCATCCTCAAAAGTGCCCTCCTTAATGCCCATCACCCATATAGCCCACCCCCCTGGCTCTTTTCTGATTTTAATTCAGCATTGATATTTTTCATCTCTGTGTGCTCTATCTTGAGTTCAGATACTATATGATTTATGATTGCCTAATTTTATATGAAATATTTTAACCTTAAATTTTAATCCAAATATATTACTAATTGGTACAACTGTTTATGTTTTTAAAAAGTGGTCTGATTCCTGACCATTTCTTTTTAAAAATTGGCGCTTGTGCATGTATCTGTTGCTTTTCCTGCCTTTATTCACTCTCAAAAGAAATTTTATTTTTGTTATGTACCAAGAGTTGATTTGATCTAAATCACTAATGTTGGGGTCCCACATTAAAAACCTTTAGGTCATATAGATGCTACTAAACATTGATATATATTTCCATTTCTATTGAGAATTCCAGAAACATTTAGGAAACTGGGTGAACAACAGAGCTATAATCAGCAACAACAAGAAAGGGGTCCTGAAGCTTGAGGAGTTGAATCCCATTTAATATGTATCATATTTAGATTTCTGCTCTCCCATTGGGTTACATGATATGATGCTGCCTCCAGCAAGTTTTCAGGAACCAAACAGAGGTATGGATTCTTGTCCTTTGAAGTTCAAACTCCAATTCTAGGTAAGACATAATTTTCTAAATATAATTGATGAGAATTTTTATTCCATCACCCTGTCATGTCACTAATAGACTTGATAATGTAAGAGATCTAAAATATATATTAAAAAGTAAATCAAGAAATGGTCAGGGTTTTTGTGAAGTAGCTCTGCTTCCTCTCCACCCACCCCAATGGCAGGCTTACCACCAAACTGTATCTCTTTTCCCACTGGAAAGCTGAGAGAGAATTCAGTCAGTATCACTGTGGCTTAGTCAAGTGGCTGAACTTTCCAGAAATACTGAAGAGGGAACAGAATCACTTTGAAGAGAGGAATTGGTTATTCTACAGCAGTTGTAAGGTTGTAATGAGGGGACTCTGTAACAAAAAGTAGCCTAGACTTAAGATGACAATACATTTTATCCAGAAACTGGAGTGCTATAGAATACAACAGTACTATTAGTAATTAAGCCATTTCAACAGGCATATACTATTCCAAGGAAACCAAGATATATGATTACTCTATCTAGACTCTACAAGTAGAGAACTAGTAAGAATACAAATTATTCAATAGGGACAGATTGCTAAATTTGCAAGTAAAATGTAGCAAAACATTTCCAGGCACCATAGTTGGATATATGACTGAGAATTCAATCCAGTCTTTTGCTAGTCAAAGCCTGGTCCTCCCAACTAGTCATTTGCAGCTGGCTTTTTTAGAAATACAAAATCTCAGGTCCCATCCCAGACCTACTGAATAAGAATTTGCTTTGTACCAATCCCAGGTTTTTTAAATATACATTGCTGTTTGAGAAGTACTTGTCTACATACTATTCTCTCATTTCTCAAAGCCTTGATGTAAACCTTTGTTCCTTACATTCAACCGAAGGAAGAGAATGAGAAAAGCGTAAGTCTCAACTGAGTAAAATTTTCTCAAAATTATTTGTTTACCTGAATAAGTAAGATTGGTCCAGTTTAAATACAGTGTCAAAATACTAATAAGATTCAGTCACAGAAA
Organism: Puma concolor; assembly: GCF_028749965.1. NCBI lineage: Eukaryota > Metazoa > Chordata > Mammalia > Carnivora > Felidae > Puma > Puma concolor. The sequence continues at coordinate 184,094,755 of NC_141667.1, forward strand.
AATAAATTGGCTTGATCATCTCAAGAACTTTTATCATGTCATCACGTTTTAACTTGTCATCATGTTTGGTATGGTAGCTGAGAATTGACTAGGACAGTATCCTCACTGTTTTCATATGGTAGCTGAGAATTAACTAGGACAGTATCCTCACTGTTTTCATGACGCAACTAGTTATCTTGTACCTAGTCCTTCGTTTAGTTATGGGTAGCAGAGTCAAATGTAATCCGGGAACAATTTCCAAGATGATGGTAAGTTCTATACCCTTGATGCTGATACTTGCTCTTTGGATTTGCAACTGGGCTAGTGAAGGTATATTGGAATGGGTGTCTTTCACCCAACTCCAAAGCAAATCTGTTTTTAATTATGGGCAGTGGTGGGTCCATTGATTCATCCTTTAATTTAGTTGTAGCTAAGCTATATCAGTAAACTGACATCAGGAGAAATTGCTCAAAAGTTTCACTACATGGATGCCCCCGCTTCTTTTAGCAATGCCATGAAACTTTCCTCTCCAGTTTTATTTGTATTTTTATATTCAGACTTGAAAAGAAGGATAAAATGGACTAATCATTTCTCCTCATCAACACAAAGGAAATCAGCCAGACAGGAGCACACTGAGGACCGATGTGGATTCTATAAGGGGAAGGGGTACAGATACATAACAGGAATGGCAAAGATACTTTGTCTGAGCCATATTTTTGTTGAGCTATTATCTGGCCAACTCAGATGCTAGAGTGGTTTTGTGATGATTTTTCCCCAGAATTTATTTATAGAATCCTTGGTGAACTGCCATAGTGAATCTTAGTGAAAATGTACTTGAATATACCTGGCCACATAAAGGCAATTTTGGGGAAAATGTCACAGATTTCTTCTAAGTGTAAATGAATATATTTCTTATTAGAGATATTTTATAGTAATATTGTGATCCATTTTGTTACATCAGAAGGTAAGGTGTCTTCCAAATATAAAAGACCTTTTGAAAGTGAACCACATGCTATGTAACGTATTTTGATGTTACATTAGAAGGGCCTGTCTCATGCTGTCAAAAAATCTAATATTATTGAAACAGAATGCTTACAGGAATTATGAGCTTGGATATTAAGTGCTAAGAACACTCCAGTTTAATGAGTAAAAGAAATTATCTTGTCACTAAGAGGATAAATTCAAGCTAATAACCACAATGTACTGTAGGCCTGAGCGAAAATAATTATTTCCTTTGAGAAAAATTAAAATAGGTCTTTTTAAACTGTAACCTGCATTAGATATTTTTTCTAAATCACACATAGGTTTTTAAATATCCTCCCAAAGTAGTCTGCAATTTACTTTTTATAAAGTTATAAGACAGATCGTTGCATTAACCATCATTTCTGCCGACGCATTCATTCAGCAAACTGAATTGAATTATTTTTTCTGCCTATCCTAAAGAAAATAAATGCTCTTTTGGGATTTTTAAAAATAAATTAATTAGATTGATGCCTGAGGTTTAATTACTTCAGAAATAATAATCAGAGAATGGAAACTGTATGAGTTACCAGAGTCTGTTTATAAGGTTATAGTTGTTTTCTGTCATGAGCCATCATGGGGGATATATTATCAGGAAGATATTTTCAATCTAGGTATAAATGTAACTGCTAAAGGAGATGAGACTAGTCATAAATTGGTGGTACTTTAGTAACTTGATGCTTCAATTTAGCAAAGACTATCTTGTGTGAGCCTGCTCTCCCAGATATGCACCAAAGTGCAGAAAGGACCTCAAGGAACTCACCAGGGCATTGTAGAGAAAACAATTGCTTATATTAATAGGATTTCCTGTGTTTATATTGGCAGGTAATACAAAATACATATTTTTGTTATATTAAAAAAATGGACTGCTGTTACTGGTGTGTGTCTTAACTCACTTTTGAAATTTCAAAAGGCAGCAGATATTTCGAACAGGGGTTGACCCATATATGTGAGAATGTCTTGATACAGGCTCCTGGATTTCCGACTACCCCACTGTTCAACTATTTAGTGCCATGGGATCTACAGAACATTCCTTTCAGTTGGGGAGGATTTGGTTAATGGAAGCATGAAGAGATATAAAATGAAAGTAGTGTATTTGCTGGCGCCCCTGAGTGGCTGAGTTGGCTGAGTGACCAACTTTGGCTTGGGTCATGGTCTCGTGGTTCTTGGGTTTGGGCCCCTTATCGGGCTCTGTGCTGACAGCGCAGAGCCTGGAGCCTACTTTGGATTTTGCATCTCTCTCCCACTCTGCACCTCTCTCTCTCTCTCCATCAGAAATAAATAAACATCAAAAAAAAAAAAAAAAAGCAGTGTATTTGGTTCGTGTGTCAGGCTTAAGAGAAAGACTAAAGCCATGGAGAAAAGACAGATTGCTTGTATTGAACATAAAAATTAGATATAAGAGGACATATGAGAAACTACTTTACATATACATTAATGAGGAGAGTAAATAAAAGGAACCTGAATTGGGTAAAAGTAATTCGATAAAGTAGAGGCTTCAGTTAAAAAGACTGAGGATAGAACTTAGAAATGTCCTAAATTTCACTGACCTACATCTCCTGGTAGAAATGGCTAAAGATAGAACTTATTTTAAATATATTTTTGAAAAAGTTATTAAAGTATTTTTTTTTTTCATTTCTGCATAAGAGAGAGAATGACACATTGGTGAGCATCATGTGATTCAGAGGCAGCCCAGTAAGGCTGGATGCCCCATTTTGCCTCTAAATGGTCATGTAGCCTCAGGCAATTTACCTCCTCCCTTGTGCCTCATTTCCTCAACTGTAAAATAAAGATAATTATGCTGTCTAGCTCAGAGAGTTGTTGGAAGCAAGCAAATTATTTAAAATGCTTAGAACAATGTGTGGCACCTAGGAACCATGCAAATAATAATTGGAAATATTAACTATTATATTCATTGTGTGCAATTAGTTTTAACTGTAATTATTCTAATATTTAAAGCTAATATTCAGGTAGTGCTAATGTTACTATATCAAGGAAATGAAGAAGAGAGAAAAGACTGGTATGTTTATAGGACTTATTTTTATCTCTTTTAGATCACCTTATAAAAAAGGTGACTTTTGAACAGACATATGAAAGGAATAACATTGCAAGCCTACACATATTGACGAATATTCAAAAGAGAAGATTCGGTAGAAATAATGAGGGGAAAATGTGCTTGGTAAACTTGAGGAACAGAACAAATCAGAAAAATGATGGCGGAAGATAGGAGTTGAGGTAAGCTAGATCATGTCCCGCCATTTAGTTCAGAATAGGGAGGTGAAATTTTATTCTATGAAAGGAAGCCATTGGGGGTTACGGCAACGTAATATTTTAAGAAGGCATCCTGAGCTATTAAGTGGAATATAAATTGTTATGGGAAATAATAGCAATAGGAAGATGTGTCAGGCAACTTTTGAGTTATCCAAACAAACAGTAATCTATGAGGGTGGAAGAGGGAAATTGTGAGACGTGGCCCCTATTTGGCAAAGAAAGGTTGACCAGTAAAAAAATTTCAAGTTAACTCATTATTCAAAATCATTATATCTTAAAATAGGGGAATATCTGTAGCTTTTTGTGTGTGTGTTCCCAGGACATCATGAGCCTTGGTGTGGCTGGGATACAGCATTTGAGGATGCTCTGTGGGAAGAGAGAATTGTGAATAGCTATGCCTATGACTTGGGATTCATTTTACATAAAATTTCAAACTAGACATTTGAGCAGGTTATGACTCTGGCTTACCTATTATACATAAAAATAGCGCTGTAGAACAATAGTGGAAACACTGGTGAAATGTAAATAAATCGTGGATCCTAGTTAAGAGGAATACGGCTGTATTAGCTTCTTAGCTTTGACAAGGATCACATAGTTATATTGGTAGGCATAATAATACTCTCCACCCTCCCAGAAGTCTACATTCTTATCTCTGATACCTGTGAATATGTGATGTTATATGGCATAACGGGAATGAGGTAGCAGGTGGCATTGGGGTTTGCAAATAAAATGACTTTAAATTAGAGGGAGTGGCCTGGATTAACCTGGCGGACCCAGGTGGACCCAGTGTAATCTCAGGATCCTTAAATGTGGAAAGGGAAGACAGAGGAGCCAGTATCAGAATTATGTAATGTAAGAAAGATGCTGCTGGCTATTGCTGTCTTTGAAAGTGGAGGGTAACCACAAATCAAGGAATACAGGAGGATGCCAAAAGCTGGACAAGGCAAGAAGATGGATCTCCTAGGGACTCCAGAAAGGATAGAAACCTTGCTGGCACCTTGAGATCCATTTTAGGCTTCTGACCTCCATAACTGTAAGTTGATAAATTTGTGTTGGCTTAAGACACTTATTTTGTGGTAATTTGTTACTAAAGTTATAGGGAACTAATTCAGTTACATGAAATGTCCATATTAGGAGAAGTTGGGTGAACAAAATATGGAAAATTATCTGTAACATCCTTGTGACTTTTCTCCAAATTTAATATTATTGCACAATAAAATGTTTGAAAAAATTAGTACTCCTCTTGCTCCCCACTTGCCCCCTTCATCTTCTCCTTGCCCCCACCAGTTCTCAGATATGTTTTTCTTTTGGCTTTATATCTTCTATTATACCCCTCTATCTCATGGGTATATTTTATATATTTATATTCATAGTCTCATATTCTTATCTTAAATGCATTCCCAAACTGTTTGCATGCTCTCTCTTGCACTCTGATATTTGCAACTGTATTTCCAAAAATTATAATTATTTCCCTAAATTCCACTTTATACATTGACTCTATCAAAGTTATAACTTAAAACAAGTTTTAAACCTATTGAACTGTATAATATTTTCTCACCTGTCTTAAGTATCACAATATTAACAATTATTCCAAAAACTATCATATCAATTCACTTTTCTCCATCCTTACACTCCACCTCATATTACTGGAGACCTTTTGCTAGCTTTCACTAATTATGCATATCTAAATTCTCTTTTTCACTGACACTGTTGTACTTTTCATATGCGTAACTGTTTGTGATATTCTACTACCAATGGCAATATATGCTTTCAGCATCTTATTCTAGCTTTTCATCTCTTTTTTTTTTTCCCTTCACATACCCAAGCTCAAGGCACACTGAACTCCTCTGTTGTCCTTGAATAGACCATACCTTTGATACTGGATTTACTTTAGCATATATATTTTTTTTTACATCCTCCTAGCCTATTTCACTAATCCTGCATTGTGTTGTTAGTAAAGTAATAATGGTTGTTATGTTGGTGATAAGGAATCAACCTTTCCATGTTTTCAATGGTTTCTTATTCTGTGGTCTTACACAAAATGTCAGATCATTTATCCACAGTTAAATATCTTAGCATATAGGTAACAGTACAGCTCACATTGCAATGTGCTTGTTTTTGTATACTCTCCATTCATTTCTGTATTCCTCGAAGTAGACACCATGTCTTATCATTGTATATACAATTACTATAATCTTAATTATTAGCTGTGGAGGAGGGCTCACAAAAATGAGAAAAATTGGCCCGAAAGATACACATTTGAAGCTTGTTACAGACTTGGATGGATTCTCTTTGTTGATTTACATTTTAGTTTCATCATTGACAAACTGTTTAGGATAAGACAGCATGATTCCACAATTTACTAATTTTATGATACAGCAGCTAGACTTCATAGACTATATCCTTGTTTATAACAATCTCTCATATCCTCCATACCTTAAAGGTCTTCCAACCAAGGACAAATGAAGGTTTCACTTTTCCCTACTTTTGCGTTTTTTTTATTCAAGGCACAGGTGGTATTTATCATATCAGGATACATCTGAACACATTAAAGCTAATGGGAAGCTCATTCAACTTAATAGGATGCATACTTAACTAACAGGATAAACATCACCGTAACAAGGCATCTGTAACATATTTCACTTGGTTATACATTTTGATACTTATCCTGGTGTGAATTTCAACTGCAGAGGCTGATGTTCTAATAGTGATATAGAGAAGCAATGTGAGTGAAATTAAAGCAACGTAAATTGAAAGGTGGTGGGAACTGATTGAATTGATGTTGGTGCTATAATTGAAGGGAAAAACTTGAGTACAAACAGTGAGAATAAAGAATTATTTGCAACTTCTGGCTTCAATGGCTAAGAGAATATTCCAATTATTGCCAAAGAGTATTAGTCATTAATACATCCAAGTGTTATTTAGCTCTGTCTTTTGTTGTACTCAAAACTCTACTTTGTGCTAATATGAAAAAAACCCCTGTGACATACTAAAAAAATACTCTAAGATTGTTCATTTCTTTGTAAAGTAGATGAGGTGTAATGAGGCAACAAATGTGCTGAAAAGAACAATGCATGCAAAAAGAGAAGTTGGATTTAATTTTGTTTTCCAATTAGAATCTGTATAATTTGGGGAGAGCATCTTTGCAAAGTCGATATTTGTCACTTCGTGTGAAAATTGTATGTTAACATCAAAATTATGAACTTGTATTCATTAACATATCAATTTATATAACTATCTGTAATTTGCAATAATCATAGAAGATTTGGCATTACTACTGAGAGATTTAAAAATTACTGTATCTTTTCTTCTATATACAGAGATTCTTAAAAGTGGTTTACATACTGATTCCCTTTCTTCTTGACTCAGCCACTTAAGAATCATTACTATATAAAGATAGAAACTTTAATTTTTGACCAAATTTACCCACTATATCCGTGATTCTATAATAAAAAGTCTTAACCTCTATATCATGTAAAAAAAAATGCACACATAGAAGCCAAAAAGATAAAATCTGGACTACTTTTTGTATGCAAGACTTGTATTTCCTTTTAACAAGTAATCATTACTTGATTTTTTTCAGGTCACAGAAGAGCTTAAAATATTATACTTCAGAAACATTAGTTTATTAAATTGAAGATTCAACAGGCAATCTTATTTTGGAACAAAACCTAACACATGTATTTCATGCAGGCATACACAGCATATAAAATGGATTAGCCTTTGGGGTGCCTGGGTGGCTCAGTCAGTTAAGCATCTGACTTGATTTTGGCTCAGATCAAGATCTCACAATTGTGAGATCATGAGATCAAACCTCATGTCGGGCTCCATGCTGAGCTTGGAGCCTGCTTAGGATTTTCTCTCTGCCCCTTCATGCATCACGCATATTCATTCTCTCCCCCTCCCCCATAAACAAATAAATAAAGTAAAAGTATTAGCCGCAAATCTTTTTATCTTGAGATTGTGTTCATAGCTCATGCCCAAAGAAAACTAAGGGGAAAATAAACATCATTCTGGGGTTGTTGCATTTTGTGTGCCAATTATTTTAGGCTGGATTCTTCAACAAAACACTTTTGGGAAGGAGAGGAAGATGATTTTTTAGTAACAGAAGGAAATTCAAAACTAGAAATGAGAATAAAAGCAAACCAATAATAGAGTATATTGAATCCAAGGAGTGTTTTCATCACATTCATGTAAGTTCACGTATCTAGTGTCTGTTTACCCATTGTCACAATGAGCGATTTGGATTAGAAGACCACTAAATTCCTATCCTTCTTCATTATTCCTAATTGTGTGATTTTTATATCTCCTTTGTAAAATTATAACTTGGTTGTTCCTGTTCTGCCTATATCCTTTAATAGTCGACATGAGATCATGTGGGGAAAGAGTAAAGACCTTGAATACTTCTAAAATTTTTTAATGTTTATTTTTGAGAGAGAGAGAGGGAGAGAGATGGACAGAGTGTGAGCAGGCAAGGGGCAGAGAGGGAGAAACAGAACCCAAAGCAGGCTCCAGGCTCTGAGCTGTCAGCATAGAGCCTGACTCAGGGCTCAAACTCACAAACTGTGAGATCATGACCACCCATGATGCTTAACCCACTGAGCCACCCAGGCACCCAGAGTACTTCCATTCTAAATAACAATAGCACTTGTCAGTTGCTCACCTTCAGATCCTTGTGCCATAAAAACAGTGGGTTTGGGTCAGGTTAGGAATTTCATCCTTGATTATATAATGTCTGTCTTTGTTCAGAGTAAACTCTTTTGTATGAAACTGTGGTTGTCTCCTGACTGCTAAATTTCTTTTCTTCCTTTAGCTTCTAATATAACTGAAAGTAGTGCATGGCTAATCATATCTAGGAAAAAGATGATTTGTAAGTTTCAAAAGCAATATCACTTTTCAGACCAGTTGCATTGAACAGATGTCTATTTAGAGGCATCCTTCCTTATGTTCAGAGGATTGTGTGAGATGTTTTAAGGCAGAGTTGATGAGTACCATTAAAATTATTTTAGGGCAGAGGATAATCTCAAATATGTACAGTAGTCAGTTTAAAATACTATTCATACTTTTGTTAGCCATACTTGTCTTATTAATATATAAAGTTTTAACTCTTTTTAAATGTAAAATAACAACCCAAAAAACAAATCAATAACTTAGTTTCACAGTTTAACCATAAATATGCTTAGTGACCATATGTTAATAGGATTATAATTTTATTTTATTTTATTTTATTTTATTTTATTTTATTTTATTTTATTTTATTTTATTTTATTTTATTTTATTTATTTTTGGGACAGAGAGAGACAGAGCATGAACGGGGGAGGGGCAGAGAGAGAGGGAGACACAGAATCAGAAACAGGCTCCAGGCTCTGAGCCATCAGCCCAGAGCCCAACGCGGGGCTCGAACTCACGGACCGCGAGATCGTGACCTGGCTGAAGTCGGACGCTTAACCGACTGCGCCACCCAGGCGCCCCTAGGATTATAATTTTAATGCCTACTTTACATCTTAGACCATATACAATTAGTAAATGGAATATTATATGACTGCAATGATTGTAAGAGAATTGAGTATTGGAATAGGAGATTTAAATTTCATTGTTTTATTTACAGACACTAACATATTAGCAAAAGCAAGTTAAATAATTTGTACTAATTTTTTTCAATACTTTTATTTTTTTTTTTATTTTTTTTTTTATTTTATTTTATTTTTTTTTATATATTTTTTTTTATTTATATATGAAATTTATCGTCAAATTGGTTTCCATACAACACCCAGTGCTCATCCCAAAAGGTGCCCTCCTCAGTACCCATCACCCACCTTCTCCTCCCTCCCACCCCCCATCAACCCTTAGTTTGTTCTCAGTTCTCAACAGTCTCTTATGCTTTGGCTCTCTCCCACTCTAACCTCTTTTTTTTTTTTTTTTTTTTTTGTTCCCCTCCCCCATGGGTTTCTCTTAAGTTTCTCAGGATCCACATAAGAGTGAAACCATATGGTATCTGTCTTTCTCTGTATGGCTTATTTCACTTAGCATCACACTCTCCAGTTCCATCCACGTTGCTACAAAAGGCCATATTTCATTTTTTCTCATTGCCACGTAGTACTCCATTGTGTATATAAACCACAATTTCTTTATCCATTCATCAGTTGATGGACATTTAGGCTCTTTCCATAATTTGGCTATTGTTGAGAGTGCTGCTATGAACATTGGGGTACAAGTGCCCCTATGCATCAGTACTCCTGTGTCCCTTGGATAAATTCCTAGCAGTGCTATTGCTGGGTCATAGGGTAGGTCTATTTTTAATTTTCTGAGGAACCTCCACACTGCTTTCCAGAGCGGCTGCACCAATTTGCATTCCCACCAACAGTGCAAGAGGGTTCCCGTTTCTCCACATCCTCTCCAGCATCTATAGTCTCCTGATTTGTTCATTTTGGCCACTCTGACTGGCGTGAGGTGATACCTGAGTGTGGTTTTGATTTGTATTTCCCTGATAAGGAGCGACGCTGAACATCTTTTCATGTGCCTGTTGGCCATCCGGATGTCTTCTTTAGAGAAGTGTCTATTCATGTTTTCTGCCCATTTCTTCACTGGGTTATTTGCTTTTCGGGTGTGGAGTTTGGTGAGCTCTTTATAGATTTTGGATACTAGCCCTTTGTCCGATATGTCATTTGCAAATATCTTTTCCCATTCCGTTGGTTGCCTTTTCGTTTTGTTGGTTGTTTCCTTTGCTGTGCAGAAGCTTTTTATCTTCATAAGGTCCCAGGAATTCACTTTTGCTTTTAATTCCCTTGCCTTTGGGGATGTGTCGAGTAAGAGATTGCTACGGCTGAGGTCAGAGAGGTCTTTTCCTGCTCTCTCCTCTAAGGTTTTGATGGTTTCCTGTCTCACATTCAGGTCCTTTATCCATTTTGAGTTTATTTTTGTGAATGGTGTGAGAAAGTGGTCTAGTTTCAACCTTCTGCATGTTGCTGTCCAGTTCTCCCAGCACCATTTGTTAAAGAGACTGTCTTTTTTCCATTGGATGTTCTTTCCTGCTTTGTCAAAGATGAGTTGGCCATACATTTGTGGGTCTAGTTCTGGGGTTTCTATTCTATTCCATTGGTCTATGTGTCTGTTTTGGTGCCAATACCATGCTGTCTTGATGATGACAGCTTTGTAGTAGAGGCTAAAGTCTGGGATTGGGATGCCTCCTGCTTTGGTCTTCTTCTTCAAAATTACTTTGGCTATTCGGGGCCTTTTGTGGTTCCATATGAATTTTAGGATTGCTTGTTCTAGTTTCGAGAAGAATGCTGGTGCAATTTTGATTGGGATTGCATTGAATGTGTAGATAGCTTTGGGTAGTATTGACATTTTGACAATATTTATTCTTCCAATCCATGAGCAGGGAATGTCTTTCCATTTCTTTAAATCTTCTTCAATTACCTTCATAAGCTTTCTATAGTTTTCAGCATACAGATCCTTTACATCTTTGGTTAGATTGATTCCTAGGTATTTTATGCTTCTTGGTGCAATTGTGAATGGGATCAGTTTCTTTATTTGTCTTTCTGTTGCTTCATTGTTAGTGTATAAGAATGCAACTGATTTCTGTACATTGATTTTGTATCCTGCAACTTTGCTGAATTCATGTATCAGTTCTAGCAGACTTTTGGTGGAGTCTATCGGATTTTCCATGTATAATATCATGTCATCTGCAAAGAGCGAAAGCTTGACTTCATCTTTGCCAATTTTGACGCCTTTGATTTCCTTTTGTTGTCTGATTGCTGATGCTAGAACTTCCAGCACTATGTTAAACAACAGCGGTGAGAGTGGGCATCCCTGTCGTGTTCCTGATCTCAGGGAAAAAGCTCTCAGTTTTTCCCCGTTGAGGATGATGTTAGCTGTGGGCTTTTCATAAATGGCTTTTATGATCTTTAAGTATGTTCCTTCTATCCCGACTTTCTCAAGAGTTTTTATTAAGAAAGGGTGCTGGATTTTGTCAAAGGCCTTTTCTGCATCAATTGACAGGATCATATGGTTCTTCTCTTTTTTTTTGTTAGTGTGATGTATCACGTTGATTGATTTGCGAATGTTGAACCAGCCCTGCATCCCAGGAATGAATCCCACTTGATCATGGTGAATAATTCTTTTTATATGCCGTTGAATTCGATTTGCTAGTATCTTATTGAGAATTTTGGCATCTATATTCATCAGGGATATTGGCCTGTAGTTCTCTTTTTTTACTGGGTCTCTGTCTGGTTTAGGAATCAAAGTAATACTGGCTTCATAGAATGAGTCTGGAAGTTTTCCTTCCCTTTCTATTTCTTGGAATAGCTTGAGAAGGATAGGTATTATCTCTGCTTTAAACGTCTGGTAGAACTCCCCTGGGAAGCCATCTGGTCCTGGACTCTTATTTGTTGGGAGATTTTTGATAACCGATTCAATTTCTTCGCTGGTTATGGGTTTGTTCAAGCTTTCTATTTCCTCCTGATTGAGTTTTGGAAGAGTGTGGGTGTTCAGGAATTTGTCCATTTCTTCCAGGTTGTCCAATTTGTTGGCATATAATTTTTCATAGTATTCCCTGATAATTGTTTGTATCTCTGAGGGATTGGTTGTAATCATTCCATTTTCATTCATGATTTTATCTATTTGGGTCATCTCCCTTTTCTTTTTGAGAAGCCTGGCTAGAGGTTTGTCAATTTTGTTTATTTTTTCAAAAAACCAACTCTTGGTTTCATTGATCTGCTCTACAGTTATTTTAGATTCTATATTGTTTATTTCTGCTCTGATCTTTATTATTTCTCTTCTTCTGCTGGGTTTAGGCTGCCTTTGCTGTTCTGCTTCTATTTCCTTTAGGTGTGCTGTTAGATTTTGTATTTGGGATTTTTCTTGTTTCTGGAGATAGGCCTGGATTGCAATGTATTTTCCTCTCAGGACTGCCTTTGCTGCGTCCCAAAGCGTTTGGATTGTTGTATTTTCATTTTCGTTTGTTTCCATATATTTTTTAATTTCTTCTCTAATTGCCTGGTTGACCCACTCATTCGTGAGTAGGGTGTTCTTTAACCTCCATGCTTTTGGAGGTTTTCCAGACTTTTTTCTGTGGTTGATTTCAAGCTTCATAGCGTTGTGGTCTGAAAGTATGCATGGTATGATTTCAATTCTTGTAAACTTATGAAGGGCTGTTTTGTGACCCAGTATATGATCTATCTTGGAGAATGTTCCATGTGCACTCGAGAAGAAAGTATATTCTGTTGCTTTGGGATGCAGAGTTCTAAATATATCTGTCAAGTCCATCTGATCCAATGTCTCATTCAGGGCCCTTGTTTCTTTATTGATCGTGTGTCTAGATGATCTATCCATTTCTGTAAGTGGGGTGTTAAAGTCCCCTGCAATTACCACATTCTTATCAATAAGGTTGCTTGTGTTTATGAGTAATTGTTTTATATATTTGGGCGCTCCGGTATTCGGCGCATAGACATTTATAATTGTTAGCTCTTCCTGATGGATAGACCCTGTCACTATTATATAATGTCCTTCTTCATCTCTTGTTACAGCCTTTAATTTAAAGTCTAGTTTGTCTGATATAAGTATGGCTACTCCAGCTTTCTTTTGGCTTCCAGTAGCATGATAAATAGTTCTCCATCCCCTCACTCTCAATCTAAAGGTGTCCTCAGGTCTAAAATGAGTCTCTTGTAGACAGCAAATAGATGGGTCTTGTTTTTTTATCCATTCTGATACCCTATGTCTTTTGGTTGGCGCATTTAATCCATTTACATTCAGTGTTATTATAGAGAGATATGGGTTTAGAGTCATTGTGATGTCTGTATGTTTTATGCTTGTAGTGATGTCTCTGGTACTTTGTCTCACAGGGTCCCCCTTAGGATCTCTTGTAGGGCTGGTTTAGTGGTGACAAATTCCTTCAGTTTTTGTTTGTTTGGGAAGACCTTTATCTCTCCTTCGATTCTAAATGACAGACTTGCTGGATAAAGGATTCTCGGCTGCATATTTTTTCTGTCTAGCACACTGAAAATCTCGTGCCAATTCTTTCTGGCCTGCCAAGTTTCAAAAGACAGATCAGTCACCAGTCTTATAGGTCTCCCTTTATATGTGAGGGCACGTTTACCCCTTGCTGCTTTCAGAATTTTCTCTTTATCCTTGTATTTTGCCAGTTTCACTATGATATGTCGTGCAGAAGATCGATTCAAGTTACGTCTGAAGGGAGTTCTCTGTGCCTCTTGGATTTCAATGCCTTTTTCCTTCCCCACTTCAGGGAAGTTCTCAGCTATTATTTCTTCAAGTACCCCTTCAGCACCTTTCCCTCTCTCTTCCTCCTCTGGGATACCAATGATGCGTATATTATTTCTTTTTAGTGTATCACTTAGTTCTCTAATTTTCCCCTCATATTCCTGGATTTTTTTATCCCTCTTTTTCTCAGCTTCCTCTTTTTCCATAACTTTATCTTCTAGTTCACCTATTCTCTCCTCTGCCTCTTCAATCCGAGCCGTGGTGGTTTCCATTTTGTTATGCATTTCGTTTAAAGCGTTTTTCAGCTCCTCGTGACTGTTCCTTAGTCCCTTGATCTCTGTAGCAAGAGATTCTCTGCTGTCAGCTATACTGTTTTCAAGCCCAGCGATTAATTTTATGACTATTATTCTAAATTCACTTTCTGTTATATTATTTAAATCCTTTTTGATCAGCTCATTAGCTGTTGTTATTTCCTGGAGATTCTTCTGAGGGGAATTCTTCCGCTTGGTCATTTTGGATAGTCCCTGGCGTGGTGAGGACCTGCAGGGCACTTCCCCTGTGCTGTGGTGTATAACTGGAGTTGGTGGGCGGAGCCGCAGTCAGACCTGATGTCTGCTCCCAGCCCACCGCTGGGGCCACAGTCAGACTGGTGCGTGCCTTCTTTTCCCCTCTCCTAGGGGCGGGATTCACTGTGGGGTGGGGTGGTCTGTCTGGGCTACTTGCACACTGCCAGGCTTGTGATGCTGGGGATCTGGCGTCTTAGCTGGGGTGGGTAGGCAAGGTGCACAGGGGCAGGAGGGGCAGGCTTAGCTTGCTTCTCCTTAGGTGATCCACTTCAGGAGGGGCCCTGTGGCAGCAGGAGGGAGTCAGATCCGCTGCCGGAGGTTTGGCTCCGCAGAAGCGCAGAGTTGGGTGTTTGCGCGGAGCGAGCAAGTTCCCTGGCAGGAACTGGTGCTCTTTGGGATTTTGGCTGGGGGATGGGCGGGGAAGATGGCGCTGGCGAGCGCCTTTGTTCCCCACCAAACTGAGCTCTGTCGTCCGGGGGCTCAGCAGCTCTCCTTCCCTTTGTCCTCCAGCCTTCCCGCTTTCTGAGCAGAGCTGTTAACTTATGACCTCCCAGCCGCTAAGTCGCGCTTGCTGTCGGAACACAGTCCGTCAGGCCCCTCCGCTTTTTGCAAGCCAGACTCGGGGGCTCTGCTTGGCCGGCGAGCCGCCCCTCCGCCCCGGCTCCCTCCCGCCAGTCCGTGGAGCGCGCACCGCCTCGCCGCCCTTCCTACCCTCTTCCGTGGGCCTCTCGTCTGCGCTTGGCTCCGGCGACTCCGTTCTGCTAATCCTCTGGTGGTTTTCTGGGTTATTTAGGCAGGTGTAGGTGGAATCTAAGTGATCAGCAGGACGCGCGGTGAGCCCAGCGTCCTCCTACGCCGCCATCTTCCTCTTGTCTTTCAATACTTTTAAATACTTAGGCAAAAAAAGTTCATATGCACTCATAATTTACTATAGATGTATCTTTAGGTCCTGTTCTTGATACTGTGTTAAAACTTCCAACTGAGGGCAATAAAACAAATCATCTACTTCTAGGAGCCTTGCTTTGGAAGGGCACCATGAAAACTGAACAAAGTAAATGAGATACAAATGTCTATGTGGCAAGATTTTCTACATGATTGCCATTTTAAAGTTGTGATGCATTTTAATATGCATAACATAAAGTGGTATCTATTATAAAAATGATTAACTATAATGCACAAAGTATATCCCTTCAGAGATTTGCTTCATGGCAAAGGAAATGTGTTTAAAAAATGAGGCATAATTTCTTAGTTAAGCCTAGGGATATAAACAAAAGAGAAATAAAAAGAAAATGGATAGATCATCTAGGGCAAGCTCCAAAAAGGGAATAAAGTACGTCTTAATTGCTAGCATGCTAAAAGTTCATATGAGTCTTAAGTTAAAGTAGCAGTCCCAAGACAAACATTTAAAAGTATGTTGTTGTGGGGCTCCTGGGTGACTCAGTTGGTGAAGCGTCTGAATTTGGCTCAGGTCATAATCTCCCAGTTTGTGAGTTCAAGCCCTGCATTGGGCTCTGTGCTGACAGCTCGGAGCCTGGAGCCTGCTTTGGATTCTGTGTCTCCCTCTCTCTCTCTGCCCCTCCCCTGCTTATACTCTATATTTCTCTCTTCTCTCAAAAGTAAATAAACATTAAAAATTAAAAAAAATAAAAGTGTGTTATTGTTTTATGTTAGGATAGTTTGGCTATTTAACACAAAATGAGACCTAAACTTCCTTCAGAGTCCCTCATGTTCTCCTTCTTCTTCCCCGCCCCCTCTCCCTCCTCTCTGTCCCTTTCTCACATTGTCTACCTATCATCCTACCTTACCCACTTTTGCTTCTGGGGATTCTCAAATGTGATTCCTCTCCAAAGGACCTCTATTCATCCAAGACAATTCTTACATAACAGTCAAGTCTCACTTTTAAAAAACCTGTCTCCTCACAGAAGCCTACCTTAATTTCCTTGTACTAGGTTAGGAGCTAAACTAGGAATATTATGTGTCCCTAATCCTCCTGAACTTCTGTGGTAGCACTCATAGACTTTACTATTATTCCATGTTTTAGAGTCTATCTTCCCCAGCCAAGTCATACATTATGAAGCTGGCTATAGCTCATGAAGAGTCAACCAGTCACTTAGCCATTTGTGGTATTGCTGGAGAAATCATAGAAAAAAGTCATGGCTGGAGGATTTTATTGAAGAGAAAAAGGAGGATTTTTTTTTTTTTTTTTGGAAAGTCCGTTTCTGGTTTCTTCCATATCCCATATGTCATTGACTCAAAGTATGTCCATAGGGAGTTAACTGATTTTTCTGGGTTGGATTTTCCTGCTCTTTTTGCAACTTGAGGCTTCATTTGAGCCTTGAAATGTTGGAAGAAGGCCGTCACGTGGGGCAGGCTTCATAGTAGAGGGTCTGGAAGATAGATATGCTCCCAAAGATCTTAGGGAAGTAATAGATGGTTAAGGTACAGGAAAAAAAAAAGCCAAAAAAGTAGAACTTTTTTTCTAATCTGCAATTTTATTTCTCATAGGAGCACTAAAATATTAAATATACTGAGTCTGATTCTCATTTTTGAGACAAATTAACAAGCAGAAATTATTTACAAAAGTCATTAGATAGAGGGAACCCTGTGGCTCAGTCAGTTAAATGTCTGACTTCTGCCCAGGTCATGAACTCACGGTTCATGAGTTTGAGCCCCATGTCAGGCTCTGTGCTGACAGCTCAAAGCCTGGATCCTGCTTCAGATTCTGTGTCTCCCTCTCTCTCTGCCCCTTACCCGCTCATGCTCTTTCTCTCTCTCTCTTAAAAATAAATGTTAATAAATTTTTTAAGTTATTAGGTAAAATTGGTGCTAAAACCCCATTCCCCTTATACTCTACTGTCCCCATTGTTTTCCTAGTGAGAGCATACTGACAGTTTTAGACTATTGTTATTGCATGAATTGTCTGATTCAACCATTTATATTAATTTAAATAATTTGTAAAATATAAGTTTTCTATTTTAAGAAATTGTCAAATATGCTCCTTCCTTGCAAGATGTATGTACCTTTCATTTTTTTTTTTAACAAAACTGTTCTTTAGTTGGGGAGAGAAACACAAAATCTGTCAAACTACTGAGACCACATAGTTATGAACACAGACTATTTCTGAGACTACCACAGAATAACTCTTGGAAATGAGGAACAACAATTGAACAATGGTCTGCTTTTAACTCCTGACTAAATGCTTATGAAACACTATAATAATGTGTTATTTGAGACAATAAGTTTTTTTTTTTTTCCAATGAAGCAATGGAACTCTATTATATTGACCCTAATACAAAACAAATTCTTTAATTTTATGGGAAAAGTTACTCTATTTTATTTTGAAAATTATTGTATTTTAAATAATAATGTGATCATGTACATGTACTCATGAAATCTGTAATTAGAGAAATCTCTCACATGAACAAAATTTCATCCCAGTTGAAATAACCAATTTGAAGTATGATACCATAAATTTATAGTCAAGATAGTCTTCTTAGAATGCATAGAAACACAGGAGATTGAGTTGAGTATTTGTTGGAAAAGATGATAGCAGATTTTGTGTTCTTCAGATGCGCTGTTTGGGAAACAAGGCTTCAGTCTCTGCTCTCTTACTGCAATTTTACAATCCCTGAAGCCCTGTTGTAATATATCAGACTACAATGTAACTAATTATGCTACTGGAGTTCATAACATGATAAATGTCTCTTATTTTCACTCTGAAAGCTTTCTGTTTGCTGAAAGAAATGGGAGAAAGTTAAGATTACCAGAGGATTTTCTCCCGTAGTATTACAGCATTTGGGGGAGGGCATGGAAGGAATCAGAGCAAGCCTCATTTTGCAAAGATGACTTCAAAGCCCCTCTTTATGTAATTTTTTCTCACCAAAATATAAGTAATATTCACAATTGGACAGATACAATTTTTGGTGGTATTAGTTTATGTTGAAACTCAGCAACATTCTCAGATTTTTCTGGTGAGGTTGGTTCTGAAGTATCAAGGTCTTTAGTGAAGATGCTTAGAAAGATGGCTACATGTGTCAGCCTTGAATTATAAGTAAGTACTTTTCATCCTAAGTAGAATGTTAGTTATACTGACAGGAGATTGTTGAGCTGCTAATGACTTTAGCAATGATTAACTTCACCCTTTTATTCAGACTATATAATATATGTGAAAAATGAACTCCAGGATTTCTAGTCAATGAGCATAAGACCTTATAGCTAAAGACATGCTTGTTATGAAGCTAGACTTCTTGATCGGCTCTCCAACCCTTGTTTGTTGTTATTGTCGCTGTTGTTTGGTTTTGTTGCTGTTGGTTTAACTCTTGTTTCTTTATTATATTTCTTTATAGCACACTTCTTCCAATCTTAGATTCAATGGGCCCATTGTTTCTGTGTCAAAACCTTGCTCATGTAGACAGGCAAAGTTGTATATGGAAAATGCTTGATATACAAAGATATATATATATATATATATGAGAGACAGAGTGCCCAAGCTTTTTTCCCTTTCTAACCTGGTATCTACCATATATGTTAAGAACTCAAAGATCTTTTGATATCTACCATATATTAGTTAAGAACTCAGAGATTTTTGAAGTGTCTATTAAAAACATTAGTTAAAAACAAGGCACAATCTTACTTAGATATTTTGTTTTACTTATCTAATTGATATACAAACAAATAAAATAATTTTAACTATTAAAACAATTCTTCATTAAAATGCTCACCTCTACTGATTTGGGATGACTGCAGACATAAATAGAATTTCTTATTATGTTGGGATGAGGTCTTCCTTGGAAAGAGTAGAGACCTCAGGGTCATCCCTGCCTCCCCACCAAATATCACTACTGGTTTTGTTCATATCAGACGGCATAAAGGTCGATGTTAATTCCATAAAATTATGATGACAAGAGTCAATTTATATTAAATATCCTGCCATTCCTCGAATATTTAGGTTTGTATTTTGGATGAGGATAAGTTATCTAAATTTATGTATATATAATAAATAAGGTATGTATTTTTACTCCACTTTTTCTTTTTTTTCCCCCTGTGGATCCTTTATAGGGTTCCATTTCCTGTATAGAAATGGAAAGTAGTTCTACTCATTTATATATACGGATAATAAAGCATACCTGATAATGGAGGAGAAGTGAATCAGATTCAGAGAGTTGTGCTCATTATGACTATAGTATGTATGTTTGCGTGTATATGTGTATTTATTTCATTTCTTAGTAAGTTTATTTTTTTCGTGTTTTTATTTAAAATTCCAATTAGTTAACATAAAGTATAATATTAGTTTCAGGAGTGGAATTTAGTGATTTCATTATTCATATACAATGCCCAGTGCTCATCACAAGTGCCCTCCTTAATACCCATTACCCATTTAACCCATCTGCCACCCCCACCCCTCTGGTAACCATCAGTTGTTCTCTGTAGTAAGATTCTGTTTTTTGGTTTGCCTCTCTTTTTTTCCCTCCATGTTCCTTCATTTTGCTTCTTAAATTTCACATATGAGTGAACTCATAAGGTGTTTGTCTTTCTCTGACTTATTTTGCTTAGCCTAATACTCTGTAGCTCCATCCATATCTTTGCAAATGGCAAGTTTGCATTAATTTGATGGCTGAATAATATTCAACTGTGTATATATACCACATCTTCTTTATCCATTCATCAGTTGATAAACATTTGGGCTCTTTTCATAATTTGGCTATTGTTGGTAATGCTGCTATAAGCATTGAGGTGCTTGTTTCCCTTTGAAATAGTGTTTTTGTATTCTTTGGGTAAATGCTTAGTAGTACAATTGCTGGATTTTAGAGTAGCTCTACTTTTTTACCTTTTTGAGAAACTCCCCACTGTTTTACAGAGTGGCTATACCAATTTGCATTAATACCAACAGTGTAACAGAGTTCCCCTTTCTTCACATCCTCACCAACACCTCTACATCTTGCTTCCTGTGTTGTTAATTTTAGCCATCCTGACAGGTGTGAGGTGATATCTCACTGTAGTTTTGATTTGTATTTTCCTGATGAGTGATGTTGAACATCATGTGTCTGTTGTTCATCTGTATGTCTTCTTTGGAAAATGTCTATTCATATCTTCCCATTTTTTAACTGGATTATTTGTTTTTGGGGTGTTGATGTTGATAAGTTCTTTATATATTTTGAATACTAACCCTTTATTGGATATAACATTTGCAAATATCTTCTCCTATTCCTAAGATTGGCATTTAATTTTGTTGATTGTTTCCTTTGCGGTACAGAAACTTTTTATCTTGGTGAAGTCCTAATGACTTATTTTTGCTTTTGTGTCCCTTTTCTCAGGAGACATATCTAGTAAGATGTTGAGACAGCTGTTGTCAAAGAGGTTCCTGCCTGTGTTCTCCTCTACAATTTTAATGATTTCCTGTCTCACATTTAGGCCTTTCATCCATTTTGAATTTATTTTTGTGTATGATGTAAGAAAGTGGTCCAGTTTCATTCTTCTTGTTGCTGTCTAGTTTTCCCAACATTTGTTGAAGATACTGTCTTTTCCTCATTGAATAATCATTCCTGATTTGTCAAATATTAGTTAAGCATATAGTTGTGGATTTATTTCTGCATGTTCTATTCTTTTCCATTGATCTATGTGTCTGTTTTTGTGCCAGTGCCATACTGTCTTGATCACTACAATTTTGTATTATTGCTTGAAATCTGGAATTGTGATGTCTCCAGCTTCCTTTTTCAATATTGTTTTGGCTAGTTGAGTTCTTTAGTGGTTCCATATAAATTTTAGGATTATTTGTACTAGCTCAGGGAAGAATCCTGGTGGTATTTTGATAGGCATTGTATTAAATATGTACATGACTTTAGGTAGTAGAGACATTTTAACAGTGTTTATTCTTCTAATCCATGAGCATGGGGTGTTTTTCCATTTCTTTGTGTCTTTTCAACTTCTTTCATCAGTTTTTATAGTTTCTGGATTACAGAACTTTTAACTCTTTGGTTAGGTTTAATCCTAGGTATCTTATGAGTTTTGGTGCAGTTGTAAATGAGATCAATTACGTGATTCTCTCTGCTGCTTCATTATTGGTATAGAGAAATGCAACAGATTTCTGTACTTTTATTTTATATCCTATAATTTTATTGAATTCATGTATCAGGTCTAGCAATTTGGGGGGAGTCTTTTGGGTTTTCTATAGAGCATCATTGTCATCTGTAGATAGTGAAAGTTTGACTTCTTCCTTGCCAATTTGGATGCATTTCATTTCTTTTTGCTGTCTGATCACTGAAGCTAGGACTTCCAGTAGTATGTTATACAAGAGTGGTGAGAGGGAACATCCCTGTCTTCCTGACTGTAAAAGAAAGCTCTTTTTTTTCCCCATTGAGGATAATATTAGCTGTGGGTTTTTCATATATGGCCTTTATTATGTTGAGATATGTTCCCTCTAACCCTCTAACTTTATTGAGGGTTTTTGTCATGAATGAATGCTGTACCTTGTCAGGTGCTTTTTCTGCAGCAATTGAAATGATCATATGGTTCTTATTCTTTCTTTTATTAATTTAGTATATCATGTTGATTTATTTGCATATGATGAACTATCCTTGCAGCCCCAGAATAAATTCCACTTGATTATAGTGAATGATCCTTTTAATGTACTATTGGATTTGATTTGCTAGAATTTTGTTAGCAATTTTTGCATCCATATACATATGGAATTTTCGCCTTTAGTTCTCTTTGTGAAATCTTTGTCTAGTTTTGGTATTAGGGTAATGCTGTCCTCATAGAATGAATTTGGAAGTTTTCCTTCCATTTCTATTGTTTGGAATAGCTTGAGAAGAATAAGTATTAACTCTTATTTAAATGTTTGGTAGAATTCATCTATGAAGCCATCTGGCCCTGGAGTTTTGTTTGTTGAGAGATTTTTGATTACTTATTCAACTTCTTTGCTGGTTATCATTCTGTTCAAGTTTTCTATTTCTTCGTGTTTCAGTTTTGGAATTTTGTATGTTTCCAGAAATGTACCCATTTCTTCCAGGTTGTTCAATTTGTTGACATATAATTTTTCATAATATTCTCTTATGGTATTGGTTGTTATTTCTCCTTTAATATTTGTGATTTTGTTTGCGTCCTTTCTCTTTTCTTTTTGGTAAGTCTGGCCATTAGTTTAGCAATTTTGTTTGTTTTCTCAAAGAACGAGCTCCTGTTTTCATTGACTTGTTCTATTATTTTTTTAGTTTCTATATTTCTGTTATATATTATTTCCCTTCTGCTGCTGCCTTAGTCTTCATTTGTTGTTGTTGTTGTTCTTTTTTTTTTTTTTTTTTTTTTTTAGCTCTTTTAGGTGTAAGTTTAGGTTGTTTTTTTGAGATCTTTCTTCTTGAGGTAGACCTGTAATGCTATATACTTCTCTCTTAGGACCACTTTCACTGTATCCCAAAGATACTGGAACATTTTCATTTTCATATGTCTCCATGTATTTTTTATTGCTTCATTGATTTCTTGTTTGACCTATATATTCTTTAGTAGCATGTTGTCTAACTGCCATGTATTTGTAGTCTTTCCAGATTTTTTCTTGTGGTTGCTTTCAAGTTTCATAGGATGGTGATCAGAAAATATGCATGATATGATTGCAATCTTTTTGTATTTGTTGAGGATGATCTGAGACCTAGTATGTGATCTATTCTGGAGAATGTTTCATGTGTACTTGAAAAGAATGTGTATTCTGCTGTTTTGGAATGCAGTGTTCTGAAAATATTAAGTTCATCTGGTCCAGTGTGTCATTCAAAGCCATTGTTTCCTTCTTGTTTTTCTGTTTAGGTGATCTATCCAATGCTGTAAATGGAGTGTTAAATTCCTCTGTTACTGTATTTTTATCAATGAGTTCCTTTATGTATGTTTATTATTGTTTTATATATTTGGATGCTCCTATATTGGCATAATTATTTACAATTGTTAGATCTGCTTCTTGGATAATCCCCTTTATGATGATATAATGCCCTTCTTTATTTCTTGTTACAATCTTTGGTTTAAATCTTATTTGTTGGGGTGCTGGGTGGCTCAGTTGGTTGAGCATCTGACTCTTGATTTTCGCTCAGGTCATGATCCCAACGTTGTGGGATCGAGGCCCATATCAGGCTGTGCACTGATTGTGGAACCTGCTTAAGATACTCTCTCCCTCTATCCCTCTCCCCTGCTTGTGCATGCGCTTGCGTGCTCTCTTGCTCTCTCTCTCTCTCTCTCAAAAAAAAAAAAAAAAAAAAAAAGAAAAGAAAAACACTTTAAATCTAGTTTGTCTGATATAAGTATTGCTACTTGAGCTTTCTTTTAATGTTCATTTGCATGAGAAATATGTCTCCATCCCGTCACTTTCAGTCCTCAGGTGTCTTCTTCTAAGCAGCATATAGATGAGTCTTGATTTTTTTAAATATATTCTGACACCTTCTATCTTTTTTTTTAATTGAAATTTTAATTCTGGTTAATGTATATGGTGAAATTGGTTTCAGGTGTAGAATTTAATGATTCATCACTTACATATAACAACCAGTGCTTATCACAGTGCCCTCCTTAATACTCATTATTCATTTAGCTCATCTCCTGCCTCCCCCGCCCCCATCAACCCTCAGTTTGTTCTCTATAGTTAAGAGTCTCTTCTGGTTTGCTTCCCTTTCCCTCTTTTTCCCCCTTTCCCCTCTGTTTATCTGTATTGTTTCTTAAATTCCACAAGTGAGTTCAATCAAATAGTATCTGTCTTTCTCTGACTTATTTCATTTAGTATAATACACTCTAGCTCCATTCACATTGTTGCAGTTAGCATGATTTCATTCTTTTTGGTGGCTAAGGAAAATTCTATTATACACACACACACATACATACATACATACATACCACATTTTCTTTATACATTCATCAGTTAATAGAAATTTGGGCTTTTTCCATAATTTGGGTATTGTTGATCATGATGCTCTAACCATTGGGGTGCATGTGCCCCTTTGAATCAGTATTTTGGTATCCTTTGGGTAAATATCTAGTAATACAATGCTGAGTAGTAGGGTAGTTCTTTTTGAGGAAGTTTAACTTTTTGAGGAAACTTCCATAAATGGACCCACAAATATATGGTCAAGTAATCCTTGAAAAAGGAGAATAGAACATCCAATGGAAAAAAGGCAGTCTCTAACAAATTGTGTTAGGAACACTGGACGGCAAAATGCAGAAGAATGAAGCTGGACCACTTTTTACATCCTACACAAAAATAAATTCAAAATGAATGAAGACCTAAATGTGACACAGGAAACCATCAAAAATCCTGGAAGAGAACATAGAAACCTCTTTGACACTGGCCATGGCAACATAGAATATCTCCAGAGGCAAGGGAAGCAAAAACAAAAATGACATTTGACACTTATTAAGATAAGAAGTTTCTGCACAGTGAAGAAAACAATCAACAAAACTAAAAGACAACCTAATGAATGACAGAAGATATTTATTAATGTCAAATGTAAGAGTTAGTATGCAAAATAAATAAAGAACTTATCAAAGTATCTATGTCTTTTGATTGGACTGTGTAGTCCATTTACATTCAGTGTAATTATTCATAGATATGTATTTAATGCCATTTTATTACTTGTTTTATCATTGTTTCTGGCTATTTTTTTTTTTTTTTCTGTTCCTTTCCTTGTCGATTTAGGTCTTTCTTTTCCACTTAAAGTTCCCTTTAATATTTTATGCAGGGCTGGTTTAGTGGTTGCAGTCTCCTTTAATTTTTATTTTTGTGAGAAATTCTTAATCTCTTCTGATATTTTGAATGATAGGCTTGCTAGATAGGGTATTCTTAGCTGCAGAATTTTCCTATTCAGCATGTTGAATATATCCTGCGCTCACTTCTGGCTTGCCAAGTTTCTGTTGAGAGATCTGCAGCTAGCCAAATTGGTATTCCCTTGTAAATTAAGGACTTCTTTTGTCTTGCTGCTTTTAGGATTTTTCTTTATTACTACATTTTGCAAAGCAAATTTAATTACAATATATATTGATGTTGTCCTGCTTTTGTTGACTTTGATGGGAGTTCTCTGTGTCCCCTAGATCTGGATGTCTGTTTCCTTCCTCAGATTAAGTAAATTTTCAGCTATTATTTCCTCAAATAAATTTTCTGCCCCTTTTCTCTCTCATCTTCTGGGACTTGTATGATAAAGATGTTATTACACTTGGTGGAGTCACTGAGTTCCCTAAGTCCATTCTCATGTTCTAGAAATTTCTCTTTTGTTCAGCTTCATTATTTTTCATTATTTTATTTTCTATGTCACTTATTCATTACTTTATCTATCCTTGTGTTCATTGTATTCAGTCCATTTTGAATCTCAGTTATTGTATTTTTCATTTCTGACTGATTTTTTTAACTCATTTATCTCTCTAGTAAGGGTTTTCCTGAAGTCTTTCATTCTTTTTTCAAATCCAATGAGTATCCTTATGATTGTTGTTTTAAATTCTCCATCAGGAATATTGTTTATATATGTTTCTAGTAGATTTCTGGCTATGACCTTTTCTGGTTTCATTTGGGATGAATTCCTCTGTCTTGGTATTTTGTCCATGTTTCTGTTGTCTTCTGTGTGTTAGAAAAACCTGGTATGTTTCCTGATCCTGAAAGTAATGGCTTTATGAATAAGAAGTCACACAGTGACCAGGGCTTGGAACTTCAAGGAGTGTTTCTGGTGTATGCTGCATGCACTATGCTGCTATGTTTTGGCTGCTCTGTCCTTCAGGTAAATCATCTGCAGAGGCTCTCCTTGCCTGCAGTGGGTCCTTGGCCAGAGTGTGGTGAATTTTAACTAGGTGTGCTCTGGTTTGTTAAATGATACTTAACCTGAGAAGGGAAGTACCTGCAGAACACAGAGTCATGAGACTTGGTGTAAGCAGGTTAGCAGTCAGTGTCAGGGCTGTGCTTTTTACTGCAGGTGGTGGATCTGTACCTATTCTGAGGGTTGAGGGAAGGAAATGGACCCTACAGTCTTTTTGTCCCTCTAGAGGCATCTCTATGAATGCCACCTCTCACAGATGCGCTCTGAGAAGAGGGAAACAATTTCCTCCTGTGCACTTTAGGCATTTATCTGATTGTGCTGCCTGCCCCTGGGTTGTTTGCCCACCTTCTGTGTAGTTGTGATGTGTACTGGGTGGTATATGTAAGTAATGAATCACTAAATTTTACTCCTTTAATATTACATGTTAACTAACTAGAACTTAAAAAATACTTGAAACAAATAAGCAAATGTTGATTATCAAAAAAAATTAAACAAACAAACAAAAGCCCTCCAGTCTTCAAGCCTTGCTGGTTACAAAAACTCATGAAAATCAGTCCCTCTCATTTTGCTGGCCAATGGCTTTGGGGAGGTGTTCTCCTGTGTGCTCTTCTCTTTTGCCCTCTTTACAACCACATCTCCCTCCCCTCCACAGCACCTGCTATCCGTTTCTCCCCCAAACCACATTTTGCACACTCCCTCCCTTCCTCAGTGTGGCCTCTTCTCTCCTTCTAATTATGCAGTTTGTTTTGTCAGTCCTCAGGCCAATTTCTTGGGTATTCAGAATGAGTGGATAGTTACCTAGTTGTGTTTGAGGGATGAGATGACCCTAGGGTCTTCCTCCTAAGTCACCATCTTTGCTTCTCCTATTAGGACCATGGTATTTAGTTTGGAAGGTACAAAAATCTATATATAGAGCATAATATTTAACTCAAGTATTATGTATAATTACTTGTCTTGTCCTTTGTTATCACATTAAAATACAGCGTGGGAGTGTTATGGATGTGAGAGAGCCTGCATTGTGTGAATGGAGCTCCCGGTCCCTGGATTCCCCAAAGGATGATTTACGTGAAGATCTGTGCTGGAATAAAGAGGGCCAGAGGGAAAGTAGCAAGCAGTTTATTAAAGCAAAAGTACAGTCTCAAGGTGGGAGAATGGGTAGACTCTGCAAGGTGGAACCAGCCCCTAGGTTGTCTGGGGATTGGATATTATTAGGTCTCTGTGCTGGAAAGAGCTATAGCGTACAGTGAAATGGTCTCTTGGAGTCTGCTTCCAATCATTTGGGAAACTCCTCCCACAGGTTGGGAAGGAGAATTTTGACCCTACAAGATTGTGAAATGCTTACCATGTTGTAGTTATATCTGTGACAAAGTTATTATAATATTATTTACCATATTTCTCTGCTAAACATTTCATTCTGTGGTAATTTTATTATCTGTTATTTTCATAAATTTTTATTATATGATACTATACTTAAATTTTAACTACGTATCAATTTGTTAAAAGGAGAGAAAGGTGAACCTTTTCATGGATAATATGTATGTACACCAGGCCAAACCAGGAAAACTACTGTATCTATTATTTTAATAATGATAGGGTGAAAATGGTTAATACTTAGCTCCTATGATATAGATATTAGTAAGATGTTTGTGGTGGCCTGGCATAGGGCAAGACCAACCCTTCACTCAAAGCTGGTTTGAAAATTGAAACAATTGATGCTCTATGTGCATTAAGAAGGTATGAAAAAGTTTATTACTCATGTGAAGGGCTTTCCTGAGGAGGGCAGGACTGGTACCCAAGCCAGTCTGGAGTGAGCTGATTAAGGACGTGGGGGCTGGTTTAGGGGTGCAAATTATGGTTAATAGGTGGAGTTGGGCAAAGT
Source organism: Puma concolor (assembly GCF_028749965.1). Taxonomy (NCBI): domain Eukaryota; kingdom Metazoa; phylum Chordata; class Mammalia; order Carnivora; family Felidae; genus Puma; species Puma concolor. The sequence goes on from NC_141667.1 coordinate 184,122,450, forward strand.
TCCAGGTCTTGGGCCAGGGCTTACATAGTATGTATTTCCACCTGAGCCAGGGGAGATGTGGGACCAGAGAGCAAGAAACAGAGGTAAGAATTAAAAGCTGTCAGTAGTCAAACACCAAAATTGGAGTCCGACTCCTAATTAAATAGAATGTATAATTAGAATTTAGAGCATCCATTTTCTTTTTCTAGTTCCAATATTTATTAGCTATGTGATGCTAAAAAGCCAATTAACCTACCTAACTGCTCTACTTCACAAGGTTTTAAGAGGATATTTTAAGGTAAAAATACTAGAACTTTTGAGACTCTTTTGAGTCTAGTTGATCCCAGGCAGCCTGTGCCCAGAATCAATCTGCTTAAGCATTACATTTGCTGTCTCCTAGTATTGTCTTGCTCAAACACACTAGACAGTCTGGGTCCAGCACAGACTCCATCTCTTCTTGAATGATCATGAGCAGCACCCCAAGGCCCTCTGTTTCTCAACTTTTTATATCTGTCAAATGAAGTAGTAATACCCTAAGAGTTACTGTGAGGATTAAATGAATTAATATACGTAGAACACTTAAAACAGTGTCTGCAATATAGTCTGGCATGTTGTAAGCACGTTACAAGTGTTACTTATTTGTAGAGAAGTGAAGAAAAAACAGTGTCACTTTTATGATGTTATCTTAGTAAATAAGTAAATATTTATATTTAAATTTCTCAAAAGCATGTCTTCAGTTTATCATATTTTCTTAAAATCTTATGTAATAAAGTAAATTTAACTTAGAATAAAATTAAGAACTTCGTATGGCACCTTCAGAATATCTTTTCTTTTCAGAAATAAATAAATCATCAAAAAGATCCTATTGATTCTCTTCATAAATATCACTTATTATTCCACCCTCTGTTGTTTTGAAGTTGACAGCAGGTTCTTTACACTTAGAAAATCCCTGTCAAAGTAATAATTACAGGCAAACAGCTTCAATAGTAATTTCAACACATGGGAGACGTGGGCCTACTTTTTAAAATATGATTAACAGATACTTGCCTTATAGTTACCTATATTTGCATCGTAACTGGATATATCACCCTACTGTCATTGAGGAAGAGTTCTGGCTCTTATTTGAAGAGACACATAGTACATTTTCACATTGTTGCAGTCAAAATACCCTTGGAGGGTTTCCTCTAAGCTTTCATTTTTTTTTTTTTTCCTTTGGGAGATGGTTTGACTGTGGATTAGTGACTCCCTTTCCTTACATTGGTATTTATCTATCACTAAGAAGAATCTTTGCTTGAGTTTGAGAGTTCAAAGGAGATATAAGAGAGCTCTAAATAAAGGACATTCATTTTTAAAAACTTTTTAATGTTTATTTATTTTTTGAGAGCGAGACACACAGAGAATGAGCAGTGAGGGACAGAGAGAGCGGGATATACAGGATCCTAACCAGGCTCCAGGCTCTGAGCTGTCATTAGCACAGAGTCCAATGGGAGAAGATTATAACCTGAGCCAAGTGGGACGCTTAACCTACTGAGCCACCCAGGCACCCCTCAAAAGTCATTTATAAGTTTGGATATTACAATTGGAGTTGGCGACCAAATACTTCATGAACACATAAATATCCTTGCTGACAGATGATGTATGATACATGATGTCTCTGTTTAGTATTCTTCAAAATTTCTTAAAAGTCCTCATTCACTCTTTTTTTTAACAATCTCAGTGAAACAAAGTTGTAATCTCAGGGACATCCTTTTAACTCCCTTCACAGATTCCTCAACTTTAAACTGTTTCAGTGCAGGAAAGTCCATTAGAAAATTCTTGAAGAGACTTCACATCTCTCATCAGCAAGCATGGACAGAATTTCAACTTAAAGTGGATTTGTTTATAGACTAAGTAGAGAAGCTCTCTTAATTTTATGGAAAAATCAGGTATGAAGGAATCAGAAAAAGAATGAAAATGCTGACTCTTGACAGTCATGAATTCATTCAACAATGGCTCATTCTGTACTTAGCATTATCCCAGGCCAGCCTTCCAATGCTGTACCTCTGCTTCTATAATAAATTATCCTAAGTATAAATGTAAAATTAGAAAGGGTCCAAAATCACTAGTATTGTAATTGTTAAACGTAACAAATACATTTGAGAAACATGTACTTACATATTCCCACATCAACTCTGAAACATTTTTATAATGAATAGAATACTTAGGACATGGAAATTTATGATATTCTCAAAGCTCCTAGAATTTGAAAGTGACTAAAGATTGGTGAGAAAAATCCCAAATATAATAATGCTTACATATTCAGTGACAAGAGCACAGCCTACCCGTAGTGACAAAAATTTATATTTATAACTCCTGTTTGCTTGTAGAATTTCTAAATCCTTACAGGCAAAGGTTCCCAAAGTTTCATCCTGGAGAACATTCCAGAAATGCTGATTCTAAAGACTATTGATAGAGCAAGTCACCAATCCCTGATACAGGGACTGTGGGTTTTGTAAATTAATCTTCTGAAGAGATTATGATGATCATTTAGGTTTGGAACTACGAGTCTAAAAAAATACTATATTAAAGTAAAATGTATAAAGCATAGTGATATATGGTTCTCAAAGTGCTTTAACATATGCTCATTATTCACTCAACTCTAAGCCATTTCTAAAGACCAAATGTGAGATGTTATGGTTATACACCAAAATCAGAGCCAACATGCTAGTACGCTTCAACTTTACTTTCTGCATCCATCACATGGGAAATGTGATGGGGCATATTTACTTGGCCATGACACCCCATTCCCACCCGTTTGAACAGCAAATAAGAAAGCTCTGAATAATGTCTAGAGTCTTCTTGGATAACTCTCTCATAAACATACAGATGAGTGTGTACACACAAGTGTGCATTTGTGTACATGTGTATACCTATACAGAGAATCCTTATTTCAGAATGGGAAGAGTGCTAATACAAAAGTATTTATTAAAAATAAAAACTCTAGGAATAAAATAAGATAAAATATATATGGCAAGACTATCAACTTTATATATTAACAGTATCAATTTAGGAATATCAAAATATCCTCTATAAGTTCTATACATTTGGTAGAGTTAACATATTGAAGTTGAGAGAAGAAAACTTAATCTAGCCAAGGTAAATAGGTAAGGCTTTTAAATGGTACTTTAATGTATATCTTAAAATAGGCAAGGTTTTGTCTGATGAAACTGGAATATTTTTAGAGATTCATAAGTTGAGAGGCATAAAAAAGGAAATTCAAATCATTTTTGAGCTTGTAGAACAGTTTGGTTAAAGCAATGCTTATGTTGGGAAGTAGTCTGAAGGGAAAAAATGGAAAGGTGATATGAGTCCAGACTCAGAATAGAAATGGCTCCATAAATTATTAATAAAGAGTCTAGAGAACAGTAATTTTTTGTAACTTTAAAGGGGGATAAGGGAGGGCAATATCTGAAGGAAAGGAAATGTGAAACACTGTACTTAGCCATGGTGGTTAAAAAGTCTGGGAGATATGAGGCTTGGAATCTAGATTATTAGGAACACATTCGTTATCTTCCAAGCATGTTACTTCCATTTTTACCAGTTGTAATTATTAAGCTTTTTTCTTTATAAGCCCTTAAAAGCTCTGCAAGAGGCAAAAATTACACTAGCAATAGGTCTTAGTGATCAGTGATGCCACATAACAATGGAAAAGCTAGAGAATGAGAATCTACACCAAGTACCATAGCTAAGGGTAACAGGGCTGGAAAGAATATAACTGGAGGCCTGATCATATTTTGATCTGGAAAGATTAAAAATTAAGGTAGAAATGGATATTGAGTGATTAGTTTGTAGGTGCAGTGACATTTAATCCTCCTAAACAAAAAGTATAAATTAATATAGTTATTCTTAGAGATGAGAAAACCTAAGTTATATGGGTTAAGTAATTTGCTTGATGTCTTAGTCTGTTCAGGCTACTATATCAAAACCATATGTTGGTTTATAAACAACAGAAATTGATTTTCACATTTCTGGGGACTGCACATTTCTGGAAAGTGCAAGATCAAAGTGCCAGCAGATTCAGTCTCTGATGAGGAAACTTCCTGTTTCATAGACAATGAAAACTCTTGGGCCTCTTTTATAAGGTCACTAATCCTATTCATGGGGGTCCATCTCATCTCATGACCTATTCACTGTCCAAAGTCCCACTTCCTAATGCTATCACATTGGGAATCAATTTCAACATATGAATTTTGGGGGACACAAATATTTAGTTTATCACCTACATTTACAAACTTTCTAAGAGGCCAAATTGGGATATGAACAGAGGCAGTCTGACTACAAATCTACTCTCAATTTTTAAACTATAATCCACAATAAGAAAAAATAGAGTTCCAGTTGGTTGTCAGGCATAAGTCATGACTTTGGAAATCTTTCTTATTGATCTTTGTGGTATTACTCAAGTTATAAACAGAACTATCTTTAAAACCAAAGAGGCTTCTTAGGTTCAATTATGAAGATATATATTATCTCTGCATTCAAACACAATGAATAAGCCATGCTATGTTTCCTTATTATTATTTTTTTGTTCCTAGTCTCATATTATGCTGGTGTATCTTAACCTTTGGAGAACTATGTTAATAATTGTTTATGATAAGGTACAAGATATTTCATTCAGTTTTTCATATTAGAGACCTCAACATTTTTCTAAATTTGCACTATTCATATCCATGATTTCCCAAGAGAAACATTGACACCATTATAACTCACACTTAAAAATGTTTGTATTACACAAATCTTATCTATGCCATAGGGTATTTAAATGATTGGTTTAATCATATACATAATTGTAAAATGCTTTTATGAGTTCTAACTTCTATTAAGGATATTTTAGAATAAATATTTGAATTAGGATAAATCTCCAGCAGCATAAAGTAATATGGTTACTTATTATGATTACTTATTATGGTTATTCAGTAAATATGATTATTCAGTAAATATGGTTACTTATACAAGGCAGGAGAGTAGGATGACAGACACATGGGAAAGAGATTTCTCTGTGTACAGTTTTAGATAATTTTACCTTTGAACTATAAATACAGCACTTATTTAAATAATATTTACATCTTAGTTCCATGCATAATTTGGGGGTGTTTGTAAGAATCTACATATACTTCTAGGAGTTTTATATCCAAATACACATCAACTTGCCTGTTTTGGGAGTGAGGGGGAGAGGATATTAATCTTCTGCAGGGTGGTTGTGGTAGTTAGTGCTAGTTGTGGTAGTTAGTTTTTCAACATCTCTGGCTCTTCTGTTTATGAGCACACTTTAAGACAACAATTCCATGCCTCCTTTGAGTCATCTATGGTCTTGTGACTTTATGAAATGAAATGTGAGAGGCCATAAGCAATTGGGCACATAGCATGAATAGCTGATGCATAGTTTGGCATGTTGTCTACTCATGGTTATTAGGATTGGCAGTATTTCATGTGGTGGAATATCTATCATCTTGGGTCCCTGAGAAACAATACTGCAGAGAGAACTATTATTTATTTGAGATTGACTGGTAACAAGAAAAATGAAGAGGAAGTGGTGGTGGGTGGTGGATGGGTTTTCAGGCTAGTGAGATTGTTTGGGTAGCTTTTATGCAACAATATCTAACCTGACTGAAAGCAGTTTTTCAAGTACTTAAATGTAATTATAATATCTCTTCCTAATTTTTCCTCCCTAATAATTCCAATACTTTCAACCTTACCCTGGTTGACATGTTATCCAAACTGATAATGCTTTCTAGTTTTGTGGTAATAAAATCTTTGAAACCTCAAAGAGTTTGACATTTTCTTCTTTGGATTTCTAAAGATTATGTACAGGCCATGTTCAAATTTGATGCATTTCATTGTGAAAATTCTTATATAGAGGTCATGACACTGCTAAGAAAGGTCATTTTTGCTGGAATGAGTGTACATAAACCCAACCGTATATTATTGTTTTACAGATTTTAGGGATTAGTCATTTCATTAGTAAGTACATTAACCCTGAAATAAATAAAAACATGAACTATTTGAAACTTTGAATAGTTCCATTATAAAATTTTATTTTGTATGGTGCAGCTTGAGTCATCACTATGAATATAAAACACCTTATATACTAAGAGGATCGTAAAGAGGCCAAGTGATGGCATCACAGATGAAACAGACTGGACTGCCTAAAAGTAGTATTTGTAATAACATTGAAACAGCCTTTTGGCTTTTTTTAATTAAAATCTTTATAAATTGAAAATTGACCTTACTTGTACTTCTAAGCTTTGCCACTTTAATGAACTCTTAGAGAGCTCTTGAGGAGTGACCTGAATTCCACTGAGGAAACTGAACACAATTAGTTTTCACTCGAGTTTCAGACATGACATGAAAAAAAAAAAATCAGAAAAGTTGAACTATTTCTTCTTCATGTAAATGAAGTTTTCAATAAAAATTTTATCTTTTATTTGAAATCTACAAATGTGATCATGTGATCTTTATGAACCCCTCAAACATAATTCTATAAACAAAGGGTAATGTGTCCAGATATGTATTTTGAAATCAATTGTCATGGAGTTCAAAGTGAAAACATTGTACATTGGCCAACAGATTCAAAGATTTTTATGGTTTCTGATTAAGGCAGATGGGGTATAGAGAATGAATGTGTTTTATGAGTATAGTACAGAGGTAAAGGATGGTGATTGCTTGTGATTTGGTTATAAAGCAAAGGAATCTCAAATAGTTCTAATATACTACCCTTCATCTATTTTGCATAGGAGAATGAACAAGACACAATGGAGCACTTATTCCCAAATGTGGTGGCATTAGATTATTCTAACTTTGTGTGAAGAAGGTAAAATCAGATCATTCCCTAAAGTACAGAACTTTAACATGCTCCTCAATAAATGTGGCTTAGTATCTGGCTTGTCTTCTTCCCCTTCCCTCTCCCAGTCCCCATAGGGAAACCCATGGAGAACCAGTCTTATAGGAAATGATTCTTCCCTATCTTCTGATTCTAGATGTAAGTACATAGGCAATACCAACATGTTTCTACTCCCCATCACCAGAGCAGGATAACAGAGCACCAGGAGACAAGAATAGGTACAAAATTTTAATTATAAATGTGTATTTGATAGAGATTGAGTATTTTAAAAAGTCATTTTTCTTCTACACCCACATGTAAATTCAAATGATATGTGTTATTGTGCTGGCTTAAGTCCACTGTTGAACATCTGCCTAAGTACCAGGGTAAAATCTCCTTTAACAGATGGTGAAAATTTTTTGATTTTAGTTTAGTTTAGTTTGAGTTTGGTTTTGATTTTAGTTTTGATTTTTTGATAATAGTTTTTATATTATATTCTTGAAACTATTAAGAAAAAGAGTTAAATATATTAAAATGTACAGCAGGACCAGGGACCTTAATTTGGAGCATAATAGTAATGAGTATAAGTGACCAATGAAATAAGCATGAATTTGCATGTATACTTAATCAGTACATTTTTAAACTTCTAAATTGTTTAATTAGGGATTTAAATGATTTTAGCTGTAATATTGGTTTTAATATACCTAACTAGTTTTCTGTTTTTATCTTGGAGAATTTTTAGAATTGCAGCAAGAATATTAGGTGACCAAAGTATATGATCAAAAGATTAGGACATTTTGTCTCTGTTTTTGAATAGTTCCTCACAAATAAAATAGTAAATCACAAAGGACTACCATTGTCTGTAGGAGATCTGTCCTGGGGCAATACAGAAATGGTAGCTAACCTATGTGCCATCTGTGAAGGAATCTGCCTGGTAAAAACAGCAATGTCTCATTTAATAAACATTTAGTTACTCTGGGAGTTTTTTTCTTGCAGGTATGATATTTTAAAAGTGTTGCTAAATTGCCATAGTTTTAAGATTCTGAGTGACCTCACTTGCTGCACTATGGATTGTTACTTATAATATGAAAGAAAATTTAATCATTTATCTTGTGGAAAAGAGTCTATTTATTCACAAACAAATGTTAGTACAAGGTTAGTATACATCGGGTGACATGTTTATTAGTTTAATAAATAACAATAAGACATGCCAAGCACATTCTTGTTCTGCTAATGCAGTACACCATAAGAGAAAAGCAACAACTAAAATGTGCATAAAATGAAAAATACTTATTTAGCATATATCCCCCCAAAAACACTGAATAACTTTCTAATTACTGATTTTTATTTTCAGTAATATAATTTGTATCTATTTAAAAATATTGGAGACAAAGCATTAAATAAACTTGATTTTTAAATTTTCCACATAATCTCAATGCACTTCTTAATAGATTATGTATTAATTCATTTTGTCCATTTAAAACTACTTTGCAGATTGAATGAAAATGTAGGCATTTGATTGTATAACATCTTTGACCAAACAACTGAATGGGCTATTATCAAGCTAAATAAACAAAGTGTATCCATGAAATACTTTTTAAACATTTTATTTTGAGATAATTACAACCTATATAACATTTGCAAAATAGTATTGATAGTTCACATACACTCTTCACCATCTTCCTGTAACACTAGTATTTACATAACCATGATTTGAATATCAGGAATTAACACTGATGCAAATATATCAAAGTTTATTGAGGTTTACCCATTTCCCCCTGTGGTTTTCTGTTCCAGAATCTAATAAAAAAATCTCAGGTTTCATTTAATGATTTCTACTTAATCTCTTATAATCTGTGATCAGTTTCTCATTATTTCCTTGTCTTTCATGATTTTCTTGATACTTTTGATGTATACTAGATAGTTATTTTATAGAATTTCTCTCAACAAGGGTTTGTCTGATTTTTCTTCTACATAGAGTAATTTTATGCATTTTGGGTAATAATTAAATGGAATTGATGTTGTCATTCTCATATATTGAGCATTTGGGCATTCAAGATGTCAGTATGTTTTATTACTTGTGGTCTTAAGAACTTGATTAAGCTTATGTCTGCCAAGTTGCTCTACTGTATAGTTTCTATTTTAATTTTGTAATAGATATGAGATAATGCTAATACCAAATTTTAATATCAAATTTCTAATCAAATTTGCCCACTGGTCTTGTTTTATTTTTTAAATAAAAATTATATACATTTAAGGTATATAACATAATGATTTGATATACTTAGTGAAATAATTATTAGTCAATCTAACATATATTCTTACATCTTTACATTTTTGTGTATGTTAACAAAAATACCTGAGTTCAATTTTCAGAAAATGTCCAGGATTAAATAGAATATTATTAATAACATTCACCATGCTATACATGAGATCATTAATTATTTCCACTTGACTTTAGCATCCCTTGGTTGACTGTGCCTGGAAAAATTATTAGTGTGCTGTTTGCCTAATGATGATTTGGGGTTTCATTAATTTCTTCTATATGTGTTAATTTAAGTTTTTTTTAAGGAAGAGCTATTTTTCATATATTTGATTATTCATATCCATATGTCCTCATGATTGCTAATCTTATGTTTTATAATCCAATACTATCATTCAAAAAAAATAGCTCAATTCATACCAGTTTTGGCCATGGAATATTCCTTCAGATTCCTCTTGTATTTTGTTTTTTTTTTTTACTTGCCACCATTTTTTTTCACTTATTACCTGGAACCATTAAATATTTCAGATTCTTTTATTTTAAAGTAGCTTTTAATCTTCTAAAAGTAATAGGCATAAAAAAACAGTTATTCAATATTAATCTCTGATCAAATAGAAATATGACCTAACAAAACAGAAGTTTCACTTGCTTGATATGTGTAAATGGTAACCAGATATGATTAATATACATGAGGTTAATTATTGAAGGATTTAAGGAGAGCCAAGTACAGTAGTAGAAAAAATACTTATTCATAAAGAGTAAAAGTAGAGAATAATATTAAACTAAACTAGTAATGATGGTGGCATATTCTCATTCTTAGGTCAAATGTTAACTTGGTTGTATAAATATGTGTGGTTCGCCTCTTGTATTTAAAGCATGGCACTGGATGTAATAGGAACTCATTTTTGTCAAAGAACTTACAATCATGTCCAAGATGCCCATAATAACTGTATGTGTATGTATTCAATAGTCATTGGATATCTGTTATATAAGGTGTTAGGCTAACTGCTGAGGCCCCAAAGGCAAATAAGAAATGTATAAACTCATAATTTTAATAATACATGGTATTGTGACAGAAAAATAAACATGATCTTGTGGGACACAGAAGAGAAGAATGCTCTAGCGCATGTAATTAAAACATATACTGATTTTAAAAGGCTGCATGTAATTAGTGTTGTAAGAGAGTTACAAAGACATACAAGAGATCAAAGAAAGTAGAATTCCCCTACAATTGGGAGGGAACAGGGAAGGCAATTGAAGCAGATAAACATTATGAATAAAGTGCAAAACCTTCATAATGCAATGACTTCTGGCAGATATTGGGGAAATGGTGGTAGGAAGTATTAAGAATTTCAGGGATTTTGCAGACAGGTCGTCTCCATACCAGGATAAAATATCAGACTGGGACTATGGTGTAGAAGGCTTTTAAAACCAAGTTGTTGCATTTTGACTTAGCTTCGTTGGCAACAGGAAAATATTGAATATGTTTTATCCCTAAGTAACCGACTTGAAATTTGTTCTAAAGATATTCAGACATTGGTGTGAGAGATAATTTGTGTAAATGTTGGGGATTCTAGGAAGACCTCAGAATGAGTGAGAGGTGGAGACCTTCCTGTTTCCATCTATTTAAGAACCACTGAAGATCCACTGAATGTTAAAAGCAAATGCAATGAATACAACCTCATCTACATCTTCAAGGAATTTCGTGTAAGAGATAAAGTGAACACATGGCTATGATAGAAATATACTGAGAACACTGTATGGCACCATGAAAACGGAGCACAGATGCCCAATCCAGATTGGAAGGGGGTTGAGAGCAGGTCATCGTGCTTTGAGGTTTGAATGATTCAAAGTAGTTTTGGAGCTGAAGTGGACCATGTGGGGAGAGCGCCTTCTGTATAGAAGGAAAAGGCAAGAAAAGTGAGATTATGATATATATGGAGAAATTACAATTTGATGTCTATGGTTAGAGTTTAAGAACTAAAAAGTAAGAAATGAGTTTTAAAGTTAACAAAACCATGAAGAATTTTAAGAAGTGTACACTTTTTCCTGTGGACTACTTAAAAAAATGTTTAGAGGAACCCAGTGAGTTCACTATATATTAGATGGACAGGCAAGAGGTAGGAACATTGATCTTTGAGCCCTTTCAACCACACTGAAATTATTTCTATCCTCGAGGCATGAAATTTTATTTGCAGAGCTTATTTTTGCTGAAGAAAATACATTCTGAACTAATGTGCAATAATGAAAGTCTGCTGGGAGTAGGTAAGCATAAGGGTAAGAGTCGAGAGTAAAATAACTGATTGATACATTGGTTCTTGGACACCTGAGTAGAAACTTCAGAACAGACGGGAGAAAAGTTGTTTCACATGGTCACCAAAATTGGTAATCAGGGAAACAGCAATTAACAGAGCAAAAACCTGCTCTTTTTTCTATCCAGTTAGTAAGCGTGAAATAGTAATAAGCAATCCTGGCTTGCACATAAGGAGTTGAACAATAGTATATACTTCTGGAAACAATCTATTATATGCATTCTGAAAAGCAGGACAATATTGGCTAGTACATCATTAATTAAAATTTGTCATGGTAATTCTACATTCAAATGACTCTTCTTATAGAAATAGTAGAAATGTGAGCACGTCTACACTGTTTATGCTGGCTGAAGCCCATTTATATTATAGAAGAGTTAACCTGAAATTTAAACATATGTGACTGTAGATACATACAAAGGAATACTGTGAAACTATTAAAATAGGCATCAGAATTTTAATAACCTGGAAAAATGCTCCCAATATTTACATCTCTGCACTTATGTCACACTATCATGATGTCTTTCTCTGCAACACTAACGTAGGACCTCCTTTGCCCCACCTCCCGCAATGCCCACCACTGTCTTTTACTTTAGGATGGCTTTATTTTCTTAGCATTCTGTTCTGGTATATTCATTTATTTATTGTGTATTGCCTGTCTGTCACGCACTGGAGTATGAGCTCCATGAGAGCAAGAGATGTGTTTTTTCAGTGCTATATTCTTGGTGTCAAGAACAAAACCTGGTACGTTATAAAGCTAAGCAAATATTTGCAGAATAAATAAGCAGTGCATAATTTTATGGTCAGATATCAATTGTGCAGAAATATGTATTGAACACTCAAATATCAAAAATGCCACCACTAATTATGCCAGAATTTTAAAGTTGTCACTATGTTTTTTTCTTTATCATATTTAGGTACATTATATTTTCTGTAAGAATGAATGCCTTGTTAGGGAAAAAAAGTATCAAAAGTTAAGACTAAAAATGAAATATTGTGATGTCAGTGCAATGAGTTGCACACTGGAGTCCATTATGAACTTTTGCAGTTAACTCAATTGGGAAATGTTGAAAACAGGAACTAGGAATGCTGAGATAAAAAGCCTGAGAATATTATTTTGTTCCATTAAAATATCCATGATAATATGCGAAATCAGTAGTTAGGGGACCAGTGTTTTTGTTTGTTTGTTTGTTTGTTTGTTTGTTTGTTTGTTTGTTTTTTGGAATTGCCACCATTCTACCTGCCCACACTTTTCTGGATGCTTTCTTTTATCCTAGCACAGAGTGGAGGAACAGGCAGGTAGTGGCCACGCTTGAGCTGTCCCCACACTCCATGGGCATTGGAACTGCTGCTTTTTGCTTATCACTCTTTCTGTGAACCTGACAAATGTCGTCCTTTTCTCTATTGTGGTTTGCACGATCCCAGACCTTTTATTTTTTTTCCTCATTCTCTGGGTCTAGTTTAGTCATGGAATCCTAGAACTTTCTTGCACAAGAAAAGTCCCTACCTGATTCTACTTACTCTGCATCCAGAGATTTCACATTGGATCCATTTCTAAGAGAGGACTACAATGCCCAGCTTGTTTTTCCTTGCTTCACTGTGCATATTGCTTCCTCATGGAGCTGCAGGGAGAGCAGGGTTTTGAATGTGTATGTGTCCTGCCCAAATTCTATAAAAATAACAATCTGTAAACATATAGTCTCTTCTTGTATCAACCTAATTTAATAAGGAAGAAAACTCAGCCATTTAGAAATTGACATTTTAGGTATTATTTCAACCAAGTTTTATATAAAAGTTTCAGGACACTAAATGTATTTATTATATCAGGGCATTTTTTGTGAGTTACTTTTAATTTATTGGTGCAGAAAGAGGATGGAGAGGATAAATGATGTATAAAGTCATAGATACAGAAAAAGGTGGGAGTTTATTTTAACAAGACCCTATTCAGTACATGCACACCACGAAGCGAGAATAGCATGGATCAAGGTTTGAGTCACAAATTTGGGCACATTTGGAGAAAGAGATGAAATGACACAGAAATACTGCATTGACAAAAACACAGTAGTTATGTCATAATCTAGCCTAAAAATAGCCCTAATTATAATACATTCCTCTCCACTTTTAGTATAGAAATTAGCAAATATTGTAATAAGGCAGTTAGTAAAATATACTTCTTTAACTTAAAATTTTAACCAATAAATGATTATATGTAAACCACTATCGAAAGTTCTACTGTTAAAGAAGTTCTAATTAGTATAAAGCTGGTTCAAGATTACTACAGCTAAAAAGCACTAAATTTTGTAGCATACTATCTATTACATTGGATTCCTGTTACAGAAATCTATAGAGAGATAAATTCATCTTCCCACATAATATAACCTTCACATTCATGAAGATGTTAAACTTATCTTCAGATAAGATTGAAATTGCTTATGTGAAAGTTCTACCACCTGAAGGTATTGGTTACACTAGGAACACATCTCTATTTGAATGTCTTATTAGACTCATATCTGACAGATCCTTGTCCACAAATGAAATGCTAGTGTGAAATATTAGTGAGGAACCTCATATCCATTATCTGAGACATTCTTAAAGCAAAGAAGGAAGAGAGAACTGTCAGCACAGACATCATTTTCAGAGACAAAATAGTTAAGGCATGAAGCAAATACACAAGCGGGAATACAGAAATTCCTGAGGTATACCAGAGTAGGGGCTATCTCCTCTTCCAAATATTTCAATAACTCCACTGCAAACTAATATATTTCATTACTGGAAATATTTTACTTTCAAATGTAATTGATATGGCTCATGGTTTACTGCCAGCTACACTTTCATTGTGTCATAGCTGCTGATTATAATGACATTCTGCAAGGATACCACTGACACCAGTACTTTGTCTTCCATAACTGTACTCAAGGGCATCTTTTTAACACAGAATGAATCAGGGAATCACACCCATAACTTTGGGAATGTGATGCTGAAAATTGATTCTACTGAGTTCTAACCAGATGTTTCCATAATCTGGAATTATTTATTGAAATAATTCATTCACATTTATGAACTTATTATTTATGTTGAATCGCAAATTAGCACAGCTATATAAGATAAACATAGGAAGATAAGTGATGCTTTCATATTCTAAAAGGAGTTAAAACAACTAAAGCAGAAAAAATGCAGATATAAGTCATGATTTTCTGGAGCAGTTAGAAAGAAATAGCATATGAGGTTAAATATACAAAAGTACTTGAAGATGGAGAAGTGCTTTCAAGAAATATGACTATATTGTACACCTGAAACTGCTATTACACTGTATGTTAACTAACAGAAATTTAAATAAAGATTAAAACAAAAGAAAGATTATGGCATAAATAAACTTTGACTATGACTGCAATGAAAAGGAAATAATAAGTGTTCACTTTTGTTGAAAGGGAATTTAAAAAAATAATATGAATGAGGTAGTAAGATTACATAAGACTTGAATTTTCAGAATATCTAAAGTATTCTCGATTTTTGTACAAATTGGGAGTTACAAATAGCAATTTAATATCATGAACAAATGGAGTGTAATATTTAGCTACAGGCTGAAATCAGGCTGTATGTCTTGAAAAAACCTGTTCATTACACACACACACACACACACACACAAAATATATTTACTTTGTACCTGCAAGCTACCAAGTACTTGACAAGGTGCTTGGCTACGTTAGAAAACAAACCAAAGATGATACCTAATGTATCTGTTGTTACTGAACTTCAACAGCTTTGATTGCAATGCAGATAGAAATAAGAAAATAAAATAGGTATAACGTATCAGAAGGTGGTAAGTTCTGTCAAAAAGCCAGGTAAGGATCATGGGTATGTAATGAGTTAAGAGGGAAGGCACATGACTGAAGGGAGGTGTGAATATTGCTTTATGAAATAGGATATATAGGGTAGGCCTCACGGAGAAAATGACATATGAGCAAAGATTGAGATGGGGCTGTCATCAGTATTCAGATCTGGAGAAAGAGTGATCCATGAAAGGGAATAGATAGGGCAAAGCCCCTAAGGCAGGCAGGCATAAAGCCAAGCATGTTCCTGGAGAATCCAGGAAGTCTATGTTTGCATCCCTGTGAGGATGGGACGAGTGGTAACAGAATAGGCATCTTGTTATGAAGAGACGTATAGGCCATATAACTAAATTAAATGAGGAGCCACTTCTGGATTTTCAGCAAAGGAGTTATGCCATGGCTTTCATTTCAGTAGGTCTTTTGAATGGCTAATAAAGATTAGAAGGGGCAATGATAGAAGTAGGGAAAACTCTTTGAAGTTTCTTCCACTAATCCATATGTAAAATTTGGTGGTAGTAGTGCTAAACTGATCAGTTCCTGGTTACAGAGATTCGGTTTTACTGAGATGAAATGTGCAGTGTGTGACAGAGAGTGGAATTACAGATGGTGCCAATTTCAGCATAAGCAACCTGAAGTATTGCCATTGCTTGAAATGAGACAGATTAGAAGTGGAGGAGGTTTGGCAAGAAAAGCAGGTTCAGATTGGGCACACAGAGTTTGAGATGTCCAGTCTCATGTGAGTAGAGAATAATGAGTATGCAGCTCCAGCTTAAGTCTGGGTGTGGGGAGGAAGACCTGGAATAATGATATAAATTTAAATGTTGTCAGCACATGGGTTAATTTCAGCATTTAATTCCAGAAGATGGGATGAGGTTACCAAGGAAAAAGGTATAGACAGAAAAGGTGAAAAGTCCAATTCTACTGAAGGGATGCTTCTTCATCAAAATTGCCAGTTCATATACTTCTAGGTTAGAAGCTATAAAGAAACCTAGGTAAATGTGGATGGAGAGATTCAATCTGATTATAGTGAAAAATCCCTAATAGTGATAAACAACGTCACTGTTCCACATGGAAAAAAATGTGTAAAAGTTACTTCACTAGAGTTCCAACTCTTAATTCCATGATTCAAGAAGTAGGATAATGAAGATAACTAAAAGATATCAAGAGTAAAATAAGATCATATTGAAAGAATGATACAGATTTACTACATTGGATTAGAATGCTGCCTTTAAGTTAAAAGTTGTGGAAAGTAAGGGCTCCTCAGAACTGTGATTAGAATTATATAAAATGAAACTTAGTATTTTTATTATGGCAAAATAATTACTGTAATAATAGCATAAGCTAAAATTTATTACATGGAAGAATTTTTTCTCATTTTATACTCAATTCACAGTAAAATAATAGAAATACTAAAACATTCTAATGAGATGTGAACATTAAATGAAACAACATAAAGTAAAACTCCATGCTGTGTCATACAGGTTTTAAATTTAAACAAAAATAATGTGAAACAGTCCAATATTCTTTTCTGAAGGGGGAGAGTGGGGAAACAGCTGTACAGAACTTAACATTCTGTAGTTGACTCATGAAGTTGAGTGTCTGTACTAAGTGAATATTTAGTATTGCAGCTGGCATAGTTACTGATTGAAGAACTCTGTTTATTTTTCCAAGTATCTATTTTCCTAGAAATTTGTCTCAGTGCTCTCTACTCTATTTATGTGACATCCAAGTGAAATGCCACAAGTGTACAATAGAATAAGAGATTTTATTTTAGTCAAAAATAAGTTAGAATTAAAAAAAATTGGGCTTTGAAATATTCAAGTCCCTGTGAGCTTCCTTGTTAGATAGGGGAAAAGTTGTATTTATTTTTTTAGTATCACATTGGGCCTGCTGAAGAATTTAAATTTACTTTGTAATCCCAAATTGTTAGATAAATCTATGGCATCTAACTCTACTTCCCTAACTATTAATGTAGAAATAACTTGAATTTATTTCTATGAAAAACATTGGATTTCTCTCCTCATAAGAATGCTGTCTTCTCCTACTAGCAATTATAAAGATATATTTGCTATAAGTCACAAGAATTATTATTGTGATACATGTGGTGGGAAACCAGGTGCAGAATAAACATCAGCCATGGCTGTCAAGTAATATAAAATAGAAGCACAATTAGCTATTACAAGAGAGCTTTTAGGGAAACTTTCCAAATAGAAACCCAGTGCCTGAATAACTTAATTAACTTCCTATGGGATCAAATCCATCACTGTTAAGCACCTGTCACATATAAGCATTGCCCATAGTGAGGCTCAATAAATGTTTTGTATTAATGCTGAAATTATTTATGCCTCTATAGTAGGATATCTAGGGAAATAAAACATATTTGCTATATTAAAAAGGAACTTTTGTAATTGAACTAGCAACTACTGTGATATTAAAAGAAAACTAATATTGAAAGTGAACAATGGGGGGGATATATTGAACGGTTTATTAGGGGTTAGAAACATAAAGACATTTCTCTGCAATACTGTTGTCATCTCCATATATCACTATATGAGGTGGAAAGTTCTGTCAAATTACACAAATGCCTACACAATTACCTTATGACTCTGCGCAAAGCTAAGCCTGAAAAACCATAAAAAAACAGTTGTTTCAGAGTTACTCGTGAAATACATTCATTTATTCTCTATTCATTCAATCAGAATTTGATTTCCAAGGTGTCCTCAAATTACATATTCAGGTAGGTGTCACCACCTTGTCTTTCAATATAAAATGTGTCAATTTAGTTCTCCAAAACTGAAGGCATACAAAGCATTTAAGTACTACATGCCCAGGATATTTGATCTCAAGCACCATATTCTTAAACACTGCATTCTAATGGAGATAAAAAATGAAAAACAATGGTTTTATATTCTAAGAGCATATTTAGGTGTGCTCTAACAGCTGTTTTCTTATATTACTGAGATGGAGCATAACTAGTGTGTGAGTTGACAATGGTAGAACCCAAATTTAGGAATTAGGAGATAGTCACTATGCCATCGATTCACCATGGAACTCATTTTTTCAAAGTGGATTTTATTATTTTTTTAATTTTTTAATGTTGAGAGAGAGAAAGAGACAAGATTGTGAGCAAGGGAGAGGCAGGGAGAGGGGGGAGACACAGAATCTGAAGCAGGCTCCGGGCTCTAAGCTGTCAGCACAGAGCCTGATGTGGGGCTCAAACTTATGAACCGTAAGATCATGACCTGAGCTGAAGTGGTATGCTTAACTGACTGAGCCACTCAGGCGCCTCTCCAAACTGTACTTTAAACAAAGTAACTTGGTACAATGTGACAACTGTTGGGAAAGTTGTGCTAATAACAGATAACTGCCATTTCTTTAACCATGTTTCAAAGTGAGCATTCTGTGTCCATTCACAGAAGTCTGGGACTCGGTTCAAATGTATATGTTCGTTGGTTGTATAGGGAAAGCATCCCAATTTTTGTAGTTTAAAAACTATGTAACCCCAATAATTTTATACAATGAAAAATTAAATATGTACAAGTAACACTTGTAAGTACCCCAAATATACCTATTTTATGTCTGTTTAACTTAATAATTAGAATATATCCAGGAATCTTTATCTCAATATTAGTGAAAATAGCAGAGTTTAAAAGTTTGTTTTAAATATTCAGAGCCACCTTGGTGCTCAGTAGTAGAGTCAGAATCAAACCTTTATTTATGTGGCTCAACAACCAATGCCTTAGTTTATTCAACAGGAGAAGTGAATGAATATGCTTCTCCAAATCTGATATGAATCTTTGAGGAAGAGCATAAGCTCTTCAGAGTGGAGTTTAGTTGGGCTTTAGGACATTATGCCTAACTGGAATTTAATATCATGGAATTTCTCTGATAAAGTTTATTTTAATTGAGGTATAATTTACATTTAACATATTAGTTTCAGGTATACAAAATAATGATTTGATATTGTATACTTTGTGAAATGATCTCAGTAAGTTTAGTTAATATTCATCACCTTACATAGTTATTCTTATTGTGATAAGAACTTTTAAGATTTACTCTCTTCGCAACATTCAAATATACGATAAAATATTATTAACTATAGACACCATCTTGTATATTACATTCCCATGACTGACTTATTTATAACTGGGAGTTTGTACCCTTCGACTCCTTCATCCATTTTTCCCACCCTTGCCTCTGGCAATCACCAATCTATTCTGTGTAGCTAAGAGCTTGTTGTTGTTGTTGCTTGCTTTTGTTTTATCTTTTTATATTTCACATAAGTGGGATCATAAAGTATTTGTCTTTCTCTGACATAGCAAAATGACTTCATGGTCCATTCATGTTGTCACAAATGGAATATTGTGGGCATTTCTTTCTTTTTATTATGGCTCAATATATATGTATACATATATATATATATATATATATATATATATATATATATATATATATATACATATTATATATGTGTATATATACTGCATATATTATGGCTAAATATATATATACACATATATATATACATATTATATATATGTGTATATATACTGCATTTTCTTTATTCATTCATCCATTGATGGATACTTAAATTGTTTCTCTATCTTGGGTATTGTAAATAATGTGGCAATCAACATGGGGGATGTGTATTTCTTTTCAAATTAGTAATTTTGTTTCTAATTTTGTTTCTAATGTTTTCAGAAAAAAACCCAAATGTGGAATTGCTGAATCATATGGTAGTTCTGTTTCTAATTTTTTGAGGATATTTCAAATTATTTTCCAAAGTGGTTGCTCCAATTTACATTTCTACAAACCCAAGGGTTTCCTTTTCTCTACATCCTCACCAACACTTATCTCTTGTATTTTTACTAGTAGTCATTCCAAAAGGTGTGAGATAATATCTCAAGGTTTCAATTTGCGTTGTTTTCTGGTTAGTAATGTTGAGAATCTTTTCATGTACCTGTCGGCTATCTGTATGTATTCTTTGGAAATATGTCTATTGATCCTGTGCCATTTTTTAAATCTTATTTTCTTTCTTTTCTTTTTTTGTTATTGAGTTTTATGATGTTTTTTAATTAAAAACGTTTTGGATATTTATAAATTTTGGATATTAACCCCTCATCAAGTATATGATTTTAAAATATTTTCTCCTATTCAAAAGTTTGCCTTTACATTTAAAAAAAAAAAAACTTAATGTGTATTAATTTCTGAGAGAGAGAGAGAGAGAGAGAGAGAGAGAGAGGGAGGGAGGTGCAGAGAGAGAGAGAGAGAGAGAGAGAGAGAGAGAGAGTCCGAAGCAGGCTCCAGGCTCTGAGCTGTTAACACAGAGCCCCACGCAGGGCTTGAACCCACGAACCATGAGATCATGACCTGAGCTGAAGTTGGATGCTCAAACAACTGAGCCACCCAGGCTTCCCTGTCTTTATGTTTTTTTAAAGATTTTATTTTTAAGTAATCTCTACACCCAGTGTAGGGCTTGAACTTACAACGTCAAGATGAAGAGTTGCATGCTCTACTGACTGAGCCAACCAGGCACCCTGCATTTTCATTTTGTTGATGGTTTTCTTCACTGTGTAGAAGCTTTTTACTTTGATGTAGTCCCACTTGTTTATTTTTGCTCTTGTTTCGGCTTCTGGTGTCAAATTCAGAAAATCATCACCAAGACATTATGTCAAGGACATTACCACCTATGTTTTCTTGCAGGAATTTTATGGTTTCAAGTCTTTATGTTCAAGTCTTTAATTCATTTTTAGTTATTTTTTGGGTATGGTATAAGATGGTAAAGTTTGCTTCTTTTGCATGTGGCTGTCCAGTTTTCTCAATACTATTTACTAAATAGACTGTTTTTTCCCCCATTTTATATTCTTGGCTTCTTTGTCATAAACTAATTGACCATATATGCATGAATTTATTTTGGGACACTCTGTTTCATTAATCTGTGTGTCTGTTTTTATGGCAAAGCCACACTGTTTTGATTAGTATGGCTTCGTAATATAATTTGAAATCATGGCATGTAATGCTTCCAGATTTATTCATTCTTTCCCTCAAGATCACATTGGCTATTAGGGATTTTTTTTTTTCTGGTTCTATAGAAACATTAGGATTTTTCTGTTTTTGTGAAAAATGCCATTGGAATTTTGATAGTAATTGCATTGAATCTATAAATTGTTGTGGGTACTATGGACATTTTAAGAATATTAATTCTTGTAGTACATGAGTATAGATCTTCTCTTTTTTTCATTAATGTCATATAGTTTTCACTATATAGGTCTTTCACCATCATGTTTAAATTTATTCCTAAGTATTTTTTTTTCTTTTTGATACAGTTGTAAATGGATTATCTTCTTAATTTCTTTCTGATAGTTTGTTATTAGTCTGTAGAAACTCAGGCAATTTTTGTATATTGATTTTCCTATCCTTTAACTTTATGGAGTTCTTTTATTCTAACAGCTTTTTGGTGTAGTGTTTAGTGTTTCCTATGTATAGTATCATGCCATTTGCAAATAGTATTACATTTTCCTTTCCAATTTGTATGACTTTTATTGCCTTGTCTGACCTAAATGCTCTAGCTAGAGCATCTAATACTGTGTTGAATAATAGTAGTGAGAGTGGGCGTTCTTGTCTTTTTCCTAATCTTAGATGGAAAGCCTTTAGCTTTTTACTGTAAAGGTTTTTTTTAAGAAATATCTTCTTACTTAAAAACAATTTCCATGAGTAGTATAGATTATATAGTCACAGACCCTGGATATTTAAAATTTAAAATGTGTTATAACATTCACATGCAAAAATGTACTATTGATCCGAAATAATATAAAAAACTAAAGCACTCAAGAAATGAAAACTGTTAAAAATCAGTTTTAACATTGTATGTGCATGTGCATATATATACACACATATGTGCTAAACTTTCTATATTTTATCTTCTGCTACTGTTGGTTAATTACAATTCTGTTACTATAATGCATATTACTCAAAGGAAGGTACCATTGGCAAAATTACTTCAGTAGCTTAAACCAGCAGGAAAATAGAGGATTAAATTATTCTATTTCATTGATTAAAACTTTTCTACATTATCTTTATTTAATCTGATTTCCCCCCAGCTAAGGCAGTATTTTCCAAGGATATAGTCCTTGGAGATTTCCTCACATATTGCACTTTGGAAGATAAGGATGAAATGAAGGCAGATATCAACAGTACAATTTTTATAGAAGCTTCTGATTTTAAAGGTGGTATATCAAACACTCCACAGAGCTTCTTATAGGTCTCAGATATTTATTACTTAGATTCAAACAGAACATGAAGAGTTTGAGACTATGAAAAGAATATTACTCTATTACTCACTAAATGTAGTATGTTAAATAACTTTCTTGAGATATGTAAATGATCAGAAATTAAGTTTCCTCATAAGAAAAATAGATATACTACCACCTGCATTGTACTGCTGGTATATGTAAGTTATGGTAAAACATGCTTGAGAGATCCATAGTAAGCTTTCAGTAGATGTTAGTATAGTTGAATAATGGCAGAAATTAATCACACCATAGTCAAAACTTGGTTTTGAACCAACTGAAAAATGGGCACAACTTTGAACTGGTGACAAATGTCAGATTTATTTGAGGCTGAGTTAGAGAATGAGACTTGAACTTGAAGCCACTTCAACCTTTAGGTCTGGACATTATGGCCCATCTTGAGGAGAATGAGGTCTTGCACAGATCATCTGGATCTGCAAAGTAGGCCAGATCAAAGAGCAAACTAAATATACTGGTAACCTCTATGGTTACCATATCATAAGTAGTATGATAAGGGGAGAGTAACACATATCCACTTTTGTTCCATATTAATAAAATAAATTACCCCTTTTCGTGAATGGAGGATCTAATAGTATGCAGAGGAAAAGAAGACACCTTATGTCAATACTTCAAGGAAGTTCTTAATTTCTATGCTAGCTGAAAGGAAGAACAAAGTAGCATAGTGCAATGGTAAAGAGGCCTCTAGAACCACACTGCCTGGATTCAACCACAGTTCTGCCACATATTATTAGGCAGCCATCAGTGAGTCCCACGTTCAATTTACATAAGAAGCAAAGAAGTTCAGGGGCACCTGTGTGGCTCAGTCAGTTAAGCATCTGACTCTTGAGTTTGGCTCAGGTCATGATCTCGAAGTTTGTGAGTTCGAGTCCCACATGGGCCTCTGCATTGACAGTGAGGAGTCTGCTTTGGGTTCTCTCTCTCTCCCTCTCTCCCTGCCTACCCCCTCAAACCAAAGAAACAAACAAACAAACTTAAAAAAAAAAAAGAGTCAAAGAAGTTCATATTTGCATAGTGCTCAGCGCAGAGCAGAGGAAATGATTTCACCAAGAGCTAATTCCATTTATGCCCTACCCAAGTGAGTTATAATTTACATATAGCTTTAAAATGAAAATATGAATAATACAGAATAAGTTCTTTCACTTGTGGGGCAGTGGGAGGCTAAAAGGTGTTGGTTACATCCACAGTCAGTATATGGGAAGAAAGTTAATGAGAGAAGACAAAAGTTTACTACCCATATTTAAACATAGGAATTCTAAGTGCTATTCTACAAGATGGGCCATTTTAATCAGAAGTTAACCTGTGTAAAAATTTTTAAAAATTTCAGTAGGGGTCTTTCAGCTGGAGTCTATATTTGGTCTACAGGGGAAACTGGAGCTGTGCGTGAATCTCTCTGATGGCTTCGTGATGTGCATCGATTTGCATGAAAAACTAGGTACCTTACTTACAGAGAATATATTCTAAGAGAGATTCATAGAAGCAGATAAAAACAAATAATAGCTTAAACTATAGGAGGATTGACAGTGTAATTTTTAGAAGTGATGGTCTATAACTTGCATTTATCCATGGCTCGAGCTTTAGTAGATTTACATCTGTGACCCAGTGAATAAGGAAACTCTGGTTAAATATTTTTTTCAATATAATCTTTTTAACGTATTACTGCTCTGATTATCCTCTAAGGGATTATAACTACAAAGGGATTATTTTTCCTGTGCTGGTTTCCATAGAACACAAAACAACTTTGGGCCCTTAACGGCTTCCACACAATTTTGATACTGCACATCGCAAATGAAACCAGTCTTCACAGGATGTGGCAATGTTCAGTGAAAAGTCAGCCATCCTGGGGAGACTCCGTGGGAAAATAATTTTACAAAAATTAATTTCTAATTTAACTATCAGAAACAAAACATTACAGATACCAATCGTCAGGGGGCACCTGGGTAGTTCGGTTACTTAAGTGCCCAACTTCACCTCAGGTCATGATATCCTGATTCGTGAGTTTGAGCCCCTCATTGGGCTCTATGCTGACAGCTCAGAGCCTGGAACATGCTTCAGATTCTGTGTCTCCCCATCTCTCACTGCCCCTCCCCCGCTTTGCGCGCTCTCTCTCTCTCTCTCTCTCTCTCAAAAATAAATAAACATTAAAAAATTAAAAAAAAAAGATAACCAATCATGGATGTAACCCAACATGCTAATTTGTTTTCAACTTTCTAATGCACTCAGTTGCCAAATACATAGACTGTTAACATATTGGTGTTGGTAGTGGTGTTGTGGACAATTTTGGAAAAGATGTCAAAGAAACAAGTTAGATCTCCAACTGAAACAAGTACCCATATCAAAAATTAATTTGGACCAGTAACACAGAAAGATGAGTTATCTATATGTGTAGCAAACAACAGTAAAGGCAGTATGGACAAATAGCCCCTGGCAGTATAGATCACAGCAAATTTCTAAGTAGGAGTAAAAAAAAAAATCTTTAAAGATACACTCTCTTGTCCTTCAGAGAAGCCTCTGAATGTTCTCTGTTTTTAGGCTATGAGAAAAGGAGATTTGGAATTGCATCACAGATAATATCAAATACTCTTATAAGAAATCCTATAGCTTACTCTATTCAATCTGGCACTCTCCACCATTTATATTGATCTAATAATTGCACATTTCTCCTACATATGATGTTTTAGTGCTTGTTTTTTATACTGATGTAGTTGTCAGTTCTTTTCAAGTTTTAATGCATGCTCAAAAAAGGAATATTTTAGAAACATGTATTTAAAAATATAATTAGAAATATTTGATACATTGTATGCAGCATAACAAATACCTAATAACTAAATTTTCAATTTTGCTTTTTCAGTTTCTGAAGTATTTTGTGGTTGTGTTTCAGCATATTATGGGCATTTCTCTAAGATTTTCAAAAATAAATCAAAGGCAAGACGAGCTGTACTCATTATTTATACATAATAGATGACATCTTTTCTTGATATGAAAAACTTTCATGGCCTAGAAATAATTTATCAACTTTAGATTCAAATAAACTTCAGCATGCATGCTGCATTATCAGATTGCTTGTCTCATCATATTTTCTAGTCCTTTAAATTTATTTGGCTATAAAAATGCTAATCAATTAAGTATATATAATGTGTATATATAAAGATCTTTTAGAGAAAAGTATAATTGCTAAATGACAAATCAACTATCATGAGTAACAATGACATGCATTGTGTTTTTCTCTAGGAAATATAATGTGTGGTATTAATATACATAAATACAAGAACTTGTTTAAATTTTTTTTTCAACGTTTTTATTTTTATTTTTGGGACAGAGAGAGACAGAGCATGAACGGGGGAGGGGCAGAGAGAGAGGGAGACACAGAATCGGAAACAGGCTCCAGGCTCCGAGCCACCAGCCCAGAGCCCGACGCAGGGCTCGAACTCACGGACCGCAAGATCGTGACCTGGCTGAAGTCGGACGCTTAACCGACTGCGCCACCCAGGCGCCCCTTTTTTTTTTTTTTTTTAATTTTTTTTTTTTAATACAAGAACTTGTTTAATACAAGGTACTTAATGAGTTATAAAATCATTTGGTTTACAAATGTGATCTAGTGGAAAACTTGGTAGTTTAATACAGTGTTAAAAAAAATAAGATCTCACTGATTAGGCAGAATACCATATTCATTCATAAGATAATTTTCATAAAAATGTTTAAAATAGTTAAATTGGAACAACTTAGCATTTTTGGTACACATACTTAGGTCCACAGGAAGCCTGAGGTGTAGGCATGAACCAAGTCTTGTTTAAGCAGTTGGCTGAACTTTACTAAGCCCGTGCAAAAGTTTAAGCCCCTCAGGTATTATCTTTGCTGCTTTGTTTTGTTTGGTTCTGGTTGCCTATTTGTTGTGAGCCTGAATAATGGTGCTCCCCTATTTCTTTTCTATTTGACCTTTATTTAAAGCCTTATTCCTTTTCTGTATTTTTTTTTTATCGTGTGACCTTTTGCTATATTGATTCCCCTCTAGAATCTGAATCTGTTTTCTGGGTTCTTGATGGTTTGAAACTAGTTCTTTCATTTGATAATTCATTTTCAGTAATTATGATAATATACAATTAGAAAAAAGAAAGTATTCAATGAGTGATTTTTTTGTGCTTATAATCAATTATATTTACTTCAGTTAATGGTGGTTTATGACATGCATACTTTTGATGCCATGATTAGGATTAACTGATCAAAACAGCCTTGGCATTTCCCTAGGCTTGACTAAACTTTAGGTACATTATCTTTCTGACTCTAGGTCCTGATCATCTTTTTCGTAGAGCACTTACTGATAAAACTTATAGTTGTCAACTCTTTCTCTAATCCTTAAAATATATATAGACCTTACAGCTTCTTACCAGATCCAGGAATGAGGTCTTCAAGACCTGGGAGACATCCTTTGAATTATCATCAAAGGAGATTTCTATCTCCCAGTCTGTAGGAGGGTAAGAGTCTAACATCAGTAAGTACCAATTAGCAAACACAGGTGGCCTAATCACACTACTAATGTCCTGCAGTACATTCCCCTAGCTTACCCCAAGACTTAAAAAAAAAAAAAAAAAAGAAAAGAATAAAAGAAAACCCTCTGGCCATTTGTTTCAATAAAGTAGACTTCAAACTTCCTTGTCTAATACTTTGCCTATTTAACTTTGATGTGTATTTTCTTTGGTAGTTCTGATGCCATAACTTGGATTGGATTCATCTCTGGATGCGCCAAGACCTCATCTTTGATTCATGGTGTACACTGTACAGTGTTAAAGCTTCTTCACTCACGAGTGAGATCCAGCAACAGTTGGTGAGTCTTTTGATCCAGTGATCTGGACATCGAACTGTTGAATCACGGTAAGGAATTGACTTCAATTCTAATAAAGTGTTACTGTTTTTAATGGGATCTCATTTGGTTGAACTTTGGTTCTTTGGTATTTTGAATATTTTTTCTTTGAAATCGCCATATATTAAGATTTAGTTTGACCTTTTTTTAAAATTTTTGTTTGTTTGTTTTCCTTTGATGCCTCTTCTCTCTCCTATGGAAATTCACACTCTTCTGATTCTCCTTCTTTGAAGACTCCTGGTGCTCAGCGACTATAGTGCTATGGCTTTCCTTTTCGGTGTGATCTTACTAAACATGATTTAGAACTTCATTGATCTTTATGGGAAACTTGAGATCACATAAACTAACTATGCTAAATTTCTATCACCTCTGCTCCTCCTTTGATCTCCTCTTCAGTTTCCTTAAATCTTTTGATATGCCTCCCTTCAAAATCCTTTTCTTTATTCCTCAACCCACCTCTGCCAGAGAATTCCCATTCCAGCCCCTTAATTCCCTAGACTCAACTTGAGCTCTAGGCCCCTGCCCCTTCTGATAGTCAGAAACTCCAAATGCAACCACCTGAGACTAAAAAGGCTAACTGGAAAAAGACTGGATGTTTTATTCACTTAGATAAGCTTTGGAGACACCCAAACATCTACTTGCTGCTTCCTTGTTCTAAAAATTCAGCCTACAGTCTCTATAAGATTGTATATCAGGGTAAAGGACAGCTTTAAAAATCACCACACATATTGATGGGAATCTGTAGCCCTCATATTGAGCAGGTCATCTCAAATTAACTGATCTACTAGCAACATAATTCTGATAAAAGTGTAAAATAGGGCAAAGACAAGAGCTGAATCATTTAATAAATCAGTGAGTTCGGATTACTGTGTTTATGCCTGATTCATAGCTAAATATTTAGAATGAAAACTAGGTCTCTATTTGTCAAATCTATATGTCTGTATCTATGTATGTGTATATAATATGTTTCCTGCCTCTGATGGAATTATCAAATTATAGTAACTATTAAAGGAGCTCTATTCTTATGGGATTAGAGACAAATAAATGTTTATATAAATATACTTGAACTTCTTAAAGTAAAAAATACATGAAACTTATGATTCTTACAATACAAAAAAAAATGTATTCTTAAAACTTAATCAGAATAGTTTAAAACTCAAGTTCACATAAATTAGGTAAACCTTTGGCAATGATAATTTAATATTGCTGGGTTTTGAGCTATCATCATCAAATGTGATCAAAATATACATTTCTGTGGTGCTTGGGTGATGCAGTTGGTTGAGTGCCTGATTCTTGATTTTGGCTCATGTCATGAACCCAAGGTTGTGGAATAGAGTCCTATGTCAAGCTCCACACTGGGCATGGAGCATATTAAGACTCTCTCTCTCCCTCTCTCTCTCTCTCTCTCTCTCTCTCTCTCTCTCTCTCTTCCCCCCTCTGTTCCTCCCTCCCTCTGTCCCTTCCCCTACTCACATGCCTGCTGTTTGTAAAATTAAAAAAAAATTAAAAACAACATACATTTCTATTCCACTTGGGTTTGCTAGTCAAATAAGCTGATACATATACTAGATATTTAAGATCATAAAACTTGATTTTAGTCAAAGTTAGTAATTCTGACCAACTTTAATTCAAAATTTGTGTTTTAGATTTCTATTTAAAAATAGTTTACAAAATCTTGGGGCATCTGGGTGGCTCACTTGGTTGAACATCCGACTTTGGCTCAGGTCATGATCTCATGGTTCATGGATCCAAGTCCTGTGTTGGGCTCTGTGCTGACAGCTCAGAGCCTGGAGCCTGCTTCAGATTCTGTGTCTCCCTCTCACTCTGCCCATCCCCTGCTTGATCTCTGTCTCTCCATCTCTCTCAAAAATAATAAATATTAGAAATAAAAAATAATAGTTTACAAAATCTTAACATAGCATAGTACTTATGCTAAATTAAGTAATATCCATCAAATATATAGATCATTTCTAAGTAAGATGATCTACTGAAACATTTTATGCACAAATATAAGTTTATATAATTTTAATTTATTTTTTATGATGCAGAAAGTCTTATCAGATTGGATATGTTTATAAGTATATTGTTGCAATTGAGAAATTGTACAACAAGAAAGCATGCACCTTACCTACAAAAATTGAGATGGTATATTCATAAACTTTAATAGTCTGCTACAGAATGCAGATAAAACTGTTCACATTTATCTACTTGTTTTGTCTATGAAATGTAAGCTATATGTGGTTAAATTATCAATATATCTAAACACAACTACTAAAATGGAGCAAAGAGAAATAATTTCATATTCAAATATATTAGGAGTTTAGGAATTGTTAAAGTATCATATCTAGGATATGTTTTTGTTAAGGGGAAAAATAGGTAATTTTATCCTAAATCAAACTGGCTGTTCCAAGGAGAAAAGAAGAAAAAAATGTAGGACAAAACATGATGGGTAGAAATAGTCATAGGTTGGCAGAAATGGAATCTTATTTGTGTATTCAAAGCTAGTTAAGATTGGATGGGTTAATTTTCTTCAGTTACCCTTAATATCACTAACCATATTAATGCAGAACTAGAATTTTGCTTTCTCTCTATTAAAAAGATAAAATTTTCTTTGATTATGGGTTTGCTTCTACTAAGAGATTGTAAAGGATTTTCCTTTGCATTCTGAGTAATTTTCTGAGAAAGAATGGATTGGGGCTGATCAGAATAGCTTAGTATGTCTTATGTTGACCTTATCATGTCTTTGACTATTTAAGTGAACAAGAGAGAAAGTTGTTTCAATTATGTTCCCACCTATATTTGCTTTTAAAATCCTTTACACTTTGGTTACATAGATAGCTAAGTATTGTTTCTTAGTGACCCATGATCTCTTTTAGCCAGTTGTCCAAATCTTTTGATATTTTTGACAACCTCGGATATTTGCCTCCCTAAAATAGAATTCTAAATGAAATATTCTTGGTCCAAACTGACTTTGCAATTCTTGACGGTTCTTGGTAAACCACACAAGATTTGTTCTTTCATCTTGTGAAAGGAGAGTCTTTGAAATAATTATATTCGATACATTGAGTTGAATTAAAAGCATTGCCGAATAAGAGATGCTTAACCTTCTATAGGTTATTTGTACGGGTAAAATATTAACATAACATTTCAGAAACTTTAAAGTTATTAGACATTTGTCAATGCCTGTGCTGTTTATGATAGGTCCTGGTTGTGCTCTGCTTGCATTAATTAGACAGCAGCATAATTTTATAGTTATAATTTCTGAATTGTTCAGTGGGAAGCCTAGAACACTCCTATCCCTCAGCTTCTGTGGGAGGTAGGATCCTAACTTTAATAAGTACCAATTAGTAAACACAGACAGCTTACTCACATTGACCAATCTCCTCCATCATGTTCTCCAGTATTTTTCCACCAACCCACCCCAGTGTTTAAAAACCTTCCCGCCTTTGGTTTCCATAGAGTTGAGTTCAGTCCTTCTCCCCTATTTCAAAGGTCTTGGCTAAATTCTGTTTAATGTCATCTGGTTCCATTGGTGTTTTATGTAACCTCAACACAAATATAGTATCATTCATATTGTTTTTCCTGCCTCTTTTCTAGATGTTTTACAAACATAATCTGATTTAATTCTCAAAGCCACCTTCAAGTAATGTTTTACTCTTTCACTTGGCAGCTGAGGAAACTGATGGTGTAGATTCATTAGGCAAATCATCCTCAGTCATCAGAATTTGAAACTGAGAATGTCTTATTTCAATGCCTGTGTGCTTCCTCCTGTACAATTACTTCCCATCTTTGTTTTGGAGTCCTAGCTATTCAGAACTACCTCAGAAGCAGTTCTGCAGAACTATATGCAGTGAGAAGGGCTGGGACTGAGCCCTGCTTCTACCTCTCCCTCTATTTCCTTGTGTTATGAATGAAATTTATTTTAAGGAAATTATTTTGTGACCAAAATACTTTGAAAATAGTGGCATAATGCCAGACTGCCAAGAACCTCTTCACTGAATACATGTTGACATAGGGTAGCAACTGTGGGAAATTAATTACACAAAATTTATTCAATTTATTTTGAGCTGAAAAGGCTTAAGAAATTATCTAGCCCAACTTCTTCCTTTTAAAGATGGGAGGAATGAGTCACAGAAAAGAAAGTAATTTACCTAAGGTTAAGACTGGTTCAGCATAGAATTCCAACTATTAAACTCTCATCGTGGATTATGTCATAGCTTATTTTAAGAATACTTTTAAAAATTGCCTAATGAAACTTGTCATTGCATTGACTGTACTGATGTTTTTGAGGTCGTTGTTCACTATACTTCATTCTTTTTATGAGTGAGCACAAAAGGTATTTAATTACATTCAGAATCAAACGGTACTGAGCAGCTTTGCTTTTGTTTTGCGCTTTTTTTTAATGTCAAATATATAAGTGATTGAATTTCTCTCTTTGATCAGGTTCTAGAACTATCACTAAGGGACCTAATGCTATAGTCTGAATGTTTGTGTCCCACCCCAAATTAATTTGTTGAAGTCTTAATCCCTAATGTGATGGTATTTGGAGAGAGGCCTTGGGGGAGTTAATTAAGGTGAGGTTAGGTCATGAAGGTCATGAAGGTGGGGCTCTCATGCTCGAATTAATGCCCTTAAAAAAAGAGAGAGAGAGAGAGACATGAGAACTCATTCTCCTTGTGCCCACGCCAAGAAAAGGCCATGTGAGCACACAGGGAGAACGCCGTTCTCTAAAAGCCAGAAAGAGTTCTGACTAAGAACTAAATCATCTCATACCTTAATCCCTACACTTCAGTTTCTAAAATGAGAAATAGATTGTGTGGTTTAAGCAGCAGACATTTAGGATACTTTGTCATAGAAACCTGAGCTAAGACGCTTAATGTATATCCAAATAATGGGTACAGACTTTCAGTTTGTATCTTCTACAGCAGGCTATTTGCTGCTTGTTACTGTTAATTGGTATTATCTCTCAACTACTTTTATTTCTTTATTTTTTTTGCCTAATATATATTTTGGTAAGCTATCACAGTTCATTTGAAATGAACCTAGACCTAAAGACA
This sequence comes from Puma concolor, assembly GCF_028749965.1. NCBI lineage: Eukaryota > Metazoa > Chordata > Mammalia > Carnivora > Felidae > Puma > Puma concolor. The sequence goes on from NC_141667.1 coordinate 184,154,909, forward strand.
AGGAACCATATCCCATGAAGATTTGTATGTAATTATATCCTTATATCATTTGCATACAAGTATTTCTCTAGTTTTCAATAGTCTTGCACATTACAGAGCTCTAATAGATATTGACTGAATGCATAAAGGTATATGAAATACATGTGAATGCTAAAGTTTTAAAATATTTGACAAAGATCAGAAACAAGTCTCCTGATTCTCAAATTATTGAAGGAAAAAAGAGGAAAACATCATTTATCCTTTTGGTGTTTTGTATTCTGTGTAGTATACTTTGTATAACCTATCATAGTTATAAGCTTTCATTTAGAGATGAGAAATTTGAGACTCAGAGGGGCCAAGTGGAAGTTTATATTTCTAGCAAATTGAAGAGTGAGAATTTGGATATGTAAATGCCATTTCCTATTACTATCATAGAAGGTATTACGTTTCATAATGAAGTTATGGAGAAAGTGCTACAGTAGCAAAAGTCAGGGAGAGAGGACTTATTACAAGGTAGAGGACTTATTACAAATCACAAGGTAGCATTGAGGTTACATATTGAAAGTGGGATAGAATTTGAACTGTAAGGAGAAGAGGAGAGAAAAGAAAATATAATTTAGGTATATTAACATCCTCTGAAAAATGTTATGGTCATAAAAATTGATCATAATTAAAGCAAATTAAGGACTCTTTTCATATCACTCTCAAGCTAAGCACTTAATTGGGTTTTATGGATTTTCTTCACAATTATGGAGAGTAACTGGCTGTCTGTATTATATAAAATATCAATTCAGATGAAAGGATCTAGATTAATAATGCTTGGTTTGAAACTCAGACCCATCATTTATTCACTTGAACAAGTTACGCAGTCTCTATGCACCTCAGTTTCCTTGTCTAAAAATGAAGCTGATACTACTTTCTGTATCACATGATTGCAGTATTGAGTCATATAATCCTTGAAAATCCCAAAGGAAATGCCTTGCAAGTATATACTATTTTTTTATGTTCTCAATTACTTCAAAAATCTTCCTAATCCTTTATAAATAATTATTTTCTATTTATAAAGGTTATTTCCTTCTAAAAATTCTCTGGATGGAAACCATAAGCTGTTTCCTTCACATTCCCCTAGCTTTGAAAATGTGGCATCCGATTGGTTTGAAATTAATTTCTCTTAAGTGCACCAGTCAGATAGACATGAGTTTTATGCCCTGTTCAATTCTAAACATAGTATCCATTATCAAAATGAAGTGAAGTACTCGTTCTGGTAGGCTCTATTTCTATCCAGTCTACTTTTTGGTCTTTGCTTGAGGATACAATATGAGATCAAGAAGCCATCATAAGAATAAGCCATCATTCCACTCCCCCGGGGAAAATTCACAACTCAAAGACTTCCAGATTATCAAAGATTTTGAGATAGAAACCAATAACTGATATATAACCATACGTTTGAATGGCTTAAGCAATAAAATAGGCAAAAAAACCTAGGGCCAGTTTTCAGAATCAGCAGTGTTGATTATTTTTAAAAGAATAGCAAAGTCACTCCCTATCTGGAAAAATACACATAAAATAATTTTTAATTGTCAATTCCTTTATTGAAAATTAACATTTTAATATACCAGATATTGCCTAAAGTTTCTATAAACATCATACTCTCACTCTCCTCCAAATTATTCTTTAATTCAAAACAGATTCCTCATATACTTATTCAGTGTGTACAATAAACCAGATATTGTGTTAGGTGCAAAGTTATAAATCATCATTAGAAATTATCCAGACCTTCAAATAATCCCATAAAAGAGAATAAAGAAAATTAACAAATAAAGTATCCTGTGACAAGCATAAGTCTATGGGAATATGAAGAAAATATCTATCAAATTAGTGGGGAGTGGGAGAGCCAACATCTTAGGTCGATGTAAATCTTGGTTATATTAAGTTTGCTAATTTTATTAACATAAGTAAATGAAAAAGTGTACCTAAAAACAGGCATTAGTTGCCTCTACCCATCTGCCCAGCGTCATGTCTCACTCAATCTAAAGTCTTTATTTTTTAATTTTTTTAATTTTGATTTTTGAAACAGAGAAAGTTCAAGCAGGGAAGAGGGGCGGAGGGAGGGAGGGAAAGAGAGAGCGAGAATGAATGAATGAATCTTAAGCAGGATTCACGCTCAGTGCAGAGCCCATCAGGGGACCTGATCACACAACCCTGGGATCATGACTTGAGCTGAAATCAAGAGTTGGACGTTCAGCTGACTGAGCCACCCATGCATCTTGATCTAAAGTCTTTAACCAGGCTTATTTTTAATTTTCCTGTAATGATTATCTAACATTCTTTATCTATACCAAGAATGAAGTTTTTAATTATTTAGTAAGAGACCACTTCCCTTGCAGCAAGACTGTACTAGTCCTATCACGTGCTTTTAGTGTTTTTTCCAAATAGTGGATGAAGGCATTCAAGACAGATAGTAGCACAAAGACAAAGAGTTGCAATATGATTGTGTATAAAACTTCAAGTAATTTGGTTTGAGTTGTGTGACTAAGGGTGAGTGGTGAATTTAGAAAAGTAAAATTTCTAGTTAAGGAAGTGCTTTATTTGAAAATGAAGGGAAGTCTGAAATTTTCACTACAGTTCATGAAGAGCTATTGAAGAATTTTAAGAGGAGGGAGACAATTATGTTTATATCTTTTAGTTAAAATAATCATGAATATTTTCAAATATATTCAAGAGCAGAGGAAGCAGTGTAAAGTTAGCCCCAGTATATCTATAATCCAAATACAATAATTATCTAAGCACTTATAAATTAACAATACTTCTTTGCTGCCAGTCAATACCCAAATCATAATTAAGTGTCCCTGATTAGTCTCAATAATGATATTTATAGGATTTGTTTAAATCAGAACCCATATAAGGTAGCCACATTATTTGGTCATTATACAAGTTAAGTCGCTTGACATGAAATAGTGTCTCCTTTATTGTTTTTCTTTTTTACTGTAGATTATTACAAAAGCCAGGCCTATTCTTTCAGAATGGCCTATTTTATTCTTTTTTCTTTCTTTTCTGGAGTCATATAATGTTCTACCTTCTGTGTTTCATGTTAATAGAAATGAATTTTAGAGGCTTGACAACTACAGATTCAACTTTTCAAAGACTAAGAATTTATATTTAATTTTTTATTAAGAATTTAAATATATAAGCTGAATTCATATATAATATAAATTCATAATTTATATAATAACTGAGCAAGGCAAGACAGAATTTATAAACCACTGTTGGTTTATAATGAGTTGTATTCTCTTTTGTTTTTGTTTGTTTTTATTTCTTGTTCTTGGGCAAACTGATTGACTGAAAACCATGAGGGATAACAGTCTGCCCTATAACAGATTGGCACAGTTATTAGGGAAAATGGTTTCAGTTATCTCTGGATGTTTCTTAAACTTGAGATTGCAAGTATAAATTGTACATGTTCTTTTCATCCCTGGGTAATGGCCATTGGTATGCTTCTGTTAGCCTCTCCACTAGTTACACAAAGATAGCACCATTTCTCACATACTAATTCCTGTTTTTCTTTTGGGTCAGACCCAGTTCCCAGAGGAACCAAACTGACTATGAAGGCTACTATCTCTTTTTGACATGCCATCTGCTGAATGACAGCTCAGAATTATCACTGGAAATTAATGTTTAAGCATCTGTATATCAGACAGCAGGGGAAGAATTATTTACATCATCAAAAACAACTTAGGTGACATGTGGAAACTTCCTTTTCACCAGTTTTTGTTTTTAGTTGGCCTAAACCCTCCTAAAAGAATTAATCCCATATTAGTTTTGCCAAATTTTGTTAACCAACAAGTCTTTTTTCCTGTTTGAATACTTGATCAATCTACTTTTCTAAAGTGTTTACTCAGTTTTTTTTTTTTTAATGGACTAATTTGTTAGGTGTGTAAAGCTCCAGCTGTTTCATATGATAATTGAACAATAATCAGAAATTATAGATCATATGTTTTAGTCTAGATGAGAAGACCTTATAAGTTAGTGAATCCCATTGGTAAACCCCTTTAGGCTCTTAATAACATAGGAATAAATAGGAGTTTGTTTGAATTCTTTAAAGGTAAGATGGCCATAGAAAGTATATTCTATGTTTTGATGAAATAAGCATGTTAGAGCCATTTGATCATACAAAAAAGTCTCAAGGACTATAGTGAAAGATAATAAGACAAAAAAATATTGGCTCAAATTCCTATCTGGATTTGTTAGTCTTACTGTAGAAGATAAATTCATGGTTTTATAAGAAAATAATTTGGTCATAGCTTGTTAGTGCTATGTCTTCTGAGGTTCTAAAAAAATTTTTCCTGTTAACTGTGGGAGTCCAGGGTTTACCTACTGAGTATCAGAGGGGTCTGGAACAAAGTGAATAGTTGGTAAGTATTACAGCTATTGGAATTGTTTGAGAATGGTGAATCAGAGATAACAAAAAGTTTAAAGGGGCAAAAGAATTGACAGAAGGGGAAAATAATATAGTGGTAATTTTTATTATCTAAGGTGTTAGGAATAACACAAGGGAAATGGTAAGGGTAAGGGAAGAAAAAGACAAACAGAAGTATATGTACCTTATAAAAATCAACTAGAGATCTTGGTAGGAAACTGTTTAGAAACTACTGTCAAATTCTTGATTCATAAATTTTTGTAGTTGATATCTGCTTTTGGAAATGTGTTCCTTTTGAGGTAGTTTGCTGGATTTCAGGGTTAAATCTTTGGTGTGAATGGATGTCCAAGTTCTAAATTCATTAGCCCATTTACACAGGGCAGCATTAATCTTTGGGTGTATTCTGGGGTATAAGAACAGGGCATACAGTTAAATAATTATCCCTTTTCAGTGCAGTTATAAATTTGCATTTGTGCTACTTTTTTCAGTAAATATCAATATTCTAACTGTATACCATATAAAGTTCTACCTGGTGAATATCTGTTGGAAATGTTTCTGTGGTATATGTATATGTATATATGAGAAGTTTAGTCTGAAGATCAGAATGTAACAGTGTCTGACAAAGGGGGAGTCTAAGATTCATGGGACATATTACATAATTAAAATAAATAGCATGCAGATAAAACATCATTAGAGCTAGGGATAAAACTTTAGGTCAAGATTAAATATTTTCAGTTTGGACAGTTTTGATTTTAAAATGCATTAGTTTAACTCTTGATGAAAACTGGGATAGTAAGGAATAGAAATTTATCTTTTAATGATAATTTGTATAATTCCTTGGTTGTTAAATTCATAATGTAAGTTTCTGTCACATCAGCATGTAATAAAAGTATTTCCCAAGGAAGAAAACAAATTGTGGAGTCATTTTGCAAGTTAAAGGTAAGGAAATGCATCAGTCTAACCAGGAAATTCTCATATTATTACTAAAACATTGATATATGTGAGATTAGTATAATTGATTAAAATCCATTTATAAAGTCAATGGTCTCTGGATGATTGTTTTGAATCTCACCCTACTTTATGGTTCTCTTGAATTATAATTACAGATAAGGCAAATTTTGGTCATCCTTTGAGTCTAGATAAAATTTCACCACCATTTTTTTTTAAGTTTTGATTACATTGACATTATGGGTGCTTTATGTAACACAAGCTTTCAAAATCTTGATTTCAGTGATTCTAGGCAGCAACTTTGGATAAGCCAAAGTCCATGGAAGTTGATGAAATACTTCTGAGAAAATAGATAGCTTTATTCTATTATGGAGACAGAAGGTTGTATTTAAATCAGTCATTCTGGATTCATAAAAATCAGATTGAACAACTGTCTTTAAAATCTCAACAGTGATAAAATCAGTAAGTACTGCTTGTTTTACAGAGTAGTCATCCAGGGATTTATCTCTACCTTCTCAATTATGGTTTAAATATAATAAAGTATATAGAATGAAAGATTTTTGTTTAGAAATATTTTTCATATAAGGTGTTCCTTAAACTTGAATGTGCATATAAATAACTGTATTAAAAACTTCAAATTCCTTTACCATACTGCCAGAGAATCTGGTTACGTAATTCTGAGGTGACATCTGAAAATATACATTTTAACGAATATATCTCAACTCTAAATTGAAATTTATAATAGCAAGCTCTCTGGATTGTTAGAGGATTACAGTGAATGGATTGTACACTGTTTTCATTCACTTGAAGATCATGACTAGAACTAAATAATTTTATATTCTTAAACAATTTCTAAAATGCCTCAGTTGAAACAAAATAATATAAGAATTAAGATTCTGGAATCTCAAGCTACTTCCAACTATGAGTACTAGTTCTAAAACTTACTAGTGCTTTGATCTTTTATAGGTTTCTTAACCTGAAATAGTTATACATTACATAAATGAATTTCTACTCCAAGTGGTCAGTTGGGGTAGGGAGGAATTAAATACAAAGATAATAGCACTTGCTTAACTCATAGTAACTGCTCAGTAAATCTTAACTCTTTTATTATGTGAAACACCTGCCACATTATAACAAACACTAAATAGACAACACTTTTTATACTATTTTAATTCAGGTTAATGAGATTTATTTTGGAGATTTTGAAATCTAAGAAGAAAAGCAGGTTGTTTTAATAGCAACCTTGAAATATTTGTTACTGCATAATTATGTATAAAATGCACATGCGTTTGTTTATACAATAACTTAAATTATTCACAAAGACTTCTCTTTCACTAGCCATCAACATTTGCTGTTTTGGACAATTACAGCTCTATGAAAACTAAAACATTTAGAAAAAAGAGATAATGAAGTTGATTTGTGTAAGATTTTGGAGAGCAACCAAGGCAGAAATGATTTGAGGAGTCATCGATCACTTTAGGGGTGAGAACCCCAGAAATATGTGATGTTATAATTGTTATGTCTTTTCATTTTGAGACATTTGCTAATCAAGAACTGGCGGCTGAGAGAGTGAGAAACCAAACCGAATAGTTGCCAGTCACAAAATCTAGGAGACCAAATTGGACCTCAGGCCTGGCAGGTTTGAGAAGCTCTTGTACATGCCATATGTTATCAGTTGTGATCTCTGTTGAGCTACACTCTAAAAGTACAAGTGAAGTGCAAGTAGTATGGTTTTTGGCTTAAGAGGTTCCAAAATCCAGTGTCCTATCAGTGCAGTTCTTATTTGAGTAAGGCATTCTTCCCTTAATTTCTTTCAGTAAATTGTCTGTGCGGGAAGTATATATGAGTGCTTTAAATTATCCATAGAATTCTTAATACAAAATGCCCCACACTTATTTAAAATAATCAGCATACAGAAAGAAAATAATTGGACAGCATCAGACCCACAGAGAGTCCAAGATACTAAGTATATTAGGCAAATAGTTTTAAATAACTGGCCAATATGATTAAGAGATTCAAACAAGTTGAAACTATAAACTTTATAAAATCAGATGATTTTACAAAAGTAAATAAAATCTCTCAGATTCATAAATAGGTTTAATAATTGATTAGAGACAAATGACAAGGAAATTAATAAACTATGCAAAGAAGAAAATATGCAGATGAAATTTCACAAGCAAATGGGGCTGGGGCGCCTGGGTGGCGCAGTCGGTTAAGCGTCCGACTTCAGCCAGGTCACGATCTGGCGGTCCGTGAGTTCGAGCCCCGCATCAGGCTCTGGGCTGATGGCTCAGAGCCTGGAGCCTGTTTCCGATTCTGTGTCTCCCTCTCTCTCTGCTCCTCCCCCGTTCATGCTCTGTCTCTCTCTGTCCCAAAAATAAATAAACGTTGAAAAAAAAAAAAATTTCACAAGCAACTAAATATGAAAGTATGTAAAGGAAAAAATAAAGTAAAATATTAATATTTTAATGTCTAAAAATATTAAAACAAATAATATGGAGATTAAGAACATATGATAAAGAAAATTAAACTAACTGCTAAGTGACTACACAAACAATATCTAAAACTGCTTAATTCATTTCGTAAAGAATTCTTGTCACAAAGCAAGTCTCAATAAATGTCAAAAATTTAGAGAGTAGGTGTACCTTTCATAGAGAACTTAATCTATAAATCATATTTTTAAAAGAACTAGAAGAGAAAACTTCATACATTCGGAAATAAAGATCTATACATCTAAACTTCATTGTTAAAGTTAAAGTGTTTTGAACATTTCTAATAAAATACAACTTATAAAACACATGTGTGGTAGAAAAAGCTGCACTTAAAGGATATTATGTGTATATATACATATATAAATGTAAATACATATAAAATACAGTAGAAAATAAAGTCTGAATTATCCATCTATCCGTCTAATGCTATCCATAGAATAGCAGATTAATTTCAAAGAAAATAGAAACAAAATATAACCACAAATGAATAAATATAAGACATACAGATGTACTAGTGAATATTAACAATGGCAAAACTCATTATTCTCTCAGTGGAGTAATGAAGTTGCTAGATCTCTGGTAAGGCTGGTTAAAGAAAAATTAGAGAAGGCACAATTTGCCAAATTCAGGAATTAAAATAAGATTTCACAGTAGACTTACACATTAAAAAGTTAATATAATAATACTATAAAAAATTTAACCCACAAAATTTTTAAATTTAGTTAAAACTGGTAAATTTCTGGAAAAACACAATGAAATGGTTTCAGATATTGTAATGAAAATATTAGCAAATGCAATTGAGCAATATACATTACATCTAACCTAACTGGTACAGTTGGTTTAATATTTGGGATTAAAAATAAACTATATGATTATTTCAGTCAATTCCAATAAAATCATGAAATTCAAGGTATGAATTTTAGTATCTAGAATATTTCCTGTAGCAAATGTCATACTTACTGTAAAACAATAGACATTTTCTACTGAGAATGGAAAGAAGGCATACATTGCCACCATCAACACTTCTGTTAAGTCCTTACCACTGCTAAAAAAGAATAATAGTAAGCTGAATATACAAGGTGTGTAAAGAAAGAAAATAACATCATTGATAGCACCGATGAGATTTTTGTATATGATTAAATTACAAAATAATTTAAAGATATATTAATAAACAATAAGTTTACTAATGGTGCCTAATGTAACCATGTATGTTGCTATATTCCAGCAACAAGCAAAGAATAAAAAGTAAACAAAGAAACAAAAGAAAAACAGTACCATTAAAAAACTCAGATACAGACGTATTCGTTTGCCTGACAAAATGTTTGGAGACCTTAAGACAGAAAATTATAAGCAATATTGATAGTTTTTCTAAAATTTAACATAAGTAGAATATGTTACGTTCCAAAAATGAAGGTTTTATATTGAAAAGATGTCATTTTTTCCCCGATTGATGTGTAGATACAAGGAAATGTCTACCAAAATCATAATTGATTCTGAGGATTGGTGTGGTTATTGGTGGTATCAAAATCTTACTCTAAAATGTATACAAATGTATATAAAATTTAAAAATTCGAAGTTCAGAATAACCAAGTTAATCATGAAGACCGGGAAAAGGAGAATGGGAATGGGCAGGGGAGGAGGAGGAAGAGGAGGGAAATCCAATAGAACTTAAAATCTAAACTCTGTGTGTGTGTGTGTGTGTGTGTGTGTGTGTGTGTGTGTGTGTGTTTTCTGTGATGCAACAGTACTGAACATATTGTAGTGTTGACACAAAGATTAAAAATTAGATTAGTGAAACTTCAGAAATAGCCTCACATGTGAAGCGACATTGGAATTACGAAGATGGCAGACAGAAAATTTTAAATGGTCTTCAATAATTGCCGTTACTTCAGTTGACTATGTGAAACCAAATGAATCCTTATTTCCAATCTATATCATACACATGTATCAATTTCACTTAGAACATAGATCTCAATATGAAAGTAAAATAAAACTTAGAAAATAATACAAGAGAAGCATGGTCTTGGAAGTAGGAAACCATTTCTTCAGCAGGATATATGATACACTAATCGTAAAGGAAAAGTTTGACAAACTGGACCGCATCAGAATTAAAAGTATGTGTCCATTAAAGAGGTAAAGGTAGTGAACCAAATGTTAGGAATGTTTACAATTTATGTAATAAAGTAATTTTCTAGGTTGTACAAATAACAGGTAAAATATATTCATAATTTTTAAAATGAAGGGAAAAGTTCAAAAAATTAGAAATGCATTTAACTAGTCATAGCAAAATTGTCAAGATACATAAATGCTGTTTAAATTTATGTCATAAAAATACAAATTATAACCATAATTGATACTATTCCATTCTTAATAATGACTTAAATTAGAAACTCACAGAATGACATAGAGAAATGAGAATTCACATACACTGGTGATAGAAGTACAAGATGCTATAATAACTTTGGAAAATGATTTGGCAGGATCTACTAGAACTAAGCACATGCATCCTCTGTAATCCAGCAATTTCATTCCTAAGAATAATATATTATACCAAACAGAATTGGTAAAATGTATGCAAAATATATGTATAAGCATGAGTCCATAGCATGTATATCATCATCCTAATGGCAAACAATGAGAAATTATCAGCAGTAAAATAGATGAATGAGTGTGTGATACCATCACACAATGGGAGCAATATGAGGCAACAAAATTAATAAATTACAATTACTTATAACTGTAAATCACACGTCTTTACACATTGAGCATCCTACCCATCTGCTTACCCCATCTACAGCTCTAGACCTCCTCAAGTCTAAAATTAGCTGAAAAGAATGGAGGTGTTGTGGGGAAATAGCCCAGGGCGGAAATCCTTGGAATTTACTCAAGGATCCCTGTGCAGAGCATTGGGAAACTGGTCTGGTCCTTCTCCAGTTCCCACTTGGCTACATCTTCTTTTTTACTCCAGCAGTTCTTTGGTACTTATCGGACTTTCTCCTATATCTCCAAGTATGTCTTCTGCTTTTTGTCCTCACCACTCCCCTCCATCTGCAGCCAGATTATGGTACCTTGATGCTCAACTGACACACTGAGACTGGTATGCGATAAAAATATATCCTGCTAGAGGAATTGTGCCAGCCTCCTAGTCTTGCTGACTCCACCACTCACTAGCCCCAGCTGTCCTAAGTCACTTCTCTAAGACTAAGTTATTTTGTTTTGTTTTTTCTCTCTGTACAGTTCAGTTGACAAAACTATGGTATTAGGTGGCAGGATAGTGGTTACCTGTGAAAGGTGAATGTGGAAAAGGATATGAGGGCCTCCTAAAGTGCTGGTTATAGTCTGTTTCTTGATTGGAATGCCAGTTTCATAGGTCAGTTCACTTTCTGAAAATTTGAGCTCTAACTCATAATTTATGCTGTATGTTTTCTGTTTGTATGTTATACTTCAAATAACAAGTTCATATAAGAAACATATTTGTTTTATTGTGTTATAAATATTTATTATTTTGACTAAGTCTTGCAATAAGATATTAAGGTGTAAATATACAAGTGATATGCAGAGAATAACCAATCATTTAATTCATTAACACGAATAGTATTTGAATAGCTACAAAGTTCCAAGCACTATGTTAGATATTTGTATAATCTCTGTCCTTAAAATTGTAAGGTCTAGGGGCACCTGGGTGGCTCAGTCGGTTGGGTGGCTGACTTCATCTTAGATCATGATCTCATGGTTGGTGAGTTCGAGCCCCACATCAGGCTCTGTGCTGACAGCTCAGAGCCTGGATCCTGCTTTGGATTCTGTCTGTCTGTCTTTCTCTCAAAAATAAACATTAAAAAAATTTTTAAAAATTGTATAGTCTAGTTGATGTACAAAAATAAGCAAAATTAATGAATAAATGAAAACATAGAGGTAATGAAGAGGGTAGTTAGTAGAGAATAATAAGGTCTATGGGATATTTGCAACTAGTTGACAATATATTACTAAAATTTTGAGAAATTAATTAAGGCAATAATAAATCTGAAATTTAAAAAATCAAGTAAACAATGGTGTTTAATTTTGCTAGATTTCAACTTGTTTGACACTGTACTACTCTGGTTTAACCTGCTTTAATATTTGCATTAATAGAAGGTATCTGGTTCAGTGTTGCCTCTTTATTTGTTTATAATTTACAAGTTTAAGACTCATATCTCCTGTATATAATCAAAAGAAACAAGACACAAAATACTTCACATATATTTCAATTAGACAAAATCTGACACAAGCAAAATGATTCTGTTACTATTTGGCATGGTGGTTGTCTTGGTAAAGAAAAGAGTGGGTAGTCACTGAAAGGGATCAGTAGGTGGGTTTCCATTGTACCAGTAATTTTCTATTTATTAACCTGTGTGGTGGTTACAGAGAATTTCGCTTTTTATTTTAATTCATCATATGACATATGCAATTATTTTTATGTATATACGGTTTAATTAATAAGCTTAAAATTGTTAATTTGAGAACCACACAAAAATAAAATTACAGAAAATTTATGACTGTTGACTTTGAGGGGTGGGGATAAACAAAAGTTACTTCCTTCATTAGTCACCCTTAAGTGGAAATTGCTTTTTTATCATCAATGTATGATCTTCTTCTGTGCTGCAACTCTTAAAGACTCTTAAAATGACTCCCTAACTATGAATTTTTGTCCAAGAATGTAATATATTCCAAGTGCCATCTTAAGAGAGAAAATTTCAAAAGATATTGTATTTTACAAATAGGACAGAAAATGTCTCTGGGAATATCTTTTCTCCCCCTCATAGAAATTACTAATTCTCTAAGATGACAGCTACTCCATAAAATTAAGTAATGTACCCAAGTATATTCTTGTATATTCAATACAAAAGTTTCCCTCAGTTAAGTGGAATCCCTCTAGTTGGATGTACGAAGCAAAATAGCTTCAGATATCTTGAATTTATGGTACCTTAAGTTATAGGTGATAATGAGAAATGGTTGGACTACAGTTATACTTTAAACATAAAGTTGAGAGAATTTGCTGGTAGTTTTTTCATATGGGGCAGAAGAGAAAGAAAATAGCATCTTTGCCTTGAACAACTGAATAAATGAAACTGTCATATTCTAAAAGAGATTAGGTTGCTGCATATTTCAGTAAAGAATTCTGGCTCAAATATTTTAAGTTCTGAATGCCATTAAAATAAAAAATGGAGTCTCTGAGTTGGTAAGGAAGTGGTCACACCAAAATGTACAGTTGAGTGTTATCACTCCATATGAAGTGTCCAGGGGAGAGAGAGGAGTCAACAGTGTCAGGATGCAAAGTAGAGTTGGAATCTTGACTCAGTCTAGCCTAGATGGGATGGTGTGGGTATTACGTTTACATTGTATGATCACAGTAATGCCTATATTGTAGGATTTTTTTAGAGATGAATGAGACAATGATGTCTGTCAAGATCAGATTACAACTGGAGGTTCAGATTTAAGTGCTTAACAAACACTAACTTTAATTAGGCTGTTAATGACTTGACAACATGCTTTAATATCTCCAAAAGTACCTTCCAACATCTTTCCCCTGCAGAACCACCACAAAAAAAAAATTAAAGAAAGAAAAAGTAGAAATAACTAACTAGAAAATTATTTTCTAACCATTAATGCTTCCTGTAATTTCACCTCTAAAAATGTACCAAAACAGTGCAGCTAGCTAAAGAATTGTTCTAGAGCAATCCTCTGAGGAAATGGAAAACATATTCAACACTTCTGTTAGCAAGAAGATGAAGAAGTAAAGACATAGACATTGGAACACATTGTAGGAACACTACTTTTCCTTCAAGGAGTTTATCACTGGGAATACTTATAACCATATGTTAAAACATTTCTAAAGTCTTGTATAATTGTGTAACATGTGGGAAGATACTGCGCAATACTAGACAAATAATTGCAATCACCATGAACTCTTAGGCACCTAAAGAATAGAATCCTTTATTAGAAATAGTGAAGGTAGGAGAGTTGTGGGTATTTTTCAAACTTTATTATATCCTGAGAGTTTATTAGTTAGATACAAAATTATTTACAAATACAGTAGACATGCAATTAATATATTTCTCAATATATTTGTGTTATTTAAAATAATATATTGTAGATGTTATTATAAAAGATATTGATTATTTGAGTACTATATTTTGACAACAAATTTAAAACACTCATGTATAATAATTCTTCTTACCCTGCCCCTTTTCTCTGATTTTACTTTCCTACCATCCAAGAATATTATGACACTATCCACTCATATAACCAGCTACTGGCTTGTGCAGTGAAATATTTGTAGGATAGCTGCATGCCAGATGGAAATCACAGGTAACAGTGCCAAACAATGTATATAAAAAAAAGCATACTTCTATTTTCAAATTCCAGTGGAGTCTATTAATATTTTTATGAACTCAGAGTTAGAAAAAAGCATCAGTGCATGATTTTGAAAACTGGGTTGCTCAGAACAAAAGTAAAAATATCAAGACAGGGAATGTCACATAGCAGAGCAGATTGTAAGGTGCAAAATAAAGGAAACACAAGGGCAGAAAGCTGAAATAAAATTTCAATAGTGATGGGAAATATAGACTGTGTTCTCCTAATGCAGGTTACTAACGTACCAGAAAGTCTGTACATTATAAAGAAAATACGCTGTGAAACTTCGAGTGCTATGAAAATTTAACTAAGAGTATTTTGGCTTCATCTTTCATTTTGTAGTATCAGAGGACCTTACACATGTTTGCTTTTTACTTTTGACATTTCTTATGAGCTAAATGAAACTATAGGGTACAAGAATCCATATTCTGGAGATAATTCTGGCAGCTGCTGATATGAAAGTGAGAAAAACCATTGGAGACAATAGCCATGATAGAGAGTGCATTTTGTGATGTTGGCAAAATGTGGATCTAAGCTGGAAGTCTCAGACTCGGCAGCAGAGAAGAATTATAAGCAAAAGTTCAAGTGCACAAAGGAGATGGGAAACACAGATACATGATTTTTAGGGAAGAATGCTGTAGGAAATGGTTACTCTTTTGTTAGGAGAGCAGTTAATGACTTTAAAAAATGTGGGTCCTCAATAATGGATGATCCTTTGTTATCCAGTCACTCTTCTATTTTCTGGAGAGTCTTAATGGACAGAGTGTAAGGTACTTGAATTTATATCAGGGGAAAAGCTGATGCCTGGTTTGTTTTCTGATATTAACATTCTTTATTGCCTTCTTAGAGGATTTTGTCCTGTTTAGGTGAAAGTTGTAAGTCAATCCCATTGCTTACTAATTAAAAAAAAATTAAATGTTTATTTTCTTTTGAGAAAAAAGGAGAGTGCAAGCAGAGGAGGAGCAGAGAGAGAGAGACAGAATTCGAAGCAGGCTCCAGGCTCTGAGCAGTCAGCACAGAGCCTGATGCGGGGCTCAAACCCACAAACTGCGAGATCGTGACCTGAGTCGAAGTCAAACACTTAACCAACTGAGCCACCCAGGCACCCCTTATTGCTTACTAATTTAATTGCAATGATTCCATTTCCTAATTTCAAGTATTAACACCAGTCTCTACCATTATATCATATTATATTATATATTATATTATATTCTCAGAATGAATTTATATATATATGATATATATATGTGTGTGTATATCTCAGAATATTCTGAGAATATATATGCATTCATGTATA